>NW_027362209.1:225000-825000 GCF_039654945.1 Dendrobates tinctorius
AGCATACACAGAGGGGTCTTTGACTGAAGCTGGGGGAATACAGGTGTATACAGCGTACACAGGGGTCTGCGACCGAACCTGGGGGTATACGGGTGTATACAGCATACACAGGGGTCTGCGACCAAAACTGGGGATATACGGGTGCATCCAGTGAACACAGGGGGCTGTGACTGAATCTGGGGGTATACGGTGTATACAGCGTACACAGAGGGGTCTGCGACCGAAGCTGGGGGTATACGGGTGTGTATGACATACACAGAATGGTCTGCGACCAATGCTGGGGGTATACAGGTGTATACAGCATACACAGATGGGTCTGTGACCGAAGCTAGGGGTATACGGGTGTATACAGCATACACACAGGGTTCTGAGACTGAAGCTGGGCGTATACAGGTGTATACAGTGTGAGAGACGCGGGATCTGTGACTGAAGCTGGGGGTATACAGGTGAATACAGTATACACAAAGGTCTGCGACTGAAGCTGGGGGTATATGGGTGTATACAGTGTACACAAGGGTCTGCTACCAAAACTGGGGATAAACAGGTGTATACAGTGAACACAGAGGTCTGTGACTGAAGCTGGGGGTATACGGGTATATACAGCATACACAGAGGGGTCTGTGACCGAAGCTTGGGGTATACGGGTGTATATGGAGTACACAGAGGGGTCTGCGACTGAAGCTGGGGGTATACGGGTGTATACAGCGTACACAGAGGGGTCTGAGACTGAAGCTGGGGGTATACGGGTGTATACAGCATACACAGAGGGGTCTGTGACGGAAGCTGGGGGAATACAGGTGTATACAGTGTGAGACGCGGGGTCTGTCACTGAAGCTTGGGGTAAACAGGTGTATACAGTATACACAGGGGTCTGCGACTGAAGCTGGGGGTACTTGGGTGTATACAGTATGCACAGGGGTCTGCGACCGAAGCTGGGGGTATATGGGTGTATACAGCGTACAAAGAGGCGTCTGCGACCGAAGCTGGGGGTATATGGGTGTATACAGCATACACAAGGGTTTGTGACCAAAGCTGGGGGTGTACAGAGTACAGAGAGGGGTCTGCGCCCGAAGATGGGGGTATACAGACTACACAGAGGGGTCCACACATACACGGCTTCGCTCCGTACACCTCGTACACACACGGCTCCACTCCGTACACCTCGTACACACACGGCTCCACTCCGTACACCTCGTACACACACGGCTCCGCTCCGTACACCTCGTACACACACAGCTCCGCTCCGTACACCTCGTACACACACGGCTCCGCTCTGTACACCTCGTACACACGCGGCTCCGCTCCTTACACCTCGTACACACGCGGCTCCGTACACCTCGTACACACACTGCTCCGCTCCGTACACCTTGTACACACACAGCTCCGCTCCGTACACCTTGTACACACACGGCTCTGCTCCGTACACCATGTACACACACGGCTCCGCTCCGTACACCTCGTACACACACGGCTCCGCTCCGTACACCTTGTACACACACAGCTCCGCTCCGTACACCTCGTACACACACGGCTCCGCTCCGTACACCTCGTACACACGCGGCTCCGCTCCGTACACCTCGTACACACGCGGCTCCGCTACATCCACCCTGTAAACCCCTCCTGACCCCACACAGAAACTTCCCCTCATCCAGCACCATGACAACCAGCACAGCAGAGTCCTGCACACACTGAGGCCCCTGATCATGTGACCCCTGACTCCTCCCCCCTGTGACCTCATCACAGGTCCTGTGCGCACAGAGCAGCTGTAGAAATCTCCGGCCTCGGGGGTCTCACCAGACTTCGCTCTTTTCTTGCAGGGGCAGCAGTGGATTTCATCCCGGATCCATAGAGCTGAATAGAGGAGCGATGTTCCTTCACTCTGATGGGAATTGATGGTGACGTTTGTCCAACGTCCACGTTACCGAGTAAATCCCCCCAGGACTGCAGCCGGTAAAGAGCCCGATATCCACAGGTGTCCCCTCTAATTGGGGGAAAGGGATAGAAAAGCCTCTTATCCCGAGGGGAAACCCTGTACATGGAGACATCGGCCTCAGATCTCTCCTGTCCTGTTCTTCCAGAAAAGCCTCAAACTTCTGTGTGTGACTCAGAGCTGAGATCTAACGGGAGAGAAGATTCCAGTGCGGGGAAGACGGGAAACCTTCATATAGACGGCCGGTGGGGATGGAGGCAGTGACCGACTCTGGCCACATCTGTCTCTAGAGCCGCAGTAGAAGATGAAGATGTCGTCCTCATCATGAAGTAGTTATTTCTCATGTCGCGTGTAATGAATCTCTCCTGCAGTATTGCTAATGCCGATTCCAGTGTCGGTAATGAGACGAGAATTAGCGTTATGGAAGATGAGTCTATGAGGAACGTGTTCAGCTGCCGACTCCGAGGAGGAAACTGCTTGTTGTCTGTGGCCTAAATATATAGGTTTTATTAGTAGATGTCAGGGGAGAAAACTAAACCCTGTAAGATAATAAATCTCCTCATATGTTTCCCTTATTATATCCAGTAATTGTATTATTACACAGGATTCTTATGATGTTACATCGGATCATCTTCTCATTCAGGTCTCTACAATATCGGATCCTCTCAGTGAAGATCTGCAAAAGAGAATTTTCCTGATTTACCCACCAAGGATGGATATGGACAGAGACAAGATGGCGGAGAGGATGTTACACCTCACCCTAGAGATCCTCTTCCGTCTCACTGGAGAGGTGAGAGATTCTGATGACGTCACATTACATCATTCTTATCTAATAACAGATGGACAGAACTGGAGAGGTGAGGACTCTGGGAATGTCTGTAGTGAGATTTATTAATGTGTCTCTCCATAACCAGGATTACACAGTGGTGAAGAAGACCTCTAGTGATCGCTGTCAGGACCCTGTGTCTGAGGGATGGGGACGACCCCTGAGCCCAATCACGGGGCCTCCACCTCACCCCCTGATCCATGAGGACATCAATGACCAGAAGATCCTAGAACTCACCTACAAGATGATTGAGCTGCTGACTGGAGAGGTGACACTGCTGGGAATGCTGGGACATTATACAGTAACGCTATGAAGGGATCGGGGGATGACGGTATCATTGTATGTGTCAGGTTCCTATAAGGTGTCAGGATGTTGCCGTCTATTTCTCCATGGAGGAGTGGGAGTATTTAGAAGGACACAGAGATCTGTACAAGAACGTCATAATGGAGGTTCCCCAGCCCCTCACATCACCAGGTAATAGACAGGACTAAATACACACGGCCTATAATTATCTGTATGTAGAGAATGAATTCAGTCCCTGTATGTGTTTCCTCCAGATCTATCCAGTAAGAGGACAACGCCAGAGAGATGTCCACGTCCTCTTCTTCCACAGGACTGTAAACAAGAAGATCCCAGTGCTCCTCAGGATCATCAGGTAGATGGAGAGAAGGTGTCAGGAGATCTCCCCTATGATGTGTAGACGGCTGTGAAGGTCTTGTGCTCAGTCTTGTTTTATCCACCAGTATTATACGTTTTATACTTGTGTAATGAGAGCGGTGGAGATGGCAGGATTAGAGCTGATCATAGATGGGACTTCTCCATCTGTCTGTGACTTTTACAATATTTGTTTCAGGGTGAAGATCTCACCTATATTAATACTACAGAGACATATGTGAGGGGTGATGAGTGGTGTAAAGAGGAGATTCCCACATATGACTACCCAGGTGAGTAGTAACCACTGAATGCAGAGAAGTCACAGATTCCTCTTAGTCACCGGCTGTGGCTGCTTTATCGGTGATGTAGTCCGGCCGTATTACCATGACCACCATTTTGCCTCTAGACCATAACATTCTCCTCCACCCAAAACTGTTCAAATTTCTTTGGGCATTGATAGCCCTTTTCTATAGAACTTAGAACCTGGAGGATCCATCCACCTCAAAAAACTGACCGTTACCTGCCCAGATCTGTAACTATAAAGCCAAATGACAGCGTACGTAGAATGTGCTGACAAGATAGAAAATCACTTGAAGAAAAATCTTATGCTGGGCCTGTAAGAGAAAGCGGAGGGTAATGATGCTGTTGGCTTCCTAGATCCCTGAGATCTTATCGGATGAATCTCCCTTCTGTGCTGCTGAATGTCTCATGGTTCCTAGGGATGAGCGAGTATACTCGTTAGGATTTGGTACTCGGCGAGTAATGCGGTACTGAAATCCTGGCGAGTCTTTCACAACTCACCTCTCTAAGCTGTGTGTGGCCGATGGCTGTAATATACATTTATTCCCGCCTGCAGGAGATGTGTTGGCTCCAGCCCTGGTGTCATGGATTCACTCCACGTCATAAATTACATTGTTTTTCATCCTAAGGAATTCAGATTCCTGCACAATCTCTCCTGAAATGGGGAGCAATAATATTTTCTCTAATCTTCTGCTCAGGATTCATAGTAGCTCCAATGGTCCACCATAAATGAGGGCAACTCTGGTTTACTGTTGTGTAATCTGTATTTGTAGTTTTCAGTTAATGAGATTCTCGTGCTCTGGGGCGGGGCTGTGGGCGGGGCTGTGGGTGGGGCTTTATGTGGTGCTCTGATTACATATTCATCTGTATTGGCTTATGACAGGTCGCTGATCCCTCACTGACCTGCCCCCATTATTACATAATGCATATAATAGCTTTGATGTTATTGCTGATAATGCCTATAATATTGGGGCTATTGTGAGGCTTAGAAAAAAAATTACATCCAGCAAAATGACACCAGCGGCTCCTGTCCAGTAACCTCTATCTCTTACTTATAGATGCTACTGCGCAGGCGCCGCCATCGCCGGTGACATTTTGCTGGTTGGCCCTATCTTCTCTGCTTTCCATATCCCAAGGATTGCCTTGCTCATCGCTCTATAACACCCTTACATGGAATCTGGACTTACACTGGGACCCCTAGGCTTGGACCATGGTGTTACCTGCTATTCTGTGGAGTTAGATGGCAAGAAGAATAGTCAGGTAGCTGGGTCAGAACCAGAAGGACAGAATCAGAAGACACAAGAGTAGTCAGTAAACGGGCCACAGTCACAACAGGAAACAAATACTCAAGCCAGGAGCTGAGCACAGAGGACTGAACCAGAGGAGAACAGCGCTGTATCTGGCAGATTCCGGCCATGTGCTTTGCGCTTTAGTAGGGTGCGGTACTTTCCAATTGGCTGAAGTAGGGAGCAGATTACTCCAGCTGGACAGTAGGAACAGATCCCAGATGAGATTGGACACACCATATGCAGAAGCCCTAATATAACTAAATGACAGAAAACCAGAATAATCGAAATCCCCATAAAGTGATTCCATTTTATAAATTCACTGAGAGTTATAATCTATACACACAGGGTCAATGTTGTTGTTACCCCTCGTTTAATGACAGAAAAACCCACAATGGTGACAGAAATAACTTGAATCTGACAAAAGTAATAATAAATAAAGCATTTCTGAAAATGAACAAATGAAAGTCAGACATTGCTTTTCAGCCATGCTTCCAGAGAATTTAAAAAAAAATGAAACTCGCGAAATAGGCCTGGGTAGAAATGATGGTACCCCTGAAAATAATGTGACAAAAGGGACATGATAAATCGCGGTGTGTCCACTAATTATCATCACAGGTGTCTACAATCCTGGAATCAGTGAGTGGCCTGTATAGAGGCTACAGATACTCACTGTGCTGTGTGGTGACATGGTGTGTATCACACTCAACATGGACCAGAGGAAGCGAAGGAAAGAGTTGTCTCAGGAGATTAGAAAGAAAATTATAGACAAACATGTTACAGGTAAAAGTTATAAGACCATCTCCAAGCAGCTCGATGTTCTTGTGACTACAGCTGCACATAATATTCAGAAATGTAAGCTCCATGGGACTGTAGCCGACCTCCCTGGACGTGGCCGCAGGAGGAAAATTCATGGCAAATCAAAGAGATGGATAATACGAATGGTAACAAAAGAGCCCAGAAAAACTTCTAAACAAAAGGTGAACTTCAAGCTCAAGGAACATCAGTGTCAGATCCCACCATCACAAAAATTTTCCTTTAGACCTAATTTTTTTTTACTTTCGTAAGGGTAATAGAAGAAAATGGACTATACATTTTGTTTTGCAATTTCTCCTGAGCATGCCGAAACCCCATATGTGGGGGAAATCTACTGTTTGGGCGCACGGCAGGGCTCGGAAGGGAAGGCGCGCCATTTGACTTTTTGAATGTAAAATATGCTGTAATAATTAGCGGTTGCCATGTCGCGTTTGGAGAGCCCCTGATCTGCCTAAACAGTGGAAACCCCCAATAAGTGACACCATTTTGGAGACTAGACCCCTTTAGGGAACTTATCCAGATGTGTGTTGAGCACCTTGAATCCACAGGTGCTTCATAGAAGTTTATAACTTAGAGTCGTCGAAATAAAAAAAACATTTTTCACAAATAATTCATTTTTTGCCCCATATTTTGCATTTTCATAAGGGTAAGAGGAGAAATTGCTCCATACAATTTGTTGTGCAATTTCTCCTGAGCTCGCCGATACCCCACATGTGGGAGAATACTACTGTTTGGGCGCATGGCAATGCTTGGAAGGGAAGAAGCGCCATATTGGAGAGCAGATTTTGCTGGAATTGTTTGTAGGTGACATGTCAAATTGTCAGAGCCTCTGACGTGTCTAAACAGTGAAAACCCCCAACACGTGACCCCATTTTTTGGCTAGACCCCCAAGGAGCTTATCTAGATGTGTGGTGGGCTCTTTGAACCCCCAAGTGCATCACAGAAGTTAATTACGTAGAAACGTGAAAATAAAAAATATTTAAAAAAAAAAAAAAAGATCTTTTCGCCCTCCATTTTTTATCCAAAGGGTAACAGGAGAAATTGGACCGCAAAAGTTGTTCAATTTGTCCTGAGTATTCTGACACCCCATATGTGGGGGTAAACCACTGTTTGGGCGCATGGCAGAGCTCGGAAGGGAAGGAGCGTCATACTGGAGAGCAGATTTTGCTGGAATTGTTTATGGGTGACATGTCACATTGTCAGAGCCCCTGAGGTGCCGGATAAGCATAAGCCCCAAAAGTGACTGCATTTTACCAAATACTTCCCTGAATGAATTATTCTAGTGGCGCAGTGAGCATACTGACACCACAGCTGTTCCATAGAAAATTATACCATTGGCCAGTGAAGAAAAAATAATTATATTTTTACCACTAAAATGTTGTTCTAACCACAGATTTTACATTGGAAAATAGGTAGATGGTCATCATAGGTAAATCTATGGGTGTACATAGATGAATTTGCAAGAGGTGACATTTCCTATTCCCAGAGGGGTGTCATTTCCAAAATGGGGTCACTTCATGGAGGATTCCATTGGGCAGTGAAGAAAAATAATTACATTTTTACCACTAAAATGTTGTTTTAACCCCAGATTTTACATTGGAAAATATATAGATAGGTAAATGGTCACTACACCCATAGATGAATTCGCAGAGGGGGGTCATTTTCTATTCCCAGAGGGGTGTCATTTCCAAAATGGGGTCACTTCAGGGGGATTCTGCTGTTATGACACTTTGGAGAGCCGCTAAGTGCCAGAACAACAGAATCCCCCTGAAGTGACCCCATGTTGGAAATGACATCCCTCTGGGAATTCATCTAGGGATATAGTGACCATTTTCACTACATGGATGATTTCCAGAAACTCGTAGAAGTTTTAGAGCAAAAATTGCAAAAATGTCATTGTAGTGCCCAATATATTGAGCCCAGCTTGTGTCTCTGGAGACCTCCCCCCACCTACCCCGGGAAATTGTTAAGGCTACTTTCACACATCAGGTTTTCGGCGTCAGGCGCGATCCGGCGTCGTGCCGGAATGCCGGATCCAGCAAATGTTTTGTAAAACCTGATGTGCCGGATCCGGTTTTCTGCCGGATCCGTCTTGTTCTTGACAGACAAAACCGGATCCGTCTCATCCGGTTCATCCGTTTTTCTATCCGTTTTTCGACGGATTACGCCGGATCCGGTTTTTAAAATTGACCCTTGTGGCCTTCCGAACGGGATTGGCTACTGGAAAACTATATATAGCATGTTCCTACAGCCCTTCTTTGACAGGTTGTAGAGGAGAAAGTGCAGGTTGGAGAGAAGAGCAAGTTACTGGCGAAGATGGATGTTGTCATTGGAAATATTACCACTAGAAGTTCTGTGACGGTTTCAGTAATGAGGGACAATTTTGCCCTATACTTTATGTCACCTCAAGGCAGAGTACACTGGCAGGATGACAGAGTGTGAAAGATTTGTGCCCTAACCAAACTTGTGTACCTTCTGGACCAACAGTATATACCTTTGCCAACCAAAGTTGGCTATCTTGTCATGGTCTCTATTTTTAGCTTTAGGCCACAGGTGTGTACCTGGTTGTGTTTTATGCAAAGTATTTCACCTTTTAACAAAAGTTGTGTACATTGTTAGGAAATCACCAACAATAAACACAACTTTTTAGGTGAAATACTTTGCTTCAAACACAACCAGGAACACAACTGTGGCAAAAAGCTAAAATTTACCCACAGTTATATACCTGGTTTTGAATACCTTTTTACCTTTGAAATACCCTGTATTTAACCTTTTTTTTAAACATAGTTCGCCGCAGAAAGAAATGACAGACAACCATTGTGAAACGATAATTTAACTTTTATTTAAATTTTTTTTTTTTTGTAAAATGTTTTTAAAGTGCAAAAAACTTTTTTAATACAGGTTTTAAACCCAATGGGCATTTTTATTAAAAAACACACATTACAAATCTGTGTAGTGTGGGGTGGAAATACTGCTGGAGGGGCTGCGGGACACTTCGACACTGGGTGTGTGGAGAGAGGACTGGGATCGTGGTGGGGAAGGAACAGTTAGAGGTGAAGGTGTGGAAAAAGCTACAGAATGGGTGGACATGTGGGAGGCAGAAGAGGTGGTGGGCGGTGGAGTGGAGGGTTGGGCAGGGACTGTAGGAGCAGATGATGTTGATGGAAAGCTGTATGGGGAAGGAGTTTGGTACGGGGAAGGAGTTTGGTACGGGGAAGGAGTTTGGTACGGGGCAGGTTGCTGGAAGTGGGGAGATGTCTGGTACTGGGGAGGTTGCTGGTACTGGTGAGGTTGCTGGTATGTAATAGGAGGGGGAGGATGGAAAGTGGCTGGAGGGGGTGCAGATGTAATAGGAGGGGGAGGATGGAAAGTGGCTGGAGGGGGTGCAGATGTAATAGGAGGGGGAGGATGGAAAGTGGCTGGAGGGGGTGCAGGTGGAGGAACTACAGTGGTGGGAGGTGGAGGTTGGGAGGTAACCTGCTGTAGAGCACCGTGGCACGAATGCATTACATGCATCTGCTGGGTAGGAGATAGTGTTGCCATGCGCTCCACAACAGACCTGAAAAAGGTGTGGTTTGGCGAAGATCTTGCTTCTGAATGCATGGTTTGCAGAAGTGTCTTCACCTCCAGAATGCTGGAGTTGATCTGCTGAAAGCCTGCGGAGATTTGCTCTGACAAGACTTTTAGACAGTTCTGGAAAGATGCATTCAGATGCAAGAACTCTTGCGCATAACTCTTTTCCTGACCCCTCTGCCGCTGCCGCCCAGTACCCGCAGGTGTACTAGAGGTGGCAGGGGCAGAAGGGTGGGGTAAAGGGAAAGCGATCTCCTCACCAGCAGCTTCATGTAATGTAGGCGGCCACGATGCTCCTGTGCTGGTGGATGGGACAGATGGGTCGAATGTGTGGGAAGGCTGGGAAGGTGCAGATGTACCGGGGCGGTCGAAGTGTCCCTCGGTGCCGGTCTCCTCAGGGATCGCCTCAGAAGGGTCCAATCGTGCAGGCTCCCGAGTGTTGCTCACCGTGCTGTGGAATAAAGAGAAAAAAAAACAATTAAAATACTGACATGGTATGGCCCTGGCTGAAAAAAAAAAGTTACATCTAACATTTTTTTGTCACATGTGGTGTGTAATATTTACCTTCTGGTGAGCATTGTCTCCCGGAGGAACGAAAGGGCTCGTGCGTACTTGTACTTGCTCCTGCGTCCTCCAGATCCACTCGGGGCCCGCATCTCTTTATTGAACTCCTTCTTGAAACGATGCCTCACAGACCGCCACCGATTCACAATTCTGTTCCCTGAAACGAGAAAGGAGTGGTTAGTATACAACATCAGTGTTTCCCAAACTACAGTCCTCATGGTCCCCAGGGGTCATGTTTTCAGGATTTCCATAGTAAATAGAAATCCTGAACACATGATCCGTGGGGACCACGAGGACTGGAGTTCGGGAAACACTGGTTTACATCAAGCAACCGGTACTGTATATACTTACGCTCTTTAATCTGGGCCCGAACATCGAGGTCCTCCCAGCGGCCCACAAGGAGCGAACAGATTTCCTCCCAGAGTCGTCGGGTAACGATAAGGTCAGCGTGGCGGCAGTCAGCCATATTCCAGAGCGGCTCCCTTTCTCTGACGAGATCGATGAGGTGGTCCACATCGAGTCCTCCATCCTCACCGTCAGAGTCGGGAGCACGCTGTGAAGGCTGTTAAAGAAAAAGACAAAAATAACATAATTAGCCTCCACAAAAGAAATGAAATAAAAAGTGCAAAAAAACAAAGCAAAAATATTTATACTTACACGCTGGTGACCGCCGCGTTGCTGTCGCCGACGACCCTGGGAGGCACTGCGAGGACCTCTTGGCCGAGCACCAGATTGGGAAGACTAGAGAAGAAAACAAAAAATGTTATGTCTTTGGATGTAGGCATTTGTTTGCTGTGTGTGGTCTGCAGAACATTGTTTTCTATGTGTTGTGTGTAGTGTGATGTTGTGTTTCTGCGTTTGATGCAAAAAACTTACCAATTGTGAGCCCACTCCAGGTGTCTGTCCACCCCTTCCTTCTTCTTCTGGGAGCTCCTCTTCATCTTGTGATTCCTGTTTTGAAATAAAAGGCAATGAATAGACATATATTACAGAGATGATGGATTTTGGAAATAAAAACTTACCGTCAAACGCTGACGATGCGAGGGAGGGCTCCCAGAAGAAGATGTGCTGTCCTGTTGATGGCCAGACTCCATGGCTGTGGGTATTGCTGCTGCTGTTGCTGCTGCCAGTGATGCCATTTCTGCTGCTGCTGCTGCTGCATCTCTTGGGCGGCTGTTGAATAAAGAGAAACAAAGGGCCAATGAATATCTTGATATTCCATGGCCCTAGTTTGGAGGAATGGGGGATTTGATAATTACCGTCTCTCATCTGCTGCTGGCCTCCCCTCCTCAGCATGTTCCATTTGCTGCTCCATTTGGGGTGGTGGTGGTGCTGATGGTGCTGCAGTGGTCTCCTGCCTTCTCCTGCTGCGCTTGGTTGCTTTCTTGGGTGGCATGTTGGGTGTGGCTGTGGGTCCCACTGTCTTGCTTTTATATATGTCTTGTGGGCAGAGCTACTGAGCATGCTCAGACCAAAAAAAACGGATCCGGCCACCGGATCCGGCTTTCGCCGGATCAGGCGCATTGCGGCGCTCATAGGCTTTCATTGTGTGAAAAAGCCGGACGCGCCGGATCCGGTGGGTCCGGCTTTTTCGCCGGAGACAAAAAACGTTACAGTAGCCGTTTTTTCCAGACGATCCGGCGCAAATGCAAGTCAATGGGGGGGAAACCGGATCCGGCATTGCATTTCGCCGGATCCGGTTTCTGTCAAAAGCGCCGGATCACGCCTGACGGCGAAAACCTGATGTGTGAAAGAGGCCTAAGTCAGCTCTACTCAAATGTGTCTGTCACTAAAGAAACCAAATGCTTGAATGTCAAAACAGTTCAAAAACGTGGTTCTGTGTGGAAGATTGTAAAGCCGTCATGGAGGCATAAGGCGCAGTGATGGGCATTGTGGGTAATAATAGCGGGGATCATGCCTCATTCCTCTCTAGGAACATACACGACATCTTCTCTGGGGGTTCTTTCTTGTTTCAGTTACTGGGATGAGTGCAATAAAATGTCGCTCAGTGAGTCTTCTGACATCTTCACATTCTAAAGGATTGGCGGGGACAAAATTTTCAAAAACAAGATTTTCAGTGACCTTTTCCTGATGATCAAGGAAAGTATCTGCATTTCCGGCTTTTTTGTATAATACAAAAGAATTCTATGTGGCCACCTGAAACAAATACATGACTAACTTTTTATACCAGATATATGATTTTCTTGATACCTGGTATGGCTGTAGAACCTGATCTGCAAGGTCCACACCCCCATAGATTTGTTGTAGTCCATGACAGACACAGGTTTTGGAGTAGTGGATCCCTGTTGGTCTGCAGTGGCCCTTGTGGCATCTGTGTGGATCGAGCTCAGGATATATCTTTTTTATCCTTAAACTTGAGGACAAGCAGCTTTCCATTGCGTAAAGCCCCTGACTGCCCCTTTCGGAACTATTTGCTGACCAATGATTGTGGAGACCCCTGATGGTTTTTGCGAATGCTCTCACAAGCCCCTATGTTATGTTCAAACAGACTTTTAAATAGAGGTATGCTGGTGTAGTAGTTGTCAACATACAGATTGTAGCCTTTTTGTAAAAATGGAGTTATCAGCTCCCAAACGATTTTTCCAGATGTCCCCAGATAAGTAGGGCCTCCTGGTGGGTTTAGTTGGCTATCTTTCCTCTCATATATGTAAAAGCTTTCATAACGGGTCCTAGGAAGAAAGGCAGAAAGCATAAGGGTGGCTTGAACAGGGCGGTTGGACTAATAAGACTGAATGCTCGTTTTTTAACAAGCCCCATAGCGAATGTAAGTCCTGAAAATGTTTTCGTTTCTAGGACATTAGTTGGTTCCATAAATTTGACCTAGCATAATAGGATCATGGATTCTGGCTGATGAATTAGGACGCATATAAATTTGTAGGACAATATGCTCTAGCAAGCTATCTGTCAGAAACAAATTAAAAAAAATAATTGGTCCAAAATTTTCCACCTCCACATTTATACCAGGAATGGCATTAAAATTAGGGATGAATGGAGTAGCCGAAGCCTCCCATCTGGGAAATGCTACATGAAGAGGCAAAGCCCCTTGGACATTGGTGTGCGCCAATTCTCGAGCACTAGGGACAGCGCTAGTACTGGGCATTGTTCCCTGAGCTGGAGACATTTCTCCAGAAGCGCTATTTGTCCTTCTTGTTGTACTGGTCCTTGTGTGTGAGGATGGACCAGAATCACTGCTCATTTCTGAGCTATCACTGTCGCTGCTACTAAAGCCCTCGAAATCCACATCACCATCTGACACTGCACTTGCTTCACTGTCAGAACAGGAAAGTGCATAAGCCTCCTCTGTACTATAATACTGATGGGCCATTTTATTTTTTTAAATTTTTTTTCTGGAAATAGAAAACTCTGACGTGACCAAATTATTTGGGAGACAATTGAGAAAAGCCTAATTCTTTAGCCTAACCCTAACTTTAGCCTAACAGTAACCCTAACCTGCCTTACCTGTTTTTCCATTGACAAATGATGGACCTGAGTGGGGACTTGTTTTTTGTGAGATGAGAATTGGTATTATTTTCGCCTACATAACATTGATTGGTTTCTTTTTATTTGATATTTGGGAGGCAGAATGAACAAACAGTTGAACACCACACACTACTGGCTCATCCAACAAGGTTTTCTATTAGACTGTGAACTGTCATTGTCTTGGTAAATAATTAAAGTTTTTTACATAGCTTGCCATTTTTATGGACAGTTTAAGTAGAAATGTTCAAAAATATAAAACTAAAGGATATTTTATTAAAAAAAATTGTTTTTTTTTAATCTTAGCAGATAACTGTACCAGGAGATCAGAAGGACAGCTGAACTCTTCAATTTTTAAATCTGATAATCTTGAGATCCTACAAGATACAACTGAAGTGATTGCTATTACTCCAGATATACCATCATCCATTCACAGCAAAGATCTGTCATCTGATCCTATGAAACAGGTCCCATCTTCTGATTCATTACCGACTACTAAGGAAAATCAAAGTCACAAAAGAGGTAATAAGAAACAAACTGCTCCTAAAGCAAAGAAGTCATTTTCATGTTCAGAATGTGGGAAATGTTTTAGCAAGAAAGCGATTCTTGTTAGACATCAGAGCATTCACACGGGGGAGAAGCCTTTTTCCTGTTCAGAATGTGGGAAATGTTTTAACCAGAAATCAGATTTGGTTAATCACCATAGAACTCACACGGGGGAGAAGCCTTTTTCCTGTTCAGAATGTGGGAAATGTTTTAACAATAAATCATATTGTGTTAAGCACCAGAGACTCCACACAGGAGATAAGCCTTTTTCCTGTTCAGAATGTGGGAAATGTTTTAACCGGAATTCACAATTGGTTAATCACCATAGAACTCATACAGGGGAGAAACCTTTTCCGTGTTCAGAATGTGGGAAAACTTTTAACCAGAAATGTCATCTTGTTAGTCACCAGAGAACTCACACAGGGGAGAAGTCTTTTTCCTGTTCAGAATGTGGGAAATGTTTTAACCGGAAATCATATTTGGTTGATCACCATAGAACTCACACGGGGGAGAAGCCTTTTTCCTGTTCAGATTGTGGGAAATGTTTTATCCAGAAATCACATTTGATTGATCACCAGAGAACTCACACAGAGGAGAAGCCTTTTTCATGTTCAGAATGTGGGAAATGTTTTGCACATAAATCACTGCTTGTTACTCATCAGAGAACTCACACAGGGGAGAAGCCTTTTTCCTGTTCAGAATGTGGAAAATATTTTAGACTGAAAGTCAATCTTGTTATGCACCAAAGAACTCACACAGGAGAGAAGCCTTTTTCATGTTCAGAATGTGGAAAATATTTTAGACTGAAAGTCAATCTTGTTAAGCACCAAAGAACTCACACAGGAGAGAAGCCTTTTTCGTGTTCAGATTGTGGGAAATGTTTTAACCAGAAAGGGAATCTTGTTAGGCACCAAAGAACTCACACAGGAGAGAAGCCTGTTTGATGTTTAGAATGTGGGAAATGTTTTACTCAGAATTCAAGTCTTGTTACACATGAGAGAATTCACACAGCAGAGAAGCCATATTCATGTTCAGAATGTGGGAAATGTTTTAAATGGAAAATAGATCTTGATCGCCATCAAAGAATCCACACACGGGAGAAGCCTTTTTCCTGTTCAGAATGTGAGAAATGTTTTAACCGGAAAGCGCTTCTTGTTAGACATCAGAGCAGTCACACAGAGGAGAAGCCTTTTTCATTTTCTTAATGTGGGAAATATTTTACTTGGAAATCAATTGTTAATAAACATCAGAGATGTCACATAGGGGAGAAGCCTTTTTTATATTCATAATGTTGGAATAGTTTTAACCAAAATTGAATCTTCTTAAATGGGTTGTCTCTTGTCATTCCTCATGTTTGCTGACAAAAGGATAAAACTAAACTTTATTAATTCCAAATGTAAAACTATACCCATAATTCACCCCCTGAAGATTAGTTAATAGGTGACTAATAGAAAAAACATGTACACCACAGTTCAGTATATAGTGTGAGGTGACATTTACACACTCACTCTCCAATTCTCTCATTTCTATGGGTTTCATCATCCTCACCAAAGGCGTCATCAGGAGACTATTTAATATTAACCTATATTCAAGTGAGACTAGACAAAAAAACTAAAATCATGAATCATGTTATCCAAAAGAGAAAACTAGCCACATATTGGCAGATCGCAGACCTCAGACTATATACTGTGTAAGTTTATAAGCCCCTCCAGTGTCAGGAATAGATAGTATGTGACAATACAGTATAATTCTTGTGTTTTCTCCTATAGGGACTGCCCTAGTTTGGTAATGTAACAGCTGATAATTAGTAGTGCAGACAAATTGTCCTAGACTAAACTCAGTTTTCAGACGGCCCAATATGGACCACTCAGGGAAAACTTACCTGCTCCAAAGATCATTAGCAGCTTCTAACTAATGGCCATGCTGCGGTCTGGCAGGGAATGAGTGCAATATCGGTATAAAGACTAGGGATATGTGCAATCATAATGTCTGGGAGATCTGTGCCATTATTTAGTATGAATATGGAAATTATCTCTGAAAGGTAAGTGTTCCCTGAGCGGTATATGCGGTATTTTCACATACTATCTATTCCTCACACTGGAGTGGCTTATAAACTTACAAAGTATATAGTCTGAGGTCTGGGATCTGCCAATATGTGGCTAGTTTTCTGACTGTTTCGGATAACATGATACATGATTTTAGGGTTTTCTTCGTCTAGTCCCGCTTGAATGTAGTTCAGTATGAAATAGTCTCCTGATGAATGAATGATGAATCCATTGAATATTCATTTCTCTTAAGTAGCGGCACACGTGACCGCCGGCAGCAGCAGGAAGCCGGGGGCTGACACTGTGCGCTACTGAAGAGCAATGAATAATCACCCCGATCTCCAATGAACAGTCCCGGTAAGTACTCCGGCAGCTGTGCTCTGCTTGTGAGCAGCGCATGACGCCCCTGCCATGTGCTGCTTACAAGCATAAAGCAGTTGCTGATACCGGAGCAGGACGCAGCGAGGGAGCGCCAGGTAGGTAAGTGTAATTTTTTTTTTTTAAGTTTTCTGATGGTGCCATGCATACCAGGATGGGGGTGGGGGCAAATGGGATGGGGCCATGCATACCAGGACGAGATGGGGGCCAATCATACCAGGACGAGATGGGGGCCCCTTTATATTAATATAGGGATGAGGGCGATCATTCCTGCCAGGATAAGGATGAGGGATCCATGCATACCAGGATAGGGATGAGGGGGCCTTGTGTATCAGGATGGGGGTGAGGCGACCATATATACCTGGATAGGGGATATTAAGTACAGAATTGACCACATTTTTTGCTTTAACCCCTTTACTCCCAAGGGTGGTTTGCATGTTAATGCCCGGACCAATTTTTACAATTCTGACCACTGTCCCTTTATGAGGTGATAACTGGGGAACGCTTCCATTGATCCCGGTGATTCTGACATTGTTTTCTCGTGACATATTGTACTTCATGTTAGTGGTAAAATTTAATTCATATAACTTGCATTTATTTGTGAAAAAAACAAATTTGGCGAAAATTTCGCAATTTTCCAACTTTGAATTTTTATGCCCTTAAATCACAGAGATACGGCACTCAAAAAACTTAAGTAACATTTCCCACATGTTTACTTTACATCAACACAATTTGGGAACCAAATTTTTTCTTGTTAGGAAGTTATAAGGGTTAAAAGTTGACCAGCGATTTCTCATTTTCACAACACCATTTTATTTTTACGGACCACATCACATTTGAAGCCACTTTGAGGGGTCTATATGATAGAAAATACCTAAAAGTGACACCATTCTAAAAACTGCACCCCTCAAGGTGCTCAAAACCAGATTCAAGAAATTTATTAACCCTTCAGGTGCTTCACAGGAATTTTTTAAATGTTTAAAAAAAAATGAACATTTAACTTTTTTCACAAAAAAATTACTTAAGGTTCAATTTTTTTATTTTACCAAGGGTAACAGGAGAAATAGGGCTGCAACAGTTATTGTGCAATTTGTCCTGAGTACGCTGATTCCTGATATGTGGGGGGAACCACTCTTTTGTCTCATGGCAGAGCTTGGAAGGGAAGGAGCGCCGTTTGACTTGAATATTTTTTCCACAAAAATGATCTTTTCACCCCCAATTGTTATTTTCCCAAAAGTAACAGGACCCCAAAAGTTATTGTGCAATTTGTCGTGAGTACGCTGATACCCCATATGTGGGGGTAAACCACTATTTGGGCGCAAGGAAGAGCTCGCAAGGGAAGCAGCGCCATTTGACTTTTTTGGCTGGTATTGAGATCAGACACCATGTTGTGTTTGGAGAGCACCTGATGTGCCTAAACAGTTGAAACCCCCAATTCTAACTCCAACCCTAACCCCAACACACCCCTATCCCTAATCTCAGCCTTAGCCCTAACGGGAAAATGGAAATTGTCACGATCCCACTGCTGCCAACATGTGACAATCCCACCGCTGACACCAATATGTCAGCAGACGGAGGGATGCGACGCACTGCCAGCACATGGCTATCACAGGCAAAGTGGGGGCTTATCTTAGTTATCCCGCCACTAGCACCATGTGACAAAAATATACAGAAAGCTAATCTTGCCCTAACAATTTATTGCAGGGGGGTTATTTTGGATGCCCCACCACCGCTAACAACCTTCCAAGAACTGTGGGGATTTATGGATATCCCACTTTCTCAGTTCCACTTTGGAACTCGCAGCTCTTCAGTGCCCCCCTTACCCTCAGGTCAGTCAGGGAACTGCACCTAGGATAATTAGTCACTGGATGGGCTGCTTGTTGTACACAGGCAATTAGACTACTGCAGTAAGGGAATTATCAAAGAGTTAATTAAGAGGGTGCATAGCAAACCCCCAAATTAGTAGCGATTATCTAAAAAAGCACATAGTTCGTTTCTTAGAGCTTGAAGACAGACTGATAATTTTATGATTTATTCCCCAAAGAGGGCAGTAATTACATAGATAAAAAGTTGTTAGGCTGGTTTCACATTAGCGTTAAAACAACGCTGCGCACTGCGTCGGTAAGCCCCGCCCCCATCCGGCTCCCTGCCCGCCCCATCCGGGATCACCGCCTACTATCGCATTTGCACGCATGCGATCGGCGCACCCTATCTTTAGCATAGAGAACGCAGATCATGCGCTGCCAGTGCATGTTGCATTTCGGCGCGCACGGCGCACCGTCAAAAGTGCGCAGCACGCTACTTTCACACTGGCAGCGCATGATCTGCGCACCCTATGCTAAAGATAGGGTGCGCCGATCGCATGCGTGCAAATGCGATAGTAGGCGGTGATCCCGGATGGAGCGGGCAGGGAGCCGGATCGGGGCGGGGCTTACCGACGCAGTGCGCAGCGTTGTTTTAACGCTAATGTGAAACCAGCCTTACAAAGGTTAGACATTAAATATGTACAAGGCAAATATAAAATAACAGGGATGATAGCAGAAAGTACACTTACATGTGCTTAGTTGGTATTAGGCAAACAATGTGCTAGGGGGAGGGGCAGCCAGCCAGCCACACATCCCCAGACATCTGCAGGTCTTTGCAGCATGAAAACTCCAGCTTAACTGAAGAATTTTAAGGCAGGGATATCTTATAGCCTAGGGTCGGTTACATCACGAAAGGGGCAGTCTGGAGAAGTTCAGCCCCCCCTTTCTGCAAGTTGCAATTCAACTGTAAAACTTATAATAACTATATCTTAACGAGGGAAGCTCGTATAAACTCGCTGATGGTCTCATTTTTCTCAGTTTATCGAATCCAGTAAAACAACACCAAGCATGCCATGATATGGACACTCCATTTGGGAATAATCCATATCTCAGTTTCGGGAGGTTTTAGAACTTTGCAAGATCCACCGTAGCGGAGCTGGGTCTGCGCAGATCACAGAAATGTCTGTATAATTTTTCTGCCGCGACCGGAGCCCGTGCTAGCTTAGTTTAATATCTCTCATAGTTTTATTCAGCCACATGTCTCAAACAAAGAAATGCTCTCCACTCCAGCTTAATTAACACTCCTTTCACTTAGCTGTGACAGGCCAATTTTCATCTGTGTGTGGAGGAAGGGAAGATTCTAGAGTGTTCCAGAACATCATATCTTACAGTAATATCTCACATAACATTACAGAAATAAATACATTTTTTTTAATTGTATTATTTTTCCCTAACTAAGGTGATAAAGGGGGGTTTGATTTACTATATATGGCGGGTTTTTATGTTTGGCAGCTGTCGCACGCTAAAAGATGCTTTTTATTGTAAAAATAGTTTTTGCATCACCACATTTTGAGAGCTATAATGTTTCCATATTTTGACCGACCGAGTCATGTAACATAGTAACATAGTTTGTAAGGTTGAAGGAAGACTTTAAGTCCATCTAGTTCAACCCATATCCTATCCTAACTTGCCCTAACATGTTGATCCAGAGGAAGGCAAAAAAAACCCATGTGGCAAACAGTAAGCTTCACATTGGGGAAAAAATTCCTTCCCGACTCCACATACGGCAATCAGACTAGATCGCTGCATCAACGCAATATTAAGGAAACTAGTGTATATACCCTGTAATATTATATTTTTCAAGAAAGGCATCCAGTCCCTTCTTAAATTTTAGTAGGGAATCACTCATTACAACATCATATGGCAGAGAGCTCCATAGTCTCACTGCTCTTAGAGTAAAGAATCCGCGTCTGTGAGTATGCTTAAACCTTCTTTCCTCCAGACGTAGAGGATGCCCCCTTGTCCCCATCACAGGTCTAAGAGTAAAAAGATCATTAGAAAGGTCTTTGTACTGTCCCCACATATATTTATACATTGTAATAAGATCACTCCTAAGCCTTCGATTCTCCAAACTAAATAGCCCCAAGTGTAATAACCTGTCTTGGTATTGCAGACCCCCTAGTTCACTAATAACCTTAGTCGCTCTTCTCTGCACCCGCTCCAGTTCAGCTATGTCTTTCTTATACACCGGAGACCAGAGCTGTACACAGTATTCTAAGTGTGGTCGCACTAGTGACTCATGAGCATCTATGCCTCTTTTAATGCATCCCATTATTTTATTTGCCTTTGCAGCAGCTGCCTGACACTGGCCACTAAATGTGAGTTTGTCGTCCACCCATACACCCAGGTCTCTTTCAGTGACAGTTTTGTCCAGTGTTTTACAATTAAGCACATAGTTATACATCTTATTCGTTCTACCCAAGTGCATGACCTTACATTTATCCCCATTAAAGCTCATTTGCCATTTATCAGCCCAAGCTTCTAGTTTACATAAATCCTCCTGTAATATAAAATTGTCCTCCTCTGTATTTATTACCCTGCAGAGTTTAGTGTCATCTGCAAATATTGAAATTCTACTCTCTATGCCCCCTACAAGGTCATTAATAAATAAGTTAAAAAGAAGCGGGCCCAAACCTGACCTCTGTGGTACCCCACTGCTAACCGTGACCCAGTCCGAGTGTGCTCCATTAATAAACACCCTTTGTTTCCTATCCCTGAGCCAGCTCTTAACCCACCTACACATATTTTCCCCTATCCCCATTGTTCTCATTTTATGTATCAACCTTTTGTGTGGCACCGTATCAAAAGCTTTTGAAAAGTTCATGTACACCACGTCCACTGCATTCCCTTGGTCCAGTCCGGAACTTACCTCTTCATAAAAGCTTATCAGATTAGTCTGACAAGAACGGTCCCTTGTAAACCCATGTTGATATTGGGTCATGAGGGTATTCTTCTCCAGATACTCCAGCATAGTATCTCTTAGAAAACCCTCCAGCATTTTACCCACAGTTGAGGTTAAACTTACTGGCCTATAATTTCCAAGTTCAGTTTTTGTCCCCTTTTTGAATATTGGCACCACATTTGCTATACACCAGTCCTGTGGTACAGACCCTGTTATTATGGAATCTTTAAAGATTAAAAATAATGGTCTATCTATGACTGTGCTTAATTCCTGCAGTACTCGGGGGTGTATCCCATCCGGGCCCGGGGATTTGTCAATTTTACTGATTTTTAGACGCCGCCATACTTCATGCTGGGTTAAGCAGGTGACATTTAATGGAGAATTTTTATCCCTGATCATGTTATCCGTCATGGGATTTTCTTGAGTAAATACTGTTGAAAAAAAGTCATTTAGCATATTGACTTTTTCCTCATCCTCATCCACCATTTCACCCAGACTATTTTTAAGGGGGCCAACACTATCATTTTTTAGCTTCTTACTATTTATGTAGTTATAGAATATTTTGGGATTATTTTTACTTTCTCTGGCAATGAGTCTCTCTGTCTCAATCTTTGCTGTCTTGATTTGCTTTTTACAGAATTTATTTAATCTTCTGTATTTAGTCAATGCCTCATCACTACCTACTTGCTTTAATTCTCTAAATGCTTTATTTTTGTCTGTTATTGCGCCCCTTACAGCTCTATTTAGCCATAGTGGTTTCCTCCTATTTCTAGCATGTTTATTCCCATATGGTATACCTTTGGCTTGGGACAGCTCATAGAATCCCACGGTTTGCAGTATCACCACTATGCCGATGACACGCAGATCTACCTATCTGGAACCGACCTCGCCTCCTTATTGAATGAAATCCCACAATGTCTGTCTGCTATCTCAGCCTTCTTCTCTGCTCGCTTTCTCAAATTGAACATGGACAAAACAGAATTCATCATCTTTCCCCCATCTCGCTCAACCCCTCCACCAGACCTATCCATCAATGTCAACGACTGCTCTCTTTCCCCAGTCCCGTACGCCCGGTGCCTTGGGGTGATCCTCGACTCTGCGCTCTCTTTCAAACCACATATCCCAGCCCTCGCCTCCTCCTGCCTCCTCAAACTCAAAAATATTTCCCGGATCCGCTCATTCCTCAACCACTAAACCACAAAAACACTAGTGCATGCTCTTATCATCTCCCGCCTCGACTACTGCAACCTCCTACTCTCTGGCCTCCCCTCTAGCACTCTGGCTCCGCTCCAGTCCATCCTTCACTCTGCTGCCCGACTAATCCACCTGTCTCCCCGCTATTCCCCAGCCTCCCCCCTATGCCAGGCCCTTCACTGGCTTCCTATTGCCCAGAGGCTCCAATTCAAAACCCTAACCATGACATACAAAGCCATCCACAACCTGTCTCTTCCATACATCTGTGACATGGTCTCTAGGTACTGTGAGGTGCCAAGGGGAGAGGTACTAGAAAACAGGTATATTTCTCCCCGTTTCATTTCATATGTCTCCCTGTACTGATGATGAAGCCAGTTTATTTCACTGTAATCCAGTCCTGGTTTCCTTAGTGATCAGCATGGAAAGGAATGGTAGTTCCCCCTCCACTTATTCAATCCAGGTTTTGGTTTCCTGACTGGTCCAGCTGATATAATCAGGAGGAGCTGGGATCTCTCAGTCTATCGTCTGCTGAGCTGGGAGCTGACACAGTAAGATTACATGGACTTGTTTGCTGTTATATAGGTTTATTTTGTAGTTAGCCTGCTACTGTTAGTTAGTGGCCAGACGGCCTTAGATGTTTTATTTCATGTTTGGCATGTGTAACATTGAATAACAAGTGTGCACAATAAATATGCCGTGTCCATATTCATGTGGAACTTGCTAGTCTGCTGAAGTGACTTCATAGCCACACGCTTGTGCCAAAGCAAAGATCCCAGCTGAGTTATCTATTCCCACAAATGGTGGAGAATGCGGGCACTTGTGGCTGCTGGACTGTGACTGCAGAGAAACCGCTGTGTATGTCCTGGCTGAAAGCTTCTGCGCTTTTGAAGAGCCAAGAGTCCAGTAATATGGAGGAACTAGTGAAGCAGTTATTGCAAGCAAATGTGCAACAGCAGCAGACTAATACTTGCTTCCAGAAGGCTCTGGAGCAGCAACACCAGATGCAGCAAGAGCAGTTGGAGGCAATAAAACAGGCCTTGGTTCGGCAACCCCGAGATGAGGGAGACCGTGCACAAAGCGCTGCTAGTGCGCAGAAAGCCGTACAGAAGACTTTACTTAAAATGACTGCAGACGATGATGTGGAAGCATACCTCACCGTGTTTGAACGTATTGCAGAACGTGAGCACTTACCACTGGACAGATGGGCTGAGGTAGTTGCTCCATTTCTGAGCGGAGATCCACAAAAGGCCTATTACGATCTGAGTGGAGCGGATGCTATGGACTATATCAAACTCAAAGGCGAAATCCTGGCAAGGCAGGGAGTAAACACGTATGTACGCGCACAGAGGGTGCATTTATGGAATTTTGTGGAGCATCAGCCAGCCCGCTCACAAATGCATGATCTCATCCATCTAGTAAAAAAATGGCTGCAACCAGAGGCTTTGACGTCCGCACAGATGGTGGAGCGTGTTGTTCTAGACAAGTACCTGCGGTCCTTACCCGCTAAGATCCAGAGGTGGGTTGGACAGGGTGACCCAACTACCGCTGACCAGTTGGTGAATATGGTCGAACGCTACAATGCTTCTGAAAGCCTACTCCAAGGGACGTTAGCACCCCACTGGCTCCCCAAGAAATCACTGGAGAGTCCTGCGAAACCTACTTCATCTTCAAAAGAAGAGAATGTCACAATGAAGGGTAGCAGACCTACAAAGGACTATGGAGGTGGTACGGGCTCACATCAAGCCAGCAGACCTCGTCTGGGATCTCCATCGAGGAGACAAGGGCCTATACAATGTTGGCGATGTCGCGGACTTGGCCATGTAGCAGCTAACTGCCCAATGACTACAGAGCCAATGGACTGTAACGCTATGAGGCGTCTTTCGTTATATGTGCAGTCAGTCTGTGTGGCGGAGACCCTCAAGGGAAATGAACAATACGTGTGCCACGTCGAGGTTGACGGTTATAGTGTAAATGCCATCTTGGATTCCGGCAGTCAAGTAACTTTGGTACATGCCAGTTTGGTGGACTCTAGCGCCCTAACGAACTTAACCGTGGGCATTAGTTGCATCCATGGGGATACTAAGTACTACCCCACTGCCTGGGTTACTCTTGCCACGCCAGTAGGGACCAAAAGACATCAGGCGGCAGTCATAAAGTCTATGGGACACAGTGTAATCCTGGGGAGAGACTGTCCCTTATTTTGGGACTTGTGGAACTTCAAAAGTGGTGTGAACCCTCTAGTTGAAGACGGTACTCCGGAGCTAGTCCCTGAACCATTGCAGCAAGACGACGGAGAACCCATCTCAGAGGAAGTACTAGAATCTGCGGACTCTCCTTTGGCTGTGTATGCAGGCGAGGCAGACCAGCTAGAGGATGTTTTAGAAATGCCTGATCTTGAGGTGGCCCGTGGTAAGTTCGGGACCGCTCAGCACCAGGATCCTACTCTAGCAAGGGCGTGGGAAAACATAAAGGTCTCCGAGGGAAGACCATTGTACCCAGGGGCTCAAAACGAGTTCCCACACGTGGCGGTGCAGCGAGGGGTGGTGGTAGAACAACTAGTGGTACCTAAGTCCTTTCGCCAGGTAGTTTTGGAGTTGGCACATAAACATCCCTTGGGAGGACACCTGGCGGTAGAAAAGACAAAACACCGTATTCTGCAACGTTTCTTTTGGCCAGGTCTAGTGGGAGACGTGACCCAGTACTGTCGGTCATGTCCTACGTGTCAATTGACCGCACCTTCCGTATTTTTTCGGACTATAAGACGCACCGGACCATAAGACGCACCCTTATTTTCAGAAGGAAAATAGGGAAAAAAATAATAATGTGTCAAATGGGGGTCTTACAGTCCGAATTCAGCTTACCTGGGAAGGGATCCGGCACAGGTGGAGAAGTAGTCACAGGGGTCATTCAGTGGTCCAGTCTCGTGGCGGCTCTGTGCTGGGGCAGCTGCGCTGGGGCGGGTGGGCTGTGCTGGGGCAGCTGTGCTGGGGTAGGGGCAGCTGTGCTGGGGCAGGGGCAGCTGTGCTGGGGCAGCTGTGCTGGGGCAGGGGCAGCTGTGCTGGGGTAGGGGCAGCTGTGCTGGGGCAGGTGGGCTGGGGCAGGGGCAGCTGTGCTGGGGCAGCTGTGGCAGGGGCAGCTGTGCTGGGGCAGGGGCAGCTGTGGCAGGGGCAGCTGGGCTGGGGCAGGTGGGCTGGGGCAGGGGCAGCTGTGGTGGGGCAGCTGGGCTGGGGCAGCTGTGGCAGGGGCAGCTGTGCTGGGGCAGCTGTGGCAGGGGCAGCTGGGCTGGGGCAGGGGCAGCTGTGGCAGGGGCAGGTGTGCTGGGGCAGGGGCAGCTGTACTGGGGCAGGTGGGCTCTGCGGTGGTGGCAGCGGGCGGCGCTCTGCGGTGCGGTGGTGGCAGCGGGCTGTGCTCCGGTGCAGGGGCGCCGGCTCCGCCGGCGTTTCTTCGCAGCCCGGAGGCCCCCGCACGCCCCTTGCTGGGCGCCGCCATGTTGCGGTGGCCTCCGGGAGCATGGACGCTGGCAAGATGGCCGCCGGTCCGGGGACGGCGCATGCGCAGCTTCAGATCTCGTGCCGAGATCTCGGGGGACGAGATTCAAATCTCGGCAACGAGATCTCGTCCCCCGAGATCTCGGGACGAGATCTGAAGCTGCGCATGCACCGTCCCCGGACCGGAGGCCATCTTGCCGGCGTTCATGCTATCGGAGGCCACCGCAACATGGCGGCGCCCAGCAAGGGGCGTGCGGGGGCCTCCGGGCTGCGAAGAAACGCCGGCGGAGCCGCCGCCCCTGCACCGGAGCACAGCCCGCTGCCACCACCGCACCGCAGAGCCTCGCCCACTGCCACCAGCACACCAGGTACCGTGCATTGCGACCATAAGACGCACCCCCCACTTTCCCCCCAAATTTTGGGGGAAAAAAGTGCATCTTATGGTCCGAAAAATACGGTATGTCACATTTTAGAAGCCCCTTAGTGCCCTTACCAATAATAGAGGTGCCCTTCAAGAGGATAGCAATGGATATAGTCGGTCCATTAGTTAAATCTGCCAGGGGTCATCAGTACATTTTGGTAGTATTGGATTATGCCACGCGTTATCTCGAAGCAGTGCCCTTGCGGAATGCCAATGCGATATCAATTTCAATTGAGCTGGTTAATATGTTTTCCCGCACCGGCATTCCGAAAGAGATACTTACGGATCAAGGGACCCCCTTTATGTCTCGTATACTTAAGGATTTATGTAAACTACTAAAAATCTCCCATTTGCGTACCTCAGTAAATCACCCTCAGACTGACGGTTTGGTGGAGCGCTTTAACAAAACCTTAAAGGGAATGTTGAAAAGGGTGGTGTATAAGGACGGGAGAGATTGGGATGCCCTACTACCATACCTCCTGTTCGCTATACGTGAGGTACCCCAATCCTCCACAGGCTTTTCACCTTTTGAGTTGGTTTATGGGCGGTGTCCTAGAGGCCTGTTAGATATTGCCAAGGAGACTTGGGAACAAGAGGTGACTCCTTATCGCAGTGTAATTGAACACATAACACTTATGCAGGACCGAATTGCAGCAGTTATGCCAATAGTTAAAGAGTGTTTAGAGCGCGCACAACATGCCCAAAGCACGGTATACAACCGAGCGGCAAAAACACGAGTCTTTCAACCCGTAGACAGGGTGTTGGTATTGATGCCTACCGTAGAGAATAAATTTCTTGCCAAATGGCAGGGACCATACGAAGTGCTGGAATGAATAGGTGAAGTAAATTATAAGATACACCAACCAGACAAGAGAAAGCCCGAACAAATATACCACATAAACTTGCTTAAGGCCTGGCGGGACAGGGAGAGTCTGGTGGCAGGAGCTGCCCTTGAGGATGGGCCTCGAGGGGTACCACCTTCTAAGGTAAAGGACCCCCAGGTAGCTCCGCCAGAAGTGGGTATTGCAGACACGCTATCCGAAAGCCAAAAACAAGAGACCAGGGAGTTCATACAGAGGAACGCAGATATTTTCTCGGAACTTCCTGGCCGGACTCACCTAATTAAACATGACATTGCTACTGATCCACAGGCGCGCGTACGGCTAAAACCATATCAAATTCCGGAGGCTCGGAGACAAGCCATTGCCCAGGAAGTGAAGAAGATGTTAGAGCTCGGGGTCATTGAGGAGTCCCGGAGTGATTGGGCTAGCCCTATTGTACTGGTGCCCAAACTCGATGGGACTATCCGATTTTGTAACGATTTTCGGAAAGTAAATGAAGTATCGAAATTCGATGCCTACCCGATGCCAAGAGTCGATGAACTGATAGAGAGACTGGGTTCGGCCAGGTACATATCCACTATTGACTTAACAAAAGGTTATTGGCAGATTCCCCTCACGGAATCAGCCAAAGAGAAAACTGCCTTTGTTACGCCCCAGGGATTATTCCAGTACCGAGATATGCCATTTGGGTTGCATGGTGCCGCAGCCACCTTCCAACGTCTAATGGATATTGTCCTAAAACCTCATGGCCAGTATGCATCTGCGTACTTGGACGACATCATTATCTTTAGCGATGACTGGGACACGCATTTGTCAAAAGTACAAGCCGTCTTAGACTCCCTAAAAACAGCTGGGTTGACTGCCCATCCCAAGAAATGTACGTTGGGATTGGAAGAGGCTCGCTATCTGGGATATAGCATAGGGAGAGGCGTCGTGAAGCCTCAAGCCAATAAAGTGGACGCTATTCAAAATTGGCCATGACCAGTAACCAAAGAACAGGTTGGAGCTTTTTTAGGGATCGTTGGTTATTATAGGTGGTTCATCAAACATTTTGCGACCATCGCAGCTCCTCTCACAGATCTTACTAAGGGGTCGAAATCTGTCACAATAAAGTGGAACGCAAAAGCAGAGGAGGCCTTTCAGCGATTGAAAATAGTCCTCTGTGACCAACCAGTGTTGGTTGCACCAGACTTTAAACGGGAGTTTATTGTCCAAACGGATGCCTCTGGGCTGGGCCTCGGCGCGCTTTTGTCTCAAGAAGCAAATGGCGAGGAACACCCAGTGGCCTATCTAAGCAGAAAGCTTATGAGAGCAGAAAAGAACTACAGTGTAGTTGAGCGGGAAGCCCTGGCTGTGAAATGGGCCCTGTGCACCTTGCGCTATTATTTACTTGGTCGCCAGTTTAGACTAGTGACGGACCATTCACCCCTAACGTGGATGTCCCGGGCAAAAGAAGGCAATGTGCGGGTGACACGCTGGTTCTTAGCATTACAAGGGTTTAAATTTTCCGTTGAGCACAGGGCGGGCACAGCGCACAGAAATGCAGATGCGTTGTCTAGAACGCACTGCTTGGTGACTCGTCATGTCCGATCCCACGGGCTCGAACAGAGGAGGAGGGTGTGTGAGGTGCCAAGGGGAGAGGTACTAGAAAACAGGTATATTTCTCCCCGTTTCATTTCGTATGTCTCCCTGTACTGATGATGAAGCCAGTTTATTTCACTGTAATCCAGTCCTGGTTTCCTTAGTGATCAGCATGGAAAGGACTGGTAGTTCCCCCTCCACTTATTCAATCCAGGTTTTGGTTTCCTGACTGGTCCAGCTGATATAATCAGGAGGAGCTGGGATCTCTCAGTCTATCTCTGGTCTGCTGAGCTGGGAGCTGACACAGTAAGATTACATGGACTTGTTTGCTGTTATATAGGTTTATTTTGTAGTTAGCCTGCTACTGTTAGTTAGTGGCCAGACGGCCTTAGATGTTTTATTTCATGTTTGGCATGTGTAACATTGAATAACAAGTGTGCACAATAAATATGACGTGTCCATATTCATGTGGAACTTGCTAGTCTGCTGAAGTGACTTCATAGCCACACGCTTGTGCCAAAGCAAAGATCCCAGCTGAGCTATCTATTCCCACAGTACCTATCCGCACGCAACCTTTGATCATCTCAAGATCTCCTCTACTCCCCCCTTATCTCTTCTTCCCACAACTGCATACAAGACTTCTCCCGTGCATCCCCCATACTCTGGAACTCCCTGCCACAACACATCAGACTCTCACCATCAACGGAAACCTTCAAGAAAAACCTGAAGACGCACCTGTTCCGACAAGCCTACATCCTGCAATGATCCTCGGTCTACTGAACCACCGCCCGACCTGCTCTACCCCCCTCCTACTGTATCCTCACCCATCCTTGTAGACTGTGAGCCCTCGCGGGCAGGGTCCCCTCTCCTTATGTACTTGTGTGTCCCTTGTCTTACACATGTTTGCTATACTTGTCTATATTTCCCATTTTCACATGTAAAGCGCCATGGAATAATTGGCGCTATATAAATGCATAATAATAATATGGTATATATTGTGCACAGCTCCTATTCAGGATGCTAATAAACGTCTCCCATTTTCTTTGTGTATTTTTATGTCTCAGGATATCGTCCCAGTTAATTGCACCAAGATCATCTCTCATCCGTTGGAAATTTGCCTTCCTGAAGTTTAGTGTCCTTGTAACCCCTCTACTACACATCTTATTAAAGGATACATGAAAACTTATTAATTTGTGATCACTATTACCCAAGTGACCCCCAACCCTTACATTTGATATGCGGTCTGGCCTGTTGGTTAATATTAGGTCTAGCAGTGCCCCCCCTCTTGTTCGGTCCTGAACCAGTTGTGAAAGGTAATTGTCTCTCATAGTTGTCAGACACCTATCACCTTTGCTGGAACTGCAGGTTTCGGTTCCCCAATGTATTTCAGGGTAGTTGAAGTCCCCCATAATAATGACTTCTCCTTGAGTCGCTGCTTCATCTATTTGCTTTATGAGGATATTCTCTGTTGCTTCCATTATTTTTGGAGACTTATAACAAACCCCTATCACTAATTTACTATTTCTTCCCCCTCCCCTTATCTCCACCCACCGATTCCTGCCCTAAAAGGCATCTGCCCAGGTGATGAGTTGCCACATCTTTTCTTCCCTGTTTTGGCCCACTGCTATGATGCACAGTGGCTGTGGATAACGTGGGTTGCAGCGCTTTAACATTACGTGGCTAATGAGCTGTCCGGGTCTATAGCCCATGTGGACACTTGGGCACCCTGGCCGGGTCTGACCTAACTTCCTAGAAACTCCTGTCTTACCACCCGGCAGCCCCTCCTACACTTAAACCTCTATAACCATCCTATCAACTATACCTAACAGAGCACACTAGTATGCCCCCATCTAGTGGTCCATAAATGAACTACACTTGCCCTTGTATATCATCAACATGTAAGGAAAAAGCCAGACAGCACTGCCAAAACTACTGCCGATATAAAGCTGTTATATCCATATTGCTGATAGAGGCTGAACCCCGTGATCTCGGGTGCTGGAACAGAAGACACAGTATATAAATCCACATGGAAGAAAAGAAGACCATAGCACTCACCGATCCAGGTGAAAAAGTCTGCTTTATTTAGCAATCTACATGAAAACTTCATGGCCAGGAGGCTGGAGGGAAGAGTGAGCAAAATCTGACGACGTGCCTACTAGCACTTCAACGGGTCAGTGAGTAGAAGAATGTGACGTGGGAAATTATACCTTGCCACCTTATTGCTCCTCCTTCTACAGCTGCTGCCATAATGACATGAAATACATAGACATTTAAAAACAATTAAAACCAAGTCACGAACGTGAAAACACAGAAATTCACATAAATGTGTAGGGAAAAATCTTTTACACTATAATGTAGTTCATCAGATTCCATATATATACATTTATCTGCAAAACTATTTTACTATAAATATCACTGTCTTGCACACTGAATGGATAATCAAATTAGATATTAAATTAAACATTAATAACATGTAACCTAATTATACAAAAATTATGCGATCTAAATATAGCGATAATAATTAAAGAACAGACGTGATGACTAAAATATACTCAATGATATATCATATATGTTGTTCTTAGTTATGGATACATGCCCTAATAATTATTATATTTAATCTTCCCTGTACATAATCTTCACATGATTAGAATATTATCTACCAGCTATACAAGCAAAATATTACTAAGGATACCGCAAACGATAAGTGACTATTATCAGGGAAAATTTGCTACAGAAAAATGGACATGTCCACCCTATCATTAAATCCTGTGGGGCCCATTGCATTAGTCTGCATAATCCACCTAGCCTCACGTCTTAGTAGAAGTTAGTGTAGGTCTCCCCCCTGTGGGGGCAAATCCACTTTCTCCAAACCCGCAAATGCCAGAACATTCGGGTCCCCTGCATGTGCCTCTCTGACATGATGAATCAACCTCGGTACACCCTTATTCGACATGATAGATTTATAATGTTCCCTAAAACGGACATATAGTGACCGTGTGGTCTTCCCTATATAAAAGTATTTGCACGGGCAGAGCACTACATAAACGACATCATTCGTTTTACATGAGATAAACTCTGCAACAGAATGGCTTACAGCTCCCATGCAAATAATTTGGTCCGTTAAATGGAATTTGCAATAAGGGCAATGGCCACACTTATGGTTTCATTTCGTTATGCCGTTGTGTATCCAATTCACACTATGCATCCCAATGCGATTTTTTACCAAGATGTCCCTTAATCTGGTGCTTCTACATGAAACAAGAGGTCCCCTTGCTACAATCTCAGCTGGTTCTTTGTCCCTTTCCCTTAGTTTACCCTTGTATATAAGAACTATATACTAAGGTGTCCTCTCTAATGTCCCCAAAAGAAAGCACCTTACTCTCCCTAAACTGTACATGAACATTAGTACACATCACAAATGTTATATAGAATATTATGCTAAAGGAACACAACACAATATAATTCAGCTCTCTAAAGAATGGTAACACATATACTACCATTCAAAAGTTTAGGATCACGTAGAAATTTCCTAATTTTTGAAAGAAAAGCACAGTTTTTTCCAATGAAGCCATCATTAAATGATTCAGAAATACACTCTATACATTATTAATGTGATAAATGACTATTCTAGCTGCAAACGTCTGGTTTGTAATGCAATATCTTAATAGGCGTATAGAGACCCATTTCCAACAATCATCACTCCAGTGTTATTATGGTACTTTGTGTTTACTAACTGTGTAAGAAGGCTAATGGATGGTTAGAATACCATTGAAAAACCTTATGCAAGTATGTTAGCACAGCAGAAAACAGTTTGGCTGATTAGAGAAACTATAAACCTGACCTTCCTTTGAGCTAGTTGATAATCTGGAGCATTACATTTGTTGGTTCCATTAAACTCTCAAAATGGTCAGAAAAAAAGAACTTTCATGTGAAACTCGACAGTCTATTCTTGTTCTTAGAAATGAAGGCTATTCCATGTGAGAAATTGCCAAGAAACTGAAGATTTCCTACAACAATGTGTACTACTCCCTTCAGAGGAGAGCACAAACAGGGTCTAACCAGAGTAGAAAGAGAAGTGGGAGGCCCCACTTCACAACTGAGCAACAAGACAAGTACATTAGAGTCTGAAGTTTGAGAAATCGATGCCTCACAGGTCCTTTACTGGCAGCTTCATTAAATAGTACACGCAAAACGCCAGTGTCAACGTCTACAGTGAAGAGGCGACTCTGGGATGCTGGCCTTCAGGGCAGAGTGGCAAAGAAAAAGCCATATCTGAGACTGGCTAATAGAAAGAAAAAATTAATATGGGCAAAAGAACACAAACACTGGACATTGAAAAATTGGAAAAAAGTGTTATCGACAATCAAATTCAAGTTCGGGGTGTTTGGATCATACAGAAGAACATTTGTGAGATGCAGAACAACTGGAAAGATGCTGGAAGAGTGCCGGCGCCATCTGTCAAGCATGGTGGAGGTAATGTGATGGTCTGGGGTTGCTTGGGTGCTGGTAAAGTGGGAGATTTGTACAAGGTAAAAGGGATTTTGAATAAGGAAGGCTGTTATGAATGAGTCACCAAGGAGGAAAAAACAAAAAGCAAGCTAAGCCCAGAAAACCGGAGAGGTTGGTAACTAGCGGATTGCAGACCCCTGATCCTATCCACAACAACTAGCAGTAGCCGTGGAGCATGCCTACGGTGGTCCTAGACGCCTAGTCATGGCCAGAGAACTAAATAAGCCTAAAGAAAGAAAGGGAAAATCTAAACTGCCCCAGAGCAGACCCCAAAGCAATAGACAGCCCCCAACATGTATTGTCGGCGAAACAAGATGAAAACACAAACACAGATAGAAAGATAGGCTGAGCAAACGATGGGGTCCTCACAAACTAGAAAGGACAGGAAAGAAAAGCTGCTGTCTGCAATCACGCAAAAAACCCTGCCAAAAAATGTCCAACACGTCTGATAGAAAAAGGCCCTGAAGTCACTAGACTTCAAATCCCTATATCAGCACTTAGGTATATTCTAAAGACAGAGCAAAAGAGATCAACCGATCAGAGACAAAATGGGGATTCAGCCCATTCCCAGCCAGGGTTGGCTGAACACAAAAACTAAGTAAACCAGACAAAAACTCATATGAACAATAGCAGAGAAAACTTAGCTTTAAGAAGGTAGGAACCAAACTGGAAATCAGAAGCCACAGTCAGGAGAAATCACCAGAAAGAAACTAGGGAGTTGGCTGCCTTAAATCCAATCAGAAACTCCTGATATCCAATCGCAGTCCTCTTCCTCAGGTGGCCGGTCTCTGCCATTTAGATCAGCTTCATTACCTCCCTTCAACAACAGAGGGAGTCCAGATAGAGAACTGTTATGAATGAGTCACCGTAGGAGGCAAAAACAGAAATGCTAGCTAAGTCCAGAAAACCAGAGAAGTTGGCAGCTATCGGATTGCAGACCCCTGAACCTATCAACAACAACTAGCAGTAGCCGTGGGGGGTTCCTACGGTGCCCTAGACCCCTCGATCACAGCCGGAGAACTACATAGCCTAAAGACAGAAAGGGAAATCTAAACTGCCCCAGAGCAGACCCAAAAGCAATAGGCAGCCCCCAACATATAATGACGGTGAAGCAAGAAGAAAAAACACTAACACAGATAGAAAGATAGACTGAGCAAATGATGGGGCCCAAGCTAACTAGATAGGACAGGATAGAAAAGCTGCTGTCTGCAATCCGCCAAAAACCCTATAAAAACAAGAGCCAACAGACTGACAGGGAAAAAGGCCCTGAAGACGCTAGGCTTCCAAAAGACTATGTCAGCACTCAGGTATTTTCTGAAGACAGAGCAAAAAGACACAAAGGAATTCAGCTCACCCCAGCAGGGAATGGCAGAATCCAGAAAAGCAAGGCAAAATAAAACCCAAAACACAAATGCAAAAGGCAAAGCAGAAAACCTAACTTTAGAGGAGCAGGAATCAGATTGGTCTCCTAGAATCCCTCAGAGAAATCACCAGCGAGGCAGAAGGGCGTCGACTGCCTTATATCCAGTCAGCAATTCCTGTCACCCAGTCATCCTCTACCAGCTCAGGTGTTTGGTAATCAGCCTCACTACCTTCCTTCACTAGAAGAGGGAGTTCATCAGACCTCATTGGTGAAGGGGAAAATGAACTCATAACAGTACCTCCCCCTTGAGGAGGGGTCACCGAACCCTCATCCACGCCACTAGGGCGATCAGGGTGAGCCCGATGAAAGGCACGCACCAATCTTTTGGCATGAATATCAGAGGCAGAGACCCAGGAATTATCCTCCTGACCATAACCCTTCCACTTAACCAAATACTGGCGTCTCCGTCTAGCCAGACGGGAATCCAGTATCTTCTCTACCTCATATTCCATGTTACCTTCAACCAATACAGGGTCCGGAGGTGCCACCCCAGGAACTACTGGTTCAACAAACCTCTTCAACAAGGACTTATGAAACACATTATGGATTTTAAATGTGACAGGAAGAGCCAACCGAAAAGAGACCGGATTAATGATCTCCAAAATCTTGTAAGGTCCAATAAATTTAGGCTTAAACTTAGGAGAAGCCACCTTCATAGCGATATTTTTTGATGATAACCAAACCATATCACCCACCTTAAACTGGGGACCAATGGTCCTATGTTGGTTGGAAAACCGCTGGGCCGTTTCCTGGGAGAGAAATAACTTATCCACCACTTGGTCCCAGATCTGGTGCATTCTCTCCACCACAGTGTCAACACCTGGGAAGGCAGAAGGCTCCACCTGCCCTGAAGAAAATCGAGGATGAAACCCAAAGTTACAAAAAAAAGGTGACATCAAAGTGGCAGAACTAGCTCTATTATCTAAAGCAAATTCGGCCAAGGGCAAAAATGAAACCCAATCATCCTGATCAGCGGAAATAAAACATCTCAAATATGACTCCAAGGTCTGGTTTGTTCTCTCCGTCTGCCCATTGGTCTGAGGGTGAAACGCAGAGGAGAAGGACAACTGAATTCCCAGCTTGGAACAGAAAGTCCTCCAAAACATAAAAATATTCAGGATTGAGAGTTCTCAGTAGTTGATACCTTTTAATGGCTAACTGAAAAGATGGTAACACATTGCAAGCTTTCGAGACTACTCAGGTCTCTTCATCAGGCTAGACTAATACAAAATCTGAAGTCACATATTTATGCACAATACAGCCTAGAAAAAATGCAATAGATAAGACAAGTGACGTGAAGCAGAACTATCAATATGGGAGAGGGAGAAACATAAATATAAACATTGGACCAGTTCATAGATAAGGAGTCCGGATGTTTTATGGTCCTCTGATTGGGGTCTAGTTCTGTGTTGTGATGCCCCCACACGGTTTTAAAAGGAAATTCCTTAATTGATGTAAAAAGACATAAATCCATGCGACACATTCATTCCAGCACTGAGAGTGTCAAAGTTCGTCATAAATTTATACTCCCAAACTCGTCTCTCTCTCTGAGAATTGAAGTTACCTTTCAATACCAGTAATTTCATATCCACGCTGCTGTGATCAGGGATACAGAAATGTTTGCCAAAGGTAGATCCATTCTTTTTTCTCTTATTGTGTGACGATGAGCATTCATCCTTGTTCTAAGCTTTTGCCCTGTCTCCCCCACAAACAGACCCCCAGTTGGACATTTAGTACAAATAATTAAGTACACCACATTAGATGTAATGCAGCTGAAAGTACCTGGGATCTTGTCATCCTGATGTGAGTTGGGGATCTTTATCTTGTCCGTGGTCATTATAAATGGACAGGTTTTATATTTTTTCTGGTTGCAAGGAAAGGTTCCTGCAGCTGTTGGAGAGGACAGGGAGCTTCTGACAATGATGCTTCTTAAATTTGGGGGCTGCCTAAAACACAGCAGTGGGGGGTCTGGAAAAATGGATTTCAATCGGGCATCTTTTTGTAGTAAAGGTTGTAATTTCCGTGCAGCTCCCCTTAGCACCTCCAGATTTGGGTTGTAGGTGACCACTAGAGGCACTCGGTTATTTTCTTCTTTAGCTTTGTAATTTAGCAGGTGATTCCTTGACAATCTGGTGGCTCTTGTAATTTGGTTTTCAATTGTTCTTGGATGGTAACCCTGATTCAAAAAGGTCTTTTTGAGGCGACCAAGGTATTTGTCTCTATCCATGGGGTTGGAACATATACGATTGTATCTGATGGCTTGGCTATAGATAATAGAGTTCTTTATGTGTTTTGGATGGAAACTGTCCCATTTAAGGTATGTTGGATGGTCGATTGGCTTCTGATACAGGGATGTCTCTATTTCATTGTTTTTTAGCTTAATGATGGTGTCCAAAAAATTAATCTCAGTACTGGAGTAGTTGAGTGTTAAATTGATGGTGGGATGAAATTGATTAAACTGTTCGTGGAACGTCTTTAGCTGTTGCTCAGACTCCGTCCAGATGATTAAAATATCATCAATGAAGCGGTAGTAGGCCAGGGGCCTGATGGGGCATGAGGACAAAAAGTCGCTTTCAAGCTTTGCCATGAAAAGATTTGCATACTGTGGAGCCATTTTACTTCCCATAGCTGTGCCAGTCTCCTGTAGATAGATCCTGTTGTCAAATTCAAAGTAATTGTGGGTGAGGATGAATTTTATAAGTTTCACCACAGCATCAGCATCAGTCCCTGTGTTTTCCATGAAGAATTTGCAGGCATTTAATCCATCTTGGTGGGGGATATTAGAGTACAAAGATTCCACATCCATGGTGGCCAGGATGGTTCCTTCTGGTAGAGGACCTATTGCTGCTAGTTTATTCAATAGGTCAGTTGTGTCCTGAATGTAGCTGGATGTATCCTTCACCAGTGGTTTAAGAATACCCTCTACCCATCCAGATACCTGCTCAGTGAGGGTGCCCACACATGAAATAATTGGTCTTCCTGGATTTCCAGATTTGTGGATTTTGGGAAGCATGTAGAATGTCCCTATTCTTGGAGTCTCTGGTATCAGGTCATCGCCAGCTCTTATGGACTGGTCAGGCAGACAAGAAACCAACTTGTTTAGTTCCTTGTAATAGTCCTGTGTAGGATCCGACTCCAATTTTCTATAGTAGCGTGTGTCCATAAGTTGCCTGTTTGCTTCCTTCATGTAGTCTGACGTATTCATCATGACTATTGCACCTCCCTTGTCAGCAGGTTTAATGATGATTTCTTTGTTGGTTTTTAAAGACCGTATGGCCTTTCTCTCCTGGGCACTGATGTTGGATGCTTGTCTCCTGTTAGTGTCTATGATTGTGGATTTTATCAAATGTCTGAAGGAGTCTATATATTTATCCAAATGAGGGTTGCGTCCAGGTGGAGGTGTCCAGTCTGACCTTTTCCTAGTTGTTACGATCCCTTTTCCTTCGGTCTGAGTGTTTTCTGAATCTTCTGTATCATTGAAATATTCCCTCAGGCGCAGTCTCCTGAAATACTGTTCCATATCACTGCAGAGTTCAGTTTTATCTAGGGCCTTAGTGGGACAAAATGAGAGTCCTCTAGAAAGCATGGCCAGTTCCACTTTGTTGGGTTTATAATCTGAGAGATTGATGACACAGTTAGATGCTTTTGTGTCTGGAGTGGAGTGTTTGTCCAAGTTGTCAAGTTTTGGATTTGTTTTGCAACTGTTTGTATAGAGTCCTGAATTGAGACGCAGTCTGTGTAGTTTCTTTTCCTTGTTATGAACCAGAAAGGTCCGTAGTTTGTTGTAGTATTGTTGTAATTTTTGCTCTGTGCTTTCTGTAAGTGTTTTCCTCAGAGTTTCAAATTGCCCCTGGACTTTACTCCTTATCCTGCAGCAGACATGTAAAAGGTGGTTCCTTAGTCTCTCAGAAGTCCTGTGACAAAGGTTTTCTGCATAATGGGTATTGTAGGTATGAAGAATTGGGTTTGTAATCCAGAGTCCTTTGGGAATTAGATTCTCCTTTTTGCATTTAGATAAGAAAAAAATGTCGCTGTCCATTTGTTCACGTTTCTTCAGAAGTGGTTTTAGTTCCATAAAGATGCGGTACATTCTGGTATCCTCCATTTTGATACAGGAAAGATGTTTATCTTTGTACCGTGTTAGCCAGTAGATAGAAAAATATTCAGGATTGAGAGTTCTCAGTAGTTGATACCTTTTAATGGCTAACTGAAAAGATGGTAACACATTGCAAGCTTTCCAGACTACTCAGGTCTCTTCATCAGGCTAGACTAATACAAAATCTGAAGTCACATATTTATGCACAATACAGCCTAGAAAAAATGCAATAGATAAGACAAGTGACGTGAAGCAGAACTATCAATATGGGAGAGGGAGAAACATAAATATAAACACTGGACCAGTTCATAGATAAGGAGTCCGGATGTTTTATGGTCCTCTGATTGGGGTCTAGTTCTGTGTTGTAATGCCCCCACACGGTTTTAAAAGGAAATTCCTTAATTGATGTAAAAAGACATAAATCCATGCGACACATTCATTCCAGCACTGAGTGTCAAAGGTCGTCATAAATTTATACTCCCAAACTCGTCTCTCTCTCTGAGAATTGAAGTTACCTTTCAATACCAGTAATTTCATATCCACGCTGCTGTGATCAGGGATACAGAAATGTTTTGCCACAGGTAGATCCATTCTTTTTTCTCTTATTGTGTGACGATGAGCATTCATCCTTGTTCTAAGCTTTTGCCCTGTCTCCCCCACATACAGACCCCCAGTTGGACATTTAGTACAAATAATTAAGTACACCACATTAGATGTAATGCAGCTGAAAGTACCTGCGATCTTGTAGATACCAGAGACTCCAAGAATAGGGACATTCTACATGCTTCCCAAAATCCACAAATCTGGAAATCCAGGAAGACCAATTATTTCATGTGTGGGCACCCTCACTGAGCAGGTATCTGGATGGGTAGAGGGTATTCTTAAACCACTGGTGAAGGATACATCCAGCTACATTCAGGACACAACTGACCTATTGAATAAACTAGCAGCAATAGGTCCTCTACCAGAAGGAACCATCCTGGCCACCATGGATGTGGAATCTTTGTACTCTAATATCCCACACCAAGATGGCTTAATTGCCTGCAAATTCTTCATGGAAAACACAGGGACTGATGCTGATGCTGTGGTGAAACTTATAAAATTCATCCTCACCCACAATTACTTTGAATTTGACAACAGGATCTATCTACAGGAGACTGGCACAGCTATGGGAAGTAAAATGGCTCCACAGTATGCAAATCTTTTCATGGCAAAGCTTGAAAGCGACTTTTTGTCCTCATGCCCCATCAGGCCCCTGGCTTACTACCGCTTCATTGATGATATTTTAATCATCTGGACGGAGTCTGAGCAACAGCTAAAGACGTTCCACGAACAGTTTAATCAATTTCATCCCACCATCAATTTAACACTCAACTACTCCAGTACTGAGATTAATTTTTTGGACACCATCATTAAGCTAAAAAACAATGAAATAGAGACATCCCTGTATCAGAAGCCAATCGACCATCCAACATACCTTAAATGGGACAGTTTCCATCCAAAACACATAAAGAACTCTATTATCTATAGCCAAGCCATCAGATACAATCGTATATGTTCCAACCCCATGGATAGAGACAAATACCTTGGTCGCCTCAAAAAGACCTTTTTGAATCAGGGTTACCATCCAAGAACAATTGAAAACCAAATTACAAGAGCCACCAGATTGTCAAGGAATCACCTGCTAAATTACAAAGCTAAAGAAGAAAATAACCGAGTGCCTCTAGTAGTCACCTACAACCCAAATCTGGAGGTGCTAAGGGGAGCTGCACGGAAATTACAACCTTTACTACAAAAAGATGCCCGATTACAATCCATTTTTCCAGACCCCCACTGCTGTGTTTTAGGCAGCCCCCAAATTTAAGAAGCATGATTGTCAGAAGCTCCCTGTCCTCTCCAACAGCTGCAGGAACCTTTCCTTGCAACCAGAAAAAATGTAAAACCTGTCCATTTATAATGACCACGGACAAGATAAAGATCCCCAACTCACATCAGGACGACAAGATCGCAGGTACTTTCAGCTGCATTACATCTAATGTGGTGTACTTAATTATTTGTACTAAATGTCCAACTGGGGTCTGTATGTGGGGAAGACAGAGCAAAAGCTTAGAACAAGGATGAATGCTCATCGTCACACAATAAGAGAAAAAAGAATGGATCTACCTGTGGCAAAATATTTCTGTATCCCTGATCACAGCAGCGTGGATATGAAATTACTGGTATTGAAAGGTAACTTCAATTCTCAGAGAGAGAGACGAGTTTGGGAGTATAAATTTATGACGAACTTTGACACTCTCAGTGCTGGAATGAATATGTCGCATGGATTTATGTCTTTTTACATCAATTAAGGAATTTCCTTTTAAAACCGTGTGGGGGCATCACAACACAGAACTAGACCCCAATCAGAGGACCATAAAACATCCAGACTCCTTATCTATGAACTGGTCCAATGTTTTTATTTATGTTTCTCCCTCTCCGATATTGATAGTTATAGTTCTGCTTCACGTCACTTGTCTTATCTATTGCATTTTTTCTAGGCTGTATTGTGCATAAATATGTGACTTCAGATTTTGTATTAGTCTAGCCTGATGAAGAGACCTGAGTAGTCTCGAAAGCTTGCAATGTGTTACCATCTTTTCAGTTAGCCATTAAAAGGTATCAACTACTGAGAACTCTCAATCCTGAATATTTTTCTATCTACTGGCTAACACGGTACAAAGATATACATCTTTCCTGCTCCAAAATCTAGACACAAACTGAACTCCTCTGTCAGATACAATGTTCTCAGGAATCCCGTGCAAGCGAACCACCTGTTGCAAAAACAGGGGCACCAACTCAGAAGAAGATGGCAACTTAGGAAGTGGTACAAGATGAACCATCTTAGAGAACCTATCACAAATCACCCAAATAACAGTCATTCTGTGAGAGACGGGCATATCAGAGATGAAATCCATTGAAATATGGGTCCATGGCCTCCTGGGGACCGGCAAAGGCATCAACAACCCACTAGAGTGAGAACAAGGTTTAGACCAGGAGTAAGTCCCACAGGACTGCACAAAATTCCTGACATCACGAGACAAGGCGGGCCACCAAAAAGACCGACTCACCAGATCTTCAGTACCAAAAATACCTGGATGACCAGCCAATGCAGAGCAATGAACTTCAGACATCACTCTCTTCTTCCACTGGTCAGGAACATACAACTTTCCACTGGGACAACGCTCAGGTTTGTCCTCCTGGAACTCTTCCAGAGCACGTCTCAAATCGGGCGAGATGGCAGAAAGAACTACCCCTTTGCCTAAGATGGTAGCAGGCTTGGTCACCACAGGAGAATCAGCAAAGAAGCTACTAGAAAGAGCGTCAGCCTTGACATTCTTAGTGCCAGGAAGAAAAGAGACCACAAAATCAAAACGTGTAAAAAACAAGGCCCATCTAGCCTGTCTAGGGTTCAAGCGTTTGGCCAACTCCAGGTAAATCAAATTCTTGTGGTCAGTAAGGACCACGACTTGATGTTTAGCTCCCTCCAACCAATGTCTCCACTCCTCAAATGCCCATTTCATGGCTAACAGTTCCCGATTCCCCACATCATAGTTACGTTCAGATGGGGAGAACTTTCGGGAAAAGAAAGCACAGGGATTCATTTTACATGTCACAGGATCCTTTTGGGACAAAACAACTCCTGCACCAATTTCAGAAGCGTCCACCTCTACCTGGAACGGGAGTGAGACATCAGGTTGCCGCAAAACCGGGGCAGAAGTGAATCTTCGCTTCAGCTCCTGAAAGGAAGAAACAGCCTCCGGAGACCAATTCAACACATCAGCACCCTTCTTAGTCAGATCAGTCAATGGCTTGGCAATACTAGAAAATTTTGCTATAAATTTCCGATAAAAATTAGCAAAACCCAAAAACTTCTGAAGGGCCTTCAAAGAAGTGGGCTGAACCCAATCATAAATGGCCTGTACCTTGGCCGGGTCCATTTCAATAGTTGACGGAGACAAATTAAATCCCAAAGATGAAATCCTCTGTACTCCAAAAAGGCATTTCGATCCTTTGACATACAGGGAATTCTCCCTCAAGATCCGGAACACAGTCCGAACATGTTCCACATGAGAATCCCAATCCTTGGAGAAGATCAAAATATCATCCAGATAGATAATCAAAAATTTATCCACAAAATCTCGGAAAATGTCGTTCATGAAGCACTGGAAGACAGAAGGGGCATTAGTGAGCCCAAAAGGCATCACCAGGTACTCAAAATGTCCCTCTGGAGTATTAAACACCGTCTTCCATTCATCCCCATGCTTAATGCAGATAAGATTATACGCCCCCTGAGGTCAAGCTTGGTAAACCAGCAAGCACCTTTAACTCTGAAGAATAGATCCGAAATCAGGGGTAACAGATACTGATATTTAATAGTAATTTTGTTGAGGGCACAATAATCAATACAAGGCCTTAATGAACCATCCTTTTTGGCCACGAAAAAAAACCCAGCACCTAATGGTGAAGAGGATGGTCTAATATGACCCTTCTCCAACGCCTCCTTAATATAGGATCGCATAGCCTCATGCTCGGGTACAGATAAATTGAAGAGCCGACCCTTGGGAAATTTACACCCCGGGCTCAGTTCAATTGCACAGTCATAACTCCTATGAGGAGGCAAAGACGCAGATTCATTCTCACTAAATACATCATAAAAGTCCGCCAAATAGTCAGCAACATCATGTGACTGAGGAGAGGTGGAAAAAAATGGAGCCTCACTAAGGGCACACCGACAACCCCAACTCACCACAGACACAGATTTCCAATCCAAAACTGGATTGTGAATTTGCAACCAGGGAAACCCCAGAACAATGGTATCATACAAATTATGCAACACCAAAAATCTGCAATTTTCTTGATGGTCTGGGGCGACCCGCATTACCACCTGGGTCCAAAACAGGTTTATTTTTCGCCAAAGGAGTAGCATCAATCCCCCTCAAAGGGATAGGCGTCCACAGAGGTGTCATAGGAAATCCACAACGTTTAGCAAAATCCAAATCCATTAGGTTCAGGGCTGCCTCCGAATCCACAAAAGCCTTGGCGGAAAATGTGGACAGGGAGCAGATCAGAGTAATTGCCAGAAGAAACTTAGGTTGAACACCACCCACAAAAAACGTGTGTACAAAACGTTTCTCTCATTTAGGACAGACAGAAATAATATGCGAGGCATCTCCACAAAAAAAACACAGCTTATTACGCCTTCTGAACTCCTGACGTTGCTCCCTGGACAAAACTCCATCACATTGCATAGGTTCAGACACTTGTCCAACAGGTGGCAACACCTCTCGTGCAGTCCTGCTTTCACGTAAACGCCGATCAACCTGAATGGCTAATGACATAGAATCGTCAAGACCAGAGGGAACAGGAAATCCCACCATAGTATCTTTTACGGCTTCTGACAAACCCTTCCGAAAGAGAGCTGCCAAAGCATTATCATTCCAGGTAGTAAGGACCGCCCACTTTCGGAATTTTTGACAGTACAATTCTGCAGAATCTTGACCCTGGCTCAATGCCAACAGGGTCTTTTCAGCCTGATCAATAGCATTAGGTTCATCATACAACAACCCCAAGGCTTGAAAAAATGCGTTCACATTAGTCAGAATAGGATCATCTGGTTTCAAAGAAAACGCCCAATCCTGGGGATCGCCACGCAGCAACGAGATGACAATTTTAACCTGCTGCGTGGAGCTCCCTGACGAGTTAGGCTTCAAGGCAATAAATAATTTACAATTATTTTTGAAATTCAAAAATTTAGACCGATCACCAAAAAACACATCAGGAGTAGGGATCTTTGGTTCAGCAGCATGTGAATGAGCAAGGTAGGCGGAAATTCCCCGCACTTCCGCAGCGAGCTGCTCCACACGATCAGATAATTGCTTTATCTCCATTGAGAGAAAAAAAAATTCCCCCTACAGCCTCAGAGATATAGAGGAAAAAATATACACACTTTTTTTTTGTTTGGTTTTTTTTACAATTCTTCCCTGCTATTGAGTACCCTAGGATCTGCGGTATGGCTGGTGATTCTGTTATGAATGAGTCACCGTAGGAGGCAAAAACAGAAATGCTAGCTAAGTCCAGAAAACCAGAGAAGTTGGCAGCTATCGGATTGCAGACCCCTGAACCTATCAACAACAACTAGCAGTAGCCGTGGGGGGTTCCTACGGTGCCCTAGACCCCTCGATCACAGTCGGAGAACTACATAGCCTAAAGACAGAAAGGGAAATCTAAACTGCCCCAGAGCAGACCCAAAAGCAATAGGCAGCCCCCAACATATAATGACGGTGAAGCAAGAAGAAAAAACACTAACACAGATAGAAAGATAGACTGAGCAAATGATGGGGCCCAAGCTAACTAGATAGGACTGGATAGAAAAGCTGCTGTCTGCAATCCGCCAAAAACCCTATAAAAACAAGATCCAACAGACTGACAGGGAAAAAGGCCCTGAAGACGCTAGGCTTCAAAAAGACTATGTCAGCACTCAGGTATTTTCTGAAGACAGAGCAAAAATTGACACTAAGGAATTCAGCTCACCCCAGCAGGGAATGGCAGAATCCAGAAAAGCAAGGCAAAATAAAACCCAAAACACAAATGCAAAAGGCAAAGCAGAAAACTTAGCTTTAGAGGAGCAAGAATCAGACTGGTCTCCTAGAATCCCTCAGAGAAATCACCAGCGAGGCAGAAGGGCGTCGACTGCCTTATATCCAGTCAGCAATTCCCGTCACCCAGTCATCCTCTACCAGCTCAGGTGTTTGGTAATCAGCCTCACTACCTTCCTTCACCAGAAGAGGGAGTTCATCAGACCTCATTGGTGAAGGGGAAAATGAACTCATAACAGAGAACTCACTACTCCTCTGTCAGCACAGCCAGCTCCATAACCCTCACCAGAAGTTAGAGGCAAACCCGAAAATGAGCTCACAACAGTACCCCCCCTGAGGAGGGGTCACCGAACCCTCATCCATGCCACCGGGCCGATCAGGATGGGCCCAATGAAAACCATGAACCAATCTATCGGCATGAATATCAGAGGCAGAGACCCAAGAATTGTCCTCCTGGCCATAACCCTTCCACTTGACCAAATACTGGAGTCTCCGTCTAGCCAGACGAGAATTCAGTATTTTCTCTACCTCACATTCCACATTACCTTTAACCAATACAGGGTCAGGAGGTGCCGCCATAGGAACTACTGGCTCAACATACAGTGGGGCAAAAAAGTATTTAGTCAGTCAGCAATAGTGCAAGTTCCACCACTTAAAAAGATGAGAGGCGTCTGTAATTTACATCATAGGTAGACCTCAACTATGGGAGACAAACTGAGAAAAAAAAATCCAGAAAATCACATTGTCTGTTTTTTTTTCATTTTATTTGCATATTATGGTGGAAAATAAGTATTTGGTCAGAAACAAAATTTCATCTCAATACTTTGTGATATATCCTTTGTTGGCAATGACAGAGGTCAAACGTTTTCTGTAAGTCTTCACAAGGTTGCCACACACTGTTGTTGGTATGTTGGCCCATTCCTCCATGCAGATCTCCTCTAGAGCAGTGATGTTTTTGGCTTTTCGCTTGGCAACACGGACTTTCAACTCCCTCCAAAGGTTTTCTATAGGGTTGAGATCTGGAGACTGGCTAGGCCACTCCAGGACCTTGAAATGCTTATTACGAAGCCACTCCTTCGTTGCCCTGGCGGTGTGCTTTGGATCATTGTCATGTTGAAAGACCCAGCCACGTTTCATCTTCAATGCCCTTGCTGATGGAAGGAGGTTTGCACTCAAAATCTCACGATACATGGCCCCATTCATTCTTTCATGTACCCGGATCAGTCATCCTGGCCCCTTTGCAGAGAAACAGCCCCAAAGCATGATGTTTCCACCACCATGCTTTACAGTAGGTATGGTTTTTGATGGATGCAACTCAGTATTCTTTTTCCTCCAAACACGACAAGTTGTGTTTCTACCAAACAGTTCCAGTTTGGTTTCATCAGACCATAGGACATTCTCCCAAAACTCCTCGGGATCATCCAAATGCTCTCTAGCAAACTTCAGACGGGCCCGGACATGTACAGGCTTAAGCAGTGGGACACGTCTGGCACTGCAGGATCTGAGTCCATGGTGGCGTAGTGTGTTACTTATGGTAGGCCTTGTTACATTGGTCCCAGCTCTCAGCAGTTCATTCACTAGGTCCCCCCGCGTGGTTCTGGGATTTTTGCTCACCGTTCTTGTGATCATTCTGACCCCACGGGGTGGGATTTTGCGTGGAGCACCAGATCGAGGGAGATTATCAGTGGTCTTGTATGTCTTCCATTTTCTAATTATTGCTCCCACAGTTGATTTCTTCACTCCAAGCTGGTTGGCTATTGCAGATTCAGTCTTCCCAGCCTGGTGCAGGGCTACAATTTTGTTTCTGGTGTCCTTTGACAGCTCTTTGGTCTTCACCATAGTGGAGTTTGGAGTCAGACTGTTTGAGGGTGTGCACAGGTGTCTTTTTATACTGATAACAAGTTTAAACAGGTGCCATTACTACAGGTAATGAGTGGAGGAAAGAGGAAGAAGAAGTTACAGGTCTGTGAGAGCCAGAAATCTTGATTGCTTGTTTCTGACCAAATACTTATTTTCCACCATAATATGCAAGTAAAATGAAAAAAAAACAGACAATGTGATTTTCTGGATTTTTTTTTCTCAGTTTGTCTCCCATAGTTGAGGTCTACCTATGATGTAAATTACAGACGCCTCTCATCTTTTTAAGTGGTGGAACTTGCACTATTGCTGACTGACTAAATACTTTTTTGCCCCACTGTATCTCTTCATCAGCGACTTATGAAAAACGCTATGGATCTTAAACGTAACAGGAAGAGCCAATCGAAAAGAAACCGGATTAAGAATCTCCAAAATCTTGTATGGTCCAATAAATCTTGGCTTGAACTTTGGAGAAGCAACCTTCATAGAGATATTCTTTGATGACAACCAAACCATATCACCCACTTTAAACTGGGGACCAATGGTCCTATGCCGGTTAGAAAACCGCTGGGCCTTTTCCTGGGAGAGAGACAACTTATCCACTACTTGGTCCCAAATCTGCTGCATTCTCTCTAACACAGTGTCAACACCTGGGCAGGCTGAAGATTCCACTTGCCCTGAAGAAAATCGAGGATGAAACCTAAAGATACAGAAAAAGGGGGACATTAAGGTGGCAGAACTAGCTCTATTATTTAAAGCGAATTAAGCCAAGGGCAAAAATGAAACCCAATCATCCTGTTCAGCACATATAAAACATCTCAAATAGGGCTCCAAAGTCTGGTTTGTTCTCTCCGTCTGCCCATTGGTCTGAGGGTGAAACGCAGAGGAGAAGGACAACTGAATTCCCAGATTGGAACAAAAGGCTTTCCAGAATCTGGAAACAAACTGAACTCCTCTGTCCGACACAATGTTCTCAGGAATCCCATGCAACCGAACCACCTGTTGTTAAAACAAGGGTACTAACTCTGAGGAAGATGGCAACTTTGGGAGTGGTACAAGATGGACCATCTTAGAGAATCTATCACAAATCACCCAGATAACAGTCATTCTCTGAGAGAGAGGAAGATCAGAAATAAAATCCATTGAAATATGGGTCCATAGCCTCTTAGGCACCGGCAAGGGCATCAACAACCCGCTAGAGCGAGAACAGGGTTTAGACCGGGAACAAGTCCCACAGGACTGCACAAAATTCCTGACATCACGAGATAAGGCAGGCCACCAAAAAGACCGACTCACCAAATCTCTGGTACCAAAATTACCTGGATGACCAGCCAATGCGGAGCAATGAACTTCAGACATCACTCTCTTCCTCCACTGGTCAGGAACATACAATTTTCCCATAGGACAACGCTCAGGTTTGTCCTCCTGGAATTCTTCCAGAACATGTCTCAAATCGGGCGAGATGGCAGAAAGAATTACCCCCTCACCTAGGATGGTAGTAGGCTTGGTCACAATAGGAGAATCAGCAAAGAAACTCCTAGAAAGGGCATCTGCCTTAACATTCTTAAATTCCTATTTTGCATCTGTTTTCTCTCAGAAAGGAAATGTAACATCAACTGTTCTTCACTGTCCTATTAAGGGAATAGAAGAATCCAGGATATCTATAAATAGAAAGATAGTGAGGAAACACTTAGCTAACCTAAATGTATTCAAGTCTCCAGGTCCAGATGAATTACACCCCAGAGTACTGAAGGAGATAGCAGAAGAAATTTTTGAGCCCCTCTCCATAATCTTTGAAAATTCTTGGAGAACAGGAGAAGTCCCAGAAGACTGGAGAAGAGCAAATGTTGTTCCTATCTTCAAAAAGGGGAAGAAGGTGGACCCAGGCAACTATAGGCCGGTGAGTCTGACTTCTATACCCGGAAAGATCTTTGAGCAAATTATTAAACAACATGTATGTCAGTACCTGGATAAGAATGAAGTGATTAAACAGAGTCAGCATGGGTTTGTAACTAATAACTCATGTCAGACTAACTTAATTTCCTTCTATGACGGAATCACTGATTGGATGGATCAAGGAAATGCTGTAGATATAGTATATCTTGACTTCAGCAAAGCATTTGACAAAGTATCTCATACAATCCTTATTGAAAAAATGACTAAGTATGGAATGGACAAGGCAACTGTTAGGTGGATTCATGACTGGCTTAGTGATCGGACCCAAAGAGTGGTCCTAAATGGCTGCACATCCAGTTGGAAGAATGTCTCAAGTGGGGTACCACGGGGCTCTGTCCTGGGCCCTGTATTGTTCAACATCTTTATCAATGATTTAGATGAAGGAATTGAGGTTAAACTGATTAAATTGCTGATGACACAAAGCTAGGAGGGAAAGCTAATACTAGAGAAGAGAGAAGAGAGAGAAGATTCAAAAAGATATAAATAAACTGGAGAAGTGGGCAGCAAGTAACAGAATGGTTTTTAACAGGGAAAAATGCAAAGTACTACATCTGGGCAATAAAAATGAAAAAGCATATACAGAATGGGAGGAATAGGGCTAAGCAACAGCACATGTGAAAAAGACTTGGGTATACTAATAGATCACAGACTGAATATGAGTCAACAGTGTGATGCAGCAGCAAAAAAGGCAAATGCAATTCTAGGATGTATTAACAGAAGCATACGGTCTAGATCACGTGAAGTCATTATTTCCCTCTATTCCTCTTTGGTCAGACCTCATCTGGAATATTGTGTCCAGTTTTGGGCACCACATTTTAAAAAAGACATCAACAAACTGGAGCAAGTTCAGAAAAGAGCGACCAGAATGGTGACCGGTCTGCAAACCCTGTCTTATGAGGAAAGGTTGCAGGATTTAGGGATGTTTAGTTTGCAAAAGGGAAGACTGAGAGGAGACTTAATAGCTGTCTACAAATATCTAAAGGGCTGATACATTGTAGAAGGATCAACTTTATTCTCATTTGCACAAGGAATGAGTAGAAGCAATGGGATGAAACTGAATGGGAGGAGACACAGATTAGATATTAGAAAAAACTTTTTGACAGTTAGAGTGATCAATGAGTGGAACAAGCTGCCACGAGAAGTGGTGAGTTCTTCTTCAATGGATGTCTTCAAACAGAGGCTGGACAGACATCTGACTGGGATGATTTAGCGAATCCTGCTTTGAGCAGGGGGTTGGACCAGATGGCCCAGGAGGTCCATTCCAACTCTACGATTCTATGATTCTATGACAACCCCAACTCACCACAGACACAGATTTCCAATCCAAAACCGGATTATGGATTTGCAACCAGGGAAAACCCAGAACAATGGTATCATGTAAATTATGCAACACCAAAAATCTGCAATTTTCTTGGTGGTCTGGGGCAACCCGAATTATCACATGGGTCCAAAACTGAGGTTTATTCTTCGCCAAAGGAGTAGCATCAATACCCCTCAAAGGAATAGGCGTCCGCAGAGGTGTCATAGGAAAACCACAACGTTTACCAAAATCCAAGTCCATCAGATTCAAGGCCGCTCCTGAATCCACAAAAGCCTTTGCGGAAAAAGTGGATAAGAAGCAGATCAGAGTAATTGCCAAAAGAAACTTAGGTTGTACACCACCCACAGCAAATGTGTGTGCAAAAGGTTTCTCTCGTTTAGGGCAGACAGAAATAACATGAGAGGCATCTCCACAGAAAAAAAACACAGCTTATTACGCCTTCTAAACTCCTGACATTGCGCCCTAGACAAAACTCTATCACATTGCATAGGTTCAGACATTTGTTCAAAAGGTGGCAGCGCCTCCCGTGTAGTCTTGCATTCACATAAACGCCGATCAACTTGAATGGCTAATGACATAGAATCGTCAAGACTAGAGGGAACAGGAAATCCCACCATAGTATCTTTTAAAGTTTCAGACAAACCCTTCCGAAAGAGAGCTGCCAATGCACTATCATTCCATGTAGTAAGGACCGCCCACTTTCGGAATTTCTGACAGTATAACTCTGCAGGATCCTGACCCTGGTTTAATGCCAACAGGGTTCTCTCAGCTTGATCAACAGCATTAGGTTCATCATATAACAACCCCAAGGCTTGAAAAAATGCATCCACATTAGTCAAAACAGTATCTTCAGGTGTCAAAGAAAACGCCCAATCCTGGAGATCGCCGCGCAGCAAGGAGATGACAATTTTAACCTGCTGCGCAGAGCTCCCCAATGAGTTAGGCTTCAAGGCAAGAAATAATTTACAATTCTTAAAATTCAAAAATTTAGACCGATCCCCAAAAAACACATCAGGGATCTTTGGTTCAGCGAGCTGCTCCACATGATCAGGCAATTGCTTAATCTCCATCAAGGAGAAAGAAAAAAAAAAATCCTCCTACGGCCCCAGAGAAAAAGAGGAGAAAATATACATAGAAAAAAAAAAATTCTGACACTTTTTTTTTTGTTTCCTTTCCGTTCTTTCTACAATTCTCTCCTGCTTTTGAGTACCCTAGAATCTGCGGTATGGCTGGTGATTCTGTTATGAATGAGTCACCGAGGAGGAAAAAACAAAAAGCAAGCCAAGCCCTGAAAACCGGAGAGGTTGGTAACTAGCGGATTGCAGACCCCTGATCCTATCCACAACAACTAGCAGTAGCCGTGGAGCGTGCCTACGGTGGTCCTAGACACCTAGTCATGGCCAGAGAACTAAATAAGCCTAAAGAAAGTAAGGGAAAATCTAAACTGCCCCAGTTGTAGTGTCGGCGAAACAAGTAAACCAGACAAAAACTCATATGAACAATAGCAGAGAAAACTTAGCTTTAAGAAGGCAGGAACCAAACTGGAAACCAGAAGCCAGAGTCAGGAGAAATCACCAGCAAGAAACTAGGGAGTCGGCTGCCTTAAATCCAATCAGAAACTCCTGATATCCAATCGCAGTCCTCTTCCTCAGGTGGCCGGTCTCTGCCATTTAGATCAGCTTCATTACCTCCCTTCACCAACAGAGGGAGTCCAGATAGAGAACTCACTACTCCTCTGTCAGCACAGTCAGCTCCATAACCCTCACCAGAAGCCAGAGGCAAACCCGAAAATGAGCTCACAACAGAAGGCTATCACTCCATTTTGCAACGCCATGCCAAACCCTGTGGACAGCGCTTGATTGGAGCCAATTTCATCCTACAACAGGACAATGTCCCAAAGCACAAATCCAAATTATGCAAGAATTATTTAAGGAAGAAGCAGGCAGCTGGTATTCTGTCTGTAATGGAGCGGCCAGCGCAGTCACCAGATCTCAACCCCATTGAGCTGTTGTGGGAGCAGCTTGACCGTATGGTACGTAAAAAGTGCCCATCAAGCCAAACCAACTTGTGGGAGGGGCTTCTGGAAGCATGGGGTGAAATTTCTCCAGATTACCTCAGCAAATTAACTGCTAGAATGCCAAAGGTCTGCAATGCTGGAATTGCTGCAAAGGGGGCATTCTTTGACGAAAGCAAAATTTGAAGGAGAAAATTATTATTTCAAATAAAAATCTTTTTTTTTGTGCCGTGTCAATGTCTGGACTAGATTTTAAATTCATCTGGCAATTCATTTAATTAATAAAAGTATGCGTTTTCATGGAAAACACAAAATGGTCTGGGTGACCCAAAAATTTTGAACGATAGTGTAGGTGATAATACAAGAATGCTGTGGTATTTGAGTATACTGTGTGGCCGAGATAAGTTTGTGACATGCGTTCCACCATATCATTAGATGTGGAACGCATTATACACTCCACCATATTACCACTAGTGGTCCAGGCTGAAGCATATCCGGGCCTATTATTTGGTGTGCGCTCCTTCCGGTCCTGAGTGGAGTGCAGTGTATTTCATCATATGAGTGCATTTGGCTGCTAGTTTGCATGTACTGATGCATTACTTCCGGGTCGTGGGAGAGCATAGTACATTCCACCGGGCATTTCTGGTCCAGAAGGAGAGTGTGACTGGCACATGGTATCCGGTCTTGCAAGGACTTGGGTCTTTAAAATGAGAGCCACCATTAAGCTAGAGTCCACACATTGGCAGAAATTCTTCTAAGCGGTCAGTGTAATTGGGTGCTGATTAGAGCCCCTCACCCTTTGAAATCCCCTGATGAACCCCTGTATCCATCCAAGAGAGGGAGGAAACGCGTCTGGATGGGATGCATGCATCTAGAAGCTAAGTTATAACCTCTATGTTGATACATGCTGTTGAACTTGCCTGAAGGCTCAGTGAGAGCTACTCAATGGTAGAACTAAGAAATATCTCTGATGTGTCATTGAGACATAATGCACCCTAATATTGGATGTGGGGTGCACCATTTTTTTAAATGTTATTTATTAAGGGTTAAGATATCCCAAACCTTATACATGTAAAATACTTCTTATGTGTCATTGTGACATCTCTACCTTTAACATGTGATTGGGAGTGTATCCTCTTGTGAGGTGATTTATTAAGGGATATTATACCCCGGATATATTCAAATCTATTATATGTCATTGAGACATGCTTTGCTCTAACATCTGATGGGAAATACTCTCCTGAGGTGACCTAATAAGGTCTACAATGCTCCCATTTTTATAAATGGAAGATGTATCTCTCATGTGTCAGTGAGACATAGTATGTTCTAATATCTGACTCCTGAGTGTACTTTTGTGAGAGGTTGTCTATTTAAGGGCAAAATGTCTCCAATCTAATACCTGTGAAAATTATTTCTAATGTGTCACTGAGACATGATCTACTCTAACATTTCATTTGGAGTGTATTTTCTTGGGAGGTGGTCTATACATATAGTTTTGTGCTCACCCTAGAGGTATTGAAGACACAATATATACACAATATATATTAATATATGGTCATTTGATTAAAATACTATACCCAAGCACTGGAGACATGTTTGTTATCAATACATTACATCTACAGTAGGTTCAACACTTGGATAAAGCACTTAAGCACTTTTTAGGTGACAGTGATGGCTTGGTGAGGGATTTCCTTATAGGGTCAGACAGGGTCAGTGGACATTGAGCGGAGGCACCAGAACGCTTTCCCCTCGGGTGCCAAACTCCGCTGCCAGGTAGGGAAATGGTGTATTGTGGATCTGTTCCCCTAGACTATTTTCTACTTGGGATAATTTTGTACCTGGTCTTTGAACCTATCAGGCACCCGTGTCTGACCTACTCACCATTTTATTATTATGTTTAAATAACTTTTCATGAAAGTATTAAAAGTTATATTTTAGGTCTGTTTTTGGCAGAAGGTTTTCTTGATTGGTTTACCAGACCTTTCTATTTAGCTGGTTTAGTCTTGGTCTCCGAGCCTTTCGTCAAGCTCTCCTTTCATCTTATTCCCTGTCCAAACTATACTGCTGCTCCCGTGTACCGACATCTGACTGATTCCTGAGTACGCAACCTGCTTATCCTTCAAGCTGTACTGCTGCTACTGTACAATGACTTCTGGCTGACTCCTGACTTCGCTACCTGCTGGTGCTGCCCATAGTAGTTCCAATACCACTATTCCAACCCAGATCAGTTCATAACAGAAAAACCACGTATACAACATGGAGTCTGCTGTAACCACCCTGAGGCAACATGTTGCTGAACTTCAGGATTTTGGTGCCACATATCAAGAAACATTTTCCAATTTACAGACACTGGTGTTGGCTCAGCAAAACAAAATTATTGAGTTACAGGGACAACTTCTGGATTTGTGCAACTCAAGCTCAGAAGCAAACGTACGCATGGCGCTGCCCGCAAAGTTCAGTGGGGATTGTGATCATTACCATGGGTTTCTTAATCAATGTCACATCTATTTCCAGATGTAATCTCCGTTTACCAGTGACAGGAGAAAGTTTCTTTTCCTTATTAATCTCCTGACAGATGAGACTTGTGATTGGGCCTCACCTTATGTGGAAAAGAATTCTGACCTCCTCGATGACTGAGTTTCCTTCATCACAGCTATGGATCAGGTGTTGATGACCCGAATCGTTGTGCTACCGCTGAAATCAAGTTGTATAATTTACATTAAGGGTGGTTATTTGTAGCTGAAGATACTTCAGAATTTGGCCGCTGGGCGACAGACAACACAAGGAATTTAGCTGCTCAGAGGGAGCAATTTCGACAAGGATTATCAGAACTTAATAAATAATGTAATTGCAAGGGTGGAGACCCCTGATAATTTAGAGAACTTTATTCAGTTGTGTATCCGAATTGATCAGAGACTCACCGAACGAAGAAACCAAAGACTGCGAGGGTTTGGAAACAACTCTAGCTACTCTTTCACTCAATCAGCCTTAAACCACCAACAGTTCTTGGAAAGTGTGCCTGAACCCATGCAAATTGCTGCAATCCGAAAACGACTCTCTGCAGTAGAGGAGAGGCGACGTACAGAAAATGTATGCCTCTACTGAGGGGGATAGACACATCAATCCTAGCAACCTGGAAATATTACCAAGGGATAAAAGAGATTCCAGCTAAATATTACAATGTTTATTAATACAAAACCAATAAAACTATGCATAGAAACGAAAGAGCAGGGATAAATACTAATCTCCAAATAATGGGAGACAGTGAGTCACATCTGGTCACAAGAATATATGTAATAAAAGATCTGCATGCAGCAATTAGTATGATGCCGGGTAATGGCAAGAAGCACCAAATCAAGTTACAGCGGGTACGGAAAGTATTCAGACCCCTTTACATTTTTCACTCTTTGTTTCATTGCAGCCATTTGGTAAATTCAAAAAAGTTCATTTTTTTCTCATTAATGTACACTCTGCACCCCATCGTGACTGAAAAAAAATGTAGAAATTTTTGCAAATTTATTAAAAAAGAAAAACCGAAATATCACATGGTCATAAGTATTCAGATGCTTTGCTCAGACACTCATATTTAAGTCCCATGCTGTCCATTTCCTTGTGTGCATGTCACCCCAAATGAGAATCATGAGGTCAAAGGAACAGGCCAAGGAGCTCAGAGACAGAATTGTGGCAAGGCATAGATCTGGCCAAGGTTACAAAAGAATTTCTGCAGTACTCAAGGATCCTAAGAGCACAGTGGCCTCCATAATCCTTAAATGGAAGAAGTTTGCGACCACCAGAAGTCTTCCTAGACTTCCTAGCCATGTGTCTTTGCTCAAACCGTTCAGTGAGAACCTGTTTCCTGGAAGAACTCAACCACCTCCTCCACCAGAAAAAGTTTATGGTGAAGAATACATTGTGGATACAGTTCTGGTCTCTAGAAGATTTAGAGGAAGATTACAATATTTGGTGTACTGGAGGGGTTACAGACCATAAGATAACTCATGGGAGCCAGGGTACAACGTTCATGCACCCATGCTTACAAAAGCCTTTCATTGGAGACTTCTGAAGAAGCCAGCTACATCTTGGAAAGAGGTGGACTACTGTCAGAATCCGAACCCAGCAGCTCTTGTGCATTAGGTGGCAGCTTTTCCTTTTGAGCTATTCAGCTCGTTGGACAGTTCCTTGCTAACCAAGGTACTAGAACCTGTGTTGTTCCTGATTGTTTCCACTTTGTAATCCCTTAAATTGAACTCCCTACTTAAATCTGGCATTGCACTTCCTTCCTTGCGTGATTATTGAGCCTCACCCAAACTATACTGCTGCTCCCGTGTACCGACCTCTGGGTGATCCCTGACTACGCAACCTGTCGGTGGTGCCCCTAGTGGTTGCAATACCACTACTCCAACCCAGGTCATAACACTCATTAATATCCGTGCAGTGAAGGGCTTCTTTTGAATCTTGAAAAACGTGCACAGTAGCTCCAGCTACCACCCTTAACTCAACATCATATTTCATCCCTCAGATGTGTTTGATATCAAAGAGTGTGGCTCTTTGTTTCTGGTGAGTAATAAAATGGCGCCTGGCCACACCTACACCTGTGAATTGAGTGAGAGATAGGGTCGGCGTCCGACCGCTGTCTCCTATGCCCAGGGACTGCTGTATTTGAGGACGGAAAGTGTCGTTCAGCAGCCATTACAGACCTGCAAGGTAAAATGGCAGCGCCCAGTGGCTGCACCAAAACAGTAAAAAAATAAACATAACAGAGTCAAGCTTAGGTGAAAACAGCTTTTTAGATAATTTTCATTTTTACAATAAGTTATCAAAAATCACAGCACCTTCCCTTTAATCTCATCTCCCCCTTGATAGTGACGCTCTCTTAGGATACATTTTACTGTATGATGGCACTTCTGCACATGGCCACTAGATGGCGCTACAACATTTGACATTTCCCTGAATTTTTATATCTACACATGGTTTACACAAATTATATTTTCTTGTGGTAACTCTATACTATTTACCATTAGAAGCTGTGTATTTCTGTAATTATTTGTATGTATACATGATTGATTACCACTTCTGTCTCTGTAAAAACAATCCCCTTTAACCCCTTTCTGACATCAGGGGTAAATGTATGCGGATGTCGGACTCCCTCCTTTTGATGTCGGCTCCAGCGCTGAGCCCACATCTTTTCTGGCACATGTCAGCAAGCGCGCCAGAAATCCCGCCCATCAGTGACCCCGTCACATGATCGCGGGTCACCAATGGGTTGGCATGACAACGAGAGGTCTCCAGCAGAAGTCTATGGTTGTCACTGCCGGATTGCTGAGCGCCGCCCGCTAGCCGAAAACGCATGGACCAGGGATCGTCCTGCCGAACTCCCGCTCTCCTTTTAATATGGGCAAAACGCTACTCAGACAACACAGGGTGAGGGTAACACAGTGTGGGCAATGCTTTACTGTACCACAGAACAGGCAGATAACACATAGAACAGTCCCAGCACAGGACCCAAGATGGGGCACATTAGTGTCGAGCGGCGCTTAGTTACCCGCTGTTTACCTTGGATACCAGCGTCCTCGTTTGTCCTGATCGCTGGTGAGATCTGCCCATTTGACAGCTCACCAGGGATCATGTAGCGACGCACCAGCGATCCTGATCAGGTCGTATCGTTGTCGGGATCGCTGGTGCGTCGTTTAGTGTAACGGGACCCTAAGAATGGAGATGAGATTATTATAGCATTACTTGATTATTTACACTATTTGCATAGTTTTTCCCTCTCTGCTTTAGAAGTCAACAAACTGGCTCCATAACACAATGCATTATTAGCATATCAGCAAACATCACTAGTGATCAAGGATAAGCGCACAATAAAAGTCAATATTACCGACTTACACAAGGAAAAGTCTGTTTTCTTGACCAACCAGAAATCAACACTTACATTTAAAGCCAACATACAGATAACATTCTATTATTCTTCATTTGCTAAAAATAGTCATCTGGTTAATTAAGATACAATGCTGTATGTCTTACAATGCCAAAAGTAAAAAATGTTTTTAAAAATATATAAAAAATATATAAAAGTTTAAATCACCCCCCTTTTGCCCCATTCAAAATAAAACAATAGAAAGAAAATAAAACATACACATATTTGGTGTCGCCGAGTTCAGAATCGCCTGATCTATCAATATAAAAAAAACATTTAAACCGATCGCTAAATGGCGTAACGAGAAAAAGCCAAAACACCAGAATTATGTTTTTGATCGCCGCAACATTGCATTAAAATGCAATAACGAGCGATGAAAAGATCGTATCTGCTCCAAAATGGTATCATTAAAAACGTCAGCTCAGCACACAAAAAATAAGCCTTCACCCAACCCAAGATCATGAAAAATGGAGATGTGACGGGTATCGGAAAATGGCGCAATTCTTTTATACTTTACCTAATAAAGAGGAGTTATTTTTACTGAAAAATGTTTGTTTTGGGTCGTTTATTTTCTGTTGGTATTTGGTTTATCCTTTAAAACTCCCATATAATATTCTCACCTTGAATTTATCCTATAAATCTCCCATATAATATTCTCACCTTGAATTTATCCTATAAAACTCCCATATAATATTCTCACCTTGAATTTATCCTATAAAACTGCCATATAATATTCTCACCTTGAATTTATCCTATAAAACTCCCATATAATATTCTCACCTTGAATTTATTCTATAAAACTCCCATATAATATTCTCACCTTGAATTTATTCTATAAAACTCCCACATAATATTCTCACCTTGAATTTATCCTATAAAACTCCCATATAATATTCTCACCTTGAATTTATCCTATAAAACTCCCATATAATATTCTCACATTGAATTTATCCTATAAAACTCCCATATAATATTCCATCCTTGAATTTATCCTATAAAACTCCCATATAATATTCTCACCTTGAATTTATTCTATAAAACTCCCATATAATATTCTCACATTGAATTTATCCTATAAAACTCCCATATAATATTCTCACCTTGAATTTATCCTATAAAACTCCCATATAATATTCTCACCTTGAATTTATCCTATAAAACTCCCATATAATATTCCATCCTTGAATTTATCCTATAAAACTCCCATATAATATTCTCACCTTGAATTTATCCTATAAAACTCCCATATAATATTCTCACCTTGAATTTATCCTATAAAACTCCCATATAATATTCCATCCTTGAATTTATCCTATAAAACTCCCATATAATATTCTCACCTTGAATTTATCCTATAAAACTCCCATATTATATTCCATCCTTGAACGCACGCCGCGTGCATCATGTTTTTGTACAATTTGTGAATAATATATATAGTGTGGTGTAGTAACCACTGTATCCGCTAGGGGGCGCTGTGTGGATGTCCCAAGAGAGAGGATGAGTGGCAGAATCCTGAAGGACGGTTATGTATCTCAAGGTGGGTGGCCTTGAGATGGAGACTTATGTATGTGTGTTGATCAGCAAGGACATTGCTGAGGTGTTGCTTCAATGTGTCAGGGAGAAGTCTCCAGGTAACTAGAGAGATGGGCGGACCTGGCTACCTACAAACCCACCCAGGGGGTGTGTTTAAAGAACAATGTTGTAAAGAGTGTGAGTGGTTGAAGGACCTGTGATGAGGTCATAGTCATGTGACTCGGTGGGCGCAGCTATGGACCATATCATGTGGCCAGGGTAGGTCACATGTGGTGAATGCTGGGACCTGGTTGGTCCAGTGTGGAAGGTCCCATCTGAGTGGATGGGGTTGCCTTCTGACAGCAAGTGAACGCTGTGTTAATGGCTGCACGCGCCTGGTAAATCGCTGGAGGGAATGGACGTCTGCCGCATGATGGTGATGGAGCCATGAGTGACCCTGACGGAGTGAGATTACACTGAGGCTGAAGAGCCTGTGTAATGGACATTTGCTTAACCTGTATGCTAAAGGATTACAGAGCTGAACTCTGTCATGGACGCTATGCTGATGTTAGGAAGTTTATGTTACTGCTATGGGTTTATGCTGCTGAATAAACGACATGGACTGTTATGAGTTTATGGAAAATCTGTGCCGGATCTGATTTTGTGGCTGCTGAGCGAGTATCCCCTACCTGAATGACAGCGCTACCTCACAATAGGTTCTCCCCGTCTGAGTTATTTTGAAGGTCAACAAAATACGATTTTCCTGTAATTCATTTCTCGTCCTCTAGGTATAATAATGACTTTTCCCTGTGTGGGATTTTTGATAGAAAGGTTGACAACTAGTTGGACAACCCCTTCTCATTCCTCATGTTTGGTCCTGTTAAAATAAAAACACACAAACCTCCCATGCTGGCTCCGTTTCAGCGGTGTCGGCACTTGCATTCTTAACTCTTTTGAGGTTTTTACGTCATGTGAGCCCTGTGCCCAATCAGCGCTGACGTCACTGTCCCCACCTTCAGACAAATCAAGCATCATGAGGCCGTCAGAGAGCAGCTGCAGCCCTGGCTTCCTCTCGATGTTCAATACGTCCGAAGGAAGGAGCAGTGAAGCTGCCGCTGATTGGGTGCAGGGCTCGTGTGATGTGAGAACCTCACATAAGCCCCGAGACAGTGAGTCTCAACACCGCTGAAGTGGAGCCGGCACGCCAGCGGAGTATGAGTGGTTTTATTTTAATGAGGCAAAACATAAGGAAAGAGTTCACTGAGATAAAAAAAAAATATATATATATACCGTATTTTGTGAACTATAAAACGCGCCTGTTTTAGAGCAGGAAATTAGGGAAAAAAATTAAAGCAAAAAATGAGGTCGATTCTGTACTTAATATTCCCTATCCTGGTATATATGGCCCCTCACCTCCATCCTGATACACATGGACCCCTTATCCCTCCCTGGTATGCATGGCCCCCTCATCCCTATTGTGGCATGCATGGCCCCATCCCTATCCTGGTATGCAGTGTCCCCATCTCATCCTGGTATACATGGATCCCTCAACCCTATCCTGGTATGCATGGATCCCTCATCCCTATCCTGGTATGCATGGATCTCTCATCCCTATCCTGGCAGGAATGATCGCCCTCATCCCTATCCTGGTATGCATGGCCCCCATCCTTACCCTGGTATGCAGGGCCCCCATCTCGTCCTGGTATGCATGGCCGCATCCTTATCCTGGCATGCAGGGCCCCATTTCATCCTGGTATGCATGGCCCCATCTCATCCTGGTATGCATAGCCCCATCTCATCCTGGTATGCATGGCCCCATCCTTATCCTGGTATGCAGGGCCCCCATGTCGTCCTGTTATGCAGGGCCCAATCGCTGTTCTGGTATGATTGGCCCCCATCCCAGTCCTGGTATACATTGCCCCATGAAAATACATTAAAAAAATTACACTTACCTACCCGGCGCTCCCTCACAGCATCCTGCTCCGATGCCAGCAACTGCTTTATGCTTGTAAGCAGCACATGGCAGGGACGTCATGCACTGCTCACAAGCAGAGCACAGCTGCCGGAGCACTCACCGGGATTGTGCGCACAGAGAGCAGTGAGTATTCATTCCTCTTTGGTAGCGCACAGTGTCAGCCACCGGCTTTCTGCTGCTGCCGGCGGTCACGTGTGCCGCTACTTAAGAGAAATGAATATTCATTGGATTCATCATTTATTCATCAGGAGACTATTTAATATTGAAGTATATTCAAGCGGGACTAGACGAAGAAAACCCTAAAATCATGTATCATGTTAACCGATAGTCATAAAACTAGCCCCATATTGGCAGACCCCAGACCTCAGACTATATACTGTGTAAGATTATAAGCCCCTCCAGTGTCAGGAATAGATAGTATGTGAAAATACAGTATATACCGCTCAGGGAACACTTACCTTTCAGAGATAATTTCCATATTCATACTAAATAATGGCACAGATCCCCCAGACATTATGATTGCACATATCCCTAGTCTTTATACTGATATTGCACTCATTCCCTGACAGACCGCAGCATGGCCATTAGTTAGAAGCTGCTAATGATCTTTGGAGCAGGTAAGTTTTCCCTGAGTGGTACATATTGGGCCGTCTGAAGACTGAGTTTAGTCTAGGACAATTTGTCTGCACTACTAATTAACAGCAGTTACATTACCAAACTAGGGCAGTCCCTATAGGAGAAAAACACAAGAATGATACTGTATTGTCACACACTATCTATTCCTGACACTGGTGGGGCTTATAAACTTACACAGTATATAGTCTGAGGTCTGAGATCTGCCAGTATGGGGCTAGTTTTCTGACTGTTTCGGATAATATGATTTTAGTTTTTTTTTGTTTAGTGTCGCTTGAAAATCGGTCAATATTGGTGGCGTGGCTATGTAGCGTGCAGGAGAGGATGCTGCTGAAAGAGCTCCTTAGAATCCTGAAGAAATCCTGGCATCTAGACCCATTTTTTCATGACTTACTGCTGGCGATCTGGACCCCCTGGACGTTGGGACCCCCTGGTGCCCCGCAAGAGAGCATGAGGTGGTTGCTGCAGGCGGGCGGCTGATCCTGCTCCTCCACGAAGTGGCGGCCATCTTGGGCGCACGGCTCTGCTGCTGAGAGCTGCGACGCTGATTCACACCGCTGCACCGCAGGCAGTGAAGATACTGGCAGACCGATAGAGGGGACACGCGGTGAGTACCCTGGAAAATTGGGCCCTGCGTGTTATTCTCCCCTCCGTTAACCCCTCACTGCGCTGGCTGGTGCCATTACTGAGGGAGGCTTTGAGCACCCTCCCCCACTACTGCTGTCTGTGTGGGGATCCCTCTCCCTCCCCTGGCCGCAAGGGACTCTCCTGAATAGTGCTCACGATTATATATAGCCTCCTATCTGCGGCCTATGCTGAAACTATAATATCTATTATTAACCCTGCTGTGATTGCCCTCTGCGGTGGGAATTGTCCGGGGTACATATTTCTGACTGCCTCACTAGATTGTATTGCAATCAGTCATGAGTCGATTTAAAGGGCCAGGAGCGGCAGAAAAATTAAAAGAGTATGCAAGACCCAACCCCTCCAAAAGTGCCCGACTCCTTAGGAATACCTCCTCTCAAGTTCAACGAAAAAATAGCCCTTCTGGGGATGAGGAGGAGACGGACCAGGAGGAGTTGACCCTCAAACAGGCGTCGAGCAGTTGATGCAGGCTATCTCGCTGACCAGGACATCCCTGACGGAGAAAATCGAGGATGTCTACACGGAGGTGGGGAGGCTTCGTCACGATATGCAGGCCATGAAGGGACGTATTACGGAGGTGGAGATGAGGGTTTCCAGGGTGGAGGATACCATTACACCTATGGAGGCCAAATTGACGAAGGTGGCGGGCTCCATGAATGCTTGGAAACAAAAGGTGGACGACTTGGAAAATAGAATGTGTCGGAATAATATCCGCATTATTGGTCTGCCTGAGCGCTCGGAAGGTCAGCATCCTGAGCAGTTTCTGGAGGACTGGCTTAAGACCTCCCTGGGAGATGAATTCTCCCCAATGTTCGCTATTGAAAGAGCCCACAGGGTCCCTACAGAACTCCTGCCTCCGGGGGCCCCACCTCGGCCTTTCCTGGCATGCCTGCTCAATTGTAAGGACAGGGACACCACTCTACGTCTTGCACGACTAAAAAGTCCCATCAAATTCAATAATGCTGTCGTCTCCATCTTTCCGGACTTCTCCATGGAATTGCAGAAGCAGCGGGCACTGTTCATCGAGGTCAAGAAATGGCGCAGGGACAGAAACATTGTGTACTCGATGATATACCCAGCCCGGCTCCGGGTTGTTCACAGAGGTACCTCCGTGTTTTTTTACAGATCCGGCGGAGGCGGCTGAGTGGCTGCGGTCCCATGGGGGATCCCCTGCGGAGGAATCCTAATGTGACGGCTGTTAATTTGAATCCTTTCAGTTACAGGTCTAATTGGAGCTTCTTCGGAAAGGATCCAGTTACCAACAATACCGGACGCTGTGTTCAGTGATGGTATCCCCTTCCTTATTTTTTGATGGGGGTGTGAGACTGTGCTCCTACATCACTAAGTTCTTGTTTTGTGTTTTCTCTTTTCAAGGTTTTAGTTATTATAGGTTTTTAGGTAAATGCCGCAGCCGATGCCAACTTTGTTCTCTAGGTTCTGTTCGGGTACCACAGCGCAACATACCCAGATAGGCGGGAATGGGTTCTGAGCTAATTTGTATGACCTGGAATGTAAGGGGCATAAACCCCCCCCCGAAAGAAAATTAAGGTATTCTCACAGATTAGACACTATCGCCCTCATATTGTGGCTCTGGTTGAGATGCACCTGACCAGGGATACGGTTCTGTGGGTGCAAAAACCATGGGTACAGTGGTTTATACATGCCTTTCACACCAACTATTCCAGGGGAGTTTCACTATTAATACATAAAGATGTTCGGTGGGAGACCAGGGAGGCCCGGAAAGACCCTGAGGGACGATTTGTGTTTGTACATGCGCTAATTGACTCTCAGAAATATGGTATCCTGTGTATTTACAACCCTTCCCTAGCGAATATGTCCATTATCCAGAAGGCATTGAGTTTCGCCCTGAATTACCCAGATGCTCACGTTATTTGTATGGGAGATTTTAATTTGGTGATGAATAATCATCTAGATAAGCTGAGACTGGATGATGGGGTGCGGAACGGGACATCCCACCGGTTACATCCCAGCTGTCACAATTCATGGCGGGCAGCGGGTGGCTAGATCTGTGGAGAATGCGCCATCCTGAGACAAGGGAGTATATTTGCCATTCCTCCACTAAACGCTCCCTATCTCGTATAGACGACATTTTTGGATCCAGCAGCCTAGCGATATGCGTTGACAATATTGAACATGGCACTAGGGGGATTTCAGACCATTGTCCGGTTGTTCTTAAACTTAAATTTGGCCCATCGACCAACAGGATAACATGGAAGTTGAACCCCTTTTGGCTGAAGTTGATAAAATCGCCTGATAGAACGATAGATCAGCTACGTTGCTTCGTCTAGTCCCACCCTGAACCCCGAAATGTTAATATATTTTGGGACACTCTTAAAGCTTATCTGAGGGGTTGTTTATACTCTACGATCTCTTATATTAAATGGGTGACATCGGAGGAGGATGATGAGATGGAGCAATGTCTGAAAAATTCGGAGGCAGCCTACATATCTGATCAAACTAACAGCAATAGGGTGGAGTGGTTGACTGCTCAAAGGCTATATACTCAATATATTGATACTAAAACTAAACGCAAACTATTTTTTACTAGACAATCTTATTTTCAAATGGGGAATCAGGCTAGTAAATTCTTGGCTTATTTGGTGCGACAGCATGATACAACTAACACAATTCTACAGATTCGCAACTTGGATGGTACTCTGGTTTCTTCAACGGAGGAAATTCTGAAATGTTTTTCTGATTATTATAGTTCATTGTATAATTCTAAAACTGATATGGATGGCCCGGAGTGTCTAAATTACTTGTCAGATATGGAGTTTCCTACGCTGAGTCCTTCCCAGCGGGCCTTTATGGATGCTGAATTTACTCTGGAGGAGGTGGAGGATGCCATAAAGGATATGGCCTCTGGGAAGGCCCCTGGGCCGGATGGCTTTCCTGTTGAACTGTATAGGAAATACCAGGAGATACTGGCGCCTCTTTTGTTGACGGTGTTTCAGGGGATTTGGGAGGGGGGATGCATGCCGGAATCCTTCTATGAGGCCAATATAATAGTTGTTTAAAAGGAGGGGAAAGATCCTTTAGATTGTGGATCTTATCGGCCCATATCATTGGTAAATGTGGATTATAAGATTTTTACAAAAATTTTGGCCAAGAGGTTGAATTCAGTCATATCAGATCTTGTACACTCTGACCAAACTGGATTTATGCCTGGTAAGAGCACCTCCATTAATATTAGACGAGTCCAGTCAGTGGTCCAATATAGCTCCCTGGTGCAGGACAATGAATGGGCATTGGCATCGATGGTAGCGGCCAAGGCCTTTGACTCTCTTGAATGGCCTTTTCTCCGTGCATGTTTGCAGAGGTATGGATTCGGTGATAGATTTAAAAAATGGGTCAGTATTTTGTACATGAAGACTAAGGCCCGGGTCATTGTAAATAATTCCATATCTGAGCCATCTTCACTGCATAGGGGAACTCGTCAGGGGTGTCCCCTTTCCCCGGCCCTTTTTGCTCTTGCTATTGAGGCACTGGCAATTCGTATAAGATCTTCCCCTAATGTTGCTGTATAGAAATAGCAGGTCGGACAGACACCATGGGCCTATATGCTGACGACATGGTGATATTTATGGACAAAGCGGAGGAAACCCTGACAAGAGTGATCACTATTATCAATAAATTTGGTAAATTTTCTGGCCTATATATAAATTGGGGGAAATCTGCTCTGATGCCTCTTTCCCATGCTCCGAGCCACGACTTGAGACTCTCTCCTTGCTAACCATTGTAACCAGTTTTAAATACCTGGGTGTCCATATTTCTAAAGACAGTAAACTTGATTTGCACCTTAATATATATCCGCTACAGGAGATGGTTAAAGTCAAATTTGAGGTAATCTTCCACTGTCTGTGGCCGGACGTATTAATTTAATTAAAATGATATTACTCCCCAAACTTAGCTACTTTCTTCAACATAATGCTGTAGTGGTGCCCAGATCCTTTTTCGCTAATTTGAATTCCCAAATCACATCTTTTATATGGGGGAAAACTAGGCCCAAACTTAAGCTAGCCACTTTGCAGAGGCCCAAGAAGGGAGGGGGGACAGCGTTACCCGATTTCTTCCTGTATTATTTGTCTAGGCAGGCCAAAGCCATAAGCACGTGGATGCCCAGCGGTCACCTACCTAATTCTGAAAAGCATTTACTTCATGCCGCACAAACTAGTTGCCCGTTGGGATTTTTGGAAATGAGGAAAACAAATGTCTCACGACTGCTGCCCCTGCTTCGTCTGGCACGATCAATATGGAAACAGATCAAGAGGGTGGTTGGATTTGAGGATATTGTAGCTGAGATGCCCCTATGGAGTAATGGTTACCTTCCGGCGTTACTTGAACATCCATCTGCTGAGTTTTGGGCTCAATATAGTGTCTCTACGATAGGCGATCTGTATGACCGTGGAACTTTGATTTCTTTTGAACAATTACAAATTAATCGCAGTGTCCTGAGGTCTCAGTTCTTTCATTATTTACAGCTAAGATCAGCGTTTCAATCACATATGAGATGTATAGATACAGATAATGCTATTTCATCTCTACCCTTGATAGGGATCCTTAAATCACAGGGCCCCCAGGGTCTCATCTCCTCTCTATATACATATCTGTTGTCAATAGGGACAGAATCCACCATAGACTCCGTTAAGAAGTGGGAAAGGCTCATCCCAGATACACAGGGAGAGGAGTGGGAAGAAATTCTAGAGTCATCGATCAAGGTATCTCTGTCTGTTAAAAACAGGATGATACAGTTATACATTATAAATCAATCATATTTGACTCCAACTTGGCTCTTTAAGATGGGCCGATACCCATCTTAATGTTTGAGATGTCATTCAATAGATGCAGACTTTGTTCATATGATTTGGTGCTGTCCGGTTGTTGCACAATATTGGAGGGAAGTGACATCACTACTGACGTCTCTGGTACAAATTCCTGTTCCCCTTGAGCCACTGATCTGTCTATTTGGAGTATGGGATGAGGAGACATGGGGTCAATATGATGGGATATTCCTAATAGAGACACTGTTTATGGCACGAAAGGTATTGGCATTGCGGTGGATGAGGAGTTCATCTCCCTCTCTCGGGTCCTGGATCAGCCTGGTAAACTCGATTATTCCATATGAGCGCACGTTATATCAGAAAAAAGGGTGCCCAGGTAAATTCAACAAGATATGGGAGAGGTGGAATTCCTCTCACCTTACTTTACAGAGTGTAGATGTCACATAATAAACAACTAAGTGTGTGGAAGTAGGCTGCGGAATAGTTTTTTCTTTTTTTTTTTTGTTCTCGTAGATGTAGGTATGATTTAGTAGTCAGGTAGATCTCATCACTGGAATAATAACACAAGGCCACTGTGATTTAATGCATATTATGTTTTGCTTTATTTGTATGCAATTGGTATTTACATTTTGCTGTACATTTTAATGCAGTGTGAAATATGTGTATTTATATTATGCTAATTATGCAAATTGTCTCTTCAGAGAGGAAGAGGACTAGAACTCTAGTGCCACCTATTGGAGGTAGCAATCCTAAAAGTCAATGTTGACCCTTTAACGAGCCTAGTTACATGACTTAGGATAAAAGCCAAGCCAGAATCTCCATTTGCAGACACTGTGTTTCGGGGTACTGCCCCTCATCAGTGCAAAGTGGGAGAAGATCTGGTTTGGCTGTGACAGAGGCGTCTGACCGATATCCAAGAAGTATCATTTCTCCTTGCGTAGAATGACATGCTAAGCATGTCGAGGTGAGGAGACTTAAAGCCGCAATGCTCCTCTGTGAAATATGCTAATTATGCAAATTGTCTCTTCAGAGAGGAAGAGGACTAGAACTCTAGTGCCAATCCTAAAAGTCAATGTTGACCCTTTAACGAGCCTAGTTACATGACTTAGGATAAAAGCCAAGCCAGAATCTCCATTTTATCCTAAGTCATGTAACTAGGCTCGTTAAAGGGTCAACATTGACTTTTAGGATTGCTACCTCCAATAGGTGGCACTAGAGTTCTAGTCCTCTTCCTCTCTGAAGAGACAGTATGTATGCAGTACACTTGTTTATGGTTCAATAAACAAATTTAAAAAACAAAATAGGTCAATATTAAATAGTCTCCTGATGAAGCCTTTAGTGAGGATGATGAAATCCATAGAAATTAGAGGCTTGGAGAGTGAGTGTCAATACATCACCTCACCCTATATACTGAGATGTGGGGTACATGTTTTTCTATTAGTCACCTATTGATTAACCTTCAGGGGGTGAATTATGGGTATAGTTTTACATTTGGAATTAATAAGGTTTAGTTTTATCCTTTTGTCAGCAAACATGAGGAATGGCAAGAGACAACCCATTTATGAAGGTGCAATTTTGATTAAAACTATTCCAACATTATGAACATAAAAAAGGCTTCTCCCCTACGTGACGTCGCTGATGTTTATTAACAGTTGATTTCCGAGTAAAACATTTCCCACATTAAGAAAATGAAAAAGGCTTCTCCTCTGTGTGACTGCGCTGATGGTGATCAAGAAGCGCTTTCTGGTTAAAATATTTCCCACATTAACAGGAAAAAGGCTTCTCCCCTGTGTGAGTTCTATGGTGATTAACCAATTGTGATTTCCAGTTAAAACATTTCCCACATTCTGAACAGGAAAAAGGCTTCTTCCCTGTGTGAGTTCTATGGTGATTAACCAATTGTGATTTCCAGTTAAAACATTTCCCACATTCTAAACAGGAAAAAGGCTTCTCCCCTGTGTGAGTTATATGGTGATTAACCAAATCTGATTTCTGGTTAAAACATTTTCCACATTCTGAACAGGAAAAAGGCTTCTCCCCTGTGTGAGTTCTATGGTGATTAACCAATTGTGATTTCCAGTTAAAACATTTCCCACATTCTGAACAGGAAAAAGGCTTCTTCCCTGTGTGAGTTCTATGGTGATTAATCAATTGTGATTTCAAGTTAAAACATTTCCCACATTCTGAACAGGAAAAAGGCTTCTCCCCTGTGTGAGTTCTATGGTGATTAACCAATTGTGATTTCCAGGTAAAACATTTCCCACATTCTGAACATGAATATGGCTTCTCTGCTGTGTGAATTTTCTCATGTGTAACAAGACTTGAATTCTGAATAAAACATTTCCCACATTCTGAACATGAAAAAAGCTTCTCTCCTGTGTGGGTTCTTTTGTGTTCATCAAGATTCCCTTTCTGGTTAAAACATTTCCCACATTCTGAACAGGAAAAAAGCTTTTCCCCTGTGTGAATTCTATGGTGATTAACCAATAGTTTTTTCCAGCTAAAACATTTACCACATTCTGAACATGAAAAAGGCTTCTTCCCTGTGTGAGTTCTCTGATGTGCAATAAGATTTGATGTATTTATAAAACATTTCCCACATTCTGAACAGGAAAAAGGCTTCTCCCCTGTGTGAATTCTATGGTGATTAACCAATAGTTTTTTCCAGCTAAAACATCTACCACATTCTGAACATGAAAAAGGCTTCTTCCCTGTGTGAGTTCTCTGATGTGCAATAAGATTTGCAGTATCTGTAAAACATTTCCCACATTCTGAACAGGAAAAAGGCTTCTCCCCTGTGTGAATTCTATGGTGATTAACCAATAGTTTTTTCCAGCTAAAACATTTCCCACATTCTGAACATGAAAAAGGCTTCTCCCCTGTGTGAGTTCTCTGATGTGCAATAAGATTTGATGTATTTATAAAACATTTCCCACATTCTGAACAGGAAAAAGGCTTCTCCCCTGTGTGAGTTCTCTGGTGTGTAACAAAATGAGATTTCTTGTTAAAACATTTCCCACAATCTGAACATGAAAATGACTTCTTTGCTTTAGGACCAGTTTGTTTTTTAATGCCTCTTTTGTGACTTTGATTTTCCTTAGTAGTAAGTAATGAAACAGAAGGTGGGACCTGTTTCATAGGATCAGACAGATCTTTGCTGTAAATAGATGATGATATATCTGGAGTAACAGCAATCACTTCAGTTGTATCTTGTAGGATCTCAAGATCATCAGATTTAAAAATTGAAGATGTCAGCTGTCCCTCTGATCTCCTGGTACAGTCATCTGCTAAGATAAAAAACATTTTTTTTAATAAAATATCCTTGAGTTTTATATTTTTGAATATTTCAACTTAAACTGTCCATAAAAATGGCAAGCTATGTAAAAAACTTTAATTATTTACCAAGACAATGACAGTTCACAGTCTAATAGAAAACCTTGTTTGATGAACCAGTAGTGTGTGGTGTTCAACTGTTTGTTCATTCTGCCTCCCAAATATTGAATAAAAAGAAATCAATCAATGTTATGTAGGCGAAAATAATACCAATTCTCATCTCACAAAAAACAAGTCCTCACTCAGGTCCATCATCTGTCAATGGAAAACCAGATAAGCCAGGCTACAGTTAATGTTATAGTTAGGGTTAGTGTTAGGCTAAAGTTTGGGTTACTGTTAGGGTTACTGTTAGTGTTATGGGAATATATATGTATATTTCATATAGATCTCACTTGCATGCTATATACGCCATATAAACTCCACATATACACTCTATATTCATATATGCTCGCTTAGAGATATAATCATAGCTGTCTTGAACTTTTTTACTAGTTACTGCAGCTGACCTGACCCCATGAAACCTGTCTGGACAAACAACTTGAGAAATATCTAGCAGACATAGGAAATGGGGAAGTAAGGCCAGATGTGCCAGCCGATACCAGAACATGCTGACACTGTAAAAACAATAGGCCGCAAATTATATTGCTAGAATCCGCTTTTTTGGTAAACTCTTCCATATATGTTCATGTATGCAAACTGACCAATTAAACTAGAAGTTCAGCCTTTATGTTAATCAGATAACCTCCTGTTATGATTGAGTCACCGTAGGAGGCAAAAACAGAAATGCTAGCTAAGTCCAGAAAACCAGAGAAGTTGGCAGCTATCGGATTGCAGACCACTGAACCTATCAACACAACTAGCAGTACCCGTGGGGGGTTCCTACGATGCCCTAGACCCCTCGATCACAGCCGGAGAATTAAATAGGCCTAAAGAAAGAAAGGGGAAATCTAAACTGCCCCAGAGCAGACCCCAAAGCAGCAGGCAGCCCCCAACATATAATGATGGTGAAGCAAGATGAAAATACTAACACAGACAGAAAGATAGACTGAGCAAAGAGGGGCCAAAGCTAACTTGATAGAAAAGGACAGGAAGGCTGCTGTCTGCAATCCGTGAAAAACCCTATGAAAATAAGAGCCAACAAACTGACAGTGAAAAAGGCCCTGAAGACGCTAGGCTTCAAAAAGCTATGTCAGCACTCAGGAATAACTAAAGAGTTAGCGTGCACACACGTCCTAGTAGTGAGGTGCAGGTGTAACGGACCAGTAGGTCCTATTACCAATAATAATCTATTCACCGCACACTCTGAGGAGTTTAATGCAAACAAGTGTTCATTTTATTATGTACAAAACATGTGGGAGCCAAAAAAGAACATATAGCACCAGGTAGAAGCGATATAGATATTACGACGTTTCGGCTCAGTCCGAGCCTTTATCAGTTTATCGCTGTGTCCGGTTTCCAATCTTTTAGTAAAGAGGAGAAGAACTCCCAAGTGAAAGAGAGATGGCTATAGCTGTGGTGCTTTAGAGCGGCGCTGCAGCCAGGCGCGGGCTGGACACAGGGGGAGGACAGGAGAAGCAACAAACACCCATGCACAGGAAGGGACAACAGCGCCCACGCCAGGCCACGCGGTGGTGTTAGCTTAGGGGAGATATTGCAGGCTAAACCATTTGACAGGTTGCCACCAACACACCTGGTCACAGGAAAGGACAGGAGAAGCCGGCCCGGGTATCAGGTGGTGGCAACATTGTGGGAGTTATCACATTACTGATACCGACGAGCCAGGCAGGACGTGCAGTACAGCGTGTTATCATTCCCGGGTCACCAGCGCAGTGCACCCAGTGTGGTTGGCAGTTATCGGTTACCAGCAGCTGTTTCACATACGAGTCGCAAAACAAGGGCTTTCGATCTCTTTCGACGGACGTCTCAGTGTTTGCTACCCCATGATGTGCCGTTTGCTTTCCATGTAGACCCGGGACTGGAAAGTCTAAAGTCTTTTTTGCACTTCCTCTTTTCGCCTGTAGGGTGTGTCCCTGATATACATATTTTCAAGATTGTCACATTTTGTTTTACACTCTGCTGTTTGCATAATTTTATCTTGCATTTTTGGTAGTGGTTTTTGTTACTGCCGTATGAGAATTTTCAGGAAAGCTGGATCATTGTCATTTTGAGTATATTACTGTAGTCATAGTCTGCTTTTTGGTTTTCCATTGTTCTCAGATTTTACAGAGACGCAGGCATAAAAAGAGGAAGGTGGGTGCCTGCATTCTGCATTAACACTTTTTATTGTTGGAAGCTGTACTAGTTTTTGGACTTTTATTTCCTTTTTGGAGCGTTTTACCAAGGTTTACCAACTTTTGTGTTTTTTTTTCTTTCCTTTTTCCCTCTATTTTCCATAGTATTGGTTTTTGGTTTTTTTTTCTGAGTGGTTCTTCTAAAGTTTATATACGTTTTGATCTTATCAAGTTTTTGGTTTATTGTCCTTTTTCCTTTTTATCCCTTTTAATTTTTCTTCCGAGTTTTTCTTCCACTTTTCTTGTGACAGTTTATCAGTTGTTTTAGTTTTTACTTTTTGTCTTTTCAGTTCAATTCTTTTTTCTCAAAGAGTGATTACCTGTTTTCGAGTTTTTGAGTTTTTCTTTTTCCCCTCGTGTCAATTTTTTTGATTTTTATCCCCTGTTTTTGAAGTTTTTACCATGGGGAATAAGTTGGGCAAGCAGGAGGCTCTTTTACTTCCTGGAGAAAGAACTGCCACCCAAGTAGTGGCCGAGCAGGAAGGTGTTAAATTTTTGAAAAATTACAGACTGCTCATGAGAATATGTGAAATCCATCAGAAGGGCAGATTGCAAGCAGCAGAATGGCAGGATGTATTACCACAGAAAAAGGGAAAATTAGTTGATGCCAACCTGCTAAATGAAGCCACCGCATGGTTCCGAGTAGCAGCGGACCTGCATCGGTGTGGAGCCACTGAGAGATATGTGGACACACCAGGAAATGATTTTTATGTGTACAAGTTTGCAAAACGTATGAAACCATCTGCACCTCCACCCTATGGTGAAGGGCAATACTGGGTGTGTGAAGTCTGCTCTCAGCAGAATCCATTGTACAGGGAGACCTGTGCTGCCTGTGGTGCTCCGCGCCCCTCCCTACAGGGAGCGAGTACTGCAAGTCCCAGCATGCCCGCACTGGATGCTGGAAAGGGGAAGCGCCCGGCTCCCCCTCCTCCCTCTGCTCTTTCCTCGCTTCCTCCTTCACGTCTCTCACTCCCCCCCACCTTTTTCTCCGCTGCTCTCTCAACCCCTCCCGTCTCCTCCCTCCCTTCTGGCTCTCGCTCCAAAACTCTCTCTTCACACCTTTCATCTGTACTTCCTCTTTCTTCACACTCTCATGGTTCAGTGGTACCACCTGGGCCAACGCCCAATCCCGGTCCAGTATCACTGTATCCCGTTCTAACAGCACAGGGGACCTTTTATGTGCCGCACAATGCACAACCAGTGTCACTCATGCACTCAGGGGATGACGCTGAAAATCCTCAAGCTAACACTGATGCAGACAATGACCAGTCACACACTCAGACCCAGCAGGGGGCAGCCAGCTCCGCTCAACTGGGAGGGGGAGAACATCCTGCTGCAGAGGCAGATGAGGGACAGGTGGAGCAGGCAAACACCACATTCTCACCCAGGTGGAATTATGATCCTCATGCATTGCCACTGCAGCAGAGGGGGGAGATGTACAGAAAGGCATCCCATAAGTCAAAGCATCCGCAGCTGCAGTATCAAAAAATATCGCTATGAAGGTGGCTTCTCCTAAGTTTAAGCCTAGAATTATTGGACCTTACAAGATTTTGGAGATTATTAATCCGGTCTCTTTTCGTTTGGCTCTTCCTGTCACGTTTAAGATTCATAATGTGTTCCATAAGTCCTTGTTGAAGAGGTTTGTTGAACCAGTAGTTCCTGGGGTGGCACCTCCTGACCCTGTATTGGTTGAAGGTAACATGGAGTATGAGGTAGAGAAGATACTGGATTCCCGTCTGGCTAGACGGAGACTCCAGTATTTGGTTAAGTGGAAGGGTTATGGTCAGGAGGATAATTCCTGGGTCTCTGCCTCTGATATTCATGCCGAAAGATTGGTGCGTGCCTTTCATCGGGCTCACCCTGATCGCCCTGGTGGCATGGATGAGGGTTCGGTGACGCCCCCTCAAGGGGGAGGTACTGTTGTGAGTTCATTTTTCCCTTCACCAGTGAGGTCTGATGAACTCCCTCTTCTGGCGAAGGAAGGTAGTGAGGCTGATCACCAAACAGCTGAGCAGGTAGATGATGACTGGGTCACAGGAACTGATGACTGGATATAAGGCAGCCGACGCCCTGCTGCCTCGCTGGTGATTTCCTGCTGGATTCTTGGAGACCAGTCTGATTTCTGCTTCTCAAAGCTAGGTTTTGCTCTGCCTTGTGTACACTTTAGTTCTGGTTTTGTTTGCCTTGTTTTTTTGGAGTTCAGCCATCCCCGGCCGGGGGTGAGCTGAATTCCATTTTTGTCTCTGATCTGTTGATCTCTGGCTCTGTCTTCAGAATATACCTGAGTGCTGATATAGTCTTTTTGAAACCTAGCGACTTCAGGGCCTGTTTTTCCTATCAGTCTGTTGGTTAATTTTTGGATAGGGTTTTTGCGGCTTGCAGACAGCAGCTTTTCTATCCTGTCCTATTTAGTTAGCTTGGGCCCCATCATTTGCTCAACCTTTCTTTCTATCTGTGTTAGTGTTTTTCATCTTGCTTCACAGTCATTATATGTTGGGGGCTGCCTATTGCTTTGGGGTCTGCTCTGGGGCAGTTTAGATTTCCCCTTTCTGTCTTTAGACTAATTTAGTTCTCCGGCTGTGATCGAGGGGTCTAGGGCACCGTAGGAACCCCCCACGGCTACTGCTAGTTGTTGTGGATAGGTTCAGGGGTCTGCAATCCGATAGCTTCCAACTTCTCTGGTTTTCTGGACTTAGCTAATATTTTTTGTTTTTTCCTCCTTCGGTGACTCATCCATAACACAGGCCCATCATAAGATTTTTCTTCAAGTGATTTTCTATCTTGTCAGCACATTCTACGCACGCTGTCATTAGGCTTTATAGTTACAGATCTGGGCAGGTAACGGTCAGCGTCTCCTAATGTGAAGGAGAGAATGGCTAATGAAATCAATTATTAACCCCTTCCCGACCCATGACGCCTACGTAAGCGTCATGGAATAAATAGAGTTCCTGCTGGTTGGGAGACCGGGGTCACCGAAATGTCACCCCACCCACAGGTATTGGTGGACCTTTAGTTAACCCTAGGGAGGTGGCTTTGCCCCCCCTCGTGGTTACGATCGCTCTGATTGGCCATTGAAAATGAAACAGCTAAACTGAGCGATTGTAATATTTCACCAATGAAACTTGGTGAAATATTACAAATCAGCAATGGCTGATGCTTCACTAGCATCAGCCATTGGCTGGAGCTAGGTGACCTCTGTGTCATCCCCCAGATCTGATTGGAGCTAGCATACATGTGACGCTATCCCTCCAATCAGATGTGGGGCAGGTGTCAGGTATGGCTGCCCTCGCTCTTCAGCCTCATCCTGTCCGTGGTAGATGAAGAGCGAGGTGCTGCCTGCTGCCCTGACACCTGACAGGTCTCTGCCTGCTGCTGCTGTCGCCGATCACCATGCCTGCTGCCACTGCTGCCGATCTTCCCTCTGGTACTGTGCTCCGCTCCCCTCTGTTGCCTCATTACAGCCCCCGCCCCTGTGATCACTCACTCTGCCCAGGTGATCGCACCCCCCCTGCCCAGTAATCACCCCCCTGCTGCTGTCACCACTGATCTCCCCTCTGTGCTGTCCTCCGCTCTCCTCTGCTGCCCAATTCTACTCCCTCCGGCCCTGTGATCACCCCCCTGCAACAGTAATCGCCTCCCTGCCCCTGTGATCACACCTCAGCCCTGTAATCACCCCCTGCCCCAGTAATCAACCCCTGCTGCTGCTGCCGCTGATCTCTCCTCTGTGCTGTCCTCCGCTCCCCTCTGCTGCCTGATTCCACCCCCCGGCCCTGTGATTGCCCCTCTGCCCCGGTGATCATGCCCTGCTGCTGAAGCCGCAGATCTCTCTTCTGCTGCCTGATTCCGCCCCCCCTGGCCCTGTGATCGCCCCCCTGCCCCGGTGATCGCCCCCGGTGATCACCACCCTGCTGCTACTACCTCCTGACCCACCACGCCTGACAGCCCCCTCCTGTAGTAGAAAGTTTCAAACACTCGCACATACACACGCACACTATAAGTTTATCTTTTTTTACACATACACACCACACACACAATGTCCCACTCGTCACAGTCATCCCAGTCTCAAAGGGTGTACTCAGCTGAGGAGGCATATGCCTTTACTGCCTCCGAAGCGGATAGTGAGGGAGAGGACACCACTTTTCTCTATTCCTCCCACTCTTCCTCCTCCAGCGACACAGACTTACCACCACCAAGATGTCGCAGGATGAGAAATCGTCTGGAGCCCAGGGAGGAAGAGACGGAGGCCGAGGGAGAAGACCCACAGCCAAATATGAGTAACCCCCAACCTAGCGCTAGTCAGGCCCAACCTAGCACTAGTGCCCCCTCCTGGACCCCTGTCCCTGAGAATTTTGCTCCACGGAATCCTGATTTCATTCCCTAATCAGTAATCCAGTTTGAGACTGCCAACTTCAGGGAAAGAGACTTTTTCAAAGTCTATTTCTCGGAGTCAATTGTCAGTCTTATGGCGGAGCAAACAAACTTGTATGCCCAGCAATTTTTGGCTGAAAACCCTAATTCATTATTCTCTACTTGGAGTCCCATTGACTGTAGAAATGATGAAATATTGGGTACTGGTCCTTTACATGGGGATTGTGAAGAAACCAGAAATTCGTCAATACTGGAGTACTGAAATTTTATATCAAACTACAGTATTTGTCATGGTTATGAGTTGCAGACGTTTTGAGGCGATTCATAAGTTTCTCCATTTTAGGGACAACACTGACAGTCTTCCCTGTGATGACCCAAATTTTGATAGACTGTTCAAAATTCGGCCGGTCATCGAACACTTCAGCAACAAGTTTTCTGAAGTGTACATTCCCCAAAGGGAAATTTGTGTGGATGAATCCCTCATCCACTTCAAAGGGAGGCTTCAGTTCTGTCAGTACCTGCCCAGCAAAAGGGCGAGGCACGGGATAAAACTCTACAAGCTGTGCGAGAGTACCTCAGGGTACACACTCAGCTTTAGAGTTTACCAAGGGAAGGACACCAGGATCCAGCCCCCAGAATGTCCACCTGCTCTGGAGGTGAGTGGGAAAATAGTGTGGGATTTCGTCCACCCTCTGCTTGATAAAGGTGACCATCTGTACATTGATAACTTTTATACAAGCATCCCACTCTTTCACTCCCTCTCTGCCAGAGCCACCGTCACTTGAGGTACCGTGCGCAGAAACCAGAGGGGTCTCCCTTTGTCACTAATTGAGCAGCCTCTCCCTAAGGGTGAGAGCTGAGCCCAATGTAGCGGCAACATGGTTGTGGTCAAGTTCAAAGACAAAAGAGACGTCTTTCTCTTGACAACAATCCATGGTCCCAGCACCACGGCCTCCACCGTTCGAGATACCCCAGACCAGGTCCACAAACCGGACTGTGTCCTGGGGTACAACAAACACATGGGGGGAGTTGATCTTTCTGATAAAGTCCTCCAGCCCTATCGTGCCATGAGGAGCGCAAAAGTGTGGTATAAAAAACTGGCTGTGCACATCATACAAATGGCACTGTATAACGCATGCGTGCTATCACGATGTGCAGGCCAGACCAACAACACCTTCCTTCAGTTCCAGGGGGCGGTGATAAAGACCATGATTTTTGGAGAGGAGGACGGAGCGCGCCCCAGCCCCCCTGGAACTCAAGTTTCCCATATGGTACCAGGACAGCATGCTCCCACTAAGGGGAGAACAAAAATAAAGGTGCCGGGTGTGCTATAAAAGGGGCATAAAAAGGGAAACTCGTTTCCAATGTGAAACGTGTCCCGACAAACCTGGACTGTGTACGAATGAATGCTTCAGAATTCATCACACGTCCAGGGACGAAACACATCCTGACACTCCACTACAGAACTCACCCACACCAGGCTGACATACACTACACCACACACCCCAACCTGACGTACACTACACCACACACACACACCGACCTGATGTACACTACACCACACACAGACCTGACATACACAACACCACACACCGACCTGATGTACACTACACCACACACACCGACCTGACATACACTACCGACCTGATGTACACTACACCACACACAGACCTGACGTACACAACACCACACACCCCAACCTAACGTACACTACACCACACACCGACCTAACATACACTACACCACACACACCAACCTGACGTACACTACAACACACACCACCCTGACATACACTACACCACACACCACAACCTGACATACACTACACCACACACCAACCTGACATACACTACACCACACACCGACCTGACGTACACTACACCACACACAGACTTGACATACACAACACCATACACACCAACCTGACAAAGTGTGTCAGGTTGTTGTGTGAGGCGTAGTGTATGTCAGATTGGTGTGTGGTGTGGTATAGTGTACGTCAGGTTCGTGTGTGTGTGTTGTAGTGTATGTCAGGTTGTTGTGTGTGGTGTAGTAAACACCACACACAGACCTGACATACACTACACCACACACACCAACCTGACGTACACTACATACTTTCCATACGCGACATGGTGTCCGCTAACGATTGGAGCTAATTTTCCCTTCAAAAAGTCAAATGGCGTTCCTTCCCTTCCGAGCCCTGCCGTGCGCCCAAACAGTGGTTTATGATCACATATGAGGTATCGGTGTACTCAGGAGAAATTGACCAACAAATTTTACAATCCATTTTATCCTGTTGCCCATGTGAAAATGAAAAAATGAGGCTAAAAGAACATTTTTGTTGGAAAAATTGAAATGTCCATTTTTTCATTCCACATTGCTTTAGTTCCTGTGAAGCACCTGAAGAGTTAATAATCTTCTTGAATGTGGTTTTGAGCACCTTGAGGGGTGCAGTTTTTGGAATGGTGTCACTTTTGGGTGTTTTCTGTCATATTGATCCCTCAAAGTGACTTCAAATGTGAGGTGGTCATCACTAAGAAAAAATGGTGTTGTAAAAATGAGAAATCGCTGGTCAACTTTTAAGCCTTATAACTTCCTAAGAAAAAATTTTTTTCCCCAAAATTGTGCTGATGTAAAGTAGACATGTGGGAAATGTTATTTATTAACTATTTTGTGTCACATAACTCTCTGGTTTAATAGAATAAAAATTTAAAATTTGAAAATTGTGAAACTTTCAAAATTTTCACCAAATTTCCAATTTTTTCACAAATAAACGCAAAAATTATTGACCTAAATTTACCACTAACATGAAGCCCAATAGGTGATGAAAAAATTCTCAGAATCGCTAGAATCCGTTGAAGCGTTCCTGAGTTATTACCTCTTAAAGGGACACTGGTCAGAATTGCTAAAAATGGCCAGGTCATTAAGGTCAAAATAGGGTCAACCTTATATAAGTCAGTTCAGATATGGTGTACCAAGATGGCGTCTGTGTCTTCAGACAACACCCTGGAAGGAATCCTTGGAATGCAGAAGCTGAGATGCTGGATACCATATATGGAAGTGAAGCTGAAATGGACGTATCATAGACTGACACTGGCTACTCAGAAGATTGTGTGACACCCATTTCCTGTCTCTTTGTCTTGAGAATAAACTTCAGTTGTGTGCAAGCCTTTGCTGAGAAAGGAGTAGACATCTAACTCTGTGTTCGGAGTGACTCTTTAAGCGTGCACTCGGCCTATATTGGGTCAGGTACAAGCAATCATATAGATCTCGCTTTAAGGGATCACCCTCACATTAATCCCAGGGGTTAGGTGGATCCTCCAAGGGTTAAGTTCTATAGAAAAGGGCATTCAATGCCCAAAGTCATTGGAACAGTTTTGGGTGGAGGAGAATATTGTGGTCTAGAGGCAAAATGGTGATCATGGTAATACGGCCGGACTACACCACCGATAAAGCAGCCACAGCCGGTGACTGAGAGGAATCTGTGACGTCTCTGCATTCAGTGGTTACTACTCACCTGGGTAGTCATATGTGGGAATCTCCTCTTTACACCACTCATCACCCCTCACATATGTCTCTGTAGTATTAATATGGGTCAGATCTTCACCCTGAAACAAATATTGTAAAAGTCACAGACAGATGGAGAAGTCCCATCTATGATCAGCTCTAATCCTGCCATCTCCACCGTTCTCATCACACAAGTATAAAACATATAATACTGGAGGATAAAACAAGACTGAGCACAAGACCTTCACAGCCGTCTACACATCATAGGGGAGATCTCCTGACACCTTCTCTCCACCTACCTGATGATCCTGAGGAGCACTGGGATCTTCTTGGTTACAGTCCTGTGGAAGAAGAGGACGGGGACATCTCTCTGGTGTTGTCCTCTTACTGGATAGATCTGGAGGAAACACATACAGGGACTGAATTCATTCTCTACATACAGATAATTATAGGCCGTGTGTATTTAGTCCTGTCTATTACCTGGAGATGTGAGGGGCTGGGGAACCTCCATTATGACGTTCTTGTACAGATCTCTGTGTCCTTCTAAATACTCCCACTCCTCCATGGAGAAATAGACAGCGACATCCTGGCACCTTATAGGAACCTGACACATACAATGATACCATCATCCCCCCGATCCCTTCCTAGTGTTACTGTATAATGTCCCAGCATTCCCAGCACTGTCACCTCTCCAGTCAGCAGCTCAATCATCTTGTAGAGGAGTTCTAGGATCTTCTGGTCATTGATGTCCTCATGGATCAGGGGGTGAGGTGGAGGCCCCGTGATTGGGCTCAGGGGTCTTCCCCATCCCTCAGACACAGGGTCCTGACAGCGATCACTAGAGGTCTTCTTCACCACTGTGTAATCCTGGTTATGGAGAGACACATTAATAAATCTCACTACAGACATTTCCAGAGTCCTCACCTCTCCAGTTCTGTCCATCTGTTATTCCCATAGATAAGAATGATGTAATGTGACGTCATCAGAATCTCTCACCTCTCCAGTGAGACGGAAGAGGATCTCTAGGGTGAGGTGTAACATCCTCTCCGCCATCTTGTCTCTGTCCATATCCATCCTTGATGGGTAAATCAGGAAAATTCTCTTCTGTAGAAGATCTTCACTGAGAGGATCCGATATTGTAGAGACCTGAATGAGAAGAAGATGATCCGATGTAACATCATAAGAATCCTGTGTAATAATACAATTACTGGAGATAATAAGGGAAACATATGAGGAGATTTATTATCTTACAGGGTTTAGTTTTCCTCCCTGACATCTACTAATAAAACCTATATATTTAGGCCACAGACAACAAGCAGTTTCCTCCTCGGAGTCGGCAGCTGAACACGTTCCTCATAGACTCATCTTCCATAACGCTAATTCTCGTCTCATTACCGACACTGGAATCGGCATTAGCAATACTGCAGGAGATATTCATTACACGCGACATGAGAAATAACTCCTTCATGATGAGGACGACATCTTCATCTTCTACTGCGGCTCTAGAGACAGATGTGGCCAGAGTCGGTCACTGCCTCCATCCCCACCGGCCGTCTATATGAAGGTTTCCCGTCTTCCCCGCACTGGAATCTTCAATCTATATGTAATATATGGGTACAACCCCAAGAACACAGTCCCAACTGCGAGGCCTAGTGTAATGATCAACGTGTGACTGGACACAGCGCCTCCAGCAGGGCGAATTTATGATACACGTGACCCTGGATACAGCGCCTCCAGCGGGGCGAATTTAAATAATACCGGAACGTGCAGCCGGATACACCGCCTCCAGCTGGCGAATTTAAAAAGTACACGTAAAACTGGATACCCCGCCTCCAGCTGGCGAATTTAAATAATAAGGGGAAACACAGGAACAATTACAGTGGTGGGCCCTGTAATAGGAAATAGGGACGTGGAGACCTCCTGAGCTCCCCTGAGGAAGCGTCCCTGCACTCCTTACGTTCCCTATACAGGCTCCGCACCTGTCGCCGCACGCGAACCTTATGCCCTGACTCGCCCTGAACCTAGTCCCTCGCTAGGGCATTGGCCGGTGCGGAAACTAATCCCACCACTGCACTAGATCACACATAAGGAAAGTCACAAACAGGGGAAATAGAAAACTTAGCTCTCTCTGTGCAAATGCTCCAGCACAGAGTCCAGAAACCGACTGCAGCCTTCCTCCTGAATAGCTGCCACCAAGTTCAGTCAGCGCTGCAAAGAACTCCCTTTGGTGACTCCTTCCACATCAGGACTCAGATTGAGCTGAGCAATCTCTCCAGCTCCTTCCACCACCAAGGTTGGTTGCAAATGAACAACTATCACCAACAATGATTGAATACCCTGAGACTCATTTATAGAGCCCCACACCTGATTTATAATTACAATTAAACCTACCACTAAGGTGCGATACCACTCCCCACCACTGGGCAACTTAGAATGAAAGACACCACGTGTGATAATTCCAATGGCCACCGGGGGCAATCACGTCACACATTGCACTTGACAAAGTAAAAAAAATTCACTTTGTCCAATTTAAAACTGTCAGATCATGACACCTAGTGGGGGAAACATCATACTTTGGGGTGCTTTTCTGTAAAGGGAACAGGACAACTGCAACGTATTGAAGAAAGGATGGATGGGGTCATGTATCGGGAGATTTTGGCCAACAACCTCCTTCTCTCAGTAACTGCATTGAAGATGGGTGGAGGCTGGGTCTTAGAGCAGAACAACGACCCGAAACACACAAACAGGGAAACTAAGGAAAGAATAACACAGGGACCGAAAGGGTTAATAGGACTCACAGGAGGAACCGGCCCAGAAAGCAGAAGATCCAGGAGTGTCTGCCACATATATGACTGCTCTGTGCACACAGGACCTGTGATGAGGTCATAGGAGGGGAGGAGTCAGGGGTCACATGATCAGGGGCCTCAGTGTGTGCAGGACTCTGCTGTGCTGGTTGTCATGGTGCTGGATGAGGGGAAGTTTCTGTGTGGGGTCAGGAGGGGTTAACAGGGTGGATGTAGCAGAGCCCTGTGTGTAAAAGGTGTACGGAGCGGACCTGTGTGTGTACAAGGTGTACGGAGCGGAGCCGTGTGTGTACGAGGTGTACGGAGCGGAGCCGTGTGTGTACGAGATGTACGGAGCGGAGCCGTGTGTACGAGGTGTACGGAGCGGAGCCGTGTGTGTACGAGGTGTACGGAGAGGAGCCATGTGTGTACGAGGTGTACAGAGCGGAGCCGTGTGTGTACGAGGTGTACGGAGCGGAGCCGTGTGTGTACGAGGTGTACGGAGCGGAGCCCTGTGTTTACGAGGTGTACGGAGTGGAGCCGTGTGTGTACGAGGTGTACGGAGCGGAGCCGTGTGTGTACGAGGTGTACGGAGCGGAGCCGTGTGTGTATGAGGTGTACGGAGCGGAGCCGTGTGTGTACGAGGTGTACAGAGCGGAGCCGCGTGTGTGCGAGGTGTACGGAGCGGAGCCGCGTGTGTACGAGGTGTACGGAGCGGAGCCCTGTGTGTAGTAAGTGTACGGAGCGGAGCCGTGTGTGTACGAGGTGTACGGAGCGGAGCCGTGTGTGTTACGAGGTGTACGGAGTGGAGCCCTGTGTGTAGTAAGTGTACGGCGCGGAGCCGCATGTATACGAGGTGTACGGAGCGGAGCCGCTTGTGTACGAGGTGTACGGAGCGGAGCCGTGTGTGTACGAGGTGTACGGAGCGGAGCCGCGTGTGTACGAGGTGTACGGAGCGGAGCCGCGTGTGTACGAGGTGTACGGAGCGGAGCCGCGTGTGTACGAGGTGTGCGGAGCGGAGCCGTGTGTGTACGAGGTGTACGGAGCGGAGCCCTGTGTGTAGTAAGTGTACGGAGCGGAGCCGCGTGTGTACGAGGTGTACGGAGCGGAGCCGCGTGTGTATGAGGTGTACGGAGCGGAGCATTGTGTGTAGTAAGTGTGCGGAGCGGAGCCGCGTGTGTACGAGGTGTACGGAGCGGAGCCGTGTGTGTACGAGGTGTACGGAGCGGAGCCGCGTGTGTACGAGGTGTACAGAGCGGAGCCCTGTGTGTAGTAAGTGTGCGGAGCCGCGTGTGTACGAGGTGTACGGAGCGGAGCCGTGTGTGTACGAGGTGTACGGAGCGGAGCCGCGTGTGTACGAGGTGTACGGAGCGGAGCCGCGTGTGTACGAGGTGTACGGAGCAGAGCAGTGTGTGTACGAGGTGTACGGAGCGGAGCCGTGTGTACGAGGTGTACGGAGCGGAGCCCTGTGTTTACGAGGTGTAAGGAGCGGAGCCGTGTGTGTACGAGGTGTACAGAGCGGAGCCCTGTGTGTACGAGGTGTACGGAGCAGAGCAGTGTGTGTACGAGGTGTACGGAGCGGAGCCGTGTGTGTACGAGGTGTACGGAGCGGAGCCGTGTGTGTGTATGAGGTGTACGGAGCGGAGCCGTGTGTGTACGAGGTGTACGGAGCGGAGCCGCGTGTGTACGAGGTGTACGGAGCGGAGCCCTGTGTGTACGAGGTGTATGGAGCGGAACCGTGTGTGTACGAGGTGTACGGAGCGGAGCCGTGTGTGTACGAAGCGGAGCCGCGTGTGTATGAGGTGTACGGAGCGGAGCCCTGTGTGTAGTAAGTGTACGGAGCGGAGCCGCGTGTGTACGAGGTGTACGGAGCGGAGCCGCGTGTGTACGAGGTGTACGGAGCGGAGCCGTGTGTGTACGAGGTGTACGGAGCAGAGCAGTGTGTGTACGTGGTGTACGGAGCGGAGCCATGTGTACGAGGTGTACGGAGCAGAGCCGTGTGTGTACGAGGTGTACGGAGCGGAGCCGTGTGTGTACGAAGCGGAGCCGCGTGTGTATGAGGTGTACGGAGCGGAGCCCTGTGTGTAGTAAGTGTACGGAGCGGAGCCGCGTGTGTACGAGGTGTACGGAGCGGAGCCGCGTGTGTACGAGGTGTACGGAGCGGAGCCGTGTGTGTACGAGGTGTACGGAGTGGAGCCGTGTGTGTACGAGGTGTACGGAGCGGAGCCGTGTGTACGAGGTGTACGGAGCGGAGCCGTGTGTGTACGAGGTGTACAGAGCAGAGCCGTGTGTGTACGAGGTGTACGGAGCAGAGACGTGTGTACTAGGCGTACGGAGCAGAGCCGTGTGTGTTCGAGGTGTACGGAGCAGAGCAGTGTGTGTACAAGGTGTACGGAGCGGAGCCGTGTGTGTACGAGGTGTACGGAGAGGAGCCGTGTGTGTACGAGGTGTACTGAGCAGAGCCGTGTGTATACGAGGTGTACGGAGCGGAGCCGTGTGTATACGAGGTGTACGGAGCGGAGCCATGTGTGTACGAGGTGTACGGAGCGGAGCCGTGTGTGTACGAGGTGTACGGAGCGGAGCCGTGTGTGTACGAGGTGTACGGAGCGGAGCCACGTGTGTACGAGGTGTACGGAGCGGAGCCCTGTGTGTACGAGGTGTGTGGAGCGGAGCCGCGTGTGTATGAGGTGTACGGAGCGGAGCCGTGTGTACGAGGTGTACGGAGCAGAGCTGTGTGTGTACGAGGTGTACGGAGCAGAGCCATGTGTGTACGAGGTGTACAGAGAGGAGCCGTGTGTGTACGAGGTGTACGGAGCGGAGCCGTGTGTGTATGAGGTGTACGGAGCGGAGCCTTGTGTGTACGAGGTGTACGGAGCGGAGCCGTGTGTGTACGAGGTGTACGGAGCGGAGCCGTGTGTGTACGAGGTGTACGGAGCGGAGCCGCGTGTGTACGAAGTGTACGGAGCAGAGCCGTGTGTGTACGAGGTGTATGGAGCGGAGCCGCGTGTGTACGAGGTGTACGGAGCGGAGCCGCGTGTGTACGAGGTGTACGGAGCGGAGCCATGTGTGCGAGATGTACCGAGCAGAGCTGTGTGTGTACAAGGTGTACGGAGCGGAGCCGCGTGTGTACGAGGTGTACGGAGTGGAGCCATGTGTGTATGAGGTGCACGAAGTGGAGCCGTGTGTGTACTAAGTGTACGGAGCGGAGCCGTGTGTGTACGAGGTGTACGGAGCAGAGCCATGTGTTTACGAGGTGTACGGAGCGGAGCCGTGTGTGTACGAGGTGTACGGAGAGGAGTCGCGTGTGTACGAGGTGTATGGAGCGGAGCCGTGTGTGTATGAGGTGTACGGAGCGGAGACGCATTTGTGTGGACCCCTCTGTGTACTCCCAGCTTTGGTCGCAGACGCCTCTGAGTACGCTGTATACACCCGTATACCCCCAGCTTTGGTCACAGACCCCGCGTCTCACACTGTATACACCTGTATACCCCCAGCTTCAGTCTCAGACCCCTGTGTGCATGCTGTATACACCTGTATACCCCCAGCTTCAGTCTCAGACCCCTGTGTGTATGCTGTATACACCTGTATACCCACAGCTTCTGTCACAGACCCCTCTGTGTACTCTGTATACACCCGTATACCCCCAGCTTCGGTCCCAGACCCCTCTGTGTACGCTGTATACACCCGTATACCCCCAGCTTCGGTCACAGACCCCTGTGTTCACTGTATACACCTGTATATCCCCAGCTTTGGTCGCAGACCCCTGTGTACACTGTATACACCCGTATACCCCCAGGTTCGGTCGCAGACCCCTATGTACGCTGTATACACCTGTATACCCCCAGCTTCAGTCTCAGACCCCTCTGTGTATGCTGTATACACCCGTATACCCCCAGCTTCGGTCTTAGACCCCTCCGTGTATGCTGTATACACCCGTATATCCCCAGCTTCGGTCACAGACACCTCTGTGTACGCTGTATGTACCTGTATACCCCTAGTTTCGGTTGCAGACTCGGTCGCAGACCCCTGTGTATTCTGTATACACCTGTATACCCCCAGCTTTGGTCACAGAACCCCCTGTGTACGCTGTATAGACTCGTATACCCCCAGCTTCGGGCATAGACCCCTCCGTGTATGCTGTATACACCCGTATATCCCCAGCTTCGTTCGCAGACCCCTGTGTACTCTGTATACACCCGTATACCCCCAGCTTCAGTCGCAAACCCCTGTGTATGCTGTATACACCCGTATAACCCCAGCTTCAGTCACAGACCCCGCATATCTCACACTGTAGAACTGACGCCGGACACACACGGTAAAAGATAATCCTTTAATCGTCCCACCATGGGGAAATTCAGAGCATTACAGCAGCAAGGCAGGAACAAGTACAGATACAGATGCATAAAGGCATTACATTGACAGTAGGTAGGTACATATACGAAGAAAAAAAAAATGTAACTGGACTGTCACAACTTTGGATCTATCAGTTCACTGTGTGGGTTGTTCTCCGTTTTGGACAGTGCTGGTTATACAGCCTAACTGCAGCAGGAAGGAAGGACTTTTGATAGCGCTCCCTCTCACATTTAGGATGAAGTAGCCGGTCACTGACAGTACTGCACATCTTTGTCACGTCTCATGCATGGGATGGGAATCATTCTGCACCATGTAGCTCACCTTGGCCAGTATCCTCCTGTCGCCTACTTCCTGAACTGGGTCAAGGGGGCATCCCAGTACAGAGCTGGCCCTTCTAATCAGTTTGTCCAGCCTATTCCTGTCCCTGGCTGATATGCCACTACCCCAGCACGCCACACCAAAGAAGATGACTGATGCCACAACAGAGTTGAAGAAAGATGCAAGGAGTGCCCCTCTAACTCCGAAGGCTCTCAGCCTTCTGAGCAGATAAAGCCTGCTTTGGCCCTTCCCGTACACTGCATCCAAGTGATGGGCCCAGTCAAGCTTATTATTGTGGATCACACCAAAGTACTTAAAGGTGTCGACTATCTCAATGTCATTTCCCTGAATGTTCACCACTACTGGTGGATTTTTGCCCTTGCGAAAGTCCACCACCAATTCCTTGGTCTTCCCGGAATTAATCCTAAGGTGGTTCCTCTGACACCACTCCACAAAAGCTTGGTTAGTATCTCTGTACTCTCTTTCATCTCCTCCTGTGATGAGGCCTACTATTGCAGAGTCATCAGAATACTTCTGCAAGTAGCAGCTAGATGAGTTGCACCTAAAATCCGCAGTGTACAGTGTGAAGAGAAAAGGGGCAAGAACTGTACCTTGAGGTGCCCCTGTATTGCAGATCACTGTGTCTGACACACTGTCCCGAACCTTTACAAACTGAGGTCGGTTCGTGAGGTAGTTAAGGATCCAGGTGGAGAGTTGGAGGTCCACACCAACAAGGCCCAGCTTGTCTCTCAGTAGACCTGGCTGTATGGTGTTAAAAGCACTAGAGAAATCGAAGAACATTATTCTCACAGTGTTCCCAGGTTTCTCCAGGTGAGAGAGAGTCCTATCTAGAAGGTGGATAATGGCATCATCCACACCAATGCCCGGCCTGTAGGCAAACTGGAGAGGGTCCATATCCGAGCTCACTAGAGGACGGAGACGTGTGAGAATCAATCTCTCTAATACCTTCATCAGGTGTGATGTCAATGCTACAGGTCTATAGTCATTAAGGTCTTTCGGATAAGGTTTCTTTGGAACTGGTACCACAAACGATAATTTCCACAGTTGTGGTACTATACCCATTCTCAGGCTCATATTGAACAGATATGTAATGATCACACTCAGCTGGTGCCCGCAGGTTTTGATTAGCCTTGCACTGATGCCGTCAGGACCTGCATCCTTCAAAACTTTGATCTTATTCAGTTCTTTTTCAACCAGGGTACTTGTGAAGAACAGACCCTGGCTCAGTTGACAAGTTGCAGCAGGGGGTGAGGTTATTGAAGCAGAGAGGTGTGAATAGTATGCAGGGGCAAGAGCAGCCGGTGTGTGATTAAATCTGTTAAAGAATAGATTAAGTTCATTAAGCCCCTCTTTATCTACAACCATCCTGGAGACAGTCTGTCTATGCCCAGATATAGACTTTAGACCCTCCCAGACTTCATGGATCCTTTTCTGTGACAATTTCAGTTCAATCCTTCTCTTATAATTAGCCTTTCCCTGCCTGATTAGATACTTCAGATCCTTCTGAACCTCTCTCAGCCTGCCCTTGTCACCTGATCTGAAGGCCAACTTCTTCTCTTTGAGAAGAGCCTTTATTCCAGGGCTGAATAAACTGAATAAACGAGAATAAACTAAAACTGCAGTCGTCGGTCTCTCATCTCTCGCACTTATGCTGATAACATAAGATGGAGTCAGACGAACCCTCCTACAAAACGTGAGAACAAAGTCATTACTACAAGACTGTGTGAGAAAGGGATTTATTCTACAAGAAACGCTGGGGCCACAAATGAGAATAACATAATGTCATTCATCTTCTCTTTCACCATACATATTGACAGTAAGGGTGACTTCCACTTTGCCGCAATGTGGATTTTAGTGGCCATACATAAGTAGTTTACTAGCTTCTGAAAGGTTTTTGGAAGCCGGGAAGGCCTGGTTCCCAGTAAAAGGGTAGAAGGTTCCAGAACAACCGGTCCACCATACATCTGTGCTATCAGACACTTCACCTTCTCCCAAAGCCCCGAAACCACCATACAAGACCACCAAATATGTCTCATGTCACCAGATATTCCACAGCCCCTAAAACAGTCTCCCGAGATTTTAGGAAAAATGCTGTGAATTTTTTCCGGTACATAATAAACTCTGTACAATAGTTTTAAGGAGGTCTCCACAAGAGAAGTCTGGTGACTACCTTCTGATAGAGTGTCACAGCTACGATACCATTCATCAATTGACTGTTCAAACCTCAGATCCTCCTCCCACTGTAACATATACTTCAATTTTTTATCATCTTTTAGAGAATTTATAGCATAGTAGATCAATGAGATCGTTCCCCTGCCCAAAGGGTCATTTAGACATTAATTTTCAAAACTGGTTGCCCTGAGAGTAGTACCGCTCGGGAGGATCTGCTTTGCAAAGTGGGAGATCTGGTTCAAGCGCATTACCTCCCTAACTGGAGGGTCAAATTTTTGAACAAATTCCTGTCTGTCAAGTAAGATATTAAATGGGGAACACAAATGTTGAAGTACATGAATACCTTTCAGCTTCCACCAAGAAAAAATTTGAGGCTCAAGACCTGGCGGGAACATGGGGTTTTGTAATATAGCTGTCAGGGGAGAAGGGCTTTATTGTAAGTTATATTTAAACCAGACTTTCCTCCAAAGAAGCAACAAGTGGACTGTGAAAGGAGCCACATTCATTAACCCCCGTGGAAGTCGGTCTGTGGTCCACATTAGGCCTGATAAAGAGAATGGTTTGGAGAGAAATGATTCCAGAATAACCCATCTCGGACTATTGGGATATGAACACGCACTTATTAATGGAGCAATCTGTGCTGACTTGTAATAAAGTGTAAAATTAGGGAGGGATAAACCCCCTTCTTTTCTGTGACGGAACATAAGTTTTTGCACAATTCTGGGTTGTTTTCCGAGCCAAAGAAACTTAGACATCATAGAGTGTAAATGAGTGAACGTTCTGGCTGGTACCATAATTGGGAGGGACCTAAATAGATATAAGAAGCGAGGCAGTGACACCATTTTTAATGCATGTATTCTGCCGAGCCAGGGTAACTTTGAGGAAGCCCATCTATCCAGGTCCCTCTGGAAGTTTTGGATCAGTGGAGTGTAATTCCACCTAAACAGAGGTGACCTGTTGGCTGTTAAGTTGATACCCAGATATGTTAGATAATGTTCTTTGTGTATAAACCCAAAATGGGAGGCTATATTAGTTTGCTCTGTCTTAGGAAAATTTACAAATAATGCTTCGGCTTTATCAATGTTAATGTTTAACCCTGAGATCTTCTCAAATTTGTGAAGGAGGGAAAACAAGTGAGGGAGTGTAGTGTGGGGACTTATTAATGTTAGCAGGAGATCATCCGCAAAGAGGCTGACTTTATATTGGTCTCCCATATTCTCAGGGCCCAGGATATTCTGATCTCTCCTTATTGCTTCCACAATGGGTTCCATTGCAAGTGCAAAAAGAGCCGGAGATAGAGGACAGCCCTGCCTGGTACCCTCTGAATATTAATTGGAGGGGGATGTGGTGACGGGAGTTTTACATAAGCGATAGGGCTGTCATATAACAATTGGAGGCACTTTATAAGTTTAGGGGAGAATCCGACTTCCGATAGAACCGTAAAGAGATATGTCCAGGATGCCGAATCGAAAGCCCTCTCAGTATCTAATGCAAGCAGGAGAAGTCGCTTTCGCTGTAGGTTAGTTGTATGAATAATATTTAAACCTCTCCTAATATTATCTGGGGCCTGTCGCGCTGGTATAAAACCAACCTGATCCCGATGGATGAGGTGAGGGAGGATTTTATTGGTCCTGTTAGTCACAATGGTTGTAAAGATTTTGAAGTCAATGTATAAGAGGGATATAGGTCTATAATTTGTGGTGAGATGATCTTTCTTAGGATTAGGGATTACGGTTACATGCGCCACGTAGAGCTCAGGGGGCAGCTGTGAGCCATTTAGTAGTGAATTACAGAGGTTTTTATATGTGGTGTCAGCACATCGCTGCATTTTTTATAATATATTGCTGTAAGACCATCCGGCCCCGGGGCCTTTCCTCTTTTTAGTTTTTTGATTGTTGAAACTATTTCCTCCTCAGAGATGTGTAAATGGAGTTGTTGTGCCGCAGACTCAGTCAGGTTAGGTAGATGTAGTGTGTGAAGGAATGACTCCAGTAGTGGGGGGGGTGATTGTGGGGGCGAATACAAACTCTGGGGGTATTCATTATAAGTGCTATACATGACATCGGGGTGGGCTGAGATCTGACCCTTAGGGTCTTTTATAGGGGAGATTATATGCAGTGACTCTCTCATTCTGAGCTTACGAGCGGCATCTTATTAGGCTTATTGGCATGGTGATAAAACGCGGCTTTACTCCAAGTTAGCGCCTCTCCGTTCTGGTGGTGAGAATGGCGTCTAATTGTCATTTCCTATCTTGTATTTGTGTAGATAAGTATAGGGGTGAAGAGCGCTGATTGGCCAATTCTCACTCCTGCAGTTTCTCCTCCAGTCTGGGCTGTAATTCAGACCTTTCTTCTTCCTGTCGGCCGATAACTTATCACAGAACCGGGAATAGATTTTCTGTGCGCGAGTCACATTGCTCCAAGTGAGGCCTCCTCCGCTGTGTGAGTTTAGGGGAAATTTGTTATATCTTCTCTTATAGCGGTTACATTAGAGATTTGGGAATTTTAGCTCCTGGTGTGGAGTCGATAGCACAATCATATGCCGCCATATAGTAGACGGCCGGTAACTGGGGAGAATTCCCTCATGTGTGGGGTCTATTTCCCTCCAGAGAAATCACACGTTACATTCCACACATAACACTGTGTAGAGAAGGCGGCGCGGGGTAATTGTGCCAGTAGTGAGGGGCGAATAATGGCGGGAATGTCACTGACTGAGGAGAAGGCTCCATGGAGGTCTGCACTCCGGAGATCATGTGACCCCTGACTCCTCCCCTCCTGTGACCTCATCACAGGTCCTGTGCACAGAGCAGCCATATATGTGGAGTGCGGCTCTGCAGGTTAGTGATGGGCAGTCCGGCTCTTCTGGCTCCTTTCCCCACTTTTCTCCCTCCTGTCCCTTCACTATAAAGCCTGGGCCTCATTATACAGCTGTACAGGGGTCTAGTGAAGGCTTTTTAGCCCTTTCCTCAGACTGTAGCTCCTGGGCACATGCCCTCACTCCTGTCCCTTCACTATAAAGCCTGGGCCTCATTATACAGCTGTACAGGGGTCTAGTGAAGGCTTTTTAGCCCTTTCCTCAGACTGTAGCTCCTGGTCACAAAGGAAAAAGTTTTTTGTCAGCTCACCAAACCGTAGCAAATGCGAAGTCTGGAGGAATGCAATCAATCCTGGGCGGTGCAGGGAACTTGGATTCCGGAAAATCTTGTAGGCACAATACTTGGGAGATGTTCCAGCAACTTCAACCAAAGGATGGTTAAAATCAAAAGACTTTATTCCAAAAAAATGATTAAAAACAGAATAGATGCATAAAAAACATATGGTTCACCAATGTGACAGACGCTTACGCGTTTCGGACTAGAGGGTCCTTACTCATAGCTATGAGTAAGGACCCTCTAGTCCGAAACGCGTAAGCGTCTGTCACATTGGTGAACCATATGTTTTTTATGCATCTATTCTGTTTTTAATCATTTTTTTGGAATAAAGTCTTTTGATTTTAACCATCCTTTGGTCGAAGTTGCTGGAACATCTCCCAAGTATTGTAGCTCCTGGTCACCATGTGATCTCACCATAACCCTAACAAGCTAATTAAGGTGTGAAATCTTGGTCAAAATTATCTCAGTACACAAATCTCCAAGGGTGCCCAAAATTTTGCATCGTCCCTCTTTCCTTTTTGCAATTATGAAATTGTAAAAAAGTCTATATACTGTTTATAGACTTTTTTACAATTTCATAATTGCAAAAAGGAAAGAGGGACGATGCAAAATTTTGGGCACCCTTGGAGATTTGTGTACTGAGATAATTTTGACCAAGATTTATATATATACAGTGGGGCAAAAAAGTATTTAGTCAGTCAGCAATAGTGCAAGTTCCACCACTTAAAAAGATGAGAGGCGTCTGTAATTTACATCATAGGTAGACCTCAACTATGGGAGACAAACTGAGAAAAAAAAATCCAGAAAATCACATTGTCTGTTTTTTTTTCAGTTTATTTGCATATTATGGTGGAAAATAAGTATTTGGTCAGAAACAAAATTTCATCTCAATACTTTGTGATATATCCTTTGTTGGCAATGACAGAGGTCAAACGTTTTCTGTAAGTCTTCACAAGGTTGCCACACACTGTTGTTGGTATGTTGGCCCATTCCTCCATGCAGATCTCCTCTAGAGCAGTGATGTTTTTGGCTTTTCGCTTGGCAACACGGACTTTCAACTCCCTCCAAAGGTTTTCTATAGGGTTGAGATCTGGAGACTGGCTAGGCCACTCCAGGACCTTGAAATGCTTCTTACGAAGCCACTCCTTCATTGCCCTGGCGGTGTGCTTTGGATCATTGTCATGTTGAAAGACCCAGCCACGTTTCATCATCAATGCCCTTGCTGATGGAAGGAGGTTTGCACTCAAAATCTCACGATACATGGCCCCATTCATTCTTTCATGTACCCGGATCAGTCGTCCTGGCCCCTTTGCAGAGAAACAGCCCCAAAGCATGATGTTTCCACCACCATGCTTTACAGTAGATATGGTGTTTGATGGATGCAACTCAGTATTCTTTTTCCTCCAAACACGACAAGTTGTGTTTCTACCAAACAGTTCCAGTTTGGTTTCATCAGACCATAGGACATTCTCCCAAAACTCCTCTGGATCATCCAAATGCTCTCTAGCAAACTTCAGACGGGCCCGGACATGTACAGGCTTAAGCAGTGGGACACGTCTGGCACTGCAGGATCTGAGTCCATGGTGGCGTAGTGTGTTACTTATGGTAGGCCTTGTTACATTGGTCCCAGCTCTCTGCAGTTCATTCACTAGGTCCCCCCGCGTGGTTCTGGGATTTTTGCTCACCGTTCTTGTGATCATTCTGACCCCACGGGGTGGGATTTTGCGTGGAGCACCAGATCGAGGGAGATTATCAGTGGTCTTGTATGTCTTCCATTTTCTAATTATTGCTCCCACAGTTGATTTCTTCACTCCAAGCTGGTTGGCTATTGCAGATTCAGTCTTCCCAGCCTGGTGCAGGGCTACAATTTTGATTCTGGTGTCCTTTGACAGCTCTTTGGTCTTCACCATAGTGGAGTTTGGAGTCAGACTGTTTCAGGGTGTGCACAGGTGTCTTTTTATACTGATAACAAGTTTAAACAGGTGCCATTACTACAGGTAATGAGTGGAGGAAAGAGGAGACTCTTAAAGAAGAAGTTACAGGTCTGTGAGAGCCAGAAATCTTGATTGCTTGTTTCTGACCAAATACTTATTTTCCACCATAATATGCAAATAAAATGAAAAAAAAACAGACAATGTGATTTTCTGGATTTTTTTTTCTCAGTTTGTCTCCCATAGTTGAGGTCTACCTATGATGTAAATTACAGATGCCTCTCATCTTTTTAAGTGGTGGAACTTGCACTATTGCTGACTGACTAAATACTTTTTTGCCCCACTGTATATATAAATTTATTTATTATTATTTTTGCCTAAAATACAAAGGACATGTGTCATCTTAGAGGTTCGTCCTGCTGGTGTTCAATATTTAATAGGGCCTTGCTATTAAACTTAATGAAAAGTTCGGTGAATTTCTTTGAGCTGTTATAACTAGAGATGAGCGAATATCGTCGGAGAAGTTGTTATTGGCTAATATCGCTTAGCGAATAGCTGCATCGGGACCCCGGATCCCTGGAGCGCTCCCGATAATCAGCTGCATGTGTCGACCTCCATGCAGGTGCTGTGACTATCACACAGCGCGACACACGCAGCTGATTATCGGGAGCGCTCCAGCACACTGAGCCCTGCACACACTGATGCCCCTGATCATGTGACCCCTGACTCCTCCCCTCCTGTAACCTCATCACAGGTCCTGTGTGCACAGGGCAGTCATAGGCAACGGCGGCGCAGTCATGACAGTACCCCCCCTTTACGTCTCCTCCTTCTGAGATTGGCCAAGAATCTGTCCATGATGTGAGGAGCATCAACATTCTCTCGCGATTCCCAAGACCTCTCCTCAGGCCTCTCCAATCGATGAGAAAAAAGGTCTTTCCCCTAACCTTTTTCATGGCCAAAATATCCCTCACTTCGAAGACGTCATCGTCCCCTACTGGCTGAGGAACAACGGGAGGCGCAGGACAGAACTGATTGAGGATGACTGGTTTCAGGAGCAATATATGGAAGACGTTATGGACCCGGAGTGAAGCAGGCAGCCTCAATCTGTAGGCCGTATTGTTGATGCGTCCAAGAACCTCGAAGGGACCGATGTACCGGAGGCCCAATTTATACAAAGGGATTTTCAAGCGGATATGCTTGGTCGACAGCCAGACCTTGTCTCCTGGATGGTATGGTGGGAGGTCCCTCCGCCTCTTGTCGGCATGTTTTTTCATCCCGGCCACGGCTTGTATAAGAGCCTCTTTGGTCTTCCTCCAGACCTGGGAAAACTCTTGGGAGAGGGCATCGGCGGCGGGTACACCGGAGGATGAAGATAATGGAAGAGGCACACCTGGATTCTGACCGGAGCCCACAAAAATGGATACCTGGTGGTGGATTCATTGGAGTGATAGTTATGCGCAAACTCTGCCCATGGAAGAAGATCGACCCAATTGTCATGATGAGCATTAGAGAAGTTCCGCAGGTAGGAGGTCAAGACTTGGTTGATCCGTTCGACTTGCCCGTTGGTCTGTGGATGATAAGCGGAAGTGAAATCCAGGGATATGCCCAAGAGTTTACAGAGTGCTCTGCAGAAGCGGGAGGTATACTGTACCCCGCGGTCAGACACAATTCGCTGAGGAAGTCCGTGTTATCTGAAAATCTGATGAATGAAGATTTTAGCCAATTCAGAAGCTGTGGGCAAGCTGGGTAACGGGACAAAATGGGCCATCTTGGAAAACCGATAGACTACCACCAGATCCAGAAGAGCGGGGTAAGTCGGTAACAAAATCCATGGTGATGTGTTGCCAAGGAGCTTCGGGAACAGGCAACGGCAGAAGAAGGCCAGAGGACAAGCTTCTAGGTACCTTGTTCCTGGCGCAAATTGAGCAGGAGGCCACGAAGTCTGACATCTTGGCGTAGAGAAGGCCACCAGTAATAATGGGAAACCAGCACAAGGGTCCTCTTGATGCCGGCATGTCCAGCGATCTTGGAGGAGTGGCCCCAGCGTAGTACTTCTGCCCTTTTGTCTTGCGGGATGAGGGTCTTGCCAGGCTGCACGGAATCAAGATTCACAGGAGCTACCGAGATAACTCGGGCAGGATTGATAACATGCGACGGAGCCTCCTCCACTTCAGGTGACTGCAGGGACCGGGAGAGAGCATCTGCTTTGGTATTTTTGTCACCGGGTAGGAAGTGGAGCTCAAAGTCGAAGTGAGAGAAAAACAATGACCACCTGGCTTGTCTGGAGTTAAGTCTTTGAGCTGACTGGAGGTAGGCCAAGTTTTTGTGGTCAGTGACTATGGTGAAGGGATGGACCGCCCCTTTCAGGAGATAACGCCACTCCTCCAACGCCATCTTTATGGCCAGCAACTCCCGATCCCCAATCATGTAGTTATACTCTGCGGGTGAAAATGACTTGGAGAAGAACCTGCACGGAGCCAAGCGCCCTTTTGGGAAAGAATCGCCCCAGCCCCAGTAGAAGATGCGTCTACCTCGAAGACGAAGGGCTTGCTGACCTCTGGCCGATACAAAACCGGAGCCGTAGCAAAGGCCCGCTTCAGGGCGAAAAATGCATCTTCAGCTTCCTAGGGCCAGATGTTCGGTCTTGCTCCCTTCTGGGTAAGAGCAACAATAAGCTTGGTTAAAGCAGAGAAGTGCGGGATGAATTGCCTATAGTAATTTGCGTTGAATGGCCTTCACTCCGGCAGGTCGTGGCCATTTGAGCACCGCGGACAATTTCTCTGGGTTCATTCGCAACCCCAAGTCCATGATGATATACCCCAAGAAGGGTAGGGAGGTCTGCTCGAACAGGCATTTCTCCAACTTGGCATAAAGTTGATTCTCCCGCAAGCATTGCCAGACCAGGCGAACACTCCTCCTGTGAGAGGACAGGTCTGATGAAAAGATGAGGATGTCATCTAAATACACCACGGAGGCACGAGTAGTATAGGAGATCCCGGAAAACGTCGTTAACAAATTCTTGGAAGACCGATGGGGCGTTACAAAGTCCAAAGGGCATGACCAAATATTCATAATGGCCATCCCGCATGTTGAAGGCGGTCTTCCACTCATCTCCAGCACGTATTCGGACCAAATTGTAGGCCCCCCGTAGATCCAGTTTGGTAAAGATCCGGGCACCACGCAGGCGGTCAACAGTTCGGGGATAAGTGGTAGAGGATACCTATTCTTGACCATGATGTTATTTAAGCCTCGGTAGTCAATGCAAGGTTGAAGGGATCCATCCTTCTTACGAACAAAGAAAAACCCGGCCCCTGCTGGAGAAGACGACTTCCGGATAAAGCCCCTGGCCAAGTTTTCCTGGATGTACTCCGACATGGCTGAGGTTTCTGCAGGCGACAACGGGTATATTCTTCCCCTGGGAGGAGTAGCTCCAGGAACTAGCTCGATTGAGCAATCGTAGACCCGATGCGGAGGAAGGGTCTCAGCTTCCTTCTTGTTGAAGACATCCGCAAATGAATGGTTGGCCACGGGAAGCCCCGGAAGGTCCGCGGGCACTTGGTGCAGACTGGTATGAGTAACAGGCAGCAGACAACGTTCTTGGCAAGCGTGACCCCAGCGGAGGACTTCCCTGGAGCGCCAAGCAAGGACTGGCTCATGCGACCTGAGCCAGGGCAGGTCAAGGAGCAGAGCGTGAAACAAATTAGGCAAAACTTAAAAAGCAATTCTCTCCCGGTGAAGAGCTCCGATATGCATTTCCAGCACGAGAGTGACCGTGGTGATGGGAACAGGTAACGGCTTGCCATCCACTGAGGTGATCACACGCGGCTCTTCAAGGGTGACGACAGGAATCCGGAACTTGTCCACCTTTTCCATCCGAATGAAGTTGCCCGCCGCACCCGAGTCCACATATGCCTCCACAGATCTACGCTCCCGACCTAGGAGAATTAAAGCTGAGATGGTAAGGGGTAGAGAGGGAACAGAGTCACCTAGGAAGGCCTCTCTTACCTGGCCTAGGCGGAGGAGTTTCCCGGCCTCTCAGGACAGGAACGCAGGAAGTGGTTGGTTCCACCACAATAGAGGCATAAACCTTGCTGTAACCTTTCCCTGCGCCGCAGCTCTGATAGCTTAACGCGATCCACCTGCATGGGCTCCGGGGCAGAACTACTGGCAGGCTTCAACGAACGAGGATTGGGGGCAGGATTGAACCTAGACGGGCCTCTCTTCCTGACTGTCTCACGGGAGCGTTCTTGGAATCGCAAGTCAATGCGAGTAGCCAGGGATATAAGGTCCTCTAAAGAGGTGGGGGTGTCCCGACCAGCAAGCTCGTCCTTGATTTTCCCCGAAAGCCCCCTCCAAAAGGCCCCTACCAATGCCTCATTATTCAACCCAAGCTCTGAGGCCAGGGTCCAGAAGCGGATAGTGGACTATCCCAAGGTAAGAGTTCCCTGTCGGAGATTGAAAAGGGACTCCGTGGTGGAGGCCAGACGCCCGGGCTCGTCAAAGACCCGGCGGAAAGTATCCAGAATGTCACGTAGGCTGGATACCACCGGATCATCCCGCTCCCACAGGGGGTTCACCCATGCCAAGGCCTCCCCCTCGAGATGGGACACGATAAATGCCACCTTAGCCCTATTACACGGGTATTGCTGGGGCAGCAGCTCGAAATGTAGGCGGCACTGGTTAAGAAACCCCCGGCATAATTTGGGATCCCCGCTATACCTAGGAAGCTTCCCCAAACGTGGCGGTGGGTAAGGTGCAGGGTCGCGGGGCTGGACAGAGGCCGCTGTGGACGACTGCAGGGACTGCAAACGGTCATCAACAGACGAAATGTAATTTAGAATATGGGACTGAGTATCACGCTGCTGTGCGAGCTCCTGCTGCAGTCCCACCAGCAGAGGGGCGCTCCCTGGATCGGAGGTTTGAATGGCGGATAACCGAGTGTCCATGAACTTCATAAAAGCCATAATCCGGGTTTGGTTCTCCCGCAAAAAGAGTAGTTTCTTTTGGGTGGCTGCCGAGGCACCAGCGGGGTCCATGGCCTGATTATACTGTTATGAGTAGCAAGAGTGGACCCTCTGGGTCACGGTACCGGGATCCCTGGGGTGAGCTGGCCAGGTGGTGCCGACCCCTATGCAGGGACCGACAGGAGCAGGCCCGAAGGAGCCGAATACCGTGACAGCTGATACCAAGAGGGGCGGCTCAGGTGCGGGTGAGACAGACAAGGCAGAGCGACTGGAGTCAGGAGTGACCAGAGTCAGGAGTGACCGGAGCCAGGAGCAACAGGGGTCAGAAGCGACAGGAATCAGGAGTAACCAGAGTCAGGAGTCAGGAGCGACTGGAGTCAGGAGCGACTGGAGTCAGGAGCGACTGGAGTAAGGAGCGACTGGAGTAAGGAGCGACAGGAGTCAGGAGCGACAGGAGTCAGGAGTAACCGGAGTCAGGAGTAACCGGAGTCAGGAGCGACTGGAGTCAGGAGCGACTGGAGACAGGAGCGACAGGAGTCAGGAGCAACTGGAGACAGCAGTGACCAGACAGGGCCAGAATACCATACGGAAGGCACACGATAATCAGGCGCCTCCATGAGGGAGGAGCCGCCTGATATACCCTGTGCTGGAGCTTGATTGGTGATCGCTCCACATGGGGTGGTGCAGAAGGGGTTAAGTGAGGAGAAGGGAGCACGCCCGCGGCCTAAGGTGCATACCTGGAGCAGGACAGGAAGAGGAACCCTCTTGCTGAATCCCCCGGGCTGCAGGATGGGAGGCTGAGGGTGTCATGCGGCGGCCAGAGCGGTAAGCGGGGATCCGAGGGGGAACCCTGGGAGCAGCAGCAGCAGGAAGAGCGGGACCCGGTGAGATAGGTGACGCCGGCCCCAACCTGACAGGCGGCGCCGGTACTGGTGGTGCAGGCATGACAAGATCGCTCTCCACAGCGTCTCCAGACTCTGTCACGTCTGTCACATGTGCTCAGTGTGAACCTGCTTTCATCTGTGAAGAGCACAGGGCGCCAGTGGTGAATTTGCCAATCCTGGTGTTCTGTGGCAAATGCCAAGCGTCCTGTACGGTGTTGGGCTGTGAGCACAACCCCCATCTGTGGATGTCAGGCTCTCAGACCATCCTCATGGAGTCAGTTTCTAACCATTTGTGCAGACACATGAATATTTGTGGCCTGCTGAAGATCATTTTGCAGGGCTCTGGCAGTGCTCCTCCTGTTCCTCCTTGCACAAAGGTGGAGGTAGTGGTCATGCTGCTGGGTTGTTGCCCGCATACAGCCCCCTCCATGTCTCCTGGTGTACTGGCCTGTCTCCTGGTAGCGCCTCCAGCCTCTGGACACTACGCTCACAGACACAGCAAACCTTCTTGCCACAGCTCGCATTGATGTGCCATCCTGGATGAGCTGCACTACCTGAGCCACTTGTGTTGGTTGTAGAGTCCGTCTTATGCTACCATGAGTGTGAAAGCACAACCGACATTCAAAAGTAACCAAAACATCAGCCAGAAAGCATTGATACTGAGATGTGGTCCCCACCTGCAGAACTACTCCTTTATTGAGGGTGTCTTTATAATTGCCAATAATTTCCATCTGTTGTCTATTCCATTTGCACAACAGCATGTGAAACTGATTGTCAATCAGTGTTGCTTCCTAAGTGGACAGTTTGATTTCACAGAAGTTTGATTTACTTGGAGTCATATTCTGTTGTTTAAGTGTTCCCTTTATTTTTTTCAACAGTGTATATAGATAGAGATATTTTTTTTTCTTTAGGTTGGAGGAATCCAATTCCAGCTATTGCTGTGGGATCTGTGATTTCTATCTGCTCCACTGTGGATAGGATAATAAAGTGTAATAAAGTAGTTATGGACGTGACGTAACTAACATTGTGCAGTGACTCTGCTTTCCATATAGTGACAGATATTTCTTGTTGCTGAAACTGTGATCTTTTTTTCCACTTTAAACCTTTTTTAAACCCCTCTGATCAGTGCGATCATACAACATACAAGCCTCTGATGGCTCCGGTGATGCCCTGTACTACTGCAGTGCCGTGTATCATCACTGCCTGTCAGTGTAATACTAACGGCCCCATACACATGAGATCAGAGTTGGCTGAACGGTCATTTGGCAGACGGCGATCTCTCCCGACTCCCCCATACACACAAATATTCCAGCTTTCCTGTGGTCTGTATGAGAGAGTCGCCTCCAGACTCCTCTAGAGGAGGATTATCTACAGGAAGAACAAACGGATTATCCTCTTAAATTCAGGATGCCAGATCCTTCTCTGACCTGACATCATCTGTCGGGAGACCCCCAAATACATTATATGGTCGGCCAAACCCCCCGAAATCAGTGCTTTCATGGAATTTTAGTCTAGTGTGTATGGGGGGGGGGTTATAAGGTAACTTATTGGACGCTGCCTCTGGCCCGGCCTAATAGACCTTCATACATTGCAGCCCAGACCCCATTATTAGTCATGTAAGTATCGGAGTAACTAGGCCGCCCCATACTATCGAGAACTTGGGGGCGGGGGGCATTCAGCCGGACTCTGTCACATCTTCTTAGATGTCATGTTTGCTTTTCAGGGTTTTTGATAAAGCCTCATCTGTGCCGTCCCTGCGGTGTACATCTATGTTCTGGGGCCCAAAAAGATTAATTTATTTTTAATAAATGTTTAACATGTGATAAATTATAAAATGTGTCTTCTGATTTTTTCTTCTTACAAGAATTGTTGGAGCCAATTTTCTTTAGAAACATTTTAATATCGCCTTTTTCTGGAGTTTTTCTTGTAATATAGGAAAGCCTAAGGCCAGAAATAAACCCCATAAATCACTGTACATGGAGACTTTGGGATCAGATCACTTCTGTCCACGTTGATTGTGGAAGCAAAAGATCTTTTTTAATGCCTCAAACTTCTGTGTGTGACTCAGAGCTGAGATCTAACGTGAGAGAAGATTCCAGTGTGGGGAAGACGGGAAACCTTCATATAGACGGCCGGTGGGGATGGAGTCAGTGACCGACTCTGGCCAAATCTGTTTCTAGAGCCGTAGTAGAAGATGAAGATGTCGTCCTCATCATGAAGGAGTTATTTCTCATGTCGCCTGTAATGAATATCTGTTGTGAGTTCATTTTCCCCTTCAGCATTGATGTCTGATGAACTCCCTCTGCTGGTGAAGGGAGGTAGTGAAATTGATTTAGATGCGAAGAACCTGTCATCAGAGCAGGCGGAGGGTGATTGGACATCGGGAATCTCTGAGTGGATATAAGGCAGCCGACGCCCTGCAAGGTTGCTGGTGATCCTCTCTGCTATGAGCTCTGGCCTCCAGTCTAGTTCCTGTCTTCTAAAGCTAAGTTTTTGCCCTGCTATTATTCCATGAGATTTTGTCTGGTTTACTTAGTGTTTGTGTTCAGCCAGCTCTTGCTGGGACTGGCTGAATTCCATTTTTGTCTCTGATCAGTTGATCTCTTTGCTCTTTTTTCAGAATATACCTGAGTGCTGATATAGTGATTTTGAAGTCTAGCGACTTCAGGGCCTTTTTTCCTATCAGACGGTTGGGACATTTTTGGCAGGGTTTTTGCGGATTGCAGCCAGCATCTTTTCTGTCCTGTCCTATCTAGTTAGTTGGGCCCCATCGTTTGCTCAGCCTGTCTTTCTGTCTATGTTTGTGTTTTCATCTGTTTTTCACCGACAATACATGTTGGGGGCTGTCTATTGCTTTGGGGTCTGCTCTGGGGCAGTTAAGATTTCCCCTTTCTTTCTTTAGGCTTATTTAGCTCTCCGGCTATGACGAGGGGTCTAGGAACACCGTAGGAACCCCCCACGGCTACTGTTAGTGGTGGTGAATAGGATCAGGGGTCTGCAATCCGATAGCTACCAACCGCTCCGGTTTTTCTGGACATAGCTTGTATTTTTGTTTTCTCCTCCTCCGGGACTCATTCATAACAGAATCACCAGCCATACCGCAGATTCTAGGGTACTCAATAGCAGGAAAGAATTGTTAAAAAAAAAAAAAGTGTCAGAATTTTTTTTTTTGTGTATATTTTTTCCTCTATTTTTCTGAGGCCGTAGGGGGAATTTTTTCTTAATGGAGATTAAGCAATTGTCTGATCGTGTGGAGCAGCTCACTGCTGAAGTGCGGGAAATTTCCGCCTATCTTGCTCATTCACATGCTGCTGAACCAAAAATCCCTACTCCTGATGTGTTTTTTGGGAATCGGTCTAAACTCGTCAGGGAGCTCCGCGCAGCAGGTTAAAATTGTCATCTCTTTGCTGCGTGGCGATCCCCAGGATTGGGCATTTTCTTTGAAACCAGATGATCCTATTCTGACTAATGTGAACACATTCTTTCAAGCTTTGGGGTTGTTGTATGACGAACCTAATGCTATTGATCAGGCTGAAAAGACCCTGTTGGCATTGAACCAGGGTCGAGATTCTGCAGAGTTGTACTGTCAAAAGTTCCGAAAGTGGGCGGTCCTTACTACCTGGAATGATAATGCCTTGGCTGCTCTCTTTCGGAAGGGTTTGTCAGAAGCCGTAAAAAATACTATGGTGGGATTTCCTGTTCCCTCTGGTCTGGACGATTCTATGTCATTAGCCATTCAGGTTGATCGGCGTTTGCGTGAACGCAGGACTGCACGAGAGGTGTTGCCACCTGTTGAACAAGTGTCTGAACCTATGCAATGTGATGTGACAGTTTTGTCCAGGGAGCAATGTCAGGAGTTCAGAAGGCGTAATAAGCTGTGTTTTTTTTTGTGGCGATGCCTCGCATATTATTTCTGTCTGTCCTAAATGAGAGAAACGCTTTGCACACACGTTTTCTGTTGGTGGTGTTCAACCTAAGTTTCTTCTGGCAATTACTCAGATCTGCTCCCTGTCCACATTTTCCGCCAAGGCTTTTGTGGATTCGGGAGCAGCGCTAAACCTAATGTACTTGGATTTTGCTAAACGTTGTGGATTTCCGATGACACCTCTGCAGACACCTATCCCTTTGAGGGGGATTGATGCTACTCCTTTGGCTAAAAATAAACCTCAGTTTTGGACCCAGGTGGTCATGCGGGTCGCCCCAGACCATCAAGAAAATTGCAGATTTTTGGTGTTGCATGGTCTGCATGATGCCGTTGTTCTGGGGTTTCCCTGGTTGCAAATTCATAATCCAGTTTTGGATTGGAAATCTGTGTCTGTGGTGAGTTGGGGTTGTCGGTGTGCCTTTAGTGAGGCTCCGTTTTTTTCCACCTCTCCTCAGTCGCATGATGTTCCTGACTATTTGGCGGCCTTAGAATAGAATAGAATAGAATAGAATAGAATAGAATCGTAGAGTTAGAAGGGACCTCCTGGGCCATCTGGTCCAACCCCCTGCTCAAAGCAGGATTCGCTAAATCATCCCAGTCAGATGTCTGTCCAGCCTCTGTTTGAAGACTTCCATTGAAGGAGAACTCACCACTTCTCGTGGCAGCCTGTTCCACTCATTGATCACTCTAACTGTCAAAAAGTTTTTTCTAATATCTAATCTGTGTCTCTTCCCATTCAGTTTCATCCCATTGCTTCTAGTCTTTCCTTGTGCAAATGAGAATAAAGTTGATCCTTCTACAATGTGACAGCCCTTTAGATATTTGTAGACAGCTATTAAGTCTCCTCTCAGTCTTCTCTTTTGCAAACTAAACATTCCCAAATCCTGCAACCTTTCCTCATAAGACAGGGTTTGCAGACCGGTCACCATTCTGGTCGCTCTTTTCTGAACTTGCTCCAGTTTGTTGATGTCTTTTTTAAAATGTGGTGCCCAAAACTGGACACAATATTCCAGATGAGGTCTGACCAAAGAGGAGTAGAGGGAAATAATGACTTCACGTGATCTAGACTGTATGCTTCTGTTAATACATCCTAGAATTGCATTTGCCTTTTTTGCTGCTGCATCACACTGTTGACTCATATTCAGTCTGTGATCTATTAGCATACCCAAGTCTTTTTCACATGTGCTGTCACTTAGCCCTATTCCTCCCATTCTATATATGCTTTTTTCATTTTTATTGCCCAGATGTAGTACTTTGCATTTCTCCCTGTTAAAAACCATTCTGTTAGTTGCTGCCCACTTCTCCAGTTTATTTAAATCTTTTTGAATCCTCTCTCTCTCTTCTCTAGTATTGGCTATCCCTCCTAGCTTTGTGTCATCAGCAAATTTAATCAGTTTACCCTCAATTCCTTCATCTAAATCGTTGATAAAGATGTTGAACAATACAGGGCCCAGGACAGAGCCCTGTGGTACCCCACTTGAGACATTCTTCCAACTGGATGTGCAGCCATTTACGACCACTCTTTGGGTCCGATCACTAAGCCAGTTATGAATCCACCTAACAGTTGCCTTGTCCATTCCATACTTAGTCATTTTTTCAATAAGGATTGTATGAGAGACTTTGTCAAATGCTTTGCTGAAGTCAAGATATACTATATCTACAGCATTTCCTTGATCCACCCAATCAGTGATACCGTCATAGAAGGAAATTAAGTTAGTCTGACATGACTTATTAGTTAGAAACCCATGCTGACTCTGTTTAATCACTTCATTCTTATCCAGGTATTGACATACATGTTGTTTAATAATTTGTTCAAAGATCTTTCCTGGTATAGAAGTCAGACTCACCGGCCTATAGTTGCCTGGGTCCACCTTCTTCCCCTTTTTGAAGATAGGAACAACATTTGCTCTTCTCCAGTCTTCTGGCACTTCTCCTGTTCTCCAAGAATTTTCAAAGATTATGGAGAGGGGTTCAAAAATTTCTTCTGCTATCTCCTTCAGTACTCTGGGGTGTAATTCATCTGGACCTGGAGACTTGAATTCATTTAGGTTAGCTAAGTGTTTCCTCACTATCTTTCTGTTTATAGATATCCTGGATTCTTCTATTCCCTTAATAGGACAGTGAATAACAGTTGAAGTTGCATTTCCTTTCTGAGAGAAAACAGATGCAAAATAGGAATTTAAAAGTTCAGCCTTCTCAACATCCTGTCTTACCATTTCATCATTTTCATCCTGTAAAAATCCTATAGCATCTTTGACTTTTCTTTTACTTTTGACATATCCCCAAAATCCTTTATTATTGCTTTCGACATCTCTTGCAAGCCTCAGTTCATTTTCAGCTTTAGATAATCTGATTTGTGCCCTGCAGGTTCTGCAGACAGCATTATATTCTTCTTTAGATATGCCTCCCTCTTTCCATTTTATAAACATTTTTTTCTTCCTTTTTAGCATGTGCTTAAGTTCTGTGTTCATCCATCCTGGTTTCCTTAAATGCTTCCTATTCTTCCCTCTTTTCGGAATTGTTAACAACTGTGCTTTGAGAATTTCATTTTTCAATATTTCCCATCCTTCCTGGACATTTTTGTCTTTAAGGATATCCAGCCATTGGATCCCTCCAATTCTCTTTCTGAATCCCTTAAAATCTGCCTTTCTGAAATCTAACCTTGACGTCTGAGTCTTCACAGGTCTTCCACCTCTAGTTATCCAAAATTCTATAATAGCATGGTCGCTACTTCCTAGGGTCCCAGCCACTTTTACCTCCTCAACCATTTCCTCCCTGTTTATAAGGATTAGATCCAAGGTAGCAGTTCCCCTTGTTTTCTCCCTTACCTTTTGGAAGATAAAGTTGTCAGCAAGAGAGGATAAGAATTTCCTTGACCTGTTAGTTTTGCCTGAGAGAGATTCCCAACAAATGTCTGGATAGTTGAAATCTCCCATGACAACTATGTCATATTTTTTGGAGAACTTGGCCATCTGATGCATAAAGAGTTCATCTATATCTTCAGCTTGCACAGGCGGCCTGTAGTAAATGCCTACAATGGTGTCCTTTCCATTGTTCTGTCCTTGTATTCTTACCCAAACAGTTTCCACAGAACTCCCAGTCTCTGAAGCTTCAATCTCTGTGCAGATATACGCGTTTCGAACATACAATGCGACACCCCCTCCTCGTTTATCAAGTCTGTTTCTTGCAAATAAGTTGTATTCTTCTAGTCTTGTATTCCAATCATGTGTATTGTCCCACCAAGTTTCAGTGATTCCAATTACATCATATTTCTTTTCCTGTGTTAGTAGTTCCAATTCTCCTTGTTTGTTGCCCATGCTTTGTGCATTAGTATAGAAACATTTTAGTTTGTGATTGGTTTCTCTTTCTCCAATATTTTTATTAATTAGATTCTTTCGTCTTTGTTCTTCCTTTCCACTTCTAATAGCAGAGTTCTCAATAGCATTTGTCAGGTGTATGGCTTTTTCTGGTCTTTTGCTTCCCTTCCCATGTTGTTCTAGTTTAAAGCTCTCCTTACAAGTGTAGCAAGGCGACTTCCAAATACATGCTTTCCAGTCTTCGTAAGGTGCACCCCATCTCTAGCAAGTAGTCCATCGTATAAGTAGTTCACTCCGTGATCCAGAAATCCAAATCGTTGCTGACGGCACCATCGACGTAGCCAGTTGTTCACCTGCAGAATCTTATTCCACCTCCTTGTTCCATGGCCATCCACTGGGAGGATGGAAGAGAAGACCACCTGCGCTCCCAGTTCTTTCACTTTCTTGCCTAAGTCTTCAAAGTCTCTGCAGATGGTTTCCAGGTCGTTTCTTGCGGTGTCATTTGTCCCCACATGTAGTAGCAGGAATGGGTAGTCATCTGTAGGTCTGAAGAGTCCTGATATCCTGTCAGACACATCTTTAATTTTTGCACCTGGAAGACAGCACATTTCTCTTGTAGTTATATCCGGTCTGCAGATAGCAGATATGATGTATTTAGTGAGAATGAGTCTGCGTCCTTGCCTCCTCATAGGAGTTATGACTGTGCAATTGAACTAAGCCCGGGGTGTAAATTTCCCAAGGGTCGGCTCTTCAATTTATCTGTACCCAAGCACGAGGCTATGCAGTCCTATATTAAGGAGGCGTTGGAGAAGGGTCATATTAGACCATCCTCTTCACCCTTAGGTGCCGGGTTTTTTTTTGTGGCCAAAATAATGGTTCTTTAAGGCCTTGTATTGATTATCGTGCCCTCAATAAAATTACTATTAAATATCAGTATCCGTTACCCCTGATTTCGGATCTATTCTCTAGAGTTAGAGGTGCTTGCTGGTTTACCAAGCTTGACCTCAGGGGGGCGTATAATCTTATCCACATTAAGCAGGGGGATGAATGGAAGACGGCGTTTAATACTCCGGAGGGACATTTTGAGTACCTGGTGATGCCTTTTGGGCTCACTAATGCCCCTTCTGTCTTCCAGTGCTTCATGAACGATATTTTCCTAGACTTTGTCGATAAATTTTTGATTATCTATCTGGATGATATTTTGATCTTCTCCAAGGATTGGGATTCTCATGTGGAACATATTCGGACGGTGTTCCGGATCTTGAGGGAGAATTCCCTGTATGTCAAAGGATCGAAATGCCTTTTTGGAGTACAGAGGATTTCATTTTTGGGATTTATTTTGTCTCCGTCAACTATTGAAATGGACCCGGCCAAGGTACAGGCCATTTATGATTGGATTCAGCCCACTTCTTTGAAGGCCCTCCAGAAGTTTTTGGGTTTTGCTAATTTTTATCGGAAATTTATAGCAAAATTTTCTAGTATTGCCAAGCCATTGACTGATCTGACTAAGAAGGGTGGTGATGTGTTGAATTGGTCTCCGGAGGCTGTTGCTTCCTTTCAGGAGCTGAAGCGAAGATTTACCTCCGCCCCGGTTTTGCGGCAACCTGATGTCTCACTCCCGTTCCAGGTAGAGGTGGATGCTTCTGAGATTGGTGCAGGAGCTGTTTTGTCCCAAAAGGATCCTGTAACATCTAAAATGAATCCCTGTGCTTTCTTTTCCCGAAAGTTCTCTCCATCTGAACGTAACTATGATGTGGGGAATCGGGAACTGTTGGCCATGAAATGGACATTTGAGGAGTGGAGACATTGGTTGGAGGGAGCTAAACATCAAGTTATGGTCCTCACTGACCACAAGAATTTGATTTACCTAGAGTCGGCTAAACGCTTGAACCCTAGACAGGCTAGGCGGGCCTTGTTTTTTACACGTTTTGATTTTGTGGTCTCTTTTCTTCCTGGAACTAAGAATGTCAAGGCAGACGCCCTCTCTAGGAGTTTCTTTGCTGATTCTCCTGTGGTGACCAAGCCTGCTACCATCTTAGGCGAAGGGGTAGTTCTTTCTGACATCTCACCCGATTTGAGACTTGCTCTGCAAGAGTTCCAGGAGGACAAACCTGAGCGTTGTCCCAGTGGAAAGTTGCATGTTCCTGACCAGTGGAAGAAGAGAGTGATGTCTGAAGTTCATTGCTCTGCATTGGCTGGTCATCCAGGTATTTTTGGTACTAGAGATCTGGTGAGTCGCTCTTTTTGGTGGCCCACCTTGTCTCATGATGTCAGGAATTTTGTGCAGTCCTGTGGGACTTGCTCCCAGTCTAAATCTTGTTCTCGCTCTAGTGGGTTGTTGATGCCTTTGCCGGTCCCCAGGAGGCCATGGACCCATATTTCAATGGATTTCATCTCTGATATGCCGGTCTCTCAAAGAATGACTGTTATTTGGGTGATTTGTGATAGGTTCTCTAAGATGGTTCATCTTGTACCACTCCCTAAGTTGCCATCTTCCTCTGAGTTGGTGCCCCTGTTTTTGCAACAGGTGGTTCGCTTACACGGGATTCCTGAGAACATTGTATCTGACAGAGGAGTTCAGTTTGTGTCTAGATTTTGGAGGACCTTCTGTTCCAAGCTGGGAATTCAGTTGTCCTTCTCCGCTGCTTTTCACCCTCAGACCAATGGGCAGACAGAGAGAACAAACCAGACCTTGGAGTCGTATTTGAGATGTTTTATTTCCGCTGATCAGGATGATTGGGTTTCATTTTTGCCCTTGGCCGAATTTGCTTTAAATAATAGAGCTAGTTCTGCCACTTTGATGTCACCTTTTTTTTTGTAACTTTGGGTTTCATCCTCGATTTTCTTCAGGGCAGGTGGAGCCTTCTGCCTGCCCAGGTGTTGACACTGTGGTGGAGAGAATGCACCAGATCTGGGACCAAGTGGTGGATAAGTTATCTCTCTCCCAGGAAAAGGCCCAGCGGTTTTCCAATCGACATAGGACCATTGGTCCCCAGTTTAAGATTGGTGATATGGTGTGGTTATCATCAAAAAATATTGCTATGAAGGTGGCTTCTCCTAGGTTTAAGCCTAGATTTATTGGACCTCACAAGATTTTGGAGATTATTAATCCGGTCTTTTTTCGTTTGGCTCTTCCTGTCACATTTAAAATCCATAATGTGTTCCATAAGTCCTTGTTGAAGAGGTTTGTTGAACCAGTTGTTCCTGGGGTGGCACCTCCAGACCCTGTATTGGTTGAAGGTAACATGGAATATGAGGTAGAGAAAATACTGGATTCCAGTCTGGCTAGACGGAGACTCCAGTATTTGGTTAAGTGGAAGGGTTATGGTCAGGAGGATAATTCCTGGGTCTCTGCCTCTGATATTCATGCCAAAAGATTGGTGCGTGCCTTTCATCGGGCTCACCCTGATCACCCTGGTGGCGTGGTTGAGGGTTCGGTGACCCCTCCTCAAGGGGGAGGTACTGTTGTGAGTTCATTTTCCCCTTCGTCACTGAGGTCTGGTGAACTCCCTATTCTGGTAAAGGAAGGTAATGAGCCTGATTATCAGGCACCTGAGCCTAATGAGGATGACTGGCTGAGTGGAGTCACGGACTGGATATAAGGCTGCCGACGCCCTTCTGCCCTGCGGGTGATTTCTCTGTGGACTTCTAGGACACCAGTCTGATTCCTGCTCCTCTAAAGCTAAGTTTTCTGCTTTGCCTGTTAGCATTTGTATTTGTTTTTGTTTTCCTTGCTTTTCTAGATTCTGCCATTCCCTGCTGGGGTGAACTGAATCTCCTTTTGCCGGTTGCTCTGTCTTCAGAATATTCCTGAGTACTGACATAGCTTTTTTTAAGCCTAGCGTCTTCAGGGCCTTTTTCACTGTCAGTCTGTTGGCTCTTATTTTCATGGGGTTTTTCACGGATTGCAGACAGCAGCCTTCCTGTCCTTTTCTATCTAGTTAGCTTGGGCCCCGTCTTTGCTCAGTCTATCTTTCTGTCTGTGTTAGTGTTTTCATCTTGCTTCACTGTCATTATATGTTGGGGGCTGCCTATTGCTTTGGGGTCTGCTCTGGGGCAGTTTAGATTTCCTCTTTCTTTCTTTAGGCCTATTTAATTCTCCGGCTGTGATCGAGGGGTCTAGGGCATCGTAGGAACCCCCCACGGCTACTGTTAGTTGTTGTGGATAGGATCAGGGGTCTGCAATCTGATAGCTGCCAACCTCTCTGGTTTTCTGGACTTAGCTAGCATTTCTGTTTTTGCCTCCTACGATGACTCAATCATAACAGGGAACTGTTAGCCATGAAATGGGCATTCGAGGAGTGGAGACATTGGTTGGAGGGAGCTAAACATCAAGTCGTGGTCCTTACTGACCACAAGAATTTGATGTACCTTGAGTCGGCCAAACGCTTGAATCCTAGACAGGCCAGGTGGGCCTTGTTTTTCACACGTTTTGATTTTGTGGTCTCTTTTCTTCCGGGCACTAAGAATGTCAAGGCAGACGCCCTCTCTAGGAGTTTCTTTGCTGATTCTCCTATTGTGACCAAGCCTGCTACCATCTTAGGTGAGGGGGTAGTTCTTTCTGCCATCTCGCCCGATTTGAGACGTGCTCTGGAAGAGTTTCAGGAGGACAAACCTGAGCGTTGTCCCATTGGAAAATTGTATGTTCCTGACCAGTGGAGGAAGAGAGTAATGTCTGAAGTTCATTGCTCTGCATTGGCTGGTCATCCAGGTATTTTTGGTACTAGTGATTTGGTGAGTCGGTCTTTTTGGTGACCCGCCTTGTCTCGTGATGTCAGGAATTTTGTGCAGTCCTGTGGGACTTGCTCTCGGTCTAAACCTTGTTCTCGCTCTAGTGGGTTGTTGATGCCTTTGCCGGTGCCCAGGAGGCCATGGACCATATTTCAATGGATTTTATCTCTGATATGCCTGTCTCTCAGAGAATGACTGTTATTTGGGTGATTTGTGATAGATTCTCTAAGATGGTCCATCTTCTACCACTCCCTAAGTTGCCATCTTCCTCAGAGTTGGTGCCCTTGTTTTTGCAACAGGTGGTTCGCTTGCATGGGATTCCTGAGAACATTGTATCTGACAGAGGAGTTCAGTTTGTTTCTAGATTTTGGAGGACTTTCTGTTCCAAGCTGGGAATTCAGTTGTCCTTCTCCTCTGCGTTTCACCCTGAGACCAATGGGCAGACGGAGAGAACAAACCAGACTTTGGAGTCGTATTTGAGATGTTTTATTTCTGCTGATCAGGATGATTGGGTTTCATTTTTGTCCTTGGCCGAATTTGCTTTAAATAATAGAGCTAGTTCTGCCAATTTGATGTCACCTATTTTTGTAACTTTGGGTTTCATCCTCGATTTTCTTCAGGGCAGGTGGAGTCTTCTGCCTGCCCAGGTGTTGACACTGTGGTGGAGAGAATGCACCAGATCTGGGACCAAGTAGTGTATAAGTTGTCTCTTTCCCAGGAAAAGGCCCAGCGGTTTTCCAACCGGCATAGGACCATTGGTCCCCGGTTTAAGGTGGGTGATATGGTTTGGTTGTCATCAAAGAATATCTCTATGAAGGTGGCTTCTCCAAAGTTTAAACCTAGATTTATTGGACCTTAAAAGATTTTGGAGATTCTTAATCCGGTCTCTTTTCGATTGGCTCTTCCTGTTACATTCAAGATCCATAATGTGTTTCATAAGTCTCTGTTAAAGAGGTTTGTTGAGCCAGTAGTTCCTGTGGTGGCACCTCCTGACCCTGTAATGGTTGAAGGTAATGTGGAATATGAGGTTGAGAAGATACTGGATTCTCGTCTGGCTATACGGAAACTCCAGTATTTGGTTAAGTGGAAGGGTTATGGCCAGGAGGATAATTCTTGGGTCCCTGCATCCGATATTCATGCCAAAAGATTGGTTCGTGCTTTTCATCGGGCCCATCCTGATCGCCCTGGAGGCGTGGATGAGGGTTCGGTGACCCCTCCTCAAGGGGGAGGTACTGTTGTGAGTTCATTTTCCCCTTCAGCATTGATGTCTGATGAACTCCCTCTGCTGGTGAAGGGAGGTAGTGAAATTGATTTAGATGGGAAGAACCTGTCATCAGAGCAGGCGGAGGGTGATAGGACATCCGGAATCTCTGAGTGGATATAAGGCAGCTGACGCCCTGCAAGGTTGCTGGTGATCCCCTCTGCTCTGAGCTCTGGCCACCAGTCTAGTTCCTGTCTTCTAAAGCTAAGTTTTTGCCCTGCTATTATTCCATGAGATTTTGTCTGGTTTACTTAGTGTTTGTGTTCAGCCAGCTCTTGCTGGGACTGGCTGAATTCCATTTTTGTCTCTGATCAGTTGATCTCTTTGCTCTTTTTTCAGAATATACCTGAGTGCTGATATAGTGATTTTGAAGTCTAGCGACTTCAGGGCCTTTTTTCCTATCAGACGGTTGGGACATTTTTGGCGGGCTCTTTGCGGATTGCAGCCAGCATCTTTTCTGTCCTGTCCTATCTAGTTAGTTGGGCCCCATCGTTTGCTCAGCCTGACTTTCTGTCTATGTTTGTGTTTTCATCTGTTTTTCACCGACAATACATGTTGGGGGCTGTCTATTGCTTTGGGGTCTGCTCTGGGGCAGTTTAGATTTCCCCTTTCTTTCTTTAGGCTTATTTAGCTCTCGGCTGTGACGAGGGGTCTAGGAACACCGTAGGAACCCCCCACAGCTACTGTTAGTTGTGGTGAATAGGATCAGGGGTCTGCAATCCGATAGCTACCAACCTCTCCGGTTTTTCTGGACTTAGCTTGTATTTTTGTTTTCTCCTCCTCCGGTGACTCATTCATAACAAATATCTCCTGCAGTATTGCTAATGCCGATTCCAGTGTCAGTAATGAGATGAGAATTAGCGTTATGGAAGATGAGTCTATGAGGAACATGTTCTGCTGCCAACTTTGAGGAGGAAACAGCTTGTTGTCTGTGGCCTAAATATATAGGTTTTATTAGTAGATGTCAGGGAAGAAAACTAAACCCTGTAAAATAATAAATCTCCTCATATGTTTCCCTTATTATCTCCAGTAATTGTATTATTAAACAGGATTCTTATGATGTTACATCGGCTCATCTTCTTCTCATTCAGGTCTCTACAATATCGGATCCTCTCAGTGAAGATCTTCTACAAAAGAGAAATTTCCTGTTTTACCCATCAAGGATGGATATGGACAGAGACAAGATGGCGGGGAGGATATTACACCTCACCCTAGAGATCCTCTTCCGTCTCACTGGAGAGGTGAGAGATTCTGATAACGTCACATTACATCATTCTTATCTATGGGAATAACAGATGGACAGAACTGGAGAGGTGAGGACTCTGGAAATGTCTGTAGTGAGATTTATTAATGTGTCACTCCATTACCAGGATTACACAGTGGTGAAGAAGACCTCTAGTGATCGCTGTCAGGACCCTGTGTCTGAGGGATGGGGAAGACCCCTGAACCCAATCACGGGGCCTCCACCTCACCCCCTGATCCATGAGGACATCAATGAGCAGAAGATCCTAGAACTCATCTACAAGATGATTGAGCTGCTGACTGGAGAGGTGACACTGCTGGGAATGCTGGGACATTATACAGTAACACTATGAAGGGATCGGGGGATGACGGTATCATTGTATGTGTCAGGTTCCTATAAAGTGTCAGGATGTCGCTGTCTATTTCTCCATGGAGGAGTGGGAGTATTTAGAAGGACACAGAGATCTGTACAAGAACGTCATAATGGAGGTTCCCCAGCCCCTCACATCTCCAGGTAATGGACAGGACTAAATACACATGGCCTATAATTATCTGTATGTAGAGAATGAATTCAGTCCCTGTATGTGTTTCCTCCAGATCTATCCAGTAAGAGGACAACACCAGAGAGATGTCCCCATCCTCTTCTTCCACAGGACTGTAAACAAGAAGATCCCAGTGCTCCTCAGGATCATCAGGTAGCTGGAGAGAAGGTGTCAGGAGATCTCCCCTATGATGTGTAGACGGCTGTGAAGGTCTTGTGCTCAGTCTTGTTTTATCCACCAGTATTATATGTTTTATACTTGTGTAATGAGAGCGGTGGAGATGGCAGGATTAGAGCTGATCATAGATGGGACTTCTCCATCTGTCTGTGACTTTTACAATATTTGTTTCAGGGTGAAGATCTGACCCATATTAATACTACAGAGACATATGTGAGGGGTGATGAGCGGTGTAAAGAGGAGATTCCCACATATGACTACCCAGGTGAGTAGTAACCACTGAATGCAGAGAAGTCACAGATTCTTCTCAGTCACCGGCTGTGGCTGCTTTATCGGTGGTGTAGTCCGGCCGTATTACCATGATCATCATTTTGCCTCTAGACCACAACATTCTCCTCCACCCAAAACTGTTCAAATGACTTTGGGCATTGAAAGCCCTTTTCTATAGAACTTACAACCTGGTAGATCCACCTACTCCCTGGGATTAGGAGACGCTGACCGTTACCTGCCCAGATCTGTAAACTATAAAGCCAAATGACAGCGTACGTAGAATGTGCTGGCTAGTTAGAAAATCACTTGATGAAAAATATTATACTGGGCCTGTAAGAGAAAGCGGGGGGTAATGATGCTGTTGGTTTCCTAGAATCCTGAGATCTAATTTCAGGGCTGAAATCTCATATCCTGAGATCTTGATACCGAGATCTCCATCTGCGTATGCGCCGCCCCCAAGCAGCCATGTTCACGGAGTCCACCGCACTGGAGGAAACCACGGACATGCGAGGGGCTTTGGCCTATCACGAAAAGTCGGCAGAGTCCCCCCCGCAGCAGCGGACACTTCAGGCAGCAGCAGCGGTGGACACCCCGAGCTGCGGCAGCAGCAGCGACCACCTTGGGCAGCAGCAGACACCCCAGGCAGCAGTGCCAGGCACCCCAGCAGCTCCAAACACTCGCAGCTGCGCACTGCACATCGGATACCCCCTCATCCCACCCTGTGGCCTGCAGCATCACCCCACTCCTGCCTCCTCCAGCAGCGACCCTGGACCCCACTTCACCACAGCAATAAGACGCATGGATTATAAGAAGCACCACCGTGTTATTAATAAAAATTCCTATTTTTCTCCTCAAAATTTGAGGTGTGTCTTATAATCCTGAGCGTCTTATTATCCAAAAAATATGGTAACATGTTTTTTTATTCTAGTTCTTTTTGTACAGGTTCATTTTGTATGGTAGTCTGATGATGGTGGGATCGGCCTGCCTCACTTATGTGAGTCTGCAACTACCTGGTAGCCTTTAAAATAAGGTCTCCATTACCTCTGCAAAATGCCTGAGATCTAAATTTAAGACACCTCAGCTCTGCACTATTATAAAAAGTTCACTATGAATGTCTAATATTTCTTCTTGAAACTCATCTGATGGAAAATATTGGCCCTTACGATAGTTTAGATTGCCAAGAGCCACCGTGCCCCAAACTATAATTACCCAGAGAGTTTTCACCAGGATAATAGGAAACAAATGGACCTTACAAATTATTTCCCAATGTCTCTTCAATCCAACAATCCCCTATATATGGTTGTACACTACTTTCTGGGCACATGGTAGGGTAAGAAAGGAAGGAGCGCCATTTAGCTATTCGTACACAGATCTTGATGGAATAGTTTGCAGACACGATGTATTGGGAGCACTGTTAGTGATCACCTGGCAGATCAGAAGATGGCCACCATGAGAAGGCTTGGCTCTAGCTACTCTATTTTCCAGATCCCAGTGATTGCCTTGCTCATCATCCCTTAACCCCTCTTCATGGATCTGGACTTACACAGAGACCCCTAGGCTTGGGCCATGGTGTTACCTGCTATTCTGTGGGGTGAGATGGCAAGAAGAATAGTCAGGTAGTTGGTCATAACCAGGAGGGCAGAGAAAGTACAAAATCAGAAGACCCAAGTGTAGTCAGTAAGCGGGCTGGGATTACACCAGGAAACAAATACACCAGCTGAGCACAGAGGACTGAACCAGAGGGGAACAAGGCTGTATCTGGCAGATTCCGGGAATAGGCTTCAAGCTTTAGTAGGGTTTGGTGCTTTCTAATTGGCTTAAGCAGGTAGCAGATTACTACCAGATTGCTGGACAGCACATAAACCCATACTGCCAGGCTGGATGAAACTACTGGTCTCAGGCTCCCTAATCTTAGTGGCTGGACAGAGCCAGCGCCTCCCAGAGCTTCTGGTTTCGACGTCTCTTCTATTACCAGCAACGTCTGCACAATAAATAAGGCGCTGCTTGGTGATGGAATCAAACATCGCAGGAGCAGATTCCAGGGGAGAGTGGTCACACCATCTGCAGATGCCCTAATATAACAAAATTACAGAAATCTAAAGCAGTAGAAATCCCCATAAAGTGGCTCCATTATGGAAATTATAACCCTCAGTGAATTATTCTATGGGAGTAGTGACACTTTACGGAAATTAGCTCGCACTGGATGTTGCAACATGAAAATTGCACATTTGCCATTTTATTATCCAATACATAATGCCCAGATTGTGATCCAGGAAACACACACCGTAAATTAAGTGGGTTCTTCTCACTATAGTAATGCCCAATATATGGATGCTAAATATGGTTTGGGCGCACTACAAGGCTCAGAAGAGAGTGGATATTTGACTTTGGGAGAGTGGATATTGCTGAATTTGTTTATGGAAGCCATGTTGCTTTTCAAAAGCTTTTGAGCCACAAATATTGTGGAAACCTTTTGGTTTTCCTCTGACAGATGATGGACCTTAGTGGTGTCTTGTGTTTCCGTGATATGAGTAGAAGTTTTATTGGTATAATTTTCGCCTATATAACATTGGTGGCTTTTTATTCCATGTTTGGGAAGCAGAATGAACAAACCATTGAACACCATGATGCACTGGTTCATGCTATGAGGCTTTCGATTAGACTGTGAACTGTCATTACCTTGGTGACTAATTCAATATTTCTTAAAAAGCTTCTATTTTTATGGACAGCTTAAGTAGAAATGTCCAAAAGTATAAAATTTGAAGATATTTTATTCAAAATTATTACTTGGTTTTATTTTTAGCAGATGATTGCACCAGGAGATTAGAGGGAACGCTGACATCTTCAATTTTTAAATCTGATGATCTTGAGATCCTACAAGATACAACTGAAGTGACTGCCATTACTCCAGATATACCATCATCCCTTCATAGCAAAGATCTGTCATCTGATCCTATGAAACAGGTCCCATCTTTTAGTTCATTACCAACTACTAAGGAAAATCAAAGTCACATTATAAGCATTAAAAAATTAATTGATTCTAAAGGAAAGGAGCCATTTTCAGATTCAGAATATGGAAATAGTTTTCTTGAAAAGACTTTTCGTAAACATGAAAAAATTCACATAACAGAGAATAGATTTTCTTGTTCAGAATGTGGGAAATGTTTTACTCAGAATTCACATCTTGCTACACATGAGAGAATTCACACAGCAGAGAAGCCATATTCATGTTCAGAATGTGGGAAATGTTTTAGCCAGAAAGCAAATTTGGTTAGGCACCAAAGAACTCACACAGGGGAGAAGCCTTTTTCCTGTTCAGAATGTGGGAAATGTTTTAAACGGAAATCACATTTCGTTAACCACCACAGAACTCACACAGGGGAGACGCCTTTTTCATGTTCAGAATGTGGGAAATGTTTTATACAAAAATGTAATCTTGATATACATCTAAAAATTCACACAGGGGAGAAGCCTTTTTCATGTCTAGAATGTGGGAAATGTTTTATCCAGAAATCAGATTTGGTTAGGCACCAAATAACTCACACAGGTGAGAAGCCTTTTTCCTGTTCAGAATGTGGGAAATGTTTTATCCAGAAATCAGATTTGGTTAAGCACCAGAGAACTCACACAGGGGAGAAGCCTTTTTCATGTTCAGAATGTTGGACATGTTTTATCCGGAAATCAGATTTGGTTAGGCACCAAATAACTCACACAGGTGAGAAGCCTTTTTCCTGTTCAGAATGTGGGAAATGTTTTATCCAGAAATCAGATTTGGTTAAGCACCAGAGAACTCACACAGGGGAGAAGCCTTTTTCATGTTCAGAATGTTGGACATGTTTTATCCGGAAATCAGATTTGGTTAGGCACAAAATAACTCACACAGGTGAGAAGCCTTTTTCCTGTTCAGAATGTGGGAAATGTTTTATCCAGAAATCAGATTTGGTTAAGCACCAGAGAACTCACACAGGGGAGAAGCCTTTTTCCTGTTCAGAATGTGGGAAATATTTTGCAGATAAATCACATTTTGTTACTCACCAGAGAACTCACACAGGGGAGAAGCCTTTTTCCTGTTCAGAATGTGGGAAATGTTTTGTGATGAAATCATCTCTTCTTAGTCACCAAAAAACTCTCACAGGGGAGAAACCTTAATCATGTTCTTAATGTGGGAAATGTTTTCTACTGGAATCAACTCTTAATAAACATCAGGGAAGTCATACGGGAAGAAGCTTTTTTCATGTTCAAAATGTTGGAAATATTTTAACTCAAAATTGTATCTTCTTAAAGGTGTTGACTAGTGTTGAGCGACTTTTGTTTTTTTAGGGTCGAGTTTCATTTCATGAAACCCGACTTTTCCAAAAGTCGGGTCGAGCAAAATCGGCCGACTATAAGGAAAAGTCGTGGTCGTCCCGAAACACGAAACCCAATGTAAGTCAATGGAGAATTAAAGTCGGCAGTGAGAGGAGGACAGGAAACACACTAACAGTGCCCATTTGAATGCCAAAAGCATAAATTCTTGTTACTGAAGCTTATCAACCTTAATTAACTTCATAATACTAGTTACGCACTGAAAAATGGGGGTTATTTGGCTACAGTTGTGGGGGGGGGAGGGCTGGCTCCAGGTTTTCGTGGGCCCAGGGCCAAAGAGCGCCCCTTTAACACATACCACAACTCATGATGCTCCGATACGGCAGAGAAATAGCAGTATAGTACAATGAAAAATACTTCACTTCTAACATCTCATGAATGATATCCATTTTAAATTCTCCAATACCTCCAAAAACGGACAGTATATAACTCCATACAGTATTATGGCCAGTGCTTAGTGCGCTATACAGAGTAATGAGGCCCATATATTTCTCCATACGGAATCATTATTCCCATATAATGTTTCAAACCGTATATGAGGAGCTCCACATAATGCTACAGTATATGTTGGTCCCAATGGATGAAGCTCCACTGTCTTATGGGCCCAAATAATGCTCCATATATAATGGGCCCCATTTCTACTGCTCTAGTGTATAATGGGCCCTGTAAATGCTGCTCCAGTGTCTGATGTCCACCTTTGGAATGCTCCAGTGTATGGTGGGCCCCATATATCATTCACCAGAGTATAGTGCTCCCCAAAAATAGCTGTCCCAACATTGAAAACAATTACAGAAGTCTCCTTGCTAGGGAATCCCTGCACTACTCTGAACTCCTTGTCATCCCCATCTTCCATCTCACTGCACTTGCTGTTTAGGCCCTCCCACCGGCAGAGATACTTTTGCGTACTATGCGGTGCCCTGTGCCAGTGCCATGGCCCATGAGTATGCCCCCCCACCTGCTCAAGGAACCTGCACTTTCATCTGCACCTTCCTATTTGTCACCGTGTAAGGTGGTATAGTATGCGGGAAGGGGAACCTGAGTTTCCTCTGGGTCAGATTCTGGCTGTGTAGAGTGCGAGGGGAATGTAGTGCTCTGGGTCAATGTACCAGCAGCATCATCCAGCAGTGGCTGGGCCTCAGTGCACTTGTGGCGTCCCCAAGAGTATGGTCGCCACTGTGGCATTGCCTTCCTCCCAGGGAGTGTGTTGTCAAGCTTGGGGGCAACGAAGGATCTCTCTAGCAGTGAAACCAACACACAACACATTTCCCACTCCAGGCCAGGAGGGAGACCTCTGAACCTGACTGCTGAGGAGCTGCTCTCTGTGGTCGGGAGGAGGTAAGTTTGGGCACTCTGTGCAGGGAAGGGGAAGTGTGTGGACGTGAGAAGGGGAGCTGGAGGATGAGCAGAGTTAAGGCTCACTCCTAGCTGGAGCGCATGGTCCGGATTCCGGTCTCCGAGTTTGTAGGGACACTGACATTCCTGCAGCAGAAACCGGGGGGAAGTAGCAGCTATAAATGCTCTGTACCCAACTAAGGCTCGGAGGCCCCAGCATCGACGTGTGCGAGGCAGAAGGAAAAGACTACAGCTGTCTGCCATACAAGTAAAGTCTGAGGAACATCTGTTAGACAGGAGGCGTTTCAGTGAACCACGGTCCTGTGAGTGCTTCCCCCAGAAGCGCTAGAAAGGAGACGTTCAGCAAGGTACATGTTGGCGGAGTGTTGGAAGGGAGCTTTCCATTCTGGTCCCGGAGGTTGGCAGAGGTCCTGACCCGGAGGACACAGCACTGAGGCAGGCATCTGTGTAACCTGCAGACTGAGTAAAGCTTTGGAACTGCACGCTCTGGTGTCCTACAGTTATTCCAGCACCGCTACATCTGGGTACCAGCACCTACACCGCCTGTGCCTTTCCCCCATCACTACATCTACACTTCCCTGGGACTCCAGCTCCACCTGTGGGGAGCTTCACCATCTTTGCTGCACAACACCATCAGTCCAAGAGGATCTGCATGCAGCGTCGGCCTAACATCTATGTTGCCGAACACCACAGGTGGCGTCAAACTATCTATATAAACTCTTTACCATTATACCACGCCATTTACATGGGCGCCCAGGGCCACCGTCCGGGTCACCGCTGCTGTGACACATCCCACTGACACCGGCCCGGTACCGAGTACCCCACAGCCCTGGGAGGGCGACCCATATGCCGACTGCTGATCGAGCGGCGTTATTCCCACGAACCTCCAAACAGCGTCCCTGAAGGCAAAGTTTTTGGTTTCCGGGGGCAGTATGATTGCAAAGCTGAACCTTAAAGGAATGTCCAAAAGGGCACCACCAGGAGTGGAGCCTGTGGCTTAATTGGACTGCACCCGGGAAACCACTACCATACAAGCTACAGAAAAGATGGACAGATTGCAAGCTTTGTCGATTCTGTGTGTGGTGTGGTATGTCCGTTTGTAGTTGTGCTAGCGATTTCTCAGCTTTATTCCGTTAACGACCGAGACTCCGGCATGGCCCCGTGGTACGCGTCAAGCTTACTAGAGGGATACGCGAGGCTGTGGCACGTGAGATCGAGCAATAACAGGTCTAGCATTCCAGTACATGTCCGGGGCTGCATGCACGCTACACTGAAAGGACCAGCTTTTGTCGCTTACACGTGCAGATAACCTGCTGAACTCCATTAGTGATGGGGATCTGGGATTCAGATTATTCCCCGCGAACGATGATTTCCCAGTAAGTTCAGGTCAACCGCAATTCCGGAGTTAGGCCTAACCGTCATTCCTGAAAAAATTACGTGTCCAAACCACAGGTGCTGTAGCTTGCTTAACAGCTCGGCAGCCGTTCTCAGGCCCAGTATGGATTCAACAACATTGTAGAAAGTTGATAAAGGGTACAGTTTCACCGGATAACGCGTATATATGTAGCCTAGTTTACACATTAAAAACATATGTCTATAGATCAGGAGGCAGACTCAGATGTTCTCAGGCCCAGTATGGATTTGACCAGATTGTACAAAGTTGAGAAAGGGTACTTTATCACTGGATAGCAGGTATATATAGCATAGTTTAAACATGTAAAATCTCTGTGTTCTCAGTATGGATTACACAGCAATCTAAAAAGTGGAAAAAAGGAAATGCATTTGAGGCGTACACAACTATATACTTTTGGTGTTATTTTTAAATCTTCATATATATTTCTGTCTCAGTAATACAGTCCAGCCTCTCCGCAATAGGAAATGAGATGCATACAATTAGTGACATAAAGGCTATTGATTGCAGAAATCTAGGAATTATTATTCATGGGAAAAACTTCCGTCACAATTCTCATAGGCGATGCTGACCCTCAATTAATTTGTGTGTTGAGACAGTGAAAACATTTTTTTGTGAATAAAGTCTTGCTGTATCGCACTTCCGTTGATTCCATCACTGTTACTTATCTCAATCCAATTTTTATCACAGGGAGCGATGTAAACATGGTGCTCACTGGCTATCATGATCTGTCACGTAACTTTGGAGTGCAAAAGACAGAAGCCACAGGCCATAGGCGATTCTATTTGATTGGCATGAGAGGGCACATTTTGAAATGTGTGCCGGAATGTCACACGTTTGTGAGTATGAAAACTGTGAAAGCTGATGATAAACCACCACTGCATGTAATTGTGAGTCGACGTCCATAAGAAATGGAAGCCACTGATCATCTGGAGCTAGAGCCCGGCCAGCAGGACAGGGCATAGCTACCTCTTAACCATCATCTTTCAGTTCAATCAATTTGTAGTGGCAGTCCCAGTGAAGGATTTGACAGCACAGACTACACAGCGGAGGAGCAGGGAGAGGTAAACACTGCAAATGCTGGGGCCCTGCCCAAGCAAGGGGGGCACACTCGTGGGCGTCGGTACTGGCACTGGGCCCCTCATAGTACGGCGGTGTGTCTGACGGCGGGTGTGCACCACCACTGTCAGAGACACTTGATTGCACTATGAGGGACCCTATGCCAGTGCCCGCGCCCAAGAGTCGGCCTACCCACCTGTCCAGGGCAACAGCACTCGCACGGTTTTGTGCGCTAGGTGGTGACCCCGGCCATGGGGGGGCCGCCCACTTAGGGAGGTTTACAAAGTGGCATATGTAGATGTGGGTCATTCAGCTGCTGCAAAAGGCGTAATAGGTCAAGTTCGCGGAATAGGAGGAGGACCAAAGCAAGCCATTTTTCTGGCAACCTATGTGTCATCAAGGGAAGGTGGGACAAAATCCTTGGAAACCCATGCATGGTTCATTTTAATGAAGGTTAGATCATCCACATTTTGGGTTGACAGACGGGTCCTTTTTTCTGTCAGGATTGATCCAGCTGCACTGAAGACTCTTTCCGATAGCGCACTTGCAGCTGGGCAAGCGAGCTCCTGTAAGGCACATTGTGCCAATTCAGGCCAGGTGTCCAGTTTAGCGGCCCAATAGTCAAAGGGGAATGACCTGTGCGGGAGAACATCAATATGTGAGGAAAAGTAGTTATTAACCATAGTTGACAACTGCTGTCTCCTGTCACTTTCCATCGATGCTGTATTAACAGTTGTGTGAGCGGTTCGTGAAAAATCAGTCCATAACATTGTCATGAAACCCCTGTCTCCAACGCCACTTCTGCTGTGTGCACCACGAACACCTCTGCCAAGCTGCCCCCGGCCCGTACGGCTCGTGTGAGAACCATCACCGCTGCTGTGTGCTGGGAATGCCTCAACCAACCGGTTAACCAGAGTTGCTTGTTTAGTAGCCAATATTAGGTCAAGGTTCTCCTGTGGCATGATGTTTTGTAATTTGCCTTTATAGCGTGGATCCAGGATGCTGGCCAACCAGTAGTCGTCATCGTTCATCATTTTGGCAATGCATGGGTCCCTTTTTAGGATCTGCAAGGCATAATCTGACATGTGGGCCAATGTTCCCGGTGTCAATGATGCACTGTGAGTGCTGGGTGGAGGAGCACTTTCTGGCAAATCCACATCCCTCCAGTCACGCACAAACCCTGTACCAGACCTTGCCACGCCAACATTTTCACTTGCCCCACGAGATGCATCCTCCTCCCCTAAGTAATCATCCCCATCATCATCCTCCTCTTCTTCCTCCACCTCGTCCAGGAGAGGTCCCTGAGCAGACAGTGACTGAATGTCATCAAGGATTCCCTCCTCCTCTTCCTCCTCGTCAACATTGGCTGCAGAAGCCTGCTCCTTAAGGTGCGTCAAAGTTTGCATGAGCAGACGCATAAGTGGGATGCTCATGCTTAGGATGGCGTTGTCTGCGCTTACCAGCCATGTGCATTCCTCAAAACACTGAAGGACTTTACAGAGGTCTTTCAGCTTCGACCACTGCACACCTGTCAACTCCATGTCTGCTCTCAAAGTGCCTGGCCTTGTATCCTCCCACAAATGCATTATGGCCTGCCTCTGCTCGCACAGCCGCTCCACCATGTGCAGGGTGGAGTTCCACCTTGTTGCAATGTCAATAATGAGGCAGTGGTTGGGAAGGTGGAGCAATCGCTGCAGCTTCTGCATACGAATGGAGTGTACAGGCGACCGGCGGATGTGCGCGCACAGTCTTCGCACCTTCTGGAGCAGGGCTGTTAACTCCGGATAATTTTTGAGGAAGCACTGCACCACCAGGTTCAAGGTGTGAGCCAAGCAAGGTATGTGGCTGAGTTTTGAAAGGGCTATGGCTGCCACAAAATTACGGCCGTTATCACTAACTACCTTGCCTGCCTCAAGATGTACACTGCCCAGCCATGACTCAGTTTGTCGCTGAAAGTACTCGGCCAGCACCTCGGCGGTGTGTCTGTCACCCAAACACATCATCTGCAACACAGCCTGCTGACGCTTTCCACTAGCAAAATATTTAACTGTTTGAAAACTAGACAAAACTAGAAGGTGCAGGTCTGTAAGAACGGAACATGTCCTCGACTTATTCTTACAGAGTGACACACAGATAGCTTCACTGTGGCCGTGATAACAGTCGTTACACGGTACTGTGTGAGGAGTGTGCACCGCTGTATGGTGTGAAAAAATGCATGCTCAGTACCTCACCAGGACAAAAAAAAAAATTGGGATTGCTTTTAAAAAAGCAGTTTGCAGAGCAGTGGGTAAACAGCAATGCAGCCGTCAGGAAGCCTTAGAAGGCAGCCTAACAACCAACACCGCTGATCCAGCAAAATATAGCCTCCACTTGCACTGCACACACAGTGACTGGTGTGTTGTACAGGCAAAATCGCTAGCAGCAGAAGCAGTTTTTGGTGTCTTCTTCCCTGCCTAACGCTCTCCCTACAGAATCAGCAGCAGCAGCAGCTCTCCCTATTCTGAGATCAGCATGAGTAACATGGTGGTCGGCGTGCACGCCCTTTTATACCCCCTGTGATGCCCCCCAAAGCAAGCCAATCACTTGCATGCCCTTCTGAAAGATGGTGGTGACCCCTGCCTATGTCATCACGTTGCCCACAGTGTCCATGGATCCTGATTGGCTGAAAAAGAGCGCAAAACAAACTTTTGAAACGTGACTTTGGCGCTTAAGTCGCCGACCTCGTGGCCGACCTCATCCTAGGGTCGGGTTTCGTTTCATGAAACCCGACTTTGCCAAAAGTCGGCGACTTTTGAAATTTTTCGACCCGTTTCGCTCAACTCTATTTGTAACTAATAAGTCATGTCAGACTAACTTAATTTCCTTCTATGATGGAATCACTGATTGGGTGGATCAGGGAAATGCTGTAGATATAGTATATCTTGACTTCAGCAAAGCATTTGACAAAGTATCTCATACAATCCTTATTGAAAAAATGACTAAGTATGGAATGGACAAGGCAACTGTTAGGTGGGTTCATAACTGGCTTAGTGATCGGACCCAAAGAGTGGTCGTAAATGGCTGCACATCCAGTTGGAAGAATGTCTCAAGTGGGGTACCACAGGGCTCTGTCCTGGGACCTGTATTTTTCAACATCTTTATCAATGATTTAGATGAAGGAATAGAAGGTAAACTGATTAAATTTGCTGATGACACAAAGCTAGGAGGGATAGCTAATACTAGAGAAGAGAGAGAGAGGATTCAAAATGATCAAAATAAACTGGAGCAGTGGGCAGCGACTAACAGAATGTTTTTTAACAGGGAAAAATGCAAAGTACTACATGTGGGCAAAAAAAATAAAAAAAGCATATACAGAATGGGAGGAATAGGGCTAAGCAACAGCACATGTGAAAAAGACTTGGGTATACTAATAGATCACAGACTGAATGAGTCAACAGTGTGATGCAGCAGCAAAAAAGGCAAATGCAATTTTAGGATGTATTAACAGTAGCATACAGTCTAGATCAAGTGAAGTCATTATTGCCCTCTACTCCTCTCTGGACAGACCTCATCTGGAATATTGTGTCCAGTTTTGGGCGCCACATTTTAAAAAAGACATCAACAAACTGGAGCAAGTTCAGAAAAGAGCGACCAGAATGGTGACCGGTCTGCAAAACCTGTCTTATGAGGAAAGGTTGCAGGATTTGGGAATGTTTAGCTTGCAAAAGAGAAGACTGAGAGGAGACTTAATAGCTTTCTACAAATATCTCAAGGGCTGTCACATTGTAGAAGGATCATCTTTATTCTCATTTGCACAAGGAAAGAATAGAAGCAGTGAGATGAAACTGAATGGGAGGAGACACAGATTAGATATTAAAAAAACTTTTTGACAGTTAGAGTGATCAATGAGTGGAACAAGCTGCCACAAGAAGTGGTGAGTTCTCCTTCAATGGAAGTCTTCAAACAGAGGCTGGACAGACATCTGTCTGGGATGATTTAGCGAATCATGCTTTGAGCAGGGGGTTGGACCACATGGCCCAGGAGGTCCCTTCCAGCTCTACAATTCTATGTTTCTAGACATCATAGAGTGTAAATGAGTGAACGTTCTGGCTGGTACCATAATTGGGAGGGACCTAAATAGATATAAGAAGCGAGGCAGTGACACCATTTTTAATGCCTGTATTCTGCCGAGCCAGGGTAACTTTGAGGAAGCCCATCTATCCAGGTCCCTCTGGAAGTTTTGGATCAGTGGAGTGTAATTCCACCTAAACAGAGGTGACCTGTTGGCTGTTAAGTTGATACCCAGATATGTTAGATAATGTTCTTTGTGTATAAACCCAAAATGGGAGGCTATATTAGTTTGCTCTTAGGAAAATTTACAAATAATGCTTCTGGATTTATCAATGTTAATCTTTAACCCTGAGATCTTCTCAAATTCGTGAAGGAGAGAAAACAAGTGAGGGAGTGTAGTGTGGGGACTTATTAATGTTAGCAGGAGATCATCCGCAAAGAGGCTGACTTTATATTGGTCTCCCATATTCTCAGGGACCAGGATATTCTGGTCTCTCCTTATTGCTTCCACAATGGGTTCTATTGCAAGTGCAAAAAGAGCCGGAGATAGAGGACAGCCCTGCCTGGTACCCTCTGAATATTAATTGGAGGGGGGTGTGGTGACGGGAGTTTTACATAAGCGATAGGGCTATCATATAACAATTGGAGGCACTTTATAAGTTTAGGGGAGAATCCGACTTCCGATAGAACCGTAAAGAGATACGTCCAGGACACCGAATCGAAAGCCCTCTCAATATCTAATGCAAGCAGGAGAAGTCGCTTTCGCTGTAGGTTAGCTGTATGAATAATATTTAACGCTCTCCTAATATTATCTGGGGCCTGTCGCGCTGGTATAAAACCAACCTGACCCCGATGGATGAGGGGAGGGAGGATTTTATTGATCCTGTCACAATGGATGTAAAGATTTTGAAGTCAATGTATAAGAGGGATATAGGTCTATAATTTGTGGTGAGATGATCTTTCTTAGGATTAGGGATTACGGTTACATGCGCCACGTAGAACTCAGGGGGCAGCTGTGAGCCATTTAGTAGTGAATTACAGAGGTTTTTATATGTGGTGTCAGCACATCGCTGCATTTTTTATAATATATTGCTGTAAGACCATCCGGCCCCGGGGCCTTTCCTCGTTTTAGTTTTTTGATTGGTGAAACTATTTCCTCCTCAGAGATGTGTAAATGGAGTTGTTGTGCCGCGGACTCAGTCAGGTTAGGTAGATGTAGTGTGTGAAGGAATGACTCCAGTAGTGAGGGGGGTGATTGTGGGGGCGAATACAAACTCTGGGAGTATTCATTATAAGTGCTATACATGACATCGGGGTGGGCTAAGATCTGACCCTTAGGGTCTTTTATAGAGGAGATTATATGCAGTGACTCTCTCATTCTGAGCTTACGAGCGGCATCTTATTAGGCTTATTGGCATGGTGATAAAACGCGGCTTTACTCCAAGTTAGTGCCTCTCCGTTCTGGTGGTGAGAATGGCGTCTAATTGTCATTTCATATCTTGTGTTTGTGTAGATAAGTATAGGGGTGAAGAGCGCTGATTGGCCAATTCTAACTCCTGCAGTTTGTCCTCCAGTCTGGGCTGTAATTCAGACCTTTCTTCTTCCTGTCGGCCGATAACTTATCACAGAACCGGGAATAGATTTTCTGTGCGCGAGTCACATTGCTCCAAGTGAGGCCTCCTCCGCTGTGTGAGTTTAGGGGAAATTTGTTATATCTTCTCTTATAGCGGTTACATTAGAGATTTGGGCATTTTAGCTCCTGGTGTGGAGTCGATAGCACAATCATATGCCGCCATATAGTAGACGGCCGGTAACCGGTGAGAATTCCCTCATGTGTGGGGTCTATTTCCCTCCAGAGAAACCACACGTTACATTCCACACATAACACTGTGTAGAGAAGGCGGCGCGGGGTAATTGTGCCAGTAGTGAGGGGCAAATAATGGCGGGAATGTCACTGACTGAGGAGAAGGCTCCATGGAGGTCTGCACTCCGGAGATCATGTGACCCCTGACTCCTCCCCTCCTGTGACCTCATCACAGGTCCTGTGCACAGAGCAGCCATATATGTGGAGTGCGGCTCTGCAGGTTAGTGATGGGCAGTCCGGCTCTTCTGGCTCCTTTCCCCACTTTTCTCCCTCCAGTCCCTTCACTATAAAGCCTGGGCCTCATTATACAGCTGTACAGGGGTCTAGTGAAGGCTTTTTAGCCCTTTCCTCAGACTATAGCTCCTGGGCACAGGCCCTCACTCCTGTCCTTTCACTATAAAGCCTGGGCCTCATTATACAGCTGTACAGGGGTCTAGTGAAGGCTTTTTAGCCCTTTCCTCAGACTGTAGCTCCTGGGAACAGGCCCTCACTCCTGTCCCTTCACTATAAAGCCTGGGCCTCATTATACAGCTGTACAGGGGTCTAGTGAAGGCTTTTTAGCCCTTTCCTCAGACTGTAGCTCCTGGGAACAGGCCCTCACTCCTGTCCCTTCACTATAAAGCCTGGGCCTCATTATACAGCTGTACAGGGGTCTAGTGAAGGCTTTTTAGCCCTTTCCTCAGACTGTAGCTCCTGGGATCAGGCCCTCACTCCTGTCCCTTCACTATAAAGCCTGGGCCTCACTATACAGCTGTACAGGGGTCTAGTGAAGGCTTTTTAGCCCTTTCCTCAGACTGTAGCTCCTGGGCACAGGCCCTCACTCCTGTCCCTGCACTATAAAGCCTGGGCCTCATTATTCAGCTGTACAGGGGTCTAGTGAAGGCTTTTTAGCCCTTTCCTCAGACTGTAGCTCCTGGGCACAGGCCCTCACTCCAGTCCCTGCACTATAAAGCCTGGGCCTCATTATACAGCTGTACAGGGGTCTAGTGAAGGCTTTTTAGCCCATTCCTCAGACTGTAGCTCCTGGGAACAGGCCCTCACTCCTGTCCCTTCACTATAAAGCCTGGGCCTCATTATACAGCTGTACAGGGGTCTAGTGAAGGCTTTTAGCCCTTTCCTCAGACTGTAGCTCCTGGGAACAGGCCCTCACTCCTCTCCCTTCACTATAAAGCCTGGTACTCATTATACAGCTGTACAGGGGTCTAGTGAAGGCTTTTTAGCCCTTTCCTCAGACTGTAGCTCCTGAGAACAGGCCCTCACTCCTGTCCCTTCACTATAAAGCCTGGGCCTCATTATACAGCTGTACAGGGGTCTAGTGAAGGCTTTTTAGCCCTTTCCTCAGACTGTAGCTCCTGGTCACCATGTGATCTCACCATAACCCTAACAAGCTAATTAAGGTGTGAGATCTTGATCAAAATTATCTCAGTACACAAATCTCTAAAGGTGCCCAAAATTTTGCATCGCCCTTTTTCCTTTTTGCAATTATGAAATTGTAAAAAAGTCTATATATTTGTGTGTGTGTATATATATATATATATATATATATCTGTTTTATTATTATTTTTGCCTAAAATACAAAGGCCATGTGTCATCTTAGAGGTTCGGGCTTTTAGAGATCATTTCATCTTCATCTTACTGCTGCTCACAATAACGGTCATTTTGACCAGGGGCGCCCACACTTTTACATGCCGCTGTCAATGCTTCATCCCGCTGGTGCTCAATATTTAATAGGGTCTTACTATTAAACTTAATGAAAAGTTTGGTGAATTTCTTTGAGCTGTTATTACTAGAGATGAGCGAATATCGTCGTAGAAGTTGTTATTGGCTAATATCACTTCCCGAATAGCTGCATCGGGACCCCGGATCCCTCGAGCGCTCCCGATAATCAGCTGCATGTGTCGCTCTCCATGCAGGTGCTGTGACTATCACACATCGCGACACGCAGCTGATTATCAGGAGCGCTCCAGCACACTGAATCCTGCACACACTGTGGAAGGAAAAAATGACAATTGTACTTTATTTCCTCACATAAATGTGACTTTAGCCCCAAAATTGGCAGCGTAACAAATCCTTATTTCCCCCACTGTAGTTTGTAGACTCCATATACAGATCCCTTAAGTGTGAAAAGAGCTGAATTCCCTTCTTAAGTTATTGCATTTTGGAAATTGCCCCCACTGGGAATTTATCTCCAGGTAAAGGCACAATTGTGTCTCCATGGGGGTTGTGCTCACAGCCCAACATCGTGTGGCCTCCAAAGAAATGCCACCCCACACCATTACTGACCACTGCCAAACCGGTCATGCTGAAGGATGTTGCAGGCAGCAGATCGCTCTCCACGGCGTCTCCAGACTCTGTCACGTCTGTCACATGTGCTCAGTGTGAACCTGCTTCCATCTGTGAAGAGCACAGGGCGCCAGTGGCAAATTTGCCAATCCTGGTGTTCTGTGGCAAATGCCAAGTGTCCTGTACGGTGTTGGGCTGTGAGTACAACCCTATCTATACCAGCAAGCTAGAAAAATACCAGAAATAAAACTAATCTACTTTATTCAAAATTAGATTTAAAAAGGACTTGGTCCATTCATAAAAATGTACATGTACAAAAAGACAAACACTGACAAGAAAAAACCGCTCAATCAGATGCGGTAAAACCAAACTTTCAAGCACCCTACCGGTATACCCTTAGTGTCGTTATCCAACTCTACATAGACACCCCCTCAGGGTATCCGCTTAGTGTAAATTTGTTTTGAAAAATCACACTCTCATGGTGCTAGAAAATGTCTTTTACAGATCTATTGTTCTTTTTGTGCCACTTCTATGTAGCACACATTATCATCACTAACAATGATCTCAAAAAATTTCGTAATAACAGCCTTATTTCAATAATCACCTAAAAATAAAGAATGGCATGATATACAGTCTGTAATTATGAAACCAGGGTGTGAACCTAGACATTCCTCTTTAGATCATACAGTTCACCACCTTTACAGATTTTTTATGTCATCTAGTATATCATGGAAAGATCTCACCCAAATCTATACATTCATGGGTTCCTCCATGTGACGCTCCCTTCTCCCTACGCGTTTCACCAACCAGATCATCAGGGGAGTACTGAGTACAGCGTTATGCCTACATGAGAAAAATGCCATCACTGGGCTGTTCATTTACCCGCTTTTTATAGCATGCACTCTTTAGTGTGTTCCCGCCTCATAAAGATGGGCGGGTGTATGCCCGTGACCACTTCCTGTTTCTGTGTCACTATGGTGACAAGCCCGTTACTCATATATTCCTTCACATCACTTATTCACTTACTCTCATAGCTTATTAGTAGTATGCGGTTACATCGACCTCCATTTAAAACACATGATCGTGCGCACTCTTTTCTTTATCGGGTTGCATAGTAACGCATTAGCGTCACCTTTCTTTAGCGCATGCGCATTCTTCTTTGTCACGTCCAACCCTCTTTCTTACGTCACGGCGCCTATTCACTTCCTTATACCAGCATCAGGGGAATTACCGCGCCTGCGCACTCCCAACCATAGCCGCTTCTTTGCAGGCTTTACCTTCTTAGTGTACGCAAGTCCCTTACCGCGCCTGCGCACTCCACAAACGGCCGCTTCTTTGCAGGCTATAATTTATAGATGCACAGAAGTCCCTCCTATCACAGGATTATCTTATGGGAGCACTTATAAATTTATATACCCTTAACATGCACATCTATTAAAAGTTCTTTCTCATCTGTCAGATGAATAGGATTAATATTATTTTAAAAAACGATGATGCATAGGGGCTTTAGTGTTTTTTAGCCGATCAATAATCAATCTATACCCACATATGGTTATGATTGATATCTACCGCCATCAAATAATGAATGGCATATGTACAGGAATAGGTTTCACAGTCATTTTGGGCATATTTCAATATTTCCTATCCAGTTTTGGGACTTTCAGGATACTGAAAATATTTAGCTCCATTAAGTATCCCCTAAAAAAATCCTCTCAACTATCCCAAGCGATCACTCAAGACAATGTACAGTACTTGGCTCAGACTTGATACATCTAACTTCCAAAAGAGACTTCTTATCTTCTCTTTATCCTATTCTACTTTTATTCCTAAGGTTTTAACTCCGTGTTTAGACAAACAAAAAAAGGGGGAAATAACCCATTAGAGAAGTATAACTCCTTTGGATTCCCTCCTGAGTAACCACACTACCCTTTAACCCCTATACAGGGATCTGGTTTTACGTGGGGCACAATGGAGCTTGTCCTCTAGGGCTCACATCTCATTGCATATGGGTTAGTAAATTACAAAAAAGCCGTAAAAGATAGTTGGTCATTCAGGCCTGTTGGTTGGAGTGTTCTCAGCCAGAAAATCCACCTACATTCCCTTTGGAGGATCGCTTTGTCCCAATCACCCCCTCTATGGGGGTAAGGAACTTTCTCGATCCCAACAAATTGAATTTTGCTATGATCACCCTGATGTATCCTATTGATGTGGTTTGCTATAGCTGTATCTCTTTGGTTCACCACATCACCAACATGTTCGCGTATTCTCTTCCTGAATTCCCTTCTTGTTTTCCCTATATATTCAATCCCACATATGCACGTTGCCTTATAAATCACTCCAGTAGTTCGACAATTAATAAACTGTCTAATGGTATAAACCTTCTTGTTGTTCGTACTTCTAAAGGTTTTCCCTTGTGCTACTGACTGACATGCAATACAGTTACCGCACCTATAGCAGCCTTTTACCTCTCCTTCTAGCCAGGTACGTGTTTGAGTCTCTTTGAAGTGACTGTGCATTAGTCTATCTTTTATAGATTTGTTCTTTTTGTATGTTACTTGTGGTTTAGAACTTAAAGTTTTCTCTATATCCATATCCATTTTGAGGATTGACCAATGTCTTTCTAAAATTTCTTTAAATTTTACTGATCCATTCGAAAACCTAGTAATGAAACGTGTGACCTCTTTATCTTCTTTTCTTTCTACTTTCCTTAGTAGTTCTTTACTATCTCTTTTTTTTTTTTTTTTGTATTGCATGTCAGTCAGTAACACAAGGGAAAACCTTTAGAAGTACGAACAACAAGAAGGTTTATACCATTAGACAGTTTATTAATTGTCGAACTACTGGAGTGATTTATAAGGCAACGTGCATATGTGGGATTGAATATATAGGGAAAACAAGAAGGGAATTCAGGAAGAGAATACGCGAACATGTTGGTGATGTGGTGAACCAAAGAGATACAGCTATAGCAAACCACATCAATAGGATACATCAGGGTGATCATAGCAAAATTCAATTTGTTGGGATCGAGAAAGTTCCTTACCCCCATAGAGGGGGTGATTGGGACAAAGCGATCCTCCAAAGGGAATGTAGGTGGATTTTCTGGCTGAGAACACTCCAACCAACAGGCCTGAATGACCAACTATCTTTTACGGCTTTTTTGTAATTTACTAACCCATATGCAATGAGATGTGAGCCCCAGAGGACAAGCTCCATTGTGCCCCACGTAAAACCAGATCCCTGTATAGGGGTTAAAGGGTAGTGTGGTTACTCAGGAGGGAATCCAAAGGAGTTATACTTCTCTAATGGGTTATTTCCCCCTTTTTTTGTTTGTCTAAACACGGAGTTAAAACCTTAGGAATAAAAATAGAATAGGATAAAGAGAAGATAAGAAGTCTCTTTTGGAAGTTAGATGTATCAAGTCTGAGCCAAGTACTGTACATTGTCTTGAGTGATCGCTTGGGATAGTTGAGAGGATTTTTTTAGGGGATACTTAATGGAGCTAAATATTTTCAGTATCCTGAAAGTCCCAAAACTGGATAGGAAATATTGAAATATGCCCAAAATGACTGTGAAACCTATTCCTGTACATATGCCATTCATTATTTGATGGCGGTAGATATCAATCATAACCATATGTGGGTATAGATTGATTATTGATCGGCTAAAAAACACTAAAGCCCCTATGCATCATCGTTTTTTAAAATAATATTAATCCTATTCATCTGACAGATGAGAAAGAACTTTTAATAGATGTGCATGTTAAGGGTATATAAATTTATAAGTGCTCCCATAAGATAATCCTGTGATAGGAGGGACTTCTGTGCATCTATAAATTATAGCCTGCAAAGAAGCGGCCGTTTGTGGAGTGCGCAGGCGCGGTAAGGGACTTGCGTACACTAAGAAGGTAAAGCCTGCAAAGAAGCGGCTATGGTTGGGAGTGCGCAGGCGCGGTAATTCCCCTGATGCTGGTATAAGGAAGTGAATAGGCGCCGTGACGTAAGAAAGAGGGTTGGACGTGACAAAGAAGAATGCGCATGCGCTAAAGAAAGGTGACGCTAATGCGTTACTATGCAACCCGATAAAGAAAAGAGTGCGCACGATCATGTGTTTTAAATGGAGGTCGATGTAACCGCATACTACTAATAAGCTATGAGAGTAAGTGAATAAGTGATGTGAAGGAATATATGAGTAACGGGCTTGTCACCATAGTGACACAGAAACAGGAAGTGGTCACGGGCATACACCCGCCCATCTTTATGAGGCGGGAACACACTAAAGAGTGCATGCTATAAAAAGCGGGTAAATGAACAGCCCAGTGATGGCATTTTTCTCATGTAGGCATAACGCTGTACTCAGTACTCCCCTGATGATCTGGTTGGTGAAACGCGTAGGGAGAAGGGAGCGTCACATGGAGGAACCCATGAATGTATAGATTTGGGTGAGATCTTTCCATGATATACTAGATGACATAAAAAATCTGTAAAGGTGGTGAACTGTATGATCTAAAGAGGAATGTCTAGGTTCACACCCTGGTTTCATAATTACAGACTGTATATCATGCCATTCTTTATTTTTAGGTGATTATTGAAATAAGGCTGTTATTACGAAATTTTTTGAGATCATTGTTAGTGATGATAATGTGTGCTACATAGAAGTGGCACAAAAAGAACAATAGATCTGTAAAAGACATTTTCTAGCACCATGAGAGTGTGATTTTTCAAAACAAATTTACACTAAGCGGATACCCTGAGGGGGTGTCTATGGAGAGTTGGATAACGACACTAAGGGTATACCGGTAGGGTGCTTGAAAGTTTGGTTTTACCGCATCTGATTGAGCGGTTTTTTCTTGTCAGTGTTTGTCTTTTTGTACATGTACATTTTTATGAATGGACCAAGTCCTTTTTAAATCTAATTTTGAATAAAGTAGATTAGTTTTATTTCTGGTATTTTTCTAGCTTGCTGGTATAGATAGAGTCTTCTAGCTAGTAGATCACTCGCTGTTAACTGTGAGTACAACCCCCATCTGTGGACGTCGGGCACTCAGACCATCCTCATGGAGTCAGTTTCTAACCGTTTGTGCAGACACATGCACATTTGTGGCCTGCTGAAGATCATTTAGCATGTCTCTAGCAGTGCTCCTCCTGTTCCTCCTTCATAAAGGTGGAGGTAGCGGTCCTGCTGCTGGGTTGATGCCTTCATACAACCCCCTCCACATCTCCTAGTGTACTGGCCTGTCTCCTGGTAGCACCTCCAGCCTCTGGACACTGCGCTGACAAACACAGCAAACTTTCTTGCCACAGCTCGCACTGATGTGCCATCCTGGATGAGCTGCTCTACCTGAGCACTTGTGTGTGTTGTAGAGTCTGTCTAATGTTACCACGAGTATGAAAGCACAGCCAACATTCGAAAGTGAACATCAGCCAGAAAGCATTGGTACTGAGATGTGGTCTGTGGTCCCCACCTGCAGAACCACTCCTTTATTGAGGATGTCTTGATAATTGCCAATAATTTCCATCTGTTGTCTATTCCATTTGCACAACAGCATGTGAAATTGATTGTCAGTCAGTGTTGCTTCCTAAGTGGACAGTTTGATTTCACAGAAGTTTCATTTACTTGGAGTTATATTCTGTTGTTTAAGTGTTCCCTTTATTTTTTTGAAGTGTATATAGATAGAGTTTTTTTTTCTTTGCGTTGGAGGGTCCAATTCCAGCTATTGCTGTGTGATCTGTGATTTCTATCTACTCCACTGTGTACAGGATAATAGAGTATAATAAAGTAGTTATGGACGTGACGTAACTAACATTGTGCAGTGACTCTGCTTTCCATATAGTGATGGATATTTCTTGTTGCTGAAACTGTGATATTTTTTCCACTTTAACCCTTTTTTAAACCCCTCTGATCAGTGCGATCACACAACATACAAGCCTCTGATGGCTCCGGTGATGCCCTGTACTACTGTAGTGCCGTGTATCATCACTGCCTGTCAGTGTAATACTAACGGCCCCATACACATGAGATCAGAGTTGGCTGATCGGTCATTTGGCAGACGGCGATCTCTCCCGACTCCCCCATACACACAAATATTCCAGCTTTCCTGTGGTCTGTATGAGAGAGTCGCCTCCAGACTCCTCTAGAGGAGGATTATCTACAGGAAGAACAAACGGATTATCCTCTGAAATTCAGGATGCCGGATCCTTCTCTGCCCTGACATCATCTGTCGGGAGGCCCCCAAATACATTATATGGTCGGCCAAACCCCCCGAAATCAGTGCTTTCATGGAACTTTAGTCTAATGTGTATGGGGGCGTTATAAGGTAACTTATTGGACGCTGCCTCCGGCCTAATAGACCTTCATACATTGCAGCCCAGACCCCATTATTAGGCATGTAAGTATCGGAGTAACTAGGACGCCCCATACTATCGAGTATTGGGGGCGGGGGGCATTCAGCCAAATTCTGTCACACCTTCTTAGATGTCATGTTTGCTTTTCAGGGTTTTTGTTGAAGCCTCATCTGTGCCGTCCCTGCGGTGTACATCTATGTTCTGGGGCACAAAAAGATTCATTTCTTTTTAATAAATGTTTAACATGTTAAAAATTATAAAATGTGTCTTCTGCTTTTTGCTTATTTTTTCTTCTTACAAGAATTGTTGGAGACAATTTTTCTTTAGAAACACTTTAACCCCTTAACCCCCAAGGGTGGTTTGCACATTCATGACCAGACCAATTTTTACAATTCTGACCACTGTCCCTTTATGAGGTAATAACTCTGGAACGCTTCCATGGATCCCGGTGATTCTGACAATGTTTTCTCGTGACATATTGTACTTCATGTTTGTGGTAAAATTTCATTCATATAACTTTTGTTTTTATTTGTGAAAAAAACGGACATTTGGCGAAAATTTTGAAAATTTCGCAATTTTCCAACTTTGAATTTTTATGCTTTTAAATCACAGAGCCGTAGCACAAAAAAAACTTAATAAATAACATTTCCCACATGTTTACTTTACATCAGCACAATTTGGGAATCAAAATTTTTTTTTGTTAGGAAGTTATAAGGGTTAAAAGTTGACCAGCGATTTCTCATTTTTGCAACACCATTTTACTTTTACGGACCACATCACATTTGAAGTCACTTTGACGGGTCTATATGATAGAAAATACCCAAAAGTGACACCATTCTAAAAACTACACCCCTCAAGGTGCTCAAAACCAGATTCAAGATATTTATTAACCCTTTAGGTGCTTCACAGGAATTTATTGAATATTTAAAAAAAATGTACATTTAACTTTTTTTCACAAAAAACTACTTCAGGACCAATTTTTTTTATTTTACCAAGGGTAACAGGAGAAATTGGACTGCAAAAGTTATTGTGCAATTTGTCCTGAGTACGCTGATACCTGATATGTGGGGAGGAACCACTGTTTCGACGCATGGCAGAGCTCAGAAGGGAAGGAGCGCCGCTTGACTTTTTCAATGCAAAATTGGCTGGAATTCAGATCGGACGCCATGTCACGTTTGGAGAGCCCCTGATGTACCTAAACAGTGGAAACCCCCCACTAGTGACCCCATTTTGGAAACTAGACCCCCCCAAGGAACTTATCTAGATATGTGGTGAGCACTTTAAACCCTCAAGGGCTTCACAGAAGTTTATAAAGTACAGCCGTACAATTAAAAAATCATATTTTTTCCACAAAAATGATCTTTTTACCCCCAATTATTTTCCCAAGAGCAACATGACCCCAAAAGTGATAGAAGATTCCAGTGCGGGGAAGACGGGAGACCTTCATATAGACGGCCGGTGGGGATGGAGTCAGTGACCGACTCTGGCCAAATCTGTCTCTAGAGCCGTAGTAGGAGATGAAGATGTCGTCCTCATCATGAAGGAGTTATTTCTCATGTCGCGTGTAATGAATATCTCCTGCAGTATTGCTAATGCCGATTCCAGTGTTGGTAATGAGACGAGAATTAGCGTTATGGAAGATCAGTCTATGAGGAACGTGTTCAGCTGCCGACTCCGAGGAGGAAACTGCTTGTTGTCTGTGGCCTAAATGTATAGGTTTTATTAGTAGATGTCAGGGGAGAAAACTAAACCCTGTAAGATAATAAATCTCCTCCTATGTTTCCCTTATTATCTCCAGTAATTGTATTATTACACAGGATTCTTACGATGTTACATCGGATCATCTTCTTCTCATTCAGGTCTCTACAATATCGGATCCTCTCAGTGAAGATCTTCTACAGAAGAGAATTTTCCTGATTTACCCATCAAGGATGGATATGGACAGAGACAAGATGGCGGAGAGGATGTTACACCTCACCCTAGAGATCCTCTTCTGTCTCACTGGAGAGGTGAGAGATTCTGATGACGTCACATTCCATCATTCTTATCTATGGGAATAACAGATGGACAGAACTGGAGAGGTGAGGACTCTGGAAATGTCTGTAGTGAGATTTATTACTGTGTCTCTCCATAACCAGGATTACACAGTGGTGAAGAAGACCTCTAGTGATCAGTGTCAGGACCCTGTGTCTGAGGGATGGGGACGACCCCTGAGCCCAATCACGGGGCCTCCACCTCACCCCCTGACCCATGAGGACATCAATGACCAGAAGATCCTAGAACTCCTCTACAAGATGATTGAGCTGCTGACTGGAGAGGTGACACTGCTGGGAATGCTGGGACATTATACAGTAACACTATGAAGGGATCGGGGGGATGACGGTATCATTGTATGTGTCAGGTTCCTATAAGGTGTCAGGATGTCGCTGTCTATTTCTCCATGGAGGAGTGGGAGTATTTAGAAGGACACAGAGATCTGTACAAGGACGTCATAATGGAGGTTCCTCAGCCCCTCACATCACCAGGTAATAGACAGGACTAAATACACACGGCCTATAATTATCTGTATGTAGAGAATGAATTCAGTCCCTGTATGTGTTTCCTCCAGATCTATCCAGTAAGAGGACAACACCAGAGAGATGTCCCCGTCCTCTTCTTCCTCTGGACTGTAACCAAGAAGATCCCAGTGCTCCTCAGGATCATCAGGTAGATGGAGAGAAGGTGTCAGGAGATCTCCCCTATGATGTGTAGACGGCTGTGAAGGTCTTGTGCTCAGTCTTGTTTTATCCACCAGTATTATATGTTTTATACTTGTGTAATGAGAACGGTGGAGATGGCAGGATTAGAGCTGATCATAGATGGGACTTCTCCATCTGTCGGTGACTTTTACAATATTTGTTTCAGGGTGAAGATCTGACCCATATTAATACTACAGAGACATATGTGAGAGATGATGAGCGGTGTAAAGAGGAGATTCCCACATATGACTACCCAGGTGAGTAGTAACCACTGAATGCAGAGAAGTCACAGATTCCTCTCAGTCACCGGCTGTGGCTGCTTTATCGGTGGTGTAGTCCGGCCGTATTACCGTAATCACCATTTTGCCTCTAGACCACAACATTCTCCACCATCCAAAACTGTTCAAATGACATAGACTGGGAAACTGAAACCTGCATATCTCAGAAAGGAAACCAATGTCTGTCAGTGACCAAGGATAATTCTCTGTCACCACTTGTGCGGGGCCCAACTAGAGGGACAGCCCTTCTGGACTTAATGTTAAGCCACAGGCCAGATAGAATAACAGAAGTGCGAGTCGATGGGCACCTAGGGAACAGTGACCACAATATAACACAATTCCACTTGTCCTTCAGTAAGGTGCCCTGGAAGGGGGTTACGAAAACGCTGAATTTCAGGAAAGCAAAGTTTGATCAGCTTAGAGAGGACCTTCGCCGAATTGATTGGGACAATGTCCTCAAAAATAGGAGCACAGAAAATAAATGGGAAATATTTATCAGTTTTACACCCCCACTGCGAGCTAGCCATACTGTACAGAAATAAAAGGGCTAGGAACAGGAGAACACCAATGGGGCTAAATAAGGATGTAAAAGGGCAATAAAGAACAAGAACAAGGCATTTAAGAAGCTAAAACAAGAAGGCAATGAAGAAGCATTAAAAAGTTATAGAGAAAAAAATAAACTGTGTAAAAAACAAATACATTTAGCAAAAGTGGAAACTGAGAGACTCATTGCTAAGGAAAGTAAAACAAACCCCAAACTATTCTTTAATGATATAAACAGTAAAAAGATTAAAATTGATGGTGTCGGCCCTTTAAGGAACAATGAGGGTGAAATCATAGAGAGCGATGTGGGAAAAGCAAATGTTTTAAATACTTTTTTCTCAACAGTGTTCACACAGGAAAAGGATTTGCCAGGGGAAATGCAGAGTGACAATGTAAACTCCCCATTAAGTATTACCTGCCTAACCCAGGAAGAAGTGCAGAACCGCCTTAGTAAGATTAAAATGGACAAATCACCAGGCCCTGATGGCATTCACCCTCGGGTATTAAGGGAGTTAAGTAATGTGATAGACAGGCCTCTATTCCTTATATTTAAAGACTCTATAGAAACAGGGTCTGTTCCTTTTGATTGGCGGCAAGCAAATGTGGCACCAATATTCAAAAAGGGGTGTAAAAGGGAACCTGGAAACTATAGGCCGGTAAGCTTAACATCTGTTGTGGGTAAAATTTTTGAAGGGTTTTTAAGGGATACCATACTGGAATATCTCAATGTTAATAAATGTTTAACTCCATATCAACATGGATTTATGAAGGATCGCTCCTGTCAGACTAACCTGATCAGCTTCTATGAGGATGTGAGCTCTCAAATGGACCCAGGAGAATCATTGGATGTCATTTATCTCGACTTCTCTAAAGCATGTGACACTGTCCCACATAAAAGATTGGTAAGTAAGATGAGAAAGCTTGGGCTAGGGGAAAATGTGTGTAGATGGGTAGGTAGCTGGCTTAGTGATAGAAAACAAAGAGTGGTTATTAATGGGGCATCCTCAGATTGGGCCAGGGTTACTAGTGGGGGACCACAGGGTTCTGTATTGGGCCCCCTACTATGTAATATATTTATTAATGATCTAGTGGATGGCTTACGCAGTAAAATATCAGTATTTGCAGATGATACAAAACTATGTAAGGTAGTTACCACAAAGGAGGACAGTTTGCAACTACAGACAGATTTGAGTAAATTGGAGAATTGGGCTGAAAAATGGCAAATGAGGTTTAACACAGATAAGTGTAAGGTTATGCACATGGGAAGGAGAAACAGATGCTACAATTACTTACTAAATGGGAAACTGCTGGCAAAATCAGACATGGAAAAAGACTTAGGCATCTTAGTCAATAAGAAGCTAAATTGGAGTGCCCAGTGTCAGGCAGCTGCCACCAAAGCAAATAGGGTCATGGGATGCATTAGAAGAGGTCGGGGGACACGAGATGAAAACATAATTCTCCCTCTGTACAAATCACTCGTCAGACCACACTTGGAGGATTGTGTGCAATTTTGGACGCCGGTGCTCAAGAAAGACATTACTGAACTTGAAAGGGTTCAAAGGCGGGCTACTAAAATGATAAATGGAGTTGGTTCACTACAATACCCAGAAAGGTTATCAAAATTAGGTCTATTTGCATCGCCCCCTGTTGTTGGCAGGGCAGGGCCGGGCCGTAGGGTACTCGGTACCGGGCCCGTTGATCTCAATGGGAGTTGTCACGGCAGCTGTGACCCGGTCCATGGCCCTGGGCGTCCATTGTAAAAGGGAGATTGCAAGTGCGTTCGGATAATGATTAAAGTTTATGAGTGGATGATTCGTGACGCCACCTGTGGTGCTCGGCAATGGAGATGTTAAGCCGACGCTGGAGACAGATCCTCTGGGACAGATGGTGTGGTGCAGCAATGATGTTGTGGCCCTCCACAGGTAGGGCTGTAGTCCCAGGGCAGAGTAGATGAAGAGATAGGGAAGAGGCGTAGATGGTGCAGTGTTAAGCACAGAGATGTAGCAGTGCTGAGTGTGTTGGCGCAGGAATAAGCGGAGGACACCAGGGCATGTAGTTCCAAAGCTTTATTCACAGTCTGTTGTGTGTACAGGTGCCCGCATCCGTGCCGTGTCCTCCAGGTCAGGAGCTCAGCCAACTTCCAGGCAAGATGAAGCACTCCGCTCCAACACTCCGCCAACATATGTGCCTTTCCTGAAGTCTCCCTTCTAGCACCTATTTGAAGTACTCACAGTACTGAGTTACACTGGAGTTCCTCCTTTTAGATGTTCTTTGAACTCAACTTGTACGGCAGACAGCTGTAGCCTGCTTCGGGGACTCCTTGCTACTAAGTCCCGGCTCACTCAAGTTGCTGTTGTGCCCCCAAGTCTTGTGTGGGAATAAAGTGGTGACAACTTCTATTTCTCCGGTGTCTGCTGCAGGACCATTAGTATCCATACAACCTCGGGGACCGGACCCCGGCCTTGCGCTTAGAACTTGAGGAAGGGCTCTGCTCTAACCCTAGTCCTTAGTTCTCTTCTCCTTACGCTCCGTACAAAACAATCTTTCTTATGGAGAATTAGGCTTTCTGAATATCTCTTTCCTGTGCCAGCAGACTCGGGTCACTGAGGTCTGCTGCAGCACTTCCTTCAATCCATGCCACTCAGGGGATCTCCTCTCACCAACTGCTCCTGAATCCTATCTTCTCCCGCTCTTTGGTGCAGACTAAACTCCACCCGCCTCCCAGCACTCTTCGTGTTCCAAGCAGGGAGCCACCAAAGGTGCTTTGCTACACTACTATATTGTGTGGGATGCAGGTGTTGGAGTGTGGTCAGGTGTCTCCACCTTACCTGGATGGTGGGGTACCACACCTCAGGAGGAGGTACAGTACCTCTGTGGCTGCTGAACCCTCAGGGGCGCCACATATTTACTCTAGAAAAGAGAAGACTTAGGGGAGACCTAATATATATGTACAAGTATATCAGAGGGCAATACAGAGATCTCTCCAATGAACTGTTTGTACCAAGGACTGTGACAAGAACAAGGGGGCATTCTCTTCGTTTGGAGGAAAGACAATTTCTGCACCAGCATAGAAGAGGGTTCTTCACGGTAAGAGCAGTGAGGCTCTGGAATTCTCTTCCTGAGGAAGTGGTGATGGCCAACTCACTGAATGAATGTAAGAAAGGAATGGATGCTTTTCTTGTGAGTAACAGTATAGAAGGTTACGAATAACAGAATATTATAGGTAGATGGTTGACCCAGCCTAGGGGAAGGAATTTGTTTCCCTATGGAGAAAATTGGCTTCTACTCTGTGGGGTTTTTGCCTTCCCCAGGATCAACAATGCAGAACAGCTGCACTAAAAATAGGCTGAACTAGATGGACATAAGGTCTTCCTTCAGCCTTCAAAACTATGTTACTAGCTTACTTTGGGCATTGAAAGCCCTTTTCTATTGAACTTACAACGTGGAGGTTCCACTTGGTATTAGAAGATGCTGACCGTTACCTGCCCAGATCTGTAACTATAAAGCCAAATGACAGCGTACGTGGAATGTGCTGAGAATATAGAAAATCACTTGAAGAAAGGTATTATGCTGGGCCTGTAAGAGAAAGCAGAGGGTAATGATGCTGTTGGCTTCCTAGAATCCTGAGATCTTATCGGATGAATCTTCTTCTCCCTCTGTTTCTCCATTGACAGATGATGGACCTGAGTGGGGACATGTTTTTTGTGAGATGAGAATTGGTATTATTTTCGCCTACATAACATTGATTGGTTTCTTTATATTTGATATTTGGGAGGCAGAATGAACAAACAGTTGAACACCGCACACTACTGGTTCATCCAACAAGGTTTTCTATTAGACTGTGAACTGTCATTGTCTTGGTAAATAATTAAAGTTTTTTACATAGCTTGCCATTTTTATGGACAGTTTAAGTAGAAATGTTCAAAAATATAAAACTCAAGGCTGGGAAATAATTATAATTTTGCGCTGGTTGCAGATATGCTCTAAGCGTCTTGTCTCTATAATATGATCAAGTAATATTAACAATATAAGCAAGAGGGGTTAAATTACCTTCTTCCCACATTGTAGGGTGTCGATCGTATAGAGGTGCTGCAATACTCAAATTCTTGAGTGGAAAATATCCATAGACGAGATATGGCACACGATCTAGAAAAGCGGTGCCTTGAAAAATGTCTATACAGTTATGGCCAAAAGTATTGACACCCCTGCAATTCTGTCAGATAATACTCAGTTTCTTCCTGAAAATGATTGCAAATGCAAATTCTTTGGTTTTATTATCTTCATTTAATTTGTCTTAAATGAAAAAACACAAAAAGAATTGTCCTAAAGCCAAATTGGATATAATTCCACACCAAGCATAAAAAAGAGGGTGGACAAAAGTATTGGCACTGTTCGAAAAATCATGTGATGCTTCTCTAATTTGTGTAATTAACAGCACCTGTAACTTACCTGTGGCACCTAACAGGTGTTGGCAATAACTAAATCACACTTGCAGCCAGTTGACATGGATTAAAGTTGACTCAACCTCTGTCCTGTGTCCTTGTGTGTACCACATTGAGCATGGAGAAAAGAAAGAAGACCAAAGAACTGTCTGAGGACTTGAGAAACCAAATTGTGAGGAAGCATGAGCAATCTCAAAGCTACAAGTCCATCTCCAAAGACCTGAATGTTCCTGTGTCTACCATGAGCAGTGTCATCAAGAAGTTTAAAGCCCATGGCACTGTGGCTAACCTCCCTAGATGTGGACGGAAAAGAAAAATTGACAAGAGATTTCATCACAAGATTGTGCGGATGTTGGATAAAGAGCCTCGACTAACATCCAAACAAGTTCAAGGTGCCCTGCAGTCCGAGGGAACAACAGTGTCAACCTGTACTATCCGTTGGCGTCTGAATGAAAAGGGACTGTATGGTAGGAGACCCAGGAAGACCCCACTTCTTACCCCGAGACATAAAAAAGCCAGGCTGGAGTTTGCCAAAACTTACCTGAAAAAGCCTAAAACGTTTTGGAATAATGTTCTTTGGTCAGATAAGACAAAAGTAGAGCTTTTAGGGCAAAGGCATCAACATAGAGTTTACAGGAGAAAAAAAGAGGCATTCAAAGAAAAGTACACGGTCCCTACAGTCAAACATGGCGAAGGTTCCCTGATGTTTTGGGGTTGCTATGCTGCCTCTGGCACTGGACTGCTTGACCGTGTGCATGGCATATGAAGTCTGAAGACTACCAACAAATTTTGCAGCATAATGTAGGGCCCAGTGTGAGAAAGCTGGGTCTCACTCAGAGGTCATCGGTCTTCCAGCAGGACAATGACGCAAAACACACTTCAAAAAGCACTAGAAAATGGTTTGAGAGGAAGCACTGGAGACTTCTAAGGTGGCCAGCAATGAGTCCAGACCTGAATCCCATAGAACACCTGTGGAGAGATCTAAAAATGGCAGTTTGGAGAAGGCACCCTTCAAATATCAGGGACCTGGAGCAGTTTGCTAAAGAAGAATGGTCTAAAATTCCAGCAGAGCATTGTAAGAAACTCATTGATGGTTACCGGAAGCGGTTGGTCGCAGAAATTTGGCTGCAGGTTGTGCAACCAAGTATTAGGCTGAGGGTGCCAATACTTTTGTCTGGCCCATTTTTGGAGTTTTGTGTGAAATGATCAATCTTTTGCTTTTTGCTTCATTCTCTTTTGTGTTTTTTTCATTTAAGACAAATTAAATGAAGATAATAATACCAAAGAATTTGTGTTTGCAATAATTTTCAGGAAGAAACTGAGTATTATCTGACAGAATTGCAGGGGTGTCAATACTTTTGGCCATAACTGTATGTATGAGTATGACTGCAGCACTATCCTAGCAATATATCGTAGCAATAGAACCAATATTCCGTTTGTGGATCATCATATTTCTTGATGTTACGCAGGTGCTCATTAATTCTCACGTTCATGGGTCTCTTTCTTCTGCCCACATAAAATTTGTTTCAAGGACATCTAATAGAATACAGGCCCCCTTTGATGAGCATGTAATGAAATCTTTAATTTGGTAACATTCATCCCCTTTCTTTATCTCCGTTTTTTTCTTCAATTCTAAAGTTTTACCGACGGAGATAAAGAAAGGGGATAAATGTTACCAAATTAAAGATTTCTTTACATCAAGAAAAAATATGATGATCACCCTCTCTGAAAACATTTTGCTAAAGTACATGAAGGCTCCAAAAGTGGAATAGATGTAATAGGGATCCAAGTAATTAAACAACACTGGTGAAATGGAGATTTTATTAAAAAAATGTCACAAGCGGAGAGTAGGTGGATCTTCGAGTTAGATACATTAAAACCCAGGGGATTAAATAATTAAATTGAGTTATTTGCATTTGAATAAATCATCACTGCTATATAAACACTCCTCCATGATATTAGGACCACCCCTGATGAAGGAAAGCGGTAATGTTTACCAAACGCGTAGGAAATGATCCTAAACGCACATCGTTGTGGAAGAGTGTGCATCACATGATTGCAAAAGAGTCACGTGACTGAAGACGTCACGCAGGTCCTGCAGGTCCTGTGGCTGAACACACGCGTGCATACGCGCCTTCTACAGCACCACAGGACGCCAATCCCCAGCGTCTGTCACCGGCCGGGACAGCGCTGCAACTATACTGACATTTGGCTCACAGCACCGGCTTTTTTTTCCCTTTAGCCTGTGATCAGTTTATCTAGGATATTCATGATTTAAGGACTCGAGCGCTGCAGCATCGGTATATGGACAGCATCTAAACTGTGGCATTAAGGTAATTCCATCCTCAACGCTCACAGGTTGCAATGGAATATACCACTCAGTCTTTAGATATTTCATCGGAACAGTGCTGCAATTGTGCCTAATTATATGCTTTTATGATAGTAGTTCCCTCCTTTATCCTGTGATATATTTTATATTTCTATTTAAGGACATGAGCACTGCAGCATCTTCATATGATTAGTGATCCACATTGTGGAAACAAGGTAATTTACCTCTACTGCTCCTAATGACCTAAATCAGTCCCTGCTTATATTGCTACGATATATTGCTAGGATAGTGCTGCAATCATACTCAATCATATATACATTTTTCAAGGCACCGCTTTTCTAGATCGTGTGCCATATCTCGTTTATGGATATTTTCCACTCAAAAATTTGAGTATTGCAGCGCCTCTATTATTATTATTATTATTATTATTATTATTATTATTTATTGTTATAGCGCCATTTATTCCATGGCGCTTTACATGTGAGGGGGGTATACATAAAAACAAGTACAATAATCTTAAACAATACAAGTCATAACTGGTACAGGAGGAGAGAGGACCCTGCCCGCGAGGGCTCACAATCTTCAAGGGATGGGTGATAATACAGTAGGCGAGGGTAGAGCTGGTCGTGCAGCGGTTTGGTCGATCAGTGGTTACTGCAGGTTATAGGCTTGTCGGAAGAGGTGGGTCTTCAGGCTCTTTTTGAAGGTTTCGATGGTAGGTGAGAGTCTGATATGTTGTGGTAGAGAGTTCCAGAGTAGGGGTGATGCGCGAGAGAAATCTTGTATGCGATTGTGGGAAGAGGAGATAAGAGGGGAGTAGAGAAGGAGATCTTGTGAGGATCGGAGGTTGCGTGCAGGAAAGTACCGGGAGACGAGGTCACAGATGTATGGAGGAGACAAGTTGTGGATGGCTTTGTATGTCATGGTTAGGGTTTTGTAATGGAGTCTCTGGGCAATTGGGAGCCAGTGAAGGGATTGACAGAGGGGAGAAGCTGGGGAATAGCGGGGGGACAGGTGGATTAGTCGGGCAGCAGAGTTTAGAATAGATTGGAGGGGTGCGAGAGTGTTTGAGGGGAGGCCGCAGAGCATGAGGTTGCAGTAGTCAAGGCGAGAGATGATGAGGGCATGGACTAGGGTTTTTGCAGATTCTTGGGTGAGGAATGAACGGATGCGTGAAATATTTTTGAGTTGAAGTCGGCAGGAAGTGGAAAGGGTTTGAATATGTGGTTTGAAGGAGAGATCAGCATCAAGGATTACTCCGAGGCAGCGAGCTTGTGGGACTGGGGAGAGTGGGCAGTCATTTACTGTAATTGATAGGTTCGTAGGGGGGGTCACGTGAGATGGGGGAAAGATGATGAATTCTGTTTTGTCCATGTTGAGTTTCAGATATCTAGTGGAGAAGAAGGATGAAATAGTGGACAGACATTGAGGGATTCTGGTTAGTAGGGAGGTGATATCTGGTCCAGAGATGTAGATCTGTGTGTCATCAGCATAAAGATGATACTGAAAGCCATGAGATTCTATGAGCTGTCCCAGGCCAAAGGTGTAAATAGAGAACAGCAGGGGCCCTAGGACTGAACCTTGTGGGACTCCGACAGATAGGGGGCGAGGTGAGGAGGTGGTGTGTGAGTGGGAGACGCTGAATGTCCGGTCTGTTAGGTATGATGAGATCCAGGAGAGGGCCAAGTCTGTGATGCCGAGGGATGAGAGGGTCTGTAATAATAGGGAATGGTCCACTGTGTCAAAGGCAGCCGACAGGTCCAGGAGGAGGAGGACAGAGTAGTGTCGCTTGCTCTTGGCAGTTAAGAGGTCATTGGTGACCTTAGTAAGGGCAGTTTCAGTGGAGTGGTGTGACCGGAAGCCAGATTGTAAGCGGTCGAAGAGGGAGCAAGAAGAGAGATGGGAGGACAGTTCAAGGTAGACGTGTTGTTCCAGTAGCTTGGAGGCGTATGGGAGAAGTGATATAGGGCGATAGCTAGATACAGAGGATGGGTCAAGAGAGGGCTTTTTGAGGATAGGTGTGATGGAGGCATGTTTAAAGCTTGAGGGGAAAACACCAGTTGTTAGTGATAGGTTGAAGAGATGGGTTAGGGTTGGGATGAAGACTGTGGTGAGGTTTGGGATGAAGTGGGATGGGATCGGGTCGAGTGCACAGGTGGTGAGATGTGATCTTGAGAGTAGAGTGGAGAGTCGATCTTCTGTAATGGTGGAGAAGTTGGTTTTGAAGGTGGAGGGCTGGGAAGTCGGGAGGAAGGGCTCTGGGGGTTGTTGACCAAAACTGTCCCTGATGTTATCAATTTTCTGCTTGAAAAATGAGGCAAAGTCTTCAGCTGAGATGAGTGGGGAGGGAGGAGGTGCTGGGGGGCGGAGGAGAGAATTGAAGGTGTTGAATAACTGTTTAGGGTTGTGAGACAGGGAGGATATGAGAGATGAGAAGTATGTTTGTTTAGCTGTGGCGAGTGTGGTCTTGAAAGTAGTGAGGGACTGTTTGCATGCGATGAAATGCTCGTTGGAGTGGGATCTTTTCCATCTGCGCTCAGCAGCCCTGGAAGCTCGCCTCAGCTCTTTGGTCAGGCTGGTGTGCCAGGGCTGTCTGTTGATTTTGCGAGTTTTGGTATGTGTAAGTGGGGCAGCGGATTCCAAAGCTACAGCTATTGTGGTGTTATATAGAGCGGCAGCGTCATCCGCATTGTGTAAGGAACTTATATCTGTAAGAGGGAGGAGGGATTCGGAGAATGAGTGTAGGTCAAGGTGTTTAAGATTCCTGCGAGGGTGTGAAAGTTTGTGGGGTGGGGATTGTAGACATGGAGTGAAGAGGGAGGAGAATGTGAGCAGGTTGTGGTCAGAGAGAGGAAGAGGTGAGTTAGAGAGGTTAGATAGGGAGCAGAGGCGGGTGAAGATGAGGTCCAGTGTGTGGCCATCTTTGTGGGTGGCTGTAGAAGACCATTGAGTGAGGCCGAAGGAGGAAGTGAGAGATAGAAGTTTAGTGGCAGCTGAGAGGGAAGTGTCAATGGGGATGTTGAAGTCGCCCATGATGATAGTAGGGATGTCCGCGGAAAGGAAATGAAGTAACCAGGTGGTGAAGTGGTCAAAGAAGGTGGTGGCTGGCCCTGGGGGGCGGTAGATGACAGCCAGTTGGAGGTTGGAGGGGGAGTAGATGCGCACAGAGTGCACCTCAAAGGAAGGGAGGGTAACAGAGGGTGGCAGTGGGATTGGGGTGAAGGAGCAGGTATCTGACAGGAGAAAACCAACTCCTCCACCATGTTTGCTGCTGGGGCGGGGGGTGTGAGAAAGGTGGAAGCCGCCATACGAAAGTGCAGCAGGAGAGGCTGTGTCAGAAGGGGTGAGCCAGGTTTCGGTGATGGCGAGGAAGGAGAGTTTGGTAGTAACAAAAAGATCATGGATGTAGGAAAGCTTGTTGCAGACAGAGCGAGCGTTCCACAGAGCTCCTGTTAGTGGGACTGGGGAAGCGGGGGCTGGGTGAATGGGTATAAGGTTGGAGAGGTTACGGAAGGTTGTGATAGAGCGTGGATGGGAGGTAGAAATGACTGTGGGAATGTGGTGAGGAGGACCAGGATTTGGAGAGATATCACCAGCAGTGAGAAGGAGCAGAGAAAGTGTTACCAGGTGGGAGCAGGAGAGGGCATGAGGGGGCTGTCTGTGTTTGGAGACAGAGGATTGTATGTTAAGGAACAGTTTTGAGGCGGAGGTGAGGTGGATGGGGAGGATTGAAGAAGAGATGAACAGTTCCTTACTAGGAGTAGGGATTAGGGGAATTAGCAGAAAGTGAAGGATTATTGGGGTGAAAGTGAAAACAAACAGAAACATTGTTTACAGTGACTGTGTCCAGTTACCTTCAGTTCCCTTCTGGTTCAATTCTGGTTTTAATTCTTAAATTAATCTTCACACTTCTAGCACACACTTATAGCAATCACAATGCAGACTGAAGTCTATGCAGACTTGTACTCTGCAATATATGTACAACTAAGTGCAGTCAGGTGTGAAGCAGAGAGGAGTGGTCTCTGCTCATCTTGGCCAGACAATTAAGAGTGGACCAGATGTATATGATCAAGCCAGAGTAAACAAGGTCATAAATAACACTGGGGTAAGCTGGGGTAAGCTCTATACGATCGACACCCTATACTGTGGAAATAAGGTAATTTAACCCCTCTTGCTTACATTGTTTTAATAATATTTGAACATATTATAGAGACAAGTCGCTTAGAGCATATCTGGAACCAGCGCAAAATTATAATTATTTCCCATTATTCCAATTTTGGTCTTGTTGGTATAGACCCTAATTTTTGCTGCGGTTTTCAGTAAGGTAAAAACGCGCCACTAATTAAAATTAGTTTTAAAACTCAAGGATATTTTATTAATAAATAATAATTTTTTTTATCTTAGCAGATGACCGTACCAGGAGATCAGAGGGACAGCTGACATCTTCAATTTTTAAATCTGATGATCTTGAGATCCTACAAGATACAACTGAAGTGATTGCTGTTACTCCAGATATATCATCATCCATTCACAGCAAAGATCTGTCATCTGATCCTATGAAACAGGTCCCATCTTCTGATTCATTACTGACTACTAAGGGAAATCAAAGTCACAAAAGAGGCAATAAAAAACAAACTGCTCCTAAAGCAAAGAAGTCATTCTCATGTTCAGAATGTAGGAAATGTTTTAACAAGAAATCTCATTTTGTTACACACCAGAGAACTCACACAGGGGAGAAGCCTTTTTCCTGTTCAGAATGTGGGAATTGTTTTAAACAGAAATCAGATTTGGTTAATCACCATAGAACTCACACAGGGGAGAAGCCTTTTTCCTGTTCAGAATGTGGGAAATGTTTTACACAGAAATCACATTGTGTTACTCACCAGAGAACTCACACAGGGGAGAAGCCTTTTTCCTGTTCAGAATGTGGGAAATGTTTTAAACGGAAATCGTTTCTTGTTAGGCACCAGAGAACTCACACAGGGGAGAAGCGTTTTTCATGTTCAGAATGTGGGAAATGTTTTAATGAGAAATCACATTTTGTTACTCACCAGAGAACTCACACAGGGGAGAAGCCTTTTTCCTGTTCAGAATGTGGGAAATGTTTTAAACAGAAATCAGATTTGGTTAATCACCATAGAACTCACACAGGGGAGAAGCCTTTTTCCTGTTCAGAATGTGGGAAATGTTTTACACAGAAATCACATTGTGTTACTCACCAGAGAACTCACACAGGGGAGAAGCCTTTTTCATGTTCAGAATGTGGGAAATGTTTTGCACTGAAATCAGATTGTGTTATCCACCAAATAACTCACACAGGGCAGAAGCCTTTTTCCTGTTCAGAATGTGGGAAATGTTTTAACAACAAATCAAATTGTGTTAAGCACCAGAGAATTCACCAGGGGAGAAGCCTTTTTCATGTTCAGAATGTGGGAAATGTTTTAACCAGAAAGGGAGTCTTGTTCCACACCAAATAACTCACACGGGGAGAAGCCTCTTTCATGTTAAATGGAAAATAAATCTTGATCATCTTGATCTTCATCCCGCTGGTGCTCAATATTTAATAGGGTCTTACTATTAAACTTAATGAAAAGTTTGGTGAATTTCTTTGAGCTGTTATTACTAGAGATGAGCGAATATCGTCGGAGAAGTTGTTATTGGCTAATATCACTTACCGAATAGCTGCATCGGGACCCCGGATCCCTCGAGCGCTCCCGATAATCAGCTGCATGTGTCGCTCTCCATGCAGGTGCTGTGACTATCACACATCGCGACACGCAGCTGATTATCAGGAGCGCTCCAGCACACTGAATCCTGCACACACTGTGGAAGGAAAAAATGACAATTGTAATTTATTTCCTCACATAAATGTGACTTTAGCCCCAAAATTGGCAGCGTAACAAATACTTATTTCCCCCACTGTAGTTTGTAGACTCCATATACAGATCCCTTAAGTGTGAAAAGAGCTGAATTCCCTTCTTAAGTTATTGCATTTTGGAAATTGCCCCCACTGGGAATTTATCTACAGGTAAAGGCACAATTGTGTCTCCATGGGGGTTGTGCTCACAGCCCAACATCGTGTGGCCTCCAAAGAAATGCCACCCCACACCATTACTGACCACTGCCAAACCGGTCATGCTGAAGGATGTTGCAGGCAGCAGATCGCTCTCCATGGCGTCTCCACACTCTGTCACATCTGTCACATGTGCTCAGTGTGAACCTGCTTCCATCTGTGAAGAGCACAGGGCGTCAGTGGCAAATTTGCCAATCCTGGTGTACTGTGGCAAATGCCAAGTGTCCTGTACGGTGTTGGGCTGTGAGTACAACCCTATCTATACCAGCAAGCTAGAAAAATACCAGAAATAAAACTAATCTACTTTATTCAAAATTAGATTTAAAAAGGACTTGGTCCATTCATAAAAATGTACATGTACAAAAAGACAAACACTGACAAGAAAAAACCGCTCAATCAGATGCGGTAAAACCAAACTTTCAAGCACCCTACCGGTATACCCTTAGTGTCGTTATCCAACTCTACATAGACACCCCCTCAGGGTATCCGCTTAGTGTAAATTTGTTTTGAAAAATCACACTCTCATGGTGCTAGAAAATGTCTTTTACAGATCTATTGTTCTTTTTGTGCCACTTCTATGTAGCACACATTATCATCACTAACAATGATCTCAAAAAATTTCGTAATAACAGCCTTATTTCAATAATCACCTAAAAATAAAGAATGGCATGATATACAGTCTGTAATTATGAAACCAGGGTGTGAACCTAGACATTCCTCTTTAGATCATACAGTTCACCACCTTTACAGATTTTTTATGTCATCTAGTATATCATGGAAAGATCTCACCCAAATCTATACATTCATGGGTTCCTCCATGTGACGCTCCCTTCTCCCTACGCGTTTCACCAACCAGATCATCAGGGGAGTACTGAGTACAGCGTTATGCCTACATGAGAAAAATGCCATCACTGGGCTGTTCATTTACCCGCTTTTTATAGCATGCACTCTTTAGTGTGTTCCCGCCTCATAAAGATGGGCGGGTGTATGCCCGTGACCACTTCCTGTTTCTGTGTCACTATGGTGACAAGCCCGTTACTCATATATTCCTTCACATCACTTATTCACTTACTCTCATAGCTTATTAGTAGTATGCGGTTACATCGACCTCCATTTAAAACACATGATCGTGCGCACTCTTTTCTTTATCGGGTTGCATAGTAACGCATTAGCGTCACCTTTCTTTAGCGCATGCGCATTCTTCTTTGTCACGTCCAACCCTCTTTCTTACGTCACGGCGCCTATTCACTTCCTTATACCAGCATCAGGGGAATTACCGCGCCTGCGCACTCCCAACCATAGCCGCTTCTTTGCAGGCTTTACCTTCTTAGTGTACGCAAGTCCCTTACCGCGCCTGCGCACTCCACAAACGGCCGCTTCTTTGCAGGCTATAATTTATAGATGCACAGAAGTCCCTCCTATCACAGGATTATCTTATGGGAGCACTTATAAATTTATATACCCTTAACATGCACATCTATTAAAAGTTCTTTCTCATCTGTCAGATGAATAGGATTAATATTATTTTAAAAAACGATGATGCATAGGGGCTTTAGTGTTTTTTAGCCGATCAATAATCAATCTATACCCACATATGGTTATGATTGATATCTACCGCCATCAAATAATGAATGGCATATGTACAGGAATAGGTTTCACAGTCATTTTGGGCATATTTCAATATTTCCTATCCAGTTTTGGGACTTTCAGGATACTGAAAATATTTAGCTCCATTAAGTATCCCCTAAAAAAATCCTCTCAACTATCCCAAGCGATCACTCAAGACAATGTACAGTACTTGGCTCAGACTTGATACATCTAACTTCCAAAAGAGACTTCTTATCTTCTCTTTATCCTATTCTACTTTTATTCCTAAGGTTTTAACTCCGTGTTTAGACAAACAAAAAAAGGGGGAAATAACCCATTAGAGAAGTATAACTCCTTTGGATTCCCTCCTGAGTAACCACACTACCCTTTAACCCCTATACAGGGATCTGGTTTTACGTGGGGCACAATGGAGCTTGTCCTCTGGGGCTCACATCTCATTGCATATGGGTTAGTAAATTACAAAAAAGCCGTAAAAGATAGTTGGTCATTCAGGCCTGTTGGTTGGAGTGTTCTCAGCCAGAAAATCCACCTACATTCCCTTTGGAGGATCGCTTTGTCCCAATCACCCCCTCTATGGGGGTAAGGAACTTTCTCGATCCCAACAAATTGAATTTTGCTATGATCACCCTGATGTATCCTATTGATGTGGTTTGCTATAGCTGTATCTCTTTGGTTCACCACATCACCAACATGTTCGCGTATTCTCTTCCTGAATTCCCTTCTTGTTTTCCCTATATATTCAATCCCACATATGCACGTTGCCTTATAAATCACTCCAGTAGTTCGACAATTAATAAACTGTCTAATGGTATAAACCTTCTTGTTGTTCGTACTTCTAAAGGTTTTCCCTTGTGTTACTGACTGACATTCAATACAGTTACCGCACCTATAGCAGCCTTTTACCTCTCCTTCTAGCCAGGTACGTGTTTGAGTCTCTTTGAAGTGACTGTGCATTAGTCTATCTTTTATAGATTTGTTCTTTTTGTATGTTACTTGTGGTTTAGAACTTAAAGTTTTCTCTATATCCATATCCATTTTGAGGATTGACCAATGTCTTTCTAAAATTTCTTTAAATTTTACTGATCCATTCGAAAACCTAGTAATGAAACGTGTGACCTCTTTATCTTCTTTTCTTTCTACTTTCCTTAGTAGTTCTTTACGATCTCTTTTTTTTTTTTTTTTGTATTGCATGTCAGTCAGTAACACAAGGGAAAACCTTTAGAAGTACGAACAACAAGAAGGTTTATACCATTAGACAGTTTATTAATTGTCGAACTACTGGAGTGATTTATAAGGCAACGTGCATATGTGGGATTGAATATATAGGGAAAACAAGAAGGGAATTCAGGAAGAGAATACGCGAACATGTTGGTGATGTGGTGAACCAAAGAGATACAGCTATAGCAAACCACATCAATAGGATACATCAGGGTGATCATAGCAAAATTCAATTTGTTGGGATCGAGAAAGTTCCTTACCCCCATAGAGGGGGTGATTGGGACAAAGCGATCCTCCAAAGGGAATGTAGGTGGATTTTCTGGCTGAGAACACTCCAACCAACAGGCCTGAATGACCAACTATCTTTTACGGCTTTTTTGTAATTTACTAACCCATATGCAATGAGATGTGAGCCCCAGAGGACAAGCTCCATTGTGCCCCACGTAAAACCAGATCCCTGTATAGGGGTTAAAGGGTAGTGTGGTTACTCAGGAGGGAATCCAAAGGAGTTATACTTCTCTAATGGGTTATTTCCCCCTTTTTTTGTTTGTCTAAACACGGAGTTAAAACCTTAGGAATAAAAATAGAATAGGATAAAGAGAAGATAAGAAGTCTCTTTTGGAAGTTAGATGTATCAAGTCTGAGCCAAGTACTGTACATTGTCTTGAGTGATCGCTTGGGATAGTTGAGAGGATTTTTTTAGGGGATACTTAATGGAGCTAAATATTTTCAGTATCCTGAAAGTCCCAAAACTGGATAGGAAATATTGAAATATGCCCAAAATGACTGTGAAACCTATTCCTGTACATATGCCATTCATTATTTGATGGCGGTAGATATCAATCATAACCATATGTGGGTATAGATTGATTATTGATCGGCTAAAAAACACTAAAGCCCCTATGCATCATCGTTTTTTAAAATAATATTAATCCTATTCATCTGACAGATGAGAAAGAACTTTTAATAGATGTGCATGTTAAGGGTATATAAATTTATAAGTGCTCCCATAAGATAATCCTGTGATAGGAGGGACTTCTGTGCATCTATAAATTATAGCCTGCAAAGAAGCGGCCGTTTGTGGAGTGCGCAGGCGCGGTAAGGGACTTGCGTACACTAAGAAGGTAAAGCCTGCAAAGAAGCGGCTATGGTTGGGAGTGCGCAGGCGCGGTAATTCCCCTGATGCTGGTATAAGGAAGTGAATAGGCGCCGTGACGTAAGAAAGAGGGTTGGACGTGACAAAGAAGAATGCGCATGCGCTAAAGAAAGGTGACGCTAATGCGTTACTATGCAACCCGATAAAGAAAAGAGTGCGCACGATCATGTGTTTTAAATGGAGGTCGATGTAACCGCATACTACTAATAAGCTATGAGAGTAAGTGAATAAGTGATGTGAAGGAATATATGAGTAACGGGCTTGTCACCATAGTGACACAGAAACAGGAAGTGGTCACGGGCATACACCCGCCCATCTTTATGAGGCGGGAACACACTAAAGAGTGCATGCTATAAAAAGCGGGTAAATGAACAGCCCAGTGATGGCATTTTTCTCATGTAGGCATAACACTGTACTCAGTACTCCCCTGATGATCTGGTTGGTGAAACGCGTAGGGAGAAGGGAGCGTCACATGGAGGAACCCATGAATGTATAGATTTGGGTGAGATCTTTCCATGATATACTAGATGACATAAAAAATCTGTAAAGGTGGTGAACTGTATGATCTAAAGAGGAATGTCTAGGTTCACACCCTGGTTTCATAATTACAGACTGTATATCATGCCATTCTTTATTTTTAGGTGATTATTGAAATAAGGCTGTTATTACGAAATTTTTTGAGATCATTGTTAGTGATGATAATGTGTGCTACATAGAAGTGGCACAAAAAGAACAATAGATCTGTAAAAGACATTTTCTAGCACCATGAGAGTGTGATTTTTCAAAACAAATTTACACTAAGCGGATACCCTGAGGGGGTGTCTATGTAGAGTTGGATAACGACACTAAGGGTATACCGGTAGGGTGCTTGAAAGTTTGGTTTTACCGCATCTGATTGAGCGGTTTTTTCTTGTCAGTGTTTGTCTTTTTGTACATGTACATTTTTATGAATGGACCAAGTCCTTTTTAAATCTAATTTTGAATAAAGTAGATTAGTTTTATTTCTGGTATTTTTCTAGCTTGCTGGTATAGATAGAGTCTTCTAGCTAGTAGATCACTCGCTGTTAACTGTGAGTACAACCCCCATCTGTGGACGTCGGGCACTCAGACCATCCTCATGGAGTCAGTTTCTAACCGTTTGTGCAGACACATGCACATTTGTGGCCTGCTGAAGATCATTTAGCATGTCTCTAGCAGTGCTCCTCCTGTTCCTCCTTCATAAAGGTGGAGGTAGCGGTCCTGCTGCTGGGTTGATGCCTTCATACAACCCCCTCCACATCTCCTAGTGTACTGGCCTGTCTCCTGGTAGCACCTCCAGCCTCTGGACACTGCGCTGACAAACACAGCAAACTTTCTTGCCACAGCTCGCACTGATGTGCCATCCTGGATGAGCTGCTCTACCTGAGCACTTGTGTGTGTTGTAGAGTCTGTCTAATGTTACCACGAGTATGAAAGCACAGCCAACATTCGAAAGTGAACATCAGCCAGAAAGCATTGGTACTGAGATGTGGTCTGTGGTCCCCACCTGCAGAACCACTCCTTTATTGAGGATGTCTTGATAATTGCCAATAATTTCCATCTGTTGTCTATTCCATTTGCACAACAGCATGTGAAATTGATTGTCAGTCAGTGTTGCTTCCTAAGTGGACAGTTTGATTTCACAGAAGTTTCATTTACTTGGAGTTATATTCTGTTGTTTAAGTGTTCCCTTTATTTTTTTGAAGTGTATATAGATAGAGTTTTTTTTTCTTTGCGTTGGAGGGTCCAATTCCAGCTATTGCTGTGGGATCTGTGATTTCTATCTACTCCACTGTGTACAGGATAATAGAGTATAATAAAGTAGTTATGGACGTGACGTAACTAACATTGTGCAGTGACTCTGCTTTCCATATAGTGATGGATATTTCTTGTTGCTGAAACTGTGATATTTTTTCCACTTTAACCCTTTTTTAAACCCCTCTGATCAGTGCGATCACACAACATACAAGCCTCTGATGGCTCCGGTGATGCCCTGTACTACTGTAGTGCCGTGTATCATCACTGCCTGTCAGTGTAATACTAACGGCCCCATACACATGAGATCAGAGTTGGCTGATCGGTCATTTGGCAGACGGCGATCTCTCCCGACTCCCCCATACACACAAATATTCCAGCTTTCCTGTGGTCTGTATGAGAGAGTCGCCTCCAGACTCCTCTAGAGGAGGATTATCTACAGGAAGAACAAACGGATTATCCTCTGAAATTCAGGATGCCGGATCCTTCTCTGCCCTGACATCATCTGTCGGGAGGCCCCCAAATACATTATATGGTCGGCCAAACCCCCCGAAATCAGTGCTTTCATGGAACTTTAGTCTAATGTGTATGGGGGCGTTATAAGGTAACTTATTGGACGCTGCCTCTGGCCCGGCCTAATAGACCTTCATACATTGCAGCCCAGACCCCATTATTAGGCATGTAAGTATCGGAGTAACTAAGCCGCCCCATACTATCGAGTACTTGGGGGCGGGGGGCATTCAGCCAAACTCTGTCACACCTTCTTAGATGCCATGTTTGCTTTTCAGGGTTTTTGTTGAAGCCTCATCTGTGCCGTCCCTGCGGTGTACATCTATGTTCTGGGGCACAAAAAGATTCATTTCTTTTTAATAAATGTTTAACATGTTAAAAATTATAAAATGTGTCTTCTGCTTTTTGCTTATTTTTTCTTCTTACAAGAATTGTTGGAGACAATTTTTCTTTAGAAACACTTTAACCCCTTAACCCCCAAGGGTGGTTTGCACATTCATGACCAGACCAATTTTTACAATTCTGACCACTGTCCCTTTATGAGGTAATAACTCTGGAACGCTTCCATGGATCCCGGTGATTCTGACAATGTTTTCTCATGACATATTGTACTTCATGTTTGTGGTAAAATTTCATTCATATAACTTTTGTTTTTATTTGTGAAAAAAACGGACATTTGGCGAAAATTTTGAAAATTTCGCAATTTTCCAACTTTGAATTTTTATGCTTTTAAATCACAGAGCCGTAGCACAAAAAAAACTTAATAAATAACATTTCCCACATGTTTACTTTACATCAGCACAATTTGGGAATCAAAATTTTTTTTTGTTAGGAAGTTATAAGGGTTAAAAGTTGACCAGCGATTTCTCATTTTTGCAACACCATTTTACTTTTACGGACCACATCACATTTGAAGTCACTTTGACGGGTCTATATGATAGAAAATACCCAAAAGTGACACCATTCTAAAAACTACACCCCTCAAGGTGCTCAAAACCAGATTCAAGATATTTATTAACCCTTTAGGTGCTTCACAGGAATTTATTGAATATTTAAAAAAAATGTACATTTAACTTTTTTTCACAAAAAACTACTTCAGGACCAATTTTTTTTATTTTACCAAGGGTAACAGGAGAAATTGGACTGCAAAAGTTATTGTGCAATTTGTCCTGAGTACGCTGATACCTGATATGTGGGGAGGAACCACTGTTTCGACGCATGGCAGAGCTCAGAAGGGAAGGAGCGCCGCTTGACTTTTTCAATGCAAAATTGGCTGGAATTCAGATCGGACGCCATGTCACGTTTGGAGAGCCCCTGATGTACCTAAACAGTGGAAACCCCCCACTAGTGACCCCATTTTGGAAACTAGACCCCCCCAAGGAACTTATCTAGATATGTGGTGAGCACTTTAAACCCTCAAGGGCTTCACAGAAGTTTATAAAGTACAGCCGTACAATTAAAAAATCATATTTTTTCCACAAAAATGATCTTTTTACCCCCAATTATTTTCCCAAGAGCAACATGACCCCAAAAGTGATAGAAGATTCCAGTGCGGGGAAGACGGGAGACCTTCATATAGACGGCCGGTGGGGATGGAGTCAGTGACCGACTCTGGCCAAATCTGTCTCTAGAGCCGTAGTAGGAGATGAAGATGTCGTCCTCATCATGAAGGAGTTATTTCTCATGTCGCGTGTAATGAATATCTCCTGCAGTATTGCTAATGCCGATTCCAGTGTCGGTAATGAGACGAGAATTAGCGTTATGGAAGATCAGTCTATGAGGAACGTGTTCAGCTGCCGACTCCGAGGAGGAAACTGCTTGTTGTCTGTGGCCTAAATGTATAGGTTTTATTAGTAGATGTCAGGGGAGAAAACTAAACCCTGTAAGATAATAAATCTCCTCATATGTTTCCCTTATTATCTCCAGTAATTGTATTATTACACAGGATTCTTACGATGTTACATCGGATCATCTTCTTCTCATTCAGGTCTCTACAATATCGGATCCTCTCAGTGAAGATCTTCTACAGAAGAGAATTTTCCTGATTTACCCATCAAGGATGGATATGGACAGAGACAAGATGGCGGAGAGGATGTTACACCTCACCCTAGAGATCCTCTTCTGTCTCACTGGAGAGGTGAGAGATTCTGATGACGTCACATTCCATCATTCTTATCTATGGGAATAACAGATGGACAGAACTGGAGAGGTGAGGACTCTGGAAATGTCTGTAGTGAGATTTATTACTGTGTCTCTCCATAACCAGGATTACACAGTGGTGAAGAAGACCTCTAGTGATCAGTGTCAGGACCCTGTGTCTGAGGGATGGGGACGACCCCTGAGCCCAATCACGGGGCCTCCACCTCACCCCCTGACCCATGAGGACATCAATGACCAGAAGATCCTAGAACTCCTCTACAAGATGATTGAGCTGCTGACTGGAGAGGTGACACTGCTGGGAATGCTGGGACATTATACAGTAACACTATGAAGGGATCGGGGGGATGACGGTATCATTGTATGTGTCAGGTTCCTATAAGGTGTCAGGATGTCGCTGTCTATTTCTCCATGGAGGAGTGGGAGTATTTAGAAGGACACAGAGATCTGTACAAGGACGTCATAATGGAGGTTCCTCAGCCCCTCACATCACCAGGTAATAGACAGGACTAAATACACACGGCCTATAATTATCTGTATGTAGAGAATGAATTCAGTCCCTGTATGTGTTTCCTCCAGATCTATCCAGTAAGAGGACAACACCAGAGAGATGTCCCCGTCCTCTTCTTCCTCTGGACTGTAACCAAGAAGATCCCAGTGCTCCTCAGGATCATCAGGTAGATGGAGAGAAGGTGTTAGGAGATCTCCCCTATGATGTGTAGACGGCTGTGAAGGTCTTGTGCTCAGTCTTGTTTTATCCACCAGTATTATATGTTTTATACTTGTGTAATGAGAACGGTGGAGATGGCAGGATTAGAGCTGATCATAGATGGGACTTCTCCATCTGTCTGTGACTTTTACAATATTTGTTTCAGGGTGAAGATCTGACCCATATTAATACTACAGAGACATATGTGAGAGATGATGAGCGGTGTAAAGAGGAGATTCCCACATATGACTACCCAGGTGAGTAGTAACCACTGAATGCAGAGAAGTCACAGATTCCTCTCAGTCACCGGCTGTGGCTGCTTTATCGGTGGTGTAGTCCGGCCGTATTACCGTAATCACCATTTTGCCTCTAGACCACAACATTCTCCACCATCCAAAACTGTTCAAATGACATAGACTGGGAAACTGAAACCTGCATATCTCAGAAAGGAAACCAATGTCTGTCAGTGACCAAGGATAATTCTCTGTCACCACTTGTGCGGGGCCCAACTAGAGGGACAGCCCTTCTGGACTTAATGTTAAGCCACAGGCCAGATAGAATAACAGAAGTGCGAGTCGATGGGCACCTAGGGAACAGTGACCACAATATAACACAATTCCACTTGTCCTTCAGTAAGGTGCCCTGGAAGGGGGTTACGAAAACGCTGAATTTCAGGAAAGCAAAGTTTGATCAGCTTAGAGAGGACCTTCGCCGAATTGATTGGGACAATGTCCTCAAAAATAGGAGCACAGAAAATAAATGGGAAATATTTATCAGTTTTACACCCCCACTGCGAGCTAGCCATACTGTACAGAAATAAAAGGGCTAGGAACAGGAGAACACCAATGTGGCTAAATAAGGATGTAAAAAGGGCAATAAAGAACAAGAACAAGGCATTTAAGAAGCTAAACAAGAAGGCAATGAAGAAGCATTAAAAAGTTATAGAGAAAAAAATAAACTGTGTAAAAAACAAATACATTTAGCAAAAGTGGAAACTGAGAGACTCATTGCTAAGGAAAGTAAAACAAACCCCAAACTATTCTTTAATGATATAAACAGTAAAAAGATTAAAATTGATGGTGTCGGCCCTTTAAGGAACAATGAGGGTGAAATCATAGAGAGCGATGTGGGAAAAGCAAATGTTTTAAATACTTTTTTCTCAACAGTGTTCACACAGGAAAAGGATTTGCCAGGGGAAATGCAGAGTGACAATGTAAACTCCCCATTAAGTATTACCTGCCTAACCCAGGAAGAAGTGCAGAACCGCCTTAGTAAGATTAAAATGGACAAATCACCAGGCCCTGATGGCATTCACCCTCGGGTATTAAGGGAGTTAAGTAATGTGATAGACAGGCCTCTATTCCTTATATTTAAAGACTCTATAGAAACAGGGTCTGTTCCTTTTGATTGGTGGCAAGCAAATGTGGCACCAATATTCAAAAAGGGGTGTAAAAGGGAACCTGGAAACTATAGGCCGGTAAGCTTAACATCTGTTGTGGGTAAAATTTTTGAAGGGTTTTTAAGGGATACCATACTGGAATATCTCAATGTTAATAAATGTTTAACTCCATATCAACATGGATTTATGAAGGATCGCTCCTGTCAGACTAACCTGATCAGCTTCTATGAGGATGTGAGCTCTCAAATGGACCCAGGAGAATCATTGGATGTCATTTATCTCGACTTCTCTAAAGCATGTGACACTGTCCCACATAAAAGATTGGTAAGTAAGATGAGAAAGCTTGGGCTAGGGGAAAATGTGTGTAGATGGGTAGGTAGCTGGCTTAGTGATAGAAAACAAAGAGTGGTTATTAATGGGGCATCCTCAGATTGGGCCAGGGTTACTAGTGGGGGACCACAGGGTTCTGTATTGGGCCCCCTACTATGTAATATATTTATTAATGATCTAGTGGATGGCTTACACAGTAAAATATCAGTATTTGCAGATGATACAAAACTATGTAAGGTAGTTACCACAAAGGAGGACAGTTTGCAACTACAGACAGATTTGAGTAAATTGGAGAATTGGGCTGAAAAATGGCAAATGAGGTTTAACACAGATAAGTGTAAGGTTATGCACATGGGAAGGAGAAACAGATGCTACAATTACTTACTAAATGGGAAACTGCTGGCAAAATCAGACATGGAAAAAGACTTAGGCATCTTAGTCAATAAGAAGCTAAATTGGAGTGCCCAGTGTCAGGCAGCTGCCACCAAAGCAAATAGGGTCATGGGATGCATTAGAAGAGGTCGGGGGACACGAGATGAAAACATAATTCTCCCTCTGTACAAATCACTCGTCAGACCACACTTGGAGGATTGTGTGCAATTTTGGACGCCGGTGCTCAAGAAAGACATTACTGAACTTGAAAGGGTTCAAAGGCGGGCTACTAAAATGATAAATGGAGTTGGTTCACTACAATACCCAGAAAGGTTATCAAAATTAGGTCTATTTGCATCGCCCCCTGTTGTTGGCAGGGCAGGGCCGGGCCGTAGGGTACTCGGTACCGGGCCCGTTGATCTCAATGGGAGTTGTCACGGCAGCTGTGACCCGGTCCATGGCCCTGGGCGTCCATTGTAAAAGGGAGATTGCAAGTGCGTTCGGATAATGATTAAAGTTTATGAGTGGATGATTCGTGACGCCACCTGTGGTGCTCGGCAATGGAGATGTTAAGCCGACGCTGGAGACAGATCCTCTGGGACAGATGGTGTGGTGCAGCAATGATGTTGTGGCCCTCCACAGGTAGGGCTGTAGTCCCAGGGCAGAGTAGATGAAGAGATAGGGAAGAGGCGTAGATGGTGCAGTGTTAAGCACAGAGATGTAGCAGTGCTGAGTGTGTTGGCGCAGGAATAAGCGGAGGACACCAGGGCATGTAGTTCCAAAGCTTTATTCACAGTCTGTTGTGTGTACAGGTGCCCGCATCCGTGCCGTGTCCTCCAGGTCAGGAGCTCAGCCAACTTCCAGGCAAGATGAAGCACTCCGCTCCAACACTCCGCCAACATATGCCTTTCCTGAAGTCTCCCTTCTAGCACCTATTTGAAGTACTCACAGTACTGAGTTACACTGGAGTTCCTCCTTTTAGATGTTCTTTGAACTCAACTTGTACGGCAGACAGCTGTAGCCTGCTTCGGGGACTCCTTGCTACTAAGTCCCGGCTCACTCAAGTTGCTGTTGTGCCCCCAAGTCTTGTGTGGGAATAAAGTGGTGACAACTTCTATTTCTCCGGTGTCTGCTGCAGGACCATTAGTATCCATACAACCTCGGGGACCGGACCCCGGCCTTGCGCTTAGAACTTGAGGAAGGGCTCTGCTCTAACCCTAGTCCTTAGTTCTCTTCTCCTTACGCTCCGTACAAAACAATCTTTCTTATGGAGAATTAGGCTTTCTGAATATCTCTTTCCTGTGCCAGCAGACTCGGGTCACTGAGGTCTGCTGCAGCACTTCCTTCAATCCATGCCACTCAGGGGATCTCCTCTCACCAACTGCTCCTGAATCCTATCTTCTCCCGCTCTTTGGTGCAGACTAAACTCCACCCGCCTCCCAGCACTCTTCGTGTTCCAAGCAGGGAGCCACCAAAGGTGCTTTGCTACACTACTATATTGTGTGGGATGCAGGTGTTGGAGTGTGGTCAGGTGTCTCCACCTTACCTGGATGGTGGGGTACCACACCTCAGGAGGAGGTACAGTACCTCTGTGGCTGCTGAACCCTCAGGGGCGCCACATATTTACTCTAGAAAAGAGAAGACTTAGGGGAGACCTACTATATATGTACAAGTATATCAGAGGGCAATACAGAGATCTCTCCAATGAACTGTTTGTACCAAGGACTGTGACAAGAACAAGGGGGCATTCTCTTCGTTTGGAGGAAAGACAATTTCTGCACCAGCACAGAAGAGGGTTCTTCACGGTAAGAGCAGTGAGGCTCTGGAATTCTCTTCCTGAGGAAGTGGTGATGGCCAACTCACTGAATGAATGTAAGAAAGGAATGGATGCTTTTCTTGTGAGTAACAGTATAGAAGGTTACGAATAACAGAATATTATAGGTAGATGGTTGACCCAGCCTAGGGGAAGGAATTTTTTTCCCTATGGAGAAAATTGGCTTCTACTCTGTTGGGTTTTTGCCTTCCCCAGGATCAACAATGCAGAACAGCTGCACTAAAAATAGGCTGAACTAGATGGACATAAGGTCTTCCTTCAGCCTTCAAAACTATGTTACTAGCTTACTTTGGGCATTGAAAGCCCTTTTCTATTGAACTTACAACGTGGAGGTTCCACTTGGTATTAGAAGATGCTGACCGTTACCTGCCCAGATCTGTAACTATAAAGCCAAATGACAGCGTACGTGGAATGTGCTGAGAATATAGAAAATCACTTGAAGAAAGGTATTATGCTGGGCCTGTAAGAGAAAGCAGAGGGTAATGATGCTGTTGGCTTCCTAGAATCCTGAGATCTTATCGGATGAATCTTCTTCTCCCTCTGTTTCTCCATTGACAGATGATGGACCTGAGTGGGGACATGTTTTTTGTGAGATGAGAATTGGTATTATTTTCGCCTACATAACATTGATTGGTTTCTTTATATTTGATATTTGGGAGGCAGAATGAACAAACAGTTGAACACCGCACACTACTGGTTCATCCAACAAGGTTTTCTATTAGACTGTGAACTGTCATTGTCTTGGTAAATAATTAAAGATTTTTACATAGCTTGCCATTTTTATGGACAGTTTAAGTAGAAATGTTCAAAAATATAAAACTCAAGGCTGGGAAATAATTATAATTTTGCGCTGGTTGCAGATATGCTCTAAGCGTCTTGTCTCTATAATATGATCAAGTAATATTAACAATATAAGCAAGAGGGGTTAAATTACCTTCTTCCCACATTGTAGGGTGTCGATCGTATAGAGGTGCTGCAATACTCAAATTCTTGAGTGGAAAATATCCATAGACGAGATATGGCACACGATCTAGAAAAGCGGTGCCTTGAAAAATGTCTATACAGTTATGGCCAAAAGTATTGACACCCCTGCAATTCTGTCAGATAATACTCAGTTTCTTCCTGAAAATGATTGCAAATGCAAATTCTTTGGTATTATTATCTTCATTTAATTTGTCTTAAATGAAAAAACACAAAAAGAATTGTCCTAAAGCCAAATTGGATATAATTCCACACCAAGCATAAAAAAGAGGGTGGACAAAAGTATTGGCACTGTTCGAAAAATCATGTGATGCTTCTCTAATTTGTGTAATTAACAGCACCTGTAACTTACCTGTGGCACCTAACAGGTGTTGGCAATAACTAAATCACACTTGCAGCCAGTTGACATGGATTAAAGTTGACTCAACCTCTGTCCTGTGTCCTTGTGTGTACCACATTGAGCATGGAGAAAAGAAAGAAGACCAAAGAACTGTCTGAGGACTTGAGAAACCAAATTGTGAGGAAGCATGAGCAATCTCAAAGCTACAAGTCCATCTCCAAAGACCTGAATGTTCCTGTGTCTACCATGAGCAGTGTCATCAAGAAGTTTAAAGCCCATGGCACTGTGGCTAACCTCCCTAGATGTGGACGGAAAAGAAAAATTGACAAGAGATTTCATCACAAGATTGTGCGGATGTTGGATAAAGAGCCTCGACTAACATCCAAACAAGTTCAAGCTGCCCTGCAGTCCGAGGGAACAACAGTGTCAACCTGTACTATCCGTTGGCGTCTGAATGAAAAGGGACTGTATGGTAGGAGACCCAGGAAGACCCCACTTCTTACCCCGAGACATAAAAAAGCCAGGCTGGAGTTTGCCAAAACTTACCTGAAAAAGCCTAAAACGTTTTGGAATAATGTTCTTTGGTCAGATAAGACAAAAGTAGAGCTTTTAGGGCAAAGGCATCAACATAGAGTTTACAGGAGAAAAAAAGAGGCATTCAAAGAAAAGAACACGGTCCCTACAGTCAAACATGGCGAAGGTTTCCTGATGTTTTGGGGTTGCTATGCTGCCTCTGGCACTGGACTGCTTGACCGTGTGCATGGCATATGAAGTCTGAAGACTACCAACAAATTTTGCAGCATAATGTAGGGCCCAGTGTGAGAAAGCTGGGTCTCACTCAGAGGTCATCGGTCTTCCAGCAGGACAATGACGCAAAACACACTTCAAAAAGCACTAGAAAATGGTTTGAGAAAAAGCACTGGAGACTTTTTCAGGTGGCCAGCAATGAGTCCAGACCTGAATCCCATAGAACACCTGTGGAGAGATCTCAAAATGGCAGTTTGGAGAAGGCACCCTTCAAATATCAGGGACCTGGAGCAGTTTGCTAAAGAAGAATGGTCTAAAATTCCAGCAGAGCATTGTAAGAAACTCATTGATGGTTACCGGAAGCGGTTGGTCGCAGAAATTTGGCTGCAGGTTGTGCAACCAAGTATTAGGCTGAGGGTGCCAATACTTTTGTCTGGCCCATTTTTGGAGTTTTGTGTGAAATGATCAATCTTTTGCTTTTTGCTTCATTCTCTTTTGTGTTTTTTTCATTTAAGACAAATTAAATGAAGATAATAATACCAAAGAATTTGTGTTTGCAATAATTTTAAGGAAGAAACTGAGTATTATCTGACAGAATTGCAGGGGTGTCAATACTTTTGGCCATAACTGTATGCATGAGTATGACTGCAGCACTATCCTAGCAATATATCGTAGCAATAGAACCAATATTCCGTTTGTGGATCATCATATTTCTTGATGTTACGCAGGTGCTCATTAATTCTCACGTTCATGGGTCTCTTTCTTCTGCCCACATAAAATTTGTTTCAAGGACATCTAATAGAATACAGGCCCCCTTTGATGAGCATGTAATGAAATCTTTAATTTGGTAACATTCATCCCCTTTCTTTATCTCCGTTTTTTTCTTCAATTCTAAAGTTTTACCGACGGAGATAAAGAAAGGGGATAAATGTTACCAAATTAAAGATTTCTTTACATCAAGAAAAAATATGATGATCACCCTCTCTGAAAACATTTTGCTAAAGTACATGAAGGCTCCAAAAGTGGAATAGATGTAATAGGGATCCAAGTAATTAAACAACACTGGTGAAATGGAGATTTTATTAAAAAAATGTCACAAGCAGAGAGTAGGTGGATCTTCGAGTTAGATACATTAAAACCCAGGGGATTAAATAATTAAATTGAGTTATTTGCATTTGAATAAATCATCACTGCTATATAAACACTCCTCCATGATATTAGGACCACCCCTGATGAAGGAAAGCGGTAATGTTTACCAAACGCGTAGGAAATGATCCTAAACGCACATCGTTGTGGAAGAGTGTGCATCACATGATTGCAAAAGAGTCACGTGACTGAAGACGTCACGCAGGTCCTGCAGGTCCTGTGGCTGAACACACGCGTGCATACGCGCCTTCTACAGCACCACAGGACGCCAATCCCCAGCGTCTGTCACCGGCCGGGACAGCGCTGCAACTATACTGACATTTGGCTCACAGCACCGGCTTTTTTTTCCCTTTAGCCTGTGCATCAGTTTATCTAGGATATTCATGATTTAAGGACTCGAGCGCTGCAGCATCGGTATATGGACAGCATCTAAACTGTGGCATTAAGGTAATTCCATCCTCAACACTCACAGGTTGCAATGGAATATACCACTCAGTCTTTAGATATTTCATCGGAACAGTGCTGCAATTGTGCCTAATTATATGCTTTTATGATAGTAGTTCCCTCCTTTATCCTGTGATATATTTTATATTTCTATTTAAGGACATGAGCACTGCAGCATCTTCATATGATTAGTGATCCACATTGTGGAAACAAGGTAATTTACCTCTACTGCTCCTAATGACCTAAATCAGTCCCTGCTTATATTGCTACGATATATTGCTAGGATAGTGCTGCAATCATACTCAATCATATATACATTTTTCAAGGCACCGCTTTTCTAGATCGTGTGCCATATCTCGTTTATGGATATTTTCCACTCAAAAATTTGAGTATTGCAGCGCCTCTATTATTATTATTATTATTATTATTATTATTTATTGTTATAGCGCCATTTATTCCATGGCGCTTTACATGTGAGGGGGGTATACATAAAAACAAGTACAATAATGTTAAACAGTACAAGTCATAACTGGTACAGGAGGAGAGAGGACCCTGCCCGCGAGGGCTCACAATCTTCAAGGGATGGGTGATAATACAGTAGGCGAGGGTAGAGCTGGTCGTGCAGCGGTTTGGTCGATCGGTGGTTACTGCAGGTTATAGGCTTGTCGGAAGAGGTGGGTCTTCAGGCTCTTTTTGAAGGTTTCGATGGTAGGTGAGAGTCTGATATGTTGTGGTAGAGAGTTCCAGAGTAGGGGTGATGCGCGAGAGAAATCTTGTATGCGATTGTGGGAAGAGGAGATAAAAGGGGAGTAGAGAAGGAGATCTTGTGAGGATCGGAGGTTGCGTGCAGGAAAGTACCGGGAGACGAGGTCACAGATGTATGGAGGAGACAAGTTGTGGATGGCTTTGTATGTCATGGTTAGGGTTTTGTAATGGAGTCTTTGGGTAATGGGGAGCCAGTGAAGGGATTGACAGAGGGGAGAAGCTGGGGAATAGCGGGGGGACAGGTGGATTAGTCGGGCAGCAGAGTTTAGAATAGATTGGAGGGGTGCGAGAGTGTTTGAGGGGAGGCCGCAGAGCATGAGGTTGCAGTAGTCAAGGCGAGAGATGATGAGGGCATGGACTAGGGTTTTTGCAGATTCTTGGGTGAGGAATGAACGGATGCGTGAAATATTTTTGAGTTGAAGTCGGCAGGAAGTGGAAAGGGTTTGAATATGTGGTTTGAAGGAGAGATCAGCATCAAGGATTACTCCGAGGCAGCGAGCTTGTGGGACTGGGGAGAGTGGGCAGTCATTTACTGTAATTGATAGGTTCGTAGGGGGGGTCACGTGAGATGGGGGAAAGATGATGAATTCTGTTTTGTCCATGTTGAGTTTCAGATATCTAGTGGAGAAGAAGGATGAAATAGTGGACAGACATTGAGGGATTCTGGTTAGTAGGGAGGTGATATCTGGTCCAGAGATGTAGATCTGTGTGTCATCAGCATAAAGATGATACTGAAAGCCATGAGATTCTATGAGCTGTCCCAGGCCAAAGGTGTAAATAGAGAACAGCAGGGGCCCTAGGACTGAACCTTGTGGGACTCCGACAGATAGGGGGCGAGGTGAGGAGGTGGTGTGTGAGTGGGAGACGCTGAATGTCCGGTCTGTTAGGTATGATGAGATCCAGGAGAGGGCCAAGTCTGTGATGCCGAGGGATGAGAGGGTCTGTAATAATAGGGAATGGTCCACTGTGTCAAAGGCAGCCGACAGGTCCAGGAGGAGGAGGACAGAGTAGTGTCGCTTGCTCTTGGCAGTTAAGAGGTCATTGGTGACCTTAGTAAGGGCAGTTTCAGTGGAGTGGTGTGACCGGAAGCCAGATTGTAAGCGGTCGAAGAGGGAGCAAGAAGAGAGATGGGAGGACAGTTCAAGGTAGACGTGTTGTTCCAGTAGCTTGGAGGCGTATGGGAGAAGTGATATAGGGCGATAGCTAGATACAGAGGATGGGTCAAGAGAGGGCTTTTTGAGGATAGGTGTGATGGAGGCATGTTTAAAGCTTGAGGGGAAAACACCAGTTGTTAGTGATAGGTTGAAGAGATGGGTTAGGGTTGGGATGAAGACTGTGGTGAGGTTTGGGATGAAGTGGGATGGGATCGGGTCGAGTGCACAGGTGGTGAGATGTGATCTTGAGAGTAGAGTGGAGAGTCGATCTTCTGTAATGGTGGAGAAGTTGGTTTTGAAGGTGGAGGGCTGGGAAGTCGGGAGGAAGGGCTCTGGGGGTTGTTGACCAAAACTGTCCCTGATGTTATCAATTTTCTGCTTGAAAAATGAGGCAAAGTCTTCAGCTGAGATGAGTGGGGAGGGAGGAGGTGCTGGGGGGCGGAGGAGAGAATTGAAGGTGTTGAATAACTGTTTAGGGTTGTGAGACAGGGAGGATATGAGAGATGAGAAGTAGGTTTGTTTAGCTGTGGCGAGTGTGGTCTTGAAAGTAGTGAGGGACTGTTTGAATGCGATGAAATGCTCGTTGGAGTGGGATCTTTTCCATCTGCGCTCAGCAGCCCTGGAAGCTCGCCTCAGCTCTTTGGTCAGGCTGGTGTGCCAGGGCTGTCTGTTGATTTTGCGAGTTTTGGTATGTGTAAGTGGGGCAGCGGATTCCAAAGCTACAGCTATTGTGGTGTTATATAGAGCGGCAGCGTCATCCGCATTGTGTAAGGAACTTATATCTGTAAGAGGGAGGAGGGATTCGGAGAATGAGTGTAGGTCAAGGTGTTTAAGATTCCTGCGAGGGTGTGAAAGTTTGTGGGGTGGGGATTGTAGACATGGAGTGAAGAGGGAGGAGAATGTGAGCAGGTTGTGGTCAGAGAGAGGAAGAGGTGAGTTAGAGAGGTTAGATAGGGAGCAGAGGCGGGTGAAGATGAGGTCCAGTGTGTGGCCATCTTTGTGGGTGGCTGTAGAAGACCATTGAGTGAGGCCGAAGGAGGAAGTGAGAGATAGAAGTTTAGTGGCAGCTGAGAGGGAAGTGTCAATGGGGATGTTGAAGTCGCCCATGATGATAGTAGGGATGTCCGCGGAAAGGAAATGAAGTAACCAGGTGGTGAAGTGGTCAAAGAAGGTGGTGGCTGGCCCTGGGGGGCGGTAGATGACAGCCAGTTGGAGGTTGGAGGGGGAGTAGATGCGCACAGAGTGCACCTCAAAGGAAGGGAGGGTAACAGAGGGTGGCAGTGGGATTGGGGTGAAGGAGCAGGTATCTGACAGGAGAAAACCAACTCCTCCACCATGTTTGCTGCTGGGGCGGGGGGTGTGAGAAAGGTGGAAGCCGCCATACGAAAGTGCAGCAGGAGAGGCTGTGTCAGAAGGGGTGAGCCAGGTTTCGGTGATGGCGAGGAAGGAGAGTTTGGTAGTAACAAAAAGATCATGGATGTAGGAAAGCTTGTTGCAGACAGAGCGAGCGTTCCACAGAGCTCCTGTTAGTGGGACTGGGGAAGCGGGGGCTGGGTGAATGGGTATAAGGTTGGAGAGGTTACGGAAGGTTGTGATAGAGCGTGGATGGGAGGTAGAAATGACTGTGGGAATGTGGTGAGGAGGACCAGGATTTGGAGAGATATCACCAGCAGTGAGAAGGAGCAGAGAAAGTGTTACCAGGTGGGAGCAGGAGAGGGCATGAGGGGGCTGTCTGTGTTTGGAGACAGAGGATTGTATGTTAAGGAACAGTTTTGAGGCAGAGGTGAGGTGGATGGGGAGGATTGAAGAAGAGATGAACAGTTCCTTACTAGGAGTAGGGATTAGGGGAATTAGCAGAAAGTGAAGGATTATTGGGGTGAAAGTGAAAACAAACAGAAACATTGTTTACAGTGACTGTGTCCAGTTACCTTCAGTTCCCTTCTGGTTCAATTCTGGTTTTAATTCTTAAATTAATCTTCACACTTCTAGCACACACTTATAGCAATCACAATGCAGACTGAAGTCTATGCAGACTTGTACTCTGCAATATATGTACAACTAAGTGCAGTCAGGTGTGAAGCAGAGAGGAGTGGTCTCTGCTCATCTTGGCCAGACAATTAAGAGTGGACCAGATGTATATGATCAAGCCAGAGTAAACAAGGTCATAAATAACACTGGGGTAAGCTGGGGTAAGCTCTATACGATCGACACCCTATACTGTGGAAATAAGGTAATTTAACCCCTCTTGCTTACATTGTTTTAATAATATTTGAACATATTATAGAGACAAGTCGCTTAGAGCATATCTGGAACCAGCGCAAAATTATAATTATTTCCCATTATTCCAATTTTGGTCTTGTTGGTATAGACCCTAATTTTTGCTGCGGTTTTCAGTAAGGTAAAAACGCGCCACTAATTAAAATTAGTTTTAAAACTCAAGGATATTTTATTAATAAATAATAATTTTTTTTATCTTAGCAGATGACCGTACCAGGAGATCAGAGGGACAGCTGACATCTTCAATTTTTAAATCTGATGATCTTGAGATCCTACAAGATACAACTGAAGTGATTGCTGTTACTCCAGATATATCATCATCCATTCACAGCAAAGATCTGTCATCTGATCCTATGAAACAGGTCCCATCTTCTGATTCATTACTGACTACTAAGGGAAATCAAAGTCACAAAAGAGGCAATAAAAAACAAACTGCTCCTAAAGCAAAGAAGTCATTCTCATGTTCAGAATGTAGGAAATGTTTTAACAAGAAATCTCATTTTGTTACACACCAGAGAACTCACACAGGGGAGAAGCCTTTTTCCTGTTCAGAATGTGGGAATTGTTTTAAACAGAAATCAGATTTGGTTAATCACCATAGAACTCACACAGGGGAGAAGCCTTTTTCCTGTTCAGAATGTGGGAAATGTTTTACACAGAAATCACATTGTGTTACTCACCAGAGAACTCACACAGGGGAGAAGCCTTTTTCCTGTTCAGAATGTGGGAAATGTTTTAAACGGAAATCGTTTCTTGTTAGGCACCAGAGAACTCACACAGGGGAGAAGCGTTTTTCATGTTCAGAATGTGGGAAATGTTTTAATGAGAAATCACATTTTGTTACTCACCAGAGAACTCACACAGGGGAGAAGCCTTTTTCCTGTTCAGAATGTGGGAAATGTTTTAAACAGAAATCAGATTTGGTTAATCACCATAGAACTCACACAGGGGAGAAGCCTTTTTCCTGTTCAGAATGTGGGAAATGTTTTACACAGAAATCACATTGTGTTACTCACCAGAGAACTCACACAGGGGAGAAGCCTTTTTCATGTTCAGAATGTGGTAAATGTTTTGCACTGAAATCAGATTGTGTTATCCACCAAATAACTCACACAGGGCAGAAGCCTTTTTCCTGTTCAGAATGTGGGAAATGTTTTAACAACAAATCAAATTGTGTTAAGCACCAGAGAATTCACCAGGGGAGAAGCCTTTTTCATGTTCAGAATGTGGGAAATGTTTTAACCAGAAAGGGAGTCTTGTTCCACACCAAATAACTCACACGGGGAGAAGCCTCTTTCATGTTAAATGGAAAATAAATCTTGATCACCATCTGAGATCCCACACAGGGGGGAAGCCTTTTTCCTGTTCAGAATGTGGGAATTGTTTTAAACAGAAATCAGATTTGGTTAATCACCATAGAACTCACACAGGGGAGAAGCCTTTTTCCTGTTCAGAATGTGGGAAATGTTTTACACAGAAATCACATTGTGTTACTCACCAGAGAACTCACACAGGGGAGAAGCCTTTTTCCTGTTCAGAATGTGGGAAATGTTTTAAACGGAAATCGTTTCTTGTTAGGCACCAGAGAACTCACACAGGGGAGAAGCCTTTTTCCTGTTCAGAATGTGGGAATTGTTTTAAACAGAAATCAGATTTGGTTAATCACCATAGAACTCACACAGGGGAGAAGCCTTTTTCCTGTTCAGAATGTGGGAAATGTTTTACACAGAAATCACATTGTGTTACTCACCAGAGAACTCACACAGGGGAGAAGCCTTTTTCCTGTTCAGAATGTGGGAAATGTTTTAAACGGAAATCGTTTCTTGTTAGGCACCAGAGAACTCACACAGGGGAGAAGCGTTTTTCATGTTCAGAATGTGGGAAATGTTTTAACGAGAAATCACATTTTGTTACTCACCAGAGAACTCACACAGGGGAGAAGCCTTTTTCCTGTTCAGAATGTGGGAAATGTTTTAAACAGAAATCAGATTTGGTTAATCACCATAGAACTCACACAGGGGAGAAGCCTTTTTCCTGTTCAGAATGTGGGAAATGTTTTACACAGAAATCACATTGTGTTACTCACCAGAGAACTCACACAGGGGAGAAGCCTTTTTCATGTTCAGAATGTGGGAAATGTTTTGCACTGAAATCAGATTGTGTTATCCACCAAATAACTCACACAGGGCAGAAGCCTTTTTCCTGTTCAGAATGTGGGAAATGTTTTAACAACAAATCAAATTGTGTTAAGCACCAGAGAATTCACCAGGGGAGAAGCCTTTTTCATGTTCAGAATGTGGGAAATGTTTTAACCAGAAAGGGAGTCTTGTTCCACACCAAATAACTCACACGGGGAGAAGCCTCTTTCATGTTAAATGGAAAATAAATCTTGATCACCATCTGAGATCCCACACAGGGGGGAAGCCTTTTTCCTGTACATAATATGGGAAATGTTTTAACTAGAAATGGAATCTTACTACTACTAATCTTTCTTTTTATATAGCTCTAACATATTCCGCAGCACTTTACAGTTTGCACACATTATCATCGCTGTCCCCAATGGGGATAACAATGTAAATTCCCTATCAGTATGTCTTTGGAATGTATGAGGAAACCCACGCAAACACGGGGAGAACATACAAACTCCTTGCAGATGTTGTCCTTGGTGGGAGTTGAACCCAGGACTACAGCACTGCAAGGCTGCAGTGCTATCCACTGAGCCACCTCACCAGGGAACTCACACAGGGGAGAAGCCTTTTTCCTGTTCAGAATGTGGGAAATATTTTAACCGGAAAGCGCTTCTTGTTAGACATCAGAGCAGTTACACAGGGGAGAAGTCTTTTTCATTTTCTTAATGTGGGAAATATTTTACTTGGAAATCAGCTGTTAATAAACATCATAGACATCACATAGGGGAGAAGCCTTTTTTATGTTCATAATGTTGGAATAGTTTTAACCAAAATTAAATCTTCTTAAATGGGTTGTCTCTTTTCATTCCTCATGTTTGCTGACAAAAGGATAAAACTAAACTTTATTAATTCCAAATATAAAACTATACCCATAATTCACCCCCTGAAGGTTAGTCAGTAGGTGACTAATAGAAAAAACATATACCCCACATCTCAGTATATAGGGTGAGATGATGTATGCACACTCTCCAAGCCTCTCATTTCTAAGGGTTTCATCGTCCTCACCAAAGGTGACTCATCAGGAGACTATTTAATATTGATCTACACTCACTGGCCACTTTATTAGGTACACCTGTCCAACTGTGTGTTAAGACTTAATTTCTAATCAGCCAATCACATGGCGGCAACTCAGTGCATTTAGGCATGTAGACATGGTCAAGACAATCTCCTGCAGTTCAAACCGAGCATCAGTATGGGGAAGAAAGGTGATTTGAGTGCCTTTGAACGTGGCATGATTGTTGGTGCCAGAAGGGCTGGTCTGAGAATTTCAGAAACTGCTGATCTACTGGGATTTTCACGCACAACCATCTCTAGTGTTTACAGAGAATGGTCCGAAAAAGAAAAAAAATCCAGTGAGCGGCAGTTCTGTGGCCGGAAATGCCATGTTGATGCCAGAGGTCAGAGGAGAATGGGCAGACTGGTTCAAGCTGATAGAAAGGCAACAGTGACTCAAATTGCCACCCGTTACAACCAAGGTAGGCAGAAGAGCATCTCTGAACGCACAGTGCGTCGAACTTTGAGGCAGATGGGCTACAGCAGCAGAAGACCACACTGGGTACCACTCCTCTCAGCTAAGAACAGGAAACTGAGGCTACAATTTGCACAAGCTCATCGAAATTGGACAGTAGAAGATTGGAAAAATGTTGCCTGGTCTGATGAGTCTCGATTTCTGCTGCGACATTCGGATGGTAGGGTCAGAATTTGGCGTAAACAACATGAAAGTATGGATCCATCCTGCCTTGTATCAACGGTTCAGGCTGGTGGTGGTGGTGTCATGGTGTGGGGAATTTTTTCTGGGCACTCTTTGGGCCCCTTGGTACCAATTGAGCATCGTTGCAACGCCACAGCCTACCTGAGTATTGTTGCTGACCATGTCCATCCCTTTATGACCACAATGTACCCAACATCTGATGGCTACTTTCAGCAGGATAATGCGCCATGTCATAAAGCTCGAATCATCTCAGATTGGTTTCTTGAACATGACAATGAGTTTACTGTACTCAAATGGCCTCCTCAGTCACCAGATCTCAATCCAATAGAGCATCTTTGGGATGTGGTGGAACGGGAGATTCGCATCAGGGATGTGCAGCCGACAAATCTGCGCCAACTGTGTGATGCCATCATGTCAATATGGTCCAAAATCTCTGAGGAATGCTTCCAGCACCTTGTTGAATCTCTGCCACGAAGAATTGAGGCAGTTCTGAAGGCAAAAGGGGGTCCAACCCCTTACTAGCATGGTGTACCTAATAAAGTGGCCAGTGAGTGTATATTCAAGCGAGACTAGACAAAAAACAAACTAAAATCATGTATCATGTTATCCGAAACAGAAAACTAGTCACATATTGGCAGATCCCAGACTTCAAACTATATACTTCATATAGTTTTTACATCACGAGGGACATGGATCTATTATTCTATAGGAAACAACCTAGGGGTTTTCAGCCTCAGTTGGAGGAATACAGATCTGCTCCATTGACCATCACTGAACCATGGATACGTTTGGAGAAGCCAGGTTGTGATCCTCGAATCAACTGGCCTTTTACCTTGTATGGACTGAATGGATTGTCATCTTCCTACACTTGTCGTTACCTCCTCTCTGTGCGTGCCACAGGTGGGTTAGCGATCCTGTGAGCGAATCAGCGGAAGGGTGAGACTCTGTAATGTGCACTCTGTTGGGTGTTTTGCCGGGACTGTTCTATGTGTTATCTGCCTATTTTGTGGTTCAATAAAGCATTGCCCACACTGTTTTACCCTCACTGTGTGTTGTCTGAGTAGTGTTATGCCCATGTTAAAGGGAGAGTGAGCATTCAGTGGGATGATCCCTCATCCATGTGGTTTCGGCCAGCGGATCGGGGTGCCGGCTGACCACCCCATGTCTTCACAGGCATGCTTCAATAGTCTCAATGGGAGGCTAGAAGCTGCTATAATCCGATCGGCTCTGCTACATACAGGCAATGATCAGATCACCTGCGTGTAGCAGAGTTGCTCACTTGCTATGAGCGCTGACCACTGGACAGCGCTTATAGGATCCAGCAGTGACAACCATAGAGGTCTTCTGGAGACCTCTGGTTGTCATGCAAGCCCATCGGTGACCCGCGATCACGTGACAGGGTCACTGATGTGCGGGATTTCTGGCCCATCATGTGCCAGAAAAGATGTAGGCTCAGCGCCGGGGCCCACATCAAAAGGAGGGAGTCCGACATCCTCATACAGTTACACCCAATGTCAGAAAGGGGTTAAAGGGGATTGTTTTTACAGAGACAGAAGTGGTAATCAATCATGTGTACATACAAATAATTACAAAAATACACAGATTCTAATGTTAAATAGTATAGAGTTAAGACAAGAAAATATAATTTGCGTAAATCAAGTGTAGATGTAAACATTCAGGCAAATGTCAAATGTTCAAAAACACAGCAAAAAGGCAGAGATGCTTACCTGCCCAGACCTCCAAACAAACGCACTATCAGGGTGAGTGGGCCCATATAGTTAGGATGGCGGCAACACAGGTGCAAGAATACAGATGAGACAACCGCTCACAACCTACCAGTGTATGGAGGGGCGGTTGCTTGGTATATTAATGCACAATGAAGACTTGTATGCTCCGCTGTTCACACAATGGGAATGCACATCATCCAGGCTAACAGCCTATTAGTTACACCCATACTATTAGATCAGGCAGGCTGCCCAGTGCTATCCAAATGCATCCCATGTGAACAGACACCACAGTTTACAAGACCGAATGGGCCCAACTGCACCCTGAAAAATAAAATGCAAAAAACACATATAAAAATATGAGAGGTCTTAGTAAATATTTTGGCCAAAATACGTATGCAAGTAACTCACGTCATGCGTTGGCCTAAAAAAGTGTCTAAGGACTCAGAGAAATTGCTTCTTCTACTTCCACCACTGCTGCTGCTGCTAATGTTTTGGCGTTGAAGAATTGATGGTCCGGAGGTTGGAAGTCTACAGCTGCGATGCGAACGATGTGCTTCAGTGATGTCTTGGGGAAAAGCTCTCGTAAGGTTGTATAAAAGCGTGTTTCAATACTCCAGCATTCACAGTTCCCTTTCTAGGGCGGGAATCATCTGGCAAAATTTGGTTTTATAACGTGGATCTAATAAAGTGGCAACCCAGTAGTCAGCGTTATTCCTAATCATGACTATACGGGGATCATGTTGCAGATAGTGCAGCAAGAAGGCGCTCATATGTCGGGCTCTACCATGAGGTCCAAGCCCATGCTGTGTTGGTGGCTGGGTAACAATGAGGCTCGTTTCCTCCATCCCATCCCGCCAACCACAAATAACAGAGAGGGGAGTATTATCCTCTTCATCTGACAGTTGCTCGCCCATCACCTCTTTCTCTTCCATTTGTTCCTCAGATCTTGTACTTTAGATAGCAGCTTGTCTATCACCACCCCCCCTCGATCACAGTAATCCACCCTCCCTTGACACCCACCTGTGTGGCGACAGTCTTGAACTTAGAGACAATATTATCCCTTCTACATCCCTTCTACATCCTCTGCTTCCTCCTTTCCTCCTCTTCTTCTAGGACCACCATCTCTTCCCGCAGGCTATTCAAAGTCTTCTCCAGCATATAGATGACCGGAAAAGTGATGCTGATGATGGCACCATCAGTGATAACCATCTCAGTAGATATTTCAAAACAGTGCAGAAGGGTGCAGAGGTCCTTAATCTGTGTGCACCCTGTAAATGTGACATGCGTACTGCGTTGGCCCAGGCTATACGACATGACATACTGCGTCAGGGCTTGTTGCTGCTGCCACAGTCACTGCAACATGTGCAGAGTGGAATTCCACCGTGTATCAATGCAAGTCGATGAGGAGAGGGATGCGAATGGCAGAAATGAGCACACAGCTTACGTGCTTTCTGGAGCAGCTCACCCAGGACAAAATAGTGGCTGAGAAAACACTGTACCACCCGGATGAGGACATGAGCCATGAAAGGCACGTGTGTGAGCTTGCCTTGCCGTAGGGCCGCCACCAGGTTTGCACTGTTATCGGACTTGGCCTTCCCTGCATGCAGGTTCAGCGGAGACAGCCATTGATCAAACTGAGCCTGGAGAACTGTCCACAACTCTTCAGCTGTATGACTGCGATCTCCAAGACATATGGAAAGGAATACATGGCTAGAAGGATATAACTTATTTGTTAGAAACACACTTGAGGAGGAGGTGTCGCATTGTATGTTAGAAACGCGTATATCTGCACAGAGATCCAAGCTTCAGAGACTGGGAGTTCTGTGGAAATTGTTTGGGTAAGAATACAAGGACAGAACAATGGAAAGGACACCATTGTAGGCATTTGCTACAGGCCACCTGTGCAAGCTGAAGATATGGATGAACTCTTTATGCATCAAATGGTCAAGTTCTCCAAAAAATATGACATAGTTGTCATGGGAGATTTCAACTATCCAGACATTTGTTGGGAATCTCTCTCAGGCAAAACTAACAGGTCAAGGAAATTCTTATCCTCTCTTGATGACAACTTTATCTTCCAAAAGGTAGGGGAGAAAACAAGGGGAACTGCTACCTTGGATCTAATCCTCATAAACAGGGAGGAAATGGTTGAGGAGGTAAAAGTGGCTGGGACCCTAGGAGGTAGCGACCACGCTATATTAGAATTTTGGATAACTAGAGGAGGAAGACCTGTGAAGTCTCAGATGTCAAGGTCAGATTTCAGAAAGGCAGATTTTAAGGGATTCCGAAAGAGAATTGGAGGAATCCAATGGCTGTGTCACATCGCCGTCAGACACAGGGACTGCTGTTCCTGCCTCGGCCACTGGGAGGCGCCGGACTGTCACGTCGGCATCAGACACAGGGACTGCTGTTCCTGCTTCGGCCACTGGGTGGCACCGGACTGTCACGTCGCCGTCAAACTCGAGGACTGCTGTTCCGGTCTCGGCCACAGGGAGGCGCCGGACTGTCATGTCGCCGTCAGACTCGGGGATGGCTGTTCCTGCCTCGACCACTAGGAGGCACCGTGGTTCGCCCGTGGGTGGTGGTGACAGAGAAGGGGCTCCTGCGCAGGCATCTGGTGGGCACAGGCTCCGCTCCTGTCAGTCATGAAGGGGTTTGTGCATCACCATCTGGCCTGGTCCTGGGGGCGGTCCAAGTGACGTCATGAGACTGTGAGCCTGTGAGGGATAGCCTGATCCTTCAAATACCTTGGGGCCTGTCTTGCAGACCACCAGATATAGTCTTGGTTTCCCCAGTGTACTAGTGTGTTATTTGCTATTGCTGACTCTGACCTTAGCCTGGATTTTGACTCTGATACTGCCTGCTGATTTTGTACCTCTGCCGCCCGCCTGGTTTAGACCTGGACTCCTGACTACTACTTCGGTTCCATTAATTTATCCCTTTCTGGTGACCGTCCTGCTCTGGTCTGCTGCTCTTATACAGACAGCTACCTCCTGGGCTCTGCTGTAATTCCAGATCCCTGTATAGGGGTAAAGGGTCTCTGGGTTGCTCGGGGTGCTGTCTCAATTGCAGTCCAGACTCGCACCAGACGGTCGTCACATTATATCTGGCCCAAAATCGTTTTTATATATCCAGCGTATATATAAAAGCATTATCTCTGAACTTTTTTTTTCCCTCTCCTGCCTCGCTGGCTGAGCTGATTTTTTGGGTAAAAGCACCTGTTACCTGCTTCTTTCCACAGCCTGGAGGAACACTCCCATTCTCCTACACAAGCATGCTGCAGTCTGGAGACTTCAGGGAAAACGCTTGATGTCAGAAGTCTTCACTCCCGGGACGTCAGCCCCTGGGCAGCTCTGGTCATGCCTGCCCAGGGGCCCAAGTACTGCTGGCAGATGCTGCTAAAGTTTTTTTTACCCATCTCTCTGTCATACCTTAAAAAGTCTCTGTGTTTGGAGGCTTATGTGGATAGTGGTTCTGAGGGAAACTTCATGGATTTCTTGGTGGCAAAGAAGCTTGGTGTACCACTGCTAAGGCTTAATGCCCCTATTAAAACCACTGCGATTAATGGCACATCTATTGTCCAGGGTGGAGTATAGTTTGTTGCTGCAGAAATTGCAATGTCAGTGGAGACACTACATACTGAACATGTGTCATTTTTTGTGATTGATAATTTATCACCGCAGTTATTTTGGGTATGCCATGGTTGCGTACACATAATCCGGTCATAGACTGGCACCTGGGTGATATTGTGCGCTGGAGCCCACAGTGTCAGGACAACTGTATATCGCTATCGGTGAACCAAGTTGAAATCAAACCTCTCTTTGTACCGTATGCATTTAGAGATTATGGGGATGTTTTTTCCATAGTGGAATCAGAGAAATTACCCCCTCACAGAGAGTATGATTGCCCCATAGACTTGATACCAGATTCTCGTCTCCCAAGGGGAGAATATTTAATCTCTCTGGTCCAGAGCATCAGGCCATGAAAGACTACATAGCAGACAGTTTACATAAGGGGTTTATTAGACCGTCCACCTCACCTGTTGGAGCTGGGTTCTTTTTTGTGGAAAAGAAAGATGGTGGCCTCAGACCTTGCATTGATTACCGTGAGTTAAACGCAATCACTGTAAAAAAACAGTATCCGCTTCCACTCATCCCTGATCTTTTTAATCAGCTGTTGGGAGCCCATTGGTTTACTAAGCTTGACCTCCGTGGAGCATATAATCTTGTCCGTATAAGAAAGGGAGATGAGTGGAAGACCGCATTTAACACACCCCTTGGCCACTTTGAGTACCACAAAATGCCGTTCGGGCTCAGTAACGCACCTGCTGTGTTTCAGAATTTTGTGAACGATATCTTCAGAGACATCTGTGGAGTATATGTAGTCATTTGTTTGGATGACATCCTGATCTACTCTGCTGACCTTATAATGCACGTCCAACATGTTTGTTCTGTTCTCCAGAGACTTAGAGAACATTCTCTATTCGCCAAACTAGAGAAATGCGTTTTTATGGCTGAGGAGGTACAGTTTCTGGGGTATATTGTCTCAGCTAAAGGGTTCGCATGGATCCTGCCAAGATCCAACTCATTAAGGAATGGGTACAACCCACGTCTCTTAAAGTGCTGCAGCGATTCTTAGGGTTCACCAACTATTATCACAAATTTATTAAAGGTTTTTCGGAGATCACTAAACAACTCACGGATTTGACCCGGAAAGGGGCGGATGTGGTTAATTGGAAGCCTGAGGCACTTCAGGCATTTTCTGTTTTAAAAGAATGTTTTGCTTCTAACCCGCTATTGATTCAGCCTGATCTAGACTGCCCCTTTGTTGTAGAGATTGATGCCTCTGAGGTTGGAGTAGGAGCAGTGCTATCGCAGGACTTGTCTTAACTCTATACTATTTAACATCAGAAGCTGTATTTTTGTAATTATTTGTACATATACATGATTGATTACTAATTCTGTCTCTGTAAAAACAATCCCCTTTCCGACATCGGGCGTAAATGTACTTCCTCCCTTTGATGTGGGCTACGGCGGTAAGCCCACATATTTTCCAGCACGTCAGCTGTTTTGAACAGCTGCCATTTGCCCCTAACAGCCTCTGACAGCGGCAGTTAATGCACACTTCCAGCAAGATTGCCGGAAATCCCGCCCATCGGTGACTCCATCACATGATCATGGGTCACCGATGGGTTGGCATGACAACCAGAGGTCTCTAGCAGACCTCTATGTTTGTCACTGCCGGAATGCTATAAGCACCGCCCGCTAGACAAAACCACATGGACCAGGGATCGTCCAGCCAAACTGCCCCTCTCCTTTTAACATGTTCAAAACACTACTCAGACAACACAGGGTGAGGGTTAAACAGTGTGGTCAATGCTTTATTGAACTACAAACCAGGCAGATAACACATAGAACAGTCCCAGCACAGTACACAAGATGGGGCACAATACAAACTCTCACGCTTCTACTGACCCGCCGGGATAATAGCTGCTGTGACATCAGACCTTCCAGGGTCACTACCCCAGCTGTGGAACACATACAGAGAGGAGGTAATGACAAGTGTTGGAAGATGACAGTCCATACAAGGTCAGTTGATCTGAGGATCACAACCTGGCTTCATCTTCCAGGGTCGACTACTCCACCTGTGGCACACACACAGAGAGGAGGTAATCCCAACCTGACTTCTCCAAACATGTCCATGGCTCAGCGATGGTCAATGGAGCATATCTGTATTCTTCCAACCAAGGCTGAAAACCCCTAGGTTGTTTCCTATAGAATGATAGATCCGTGTCCCTTGTGATGATGTTGTGGCTGCTGTCCTGTCTCTTTTACTTTGGATGTATAGATGTCTTGGCAGAATCTCTCTGGTTGTATCTCTCTCTCAGTCTGTCATGTCCGCCATGTTTGTCATGTCTGCCATGTCTGTTTTGTCTTAAGAACTCCTGGAGCGATGTGCATGTGCATATCTTGTCTGCTGTCCTGCATGTTCACTAGAGCAGTGTGCACACTCACCTCATGTCTGAGCTGCAGGATGCCTGCGTTTCTGCTCTGCCTTCTGTGATCTTCTCGTCTTGTCTAGGATTCCTGATCATGTGTTCCTGCCTGGATCCTGCACTGTCTGGTTCGGCAATCATCTCGTCATGTCTGGAACTCTGATCATGTGACCTGTCTAGGTTTCAGCACTGGATCTGCAGTCGTCTTGTCATGTCTGGAACTCTGATCATGTGACTGTGCTCTGTTATCCGTGGATCTGAACCCGGAAGTGCTCCCCTGGTCCTGACCTGGAAGAGGAGGTGCTATGCCCTATATCAGGCCGCCCCTTCCTATGCTCAGGGCCTGAGTATTGTGTGGTGTCCCTGCATGGCTGCTTGGTCTGTGGGGCGCTCCCTCTATTCTGTGCACTTGCACTCTGCCCTGTCTTGCGTCTCTGCACACGCTCTGTGCTCGTACTCCATCTCTTGTCCCGTGCCTTGTCTTATGTTTGTCTGTTGTGCCATGTTCATCTTTGTCCTGCTTGGACTTGTAGTCCTTCTGTTTCTCTGCCTTGCTTGTTTTCGCTATGCCTTCTTTTGTACCTTGCCTTGCTCTGCCTTGTTCCTCCCTATGGTCTTTGCTTGCTCTGCCTCGCTCTCTCCTATGGTGCTCTGTTGTGCTCCCTGGCACACGCACCCTTCCTCCTCTCTTTTCCATGTCTAGTCCCAAGGTTCTCCCTTGGCCCGGCTCTGGGCTTCGCCTACACTCCGCTGCTAGACTCTTTCCTATTATGCTCTCTTGCACATTTGTAGGCTAGTCCCAAGGTTCTCCCTTGGCCCGGCTCTGGGCTTCGGCTTACGCTCCGCTGCTAGCTCTGTTCTTGCTCTGATCTGCTTCCATTCCTGGTTCTGTACTCTGCCTAAGCCCTGCCTTGTTTCTCGTCTTGTCTTCCCTTGCTCTTTTTCTTCGTATGCTCTTTGCATGCACCTGGCCTTCCTAGCCTCCTGTTTGTGCCTCAGCCGTGCCCGCCCTAGCCGTGCCCGCCTGCTTGTGCCTCAGCCGTGCTTGTCGGTCAGTGACAGCTGTGTCACCTGCCATGCCTCAGCCGGGTTCGCTGGAGTCTTGCCCGTCTGTCAGTGCCGCAGCCCGATCAGCTAGCCAGTGCCCCAGCCGTGCCCTCTGTGCTCCCTTGCACTTCACGCTGTTTCCGCACTGTGCTCTGCGTGCTCTCTAAAGCACGCGCAGGCTCTCGCCTGCCCATGGCATACCTCCCCGTGCTTCTATAATAGTACGCACAGGTTTGGCCATGTACCCTGTCGTGCCCTCTTGCACGCACAGGTCCTAACCTGGTCCTTGAACCCTGTCCCTGGCGTGCCTCTCTGCACGCGCAGGCCTCTGCCTAGCCTGGACCCTGGCGTGCCCCTTTGCATGCTCAGGACTCTGTCTTGTACCTCGTGCCTTGGCGTGTCTCTACACACGCACTCTGTCTCGTACCTTGTGCCTTGGCGTGTCTCTACACACGCACTCTGTCTCGTGCCTTGGCGTGTCTCCACACACGCACCCTGTCTGGTTTTGTGAACCCTGGCGTGTCCCCTACACACGCACCTAGTCTTGAACCCTGGCGTGTCCCCTACACACGCACCTAGCCTTGAACCCTGGCGTGTCCCCTACACACGCATCTAGCCTCAGACCTCAGCGTGTTCCCTAACACGCATCATGCCTGGATATCTGTCGTGCCTCCTTGCCTGAAACCTGGTTTGCCTGCCAGATGCCGGGAACCTGCCGATCGCTGCCAGAGATCATGAGCTGGATGACTGCGGCCTGACGTCCGGAGCTGATGTCCGCAGCCTGATGCCTTGATGATGTCGATCGTTGCCAGCAGTCCGGAGTCCGATGCCATCGTGCCGTTACCTATGCCTAGGCATGCCACCTGGCACGTACCATGCTATGGACCTTGGCGTGCCCACGCACGCACCTTTCCGTGTTTGCTTTCTCACGTTTTTGCACTGTATGTGATCCTGAGTTATCCTAATGAAGATACCTTGCACCTACATCTTGTCTTGTCTTGCTTCCTGCTCGTCTTTGTAGTCAGACACTTGCACTTAGTGTCCCCTGAGCCGGCCGTCTGGTTCCAGCAGTCGTGGTGGCTCACCCCCTTGGTCTTGCCCCTGACACTCCCTGTATAGGGGGTGGATTCTCACAAGGTAAGCTCGTCCTTGGTGGGTGGGTGCCATGACCCAGAGGGTCCACTCAAAAAATGGGCTCAGAAGGAGCTGAGTCCGTCACACAGTCTCTTTATACAGAGGCATTTAACCTATTTTTAGACTTAACAAGTGTCTCTCATTCAGTATTTACATAAATGGTAAGAATGGAGATGAGATTATTATAGCATTATTGATTATTTAAACTATTTGCATAGTTTATCCCTTTCTGCTGTAAGCCCCCGTCACACACAGTGAGATCGCTAGTGAGATCGCTGTTGAGTCACAAGTTTTGTGACGCAACAACAATCTCATCAGCGATCTCGCTGTGTGTGACATGTATCAGCGACCGCCCCCCCCCGCCGGGTATCGCTGATCATGCTTGAATGCCCTGGACTTTTTTTGATCGTTGGTCTCCGGCTGGCCAGCATGCATCGCTGTGTGTGGCAGCGGGAGACCATCGATCAGTGAGCTGGAGCTGGTATCCAAGGTAGACAGCGGGTAACTAAGTGACGCGCGCGCTTGTTACCCGCATCGTCACTGGTCCTGATCGCTGGTGAGATCTGCCTGTTTGGTGTTTGGCAGTTCACCAGCGATCATGTAGCGACACAACAGCGATCCTGACAAGGTCATATCATTGTCGGGATTGCTGGTGCGTCACTAAGTGTGACAGGGGCTTTAGAATTCAACAAACTGGCTCAGTAACACAAGGCATAATTAGCATATCAGCAAACATCACCAGTGATCAAGGATAAGCACGCAATAAAAGTCACTATTACCGGCTTACACAAACAAAAGTCTGTGTTATTGACCAACTAGAAATCAAGACTTAAATTTAAAGCCAACATACAGATAACATTCTATTATTCTTCATTTTCTAAAAAATAGTCATCTGGTTAATTAAGATACAATGCTGTATGTTTTCACAATGCCAAAAGTAAAAAAAAAAAAAGTTTTTAAAAATATTAAAAAAAATAAAAGTTCTAATCACCCCCCTTTCACAATAAAACAATAAAAAAACAAACATACACATATTTGTTATAGACGCATTCAGAAATGCCCAATCAATATAAAAAATAATTAACCCGATCGCTAAATGGCGTAACGAGAAAAAATGTCAAAACACCAGAATTTACTTTTTTTGGTCGCCGCAACATTGCATTAAAATACAATAACGGATGGCCAAAAGATCGTATCTGTACCAAAATGGTCTCCATTAAAAACGTCAGCTCGGCACACAAAAATAAGCCTTCACCCAACCCAAGATCCTGAAAAATGGAGACGCGACGGGTATCGGAAAATGGCGCAATTCTTTTATACTTTACCTTATAAGGATGAGTTATTTTTACTGATACAGCGGGTATGGAAAGTATTCAGACCCCTTTAACATTTTTAAATTGTTTCATTGCAGCCATTTGGTAAATTCAAATTCATACTATCTATTCCTGACACTGGAGTGGCTTATAAACTTCAGAAGCATATAGTTTGAGGTCTGGGATCTGCCAATATGTGGCTAGTTTTCTGACTGTTTCTGATAACAATACATGATTTTAGTTTTTTTTTGTTTAGTGTCACTTGAGTATATGCCAATATTAAATAGTCTCTTGATGAGTCGTCTTTGGTGAGAACGATGAAACCCGTAGAAATGAGAGGCTTGGAGAGTGAATGTGTATACGTCACCTCACCCTATATACTGAGACGTGGGGTATATGTTTTTTTCTATTAGTCACTTGTTGACTAACCTTCAGGGGGTGAATTATGGGTATAGATTTACATTTGCAATTAATAAGGTTTAGTTTTATCCTTTCGTCAGCAAACATGAGGAATGACAAGAGACAACCCATTTAAGAAGGTTCAATTTTGGTTAAAACTATTCCAACATTATGAACATATAAAAGGCTTCTCCCCTATGTGACATCTCTGATGTTTATTAACAGTTGATTTCCAAGTAAAAAATGTCCCACTTTAAGAAAATGAAAAAGTGTGTGACAGCTCTGATGGAGATCAAGAAGCGCTTTCTGGTTAAAATATTTCCCACATTAACAGGAAAAAGGCTTCTCCCCTGTGTGAGTTCTCTGGTGTTGAACACAATTTGATTTCCTTCTAAAACATTTCCCACATTCTAAACATGAAAAAGGCTTCTCTCCTGTGTGGATTCTCTGGTGCTTAACACAATCTGATTTATTGTTAAAACATTTCCCACATTCTGAACAGGAAAAAGGTTTCTCCCCTGTGTGGATTCTCTGGTGCTTAACACAATCTGATTTATTGTTAAAACATTTCCCACATTATGAGCAGGAAAAAGATTTCTCCCCTGTGTGGATTCTCTGGTGCTTAACACAAACTGATTTATTGTTAAAACATTTCCCACATTCTGAACATGAAAAAGGCTTCTCTCCTGTGTGGGTTCTTTGGTGGATAACAAACTGTGATTTATGTGTGGTGCCCCTGAGGCTCAGTCGCCACAGAGGTACTGCACGTTCTCCTAAGCTGTGGTGCCCCACCATCCTGGTAAGTTGGGAGCTCCTGACCACGCTCCAACACTCACATCCCACACAATAGAGTAGTTCAGCATAACCACATTGCGGCTCTTTGCTTAGAGAGTAGCAGAGCACCTTTGGTGGTTCCCTGCTTGGAACACTAGATGTGCTGGGAGGTGGGTGGAATTTAGACTAGATATAAAAGAACGGAACAGTTCCAGGATTGAGGTTCAGTCGGGGTTCAGTCTGACAGGAGGTTGAGAGGCCACTCGTAGAGGAGTGGGGATCCCTGGAAGAAGGGATGGAGGAAGGAGTGCTGCAGCTGCCTCAGTGACCTGAGCCAGCTGGCACGGGAAAGGAAAGGAAAGAAGAAGGACATTGAACCGGACATTGAACCGAAGCCTGAGCTTCCATAGAAGGGAAAGACAAGTACGGAACGTAGGAGTAAAAGGGAACACAGAAGACGTGGGTTAGAGGAAGGACCCTGCCTAGACGTTCTAAGCGCAAGGCCGGGGCCCGGTCCCCGAGGTTGTATGAATGCTAATGGTTCTGCAGCAGACACCGGTGGAGTAGTGGGCTGTAAATGCACTCCCATCTAAGACTTGGGGGCACAACAGCAACACGGATAGAGAGCCGGGACTCAGGAGTAGAGAGTCCCCAAAGCAGGCTACAGCTGTCTGCCGTACAAGTAGAGTTCTTGGGAACATCTGTCAGGAGGAACTCCAGTGTAACTCAGTACAAGGAGATCTTCACACTTAAAGGCGCTATAGAGGAGACGTTCAGAAAAGGCACATAAGTTGGCAGAGTGTGGAAGGGAGCTTTCCATCTTGCCTGGAGGTTGACTGAGTCCCTGACCCGGAGGACACAGCACAGAAGCGGGCACTACAGACTGTGAGTAAAGCTTTGGAACTACATGCCCTGGTGTCCTCCATTCCTTCCTGCGTCCGTCCGCCTGGCACTGCTACATCCCCTGCGCCAAACACTACACCATCTAAGTGTCTCCACATCTACACTGCCCTGGGACAACAGCCCTGCCTGTGGAGGACTATACCATCACTGCTGCACCACACCATCTGTCTCAGAGGATCTGTCTGCAGCATCGGCTTAACACCTCCCTTGCTGAACACCACAGGTGGCGTCACGAACTATTCATCTAACTACATTCCACCATTCACAACATCTTCCGCCATTGCTTGGGCGCCCAGGTCCACGGTCTGGGTCACCGCTGCTGTGACACGTCCCCCTGATACCGGCCCGGTACCGAGTACCCCACAGCCCTGGGAGGGCGACCCATATGTGCAAAACATTTTCCACATTCTGAACAGGAAAAAGGCTTCTCCCCTGTGTGGATTCTCTGGTGACTAACACATTCTGATTTATTGATAAAACATTTCCCACATTCTGAACAGGAAAAAGGTTTCTCCCATGTGTGAGTTCTCTGGTGCTTAACACAAACTGATTTATTGTTAAAATATTTCCCACATTCTGAACATGAAAAAGGCTTGTCCCCTGTGTGAATTCTCTGGTGGGTAACAAAATTTGATTTCTGTGTAAAACATTTCCCACATTCTAAACATGAAAAAGGCTTCTCTCCTGTGTGAGTTCTATGGTGCCTAACACTATCTGATTTTTTTTAAAAGCATTTCCCACATTCTGAACATGAAAAAGGCTTCTCCCCTGTGAGAGTTCTTTGGTGATAAACAAAATGTGATTTCCATGTAAAATACTTGCCACATTCTGAACATGAGAATGACTTCTTTGCTTTAGGAGCAGTTTGTTTTTTAATGCCTCTTTTGTGACTTTGATTTTACTTAGTAGTCGGTAATGAATCAGAAGATGGGACCTGATTCATAGGATTAGATGACAGATCTTTGCTGTGAATGGATGATATATCTGGAGTAATGGCAATCACTTCAGTTGTATCTTGTAGGATCTCAAGATCATCAGATTTAAAAATTGAAGATATCAGCTGTCCCTGTGATCTCCTGTTACAGTCATCTGCTAAGATAATAAAAACAATTATTTTTTAATAAAATATCTTTGAGTTTTATATTTTTGAACATTTCTACTTAAACTGTCCATAAAAATGGCAAGCTATGTAAAAAACTAATTATTTACCAAGACAATGACAGTTCACAGTCTAATAGAAAACCTTGTTGGATGAACCAGTAGTGTGCGGTGTTCAACTGTTTGTTCATTCTACCTCCCAAATATTGAATTAAAAGAAACCAATCAATGCTATGTTGTAACATATCAGTATTTCTATAATAAAAAATACAGATTAATTCACATATGCAGAGTCTAACTAGCTAGCAGAAACTCTGGTCAGTGGATGAGAGAGCTATTCTGAGGATTTTGGCTGATACATCTGTTCCCTGCTTGTCAAACCTATAGGTCACTTGTCAGAACTGTCAATATGTGACTATTTATAATGAATGGTTCTCCATAGGTTTAAGTTTCTTAGGCTAAGGTAATAACTATATGCAAAGTGTTAAAATAACTAAAGTTCTTCTAATATGGAAAAGGCTACGAATATAGCGGCAAATCACCATATGTGGTTATAGGACAGACACTAATGCAAGTCTATGGGTCAAAATAGTATAAAAGCCAACCTTACTCTTGTTCAGGAGATCTCCCATAAGCTGGAGACTCTCGAACACACGGACCACAGCTGCTCAACTCAAGGCCATATGTAAGAACTATGAATGCTTGTTTTTTCCTTCAATATTTATTACGTCATGTACTCACTTTTCCTCATTTTTGTAATCACTTGTTGAATGAACAATTAAACAAGATTTATTTTATCCACAATTCAACATCGCTTTTCCTTTTTATCCTCACCGTGCTCTTACTTGAAAAGTAAGAAAGAAATATTTTTCTTCATTTTGGCGAGCTCAGGCCAGGTTGACCTTTTGTGCTAATTTAGGCTGGCATTCCATCATTGTTTGTACACGAAAACACACCTGTTGTACAAAGCCTCCTCAGGAATTCCACCATTTCACGTCACAAAGATCAGACTGAATCTACAGACTACGTGTAAGGATCTCCAACCATAAAGAGCTGCATGCGTCCCATCCAGATGGAGGTCTAAGGATTTCAGTAAAGACAAAGGACCATCCAGGATCAACCCAGGAGACAAAGGATCAACCCAGGAGAGGAAAAGACGCTCCATAGGTGAGAAAATGGATTTTATACATGATTATTCTAAGAAAAGTAACAGAGTTTAAGTATGTTCATAGTCATACAGATGCACAATTATGGTCTAGTTTGTATAGTCAATGTGAAGCAGAAAATGTTAAAATTGATAAGAGGTTTTTCTCAGTAAAAAGTTACAAAGAAAGCTTCAAAATGTCATGCACATGGTCCGAGTGTACAATAATTTAGTCTTTAAGAAAACTGAAACATAAAACTTATACTGTCACACAGGAAATTAATCACACTGACACACCAGGTGACACACAGGAGTCTGGCGGAGATTACTTCGATTGTTCAAATTGTTTGATATTGTCAGAACATATTGAACAATTGGAAGATCAGATTGATACTCGGACAGAGTTATTGTCCAAATTGCGACAAGATATAAAAAAGGTTTCTGCTAACACAAGATCAACAGGTAAACAGGAGGACAGTGCTGCTGCCTCATCATTTGTACCAAACACACAAGATCCAGATGTCACAGTAGAGGATTTACAGGCAGATGACATACAACGGAAAAAATTACATGACAGAGCAGCACGCATTAATCTGAAAATACATGATCAGTTAATGAAAATTGTAAAAGACATTCCAAATTACAACGATAAGATGGACGCCTTTTATAATGCGGACATTTTTGAATCAAACACAGAAAAAATCAATCTTAATGATGAACAAAAAAATAAGATATTCAAAGTATGGCTACCTTCACATATGGGAAAAAGATTACCGACTGCACCCAGATTAAATGATGATCATGAAATGACACATAGTACAAAAGAAGACAGACTTAGACAATTGGTATTGTTTACAACCGGAGATGTGGCGCCCGTGAGGCTTCAGTCGCCACAGAGGTACTGCACCTTCTCCTAAGGTGTAGTGCCCCATCATCCAGGTAAGGTGGGAGCTCCTGACCACACTCCACACCTGCATTCCACAACCACACTCCACACCTGCATTCCACACACAGGATAGTTCAGTGGGGCCACCTAACAGCTTCAGGCTGGGGGTTAGCAGAGCACCCCTTGTGGAACCCTGCTTCGTAACACGAGATGTACTGGGAGGCGGGTGGAGTGAGATGATACAAAAGAGTGGGAGGAATGAGTTAGTGAACAGTTGGTTAGAGGAGAGAAGATGGGTATCTGAGGGACGTGCTGCAGCAGGTCCCAGTGATCTGTGCTGCTGGCACGAGAAAGACCAGAGAAAGAGACTGATAAGATTGATAACCTAACCTTCCATAAGAGAGATAGAACAGATCGGAACGAAGGAGAATAGAAGGACAGTGGGAAGCTGGTTGAAGAAAGACAGAGAACCCTTCCAGTCCAGAGAGCGCAAAGGCCGGGGCCCGGTCCCCGAGGTTGATTGGATCTTTATGTCCGGCAACAGACACAGGAGGAGTAGTGAGCCGCTAACGCCTTGCTCCCATCATAGACTTGGGACACAACAGCAACTGAATAGAGAGCTGGGATGCAGTGAGGAGTCCCCGAAGCAGGCTACAGCTGTCTGTCATACAAGTAAAGACTAGGAACACCTAGAGAGAGGCATTCCAGGGTAACTAAGTACTGGAGTGCTTCGCACCTAAAGGCGCATTGGAGGAGTCGTTCAGTGAAGGTACATATTGGCGGAGTGTGGAAGGGAGAATCCTATCCTGCCTGGAGGTTGGCTGGAGCCCTGACCTGGAGAACACAGTATGGAGGCAGGCAGTTGTGTGAACTACAAACAGTGAGTAAAGCTTTGGAACCGCATACTCTGGTGTCCTCCAGTTATTCCAGCACCGCTACACCTGAGTAACAACATCTATACCATTCTGCGCCTCTCCTCATCCATTGCACCTACACTGCCCTGGGACTACAGCTCCACCTGTGGAGAGCTATACCATCTCTGCTGCACCACACCATCAGTCCCAGCGGATCTCCATGCAGCGTTGGCTCAACACCTTACTTGCCAAACACCACGGGTGGCGTCACGAACTATTCTACCATTAACTACATCACCGCCATTGATATTGGGCGCCCAGGGCCACGGACCGGGTCACCGCTGCTGTGACACATTCCCGCCTGACACTGACCCGGTACCGAGTACCCCGCTGCCCTGGGTGTGCGAGGGCGACCCAATTTTGGTGTCACGAACAGGATGACGAGACCCGATGCCATCGGGTTCTGTGTGCCTTGGATTTACAACTTTTGAAAATGTGCAGAAGACCAAATTTAATAGACTGTAAAATGGACATTAGAAATGGCCGCTGGCGCGGAGAAGAAGGGCGTGAAGAGATGGGAGGTCCTAAGAAAAGACCGCGAAGAGTATTGGGCCGTCCCTGCCTGAATTACTATGTGACAGATGCATGGCCCACCCTCAAGGGGTTCGTATACTGGCTTGGTATGGAGGCGCTGGAAGAAGACGCCGCCCCCGGAAGAAGGGGCAGAGGAAGCCAGTGGCGAGCAGAAGGGCGGAGCAAGGAGAAGAACACCAGAATGCCATTTTGGAGAGCGAGGGAAGGAGGCCTGTGGAGCGCGGGCAAGTGCAAACCCCTGGTGCCATGGCTGACGGCTCCAACCCGAACTCCTGAATGAACCGCCAGCAATTAGAAGATGAAATTGCTGAAATGACTACCCGTCTGCAGCTACGAAGAGAAGCGCTGGAGAAGCTGAGAGCGCGCCCCGGTGGGGCCTACACCAGCGGTACCACCCTCTCCATCGGTACCCGTGGCTACCGCACTGGACTGTCCCCGGGCGGCGCTGACCTACACATCTACTTTGACCGTGCAGTTGAGCACCACCGGCCCGGAGAAGTTACCGGAGGAGCCGGGAGTGGAAGCAGAGCTCCCGCCTGGACCTGGCGCGGCTGCACCGGTCCCCAGAGACCCCTGCGGATCCAGAACCCACAACTGCTCCTTCATCAACTGCACCGGAGCCGAGGCCGCACCGCCGGGAGACCTCAGGTATGTCCGATGTCCCTTCCCCTGAGAAGACCCGGGGTTGCCCCACCGTTGCAACGGCCGGCCAGGTTGTGTTAGACCTGGTCTGGGACCGGGAAGCCAGTCCCCGGGAGGAGATACCGGAACCCCCAACAGTGGCACCGCAGGCCCCAGTAGGCCAAAGCAGGTCCCGGGCGGAGCAGAATGAGGCCTATGGTCGAGCCACCATTAAAAAGCTGGCAGATGAGTACCGGGAGAGGGAGCAGAGGAGATTGGCTGTAATGGGCCCGGATCTGAAGAGAAAAGAGAGGACCCGTGCTGGGCATTACGGTTCCCAGGATGCAGCTGGTTAGGGGCAGGTGCTTGGGGGCAGGTGCTGAATGTGAATAAGTTGAGGGGTTTTGGATTCATCGCGGACCCCAAGCGCATTGGTGATCTGTTCTTTAACCGGCGGGATGTGGAGCCTCATCTGAGGAGAGGGCATCCAGATGGAGACCTGCAGCCTGGGGAATATGTGACCTTTACCCTGCATGAGGGATTCAGGGGATGGTACGCCCTGAATGTACAATGTATCCCTGCAGAGTTCATTGAGAGGTACCTGCCATCAAGACCAATCAATGCTCCATCCACCGGTACCCCACAGACTGCTCAGGTACCTGTTTCCAAGAACAAGGTTTCTATTGCATCACCTCCAGTTCGGCGGCCCAAACCAAAGATCTCTGGCTTGACACCGTGGGAAGAGGAGTACCTGCGGATTGCTAATGACTACTTGGTATCTGGTAGCCGTTAAAATAATTTACAAAATCTCTTTACCCAGGAGGGTTTTCTTTGCACCAGTTGTGCCTTGTTTGCTATCATGTTTTTACGGCAGCACTTTTGTTGCCTGCTTTTGATTGGCAGTGTTTTTCTACAAATGGAACTGTGGAGATCATGAACACTGTGTGATCCAAAACTTTCTTGTAGTTTGCACCCCTTTGGGTGCTCTCTCTTGGTTTTACATATAAAGACTCTTTGCGAAGATGATGTTTTTGAATGGACACTTTTCGAAAAACGATGTCTACGTCAAGGGACACTGCAAGAAATCCCGGCTGGGAGCAGTGTTCAGCACTTTGCAAGAATTTTGAATGTTTTATGATAACGTATTTGATAATGTTGTGTCTTATGAAAAGTAAATGTCTTTTATAGAGTTAGAAAGGTTTTGAGATAGACTGTGAGAATTGAATAAAGACTGAAGAATTGAAAGTGACAGGTGACAGGCCAAGCGTAGATGGTCAGTGTCTTGCGTCCAGTAGAGAAAGAGAAAAAGAGAATAATTGATAGCAAATGTAATAAAGAAAATGTGTTGAGTATAGCACTTTGAATTAAGAATTGCACTTAAGTAAATTTTTGATACTAAGATAGGAAGTTAGCCTGTTTGTAACGTTTAAGAAATGTGCTTCCTACATTAGGAAGATTAGATAAGTATTGTTAAACAGCATTTAAAAATTTTTGTGTGTTCCTGTATTGTACCTTTTGTTGTCTTGCAGCCCGCGGACATGCTGTGCTTACCTGGGGGGGGGGTATGTGGCTCCCCTGAGGCTTCAGTCGCCACAGAGGTACTGCACCTTCTCCTAAGGTGTAGTGCCCCACCATCCAGGTAATGTGGGAGCTCCAGACCACACTCCACACCTGCATTCCACACACAGGATAGTTCAGTGGGGCCACCTAACAGCTTCAGGCTGGGGGTTAGCAGAGCACCCCTCGTGGAACCCTGCTTCGTAACACGAGATGTGCTGGGAGGCGGGTGGAGTGAGATGATACAAAAGAGTGGGAAGAGTGAGGGTTAGTGAGCAGTTGGTTAGAGAAGAGAGAAGATGGGTGTCTGAGGGACGTGCTGCAGCAGGTCCCAGTGATCTGGGCTGCTGGCACGAGAAAGACCAGAGAAAGAGACTGATAAGATTGATAACCTAACCTTCCATAAGAGAGATAGAACAGATCGGAACGAAGGAGAATAGAAGGACGGTGGGAAGCTGGTTGAAGAAAGACAGAGAACCCTTCCAGTCCAGAGAGCGCAAAGGCCGGGGCCCGGTCCCCGAGGTGGATTGGAACTTTATGTCCGGCAACAGACACCGGAGGAGTAGTGAGCCGCTAACGCCTTGCTCACATCATAGACTTGGGACACAACAGAGAGCCGGGCCGCAGTGAGGAGTCCCCGAAGCAGGCTACAGCTGTATGTCATACAAGTAAAGACTAGGAACACCTAGAGAGAGGTATTCCAGGGTAACTAAGTACTGAAGTGCTTCGCACCTAAAAGCGCATTGGAGGAGTCGTTCAGTGAAGGTACATATTGGCGGAGTGTGGAAGGGAGAATCCTATCCTGCCTGGAGGTTGGCTGGAGCCCTGACCTGGAGAACACAGTACGGAGGCAGGCAGTTGTGTGAACTACAAACAGTGAGTAAAGCTTTGGAACCGCATACTCTGGTGTCCTCCAGTTATTCCAGCACCGCTACACCTGAGTAACAACATCTATACCATTCTGTGCCTCTCCTCATCCATTGCACCTACACTGCCCTGGGACTACAGCTCCACCTGTGGGGAGCTATACCATCTCTGCTGCACCACACCATCAGTCCCAGCGGATCTGTATGTAGCGTTGGCTCAACACCTTACTTGCCAAACACCACGGGTGGCGTCACAAACTATTCTACCATTAACTACATTACCGCCATTGATATTGGGCACCCAGGGCCACGGACCGGGTCACCGCTGCTGTGACACATTCCCACCTGACACCGGCCCGGTACCGAGTACCCCGCTGCCCTGGGTGTGCGAGGGCGACCCAAAGACATGCCTACAGTTGATATTTTAGGGAATTTACAAACAAATATTTCCGATGATCCATTCTCTTTTTTGGTAAAATTTGAGCAGGCCTATAGAATGGTAATGGACCTTAGACCTCACGAAGAGGTCGGCCAGGTATCTATCACATAGATAGTATGTGAAAATACAGTATATACTGCTCAGGGAACACTTAACCTTCAGAGATAATTTCCAATTTGTCTGCATTACTAATTAACAGCTGTTACAATACCAAACTAGGTCGGTCCCTATAGGAGAAAAATCACAAGAATAAAACTGTATTTTCACATACTATCTATTCCTGACACTGGAGGGGCTTATAAACTTACACAGTATATAGTCTGAGGTCTGGGATCTGCCAATATGTGGCTAGTTTTCTGACTGTTTCGGATAACATGATACATGATTTTAGCTTTTTGTCTAGTCTCGCTTGAATATAAGTCAATATTAAATGGTCTCCTGATGAGCCATCATTGGTGAGGATGATGAAACCCGTAGAAATTAGAGGCTTGGAGAGTGAGTGTGTATACGTCACCTCACCCTATATACTGAACTGTGGGGTATATGTTTTTTCTATTAGTCACCTTCTGACTAACCTTCAGAGGGTGAATTATGGGTATAGATTTACATTTGGAAGTAATAAACTTCAGCTTTATCCTTTTGTCAGCAAACATGAGGAATGACAAGAGACAACCCCTTTAAGAAGATCCAATTTTGGTTAAAATGATTCCAACATTCTGAGCAAAAAAAGGCTTCTCCCCTATGTGAAGTCTCTAATGTTTATTAACAGATGATTTCCAAGTAAAATATTTCCCACATTAAGAAAATGAAAAAGGCTTCTCCTCTGTGTGACTGCTCTGATGTCTAACAAGATGCTCTTTCCCTATTTCCCACATTCTGAACAGGAAAAAGGCTTCTTCTCTGTGTGGGTTCTCTGGTGCCTAACCAAATTTGAGTTAAGGTTAAAACATTTCCCACATTCAGAACAGGAAAAAGGTTTCTTCCCTGTGTGAGTTCTCTGGTGCCTAACCAAACTTGAGTTAAGATTAAAACATTTCCCACATTCTGAACAGGAAAAAGGCTTCTCCCCTGTGTGAGTTCTCTCGTGCCTAACCAAATTTGAGTTAAGATTAAAACATTTCCCACATTCTGAACAAGAAAAAGGTTTCTCCCCTGTGTGAGTTCTCTGGTGAGTAACAAAATGTGATTTTTGTTTAAAACATTTCCCACATTCTGAACAGGAAAAAGGCTTCTCCCCTGTGTGAATTCTCTGGTGAGTAACAAAACAGGATTTTTGTTTAAAATATTTCCCACATTCTGAACAGGAAAAAGGCTTCTCCCCGGTGTGAGTTCTCTGGTGAGTAACAAAATATGATTTTTGTTTAAAACATTTCCCACATTCTGAACAGGAAAAAGGCTTCTCCCCTGTGTGAATTCTCCGGTGCCTTATCAAATGTTTGTTAATATTAAAACATTTCCCACATTCTGAACAAGAAAAAGGCTTCTCCCCTGTGTGAATTCTCTGGTGTATAACAAGGTCTGATTTCTGATTAAAACATTTCTCACATTCTGAACAGGAAAAAGGCTTCTCCCCAGTGTGACTCCTCTGGTGCCTAACCAATTTTGAGTTAAGATTAAAACATTTCCCACATTCTGAACATGAAAAACGCTTCTCCCCTGTGTGAATTCTCTGGTGGTTAACAAAATATGATTTCCGTGTAAAATATTTCCCACATTCTGAACTTGAAAATGACTTCTTTGCTTTAGGAGCATTTTGTTTTTTATTGCCTCTTTTGTGACTTTGATTTTCCTTAGTAGTCAGTAATGAATCAGAAGATGGGACCTGTTTCATAGGATCAGATGACAGATCTTGGCTGTGAATGGATGATGATATATCTGGAGTAATAGCAATCACTTCAGTTGTATCTTGTAGGATCTCAAGATCATCAGATTTAAAATTTAAAGATGTCATCTGTCCCTCTGATCTCCTGATACAGTCCTCTGCTAAGATAAAAAACAATTATTTTAATAAAATATCCTTGAGTTTTATATTTTTGAATGTTTCTACTTAAACTGTAGATAAAAATGGCAAGCTATGTAAAAATCTTTATTTACCAAGACAATGACAGTTCACAGTCTAAAAGAAAACCTTGTTGGATGAACCAGTAGTGTGTGGTGTTCAACTGTCTGTTCATTCTGCCTCCCAAATATTGAATAAAAAGAAACCAATCAATGTTATGTAGGCGAAAATAATACCAATTCTTATCTCACAAAAAACAAGTCCCCACTCAGGGCCATCATCTGTCAAAGGAAAAACAGAGGTTCCCGCACTATTAGTGGCTCAAAGGCTGTTGAAAAGCAACAAGGTTTCCATAAACCGATCCAGCAAAATCCGCTCTCACTTCGGAGTCTTGCAGTGTGCGCAAACAACATTTAGGATCCCTGTATTTAGCAATATTATAGTGAGAAGAATCCACTTAATTTTTGGTGTGTGTCTCCTGGAGCACAATCTGGGCACTATGTGCTGGGTAAGAAAATGGCAAATGTGTAATTTTCACTCTCCAACATCCACTGCGTGTTAATTTCCTGAAAGTGGTGGTGGAGTCAAAATATTCACTCCTCCTAAGGATTATAACCCTCAGTGAATTAATTTATAACATGGAATCACTTTATGAGGATTTCGACTATTCTGGTTTTCTGTCATTTAGTTATATTAGGGCTTCTGCATATGATGTGTCCAATCTCATTTGGGATCTGTTCCTGCTGTCCAGCTGGAGTAATCTGCTCCCTACTTCAGCCAATTGGAAAGTACCACACCCTACTAAAGCGCAAAGCACATGGCCGGAATCTGCCAGATACAGCGCTGTTCTCCTCTGGTTCAGTCCTCTGTGCTCAGCTTGCGGCTTGTGTATTTGTTTCCTGCTGTGACCGTGGCCCGTTTACTGACTACTCTTGTGTCTCCTGATTCTGTATTCTGTCCTTCTGGTTCTGACCCAGCTACCTGACTATTCTTCTTGCCATCTAACACCACAGAATAGCAGGTAACACCATGGTCCAAGCCTAGAGGTCCCAGTGTAAGTCCAGATCCATGTAATGGTGTTATAGGGCGATGAGCAAGGCAATCCTTGGGATATGGAAAGCAGAGAAGATAGAGCCAAGCATGTTCATGGTGGACATCTTTTGAGCTGCCAGGTGACCATGAACAGTGCTCCCAATACATTGTGTCTGCAAACTATTCCAGCTAGATCTGCATTCAAATAGCTAAATGGCGCTCCTTCCCTTCTGAACACTGCCATGTGCCCAGACAGTAGTGTACAATCGTATGTAGGGTATAGTGCGAAGCTGGAAAATAATTTGTAAGATCCATTTGTTTCCTATTATCCTCTGTGAATAATTTACCACCACATAAAGTGACACACGTCAGATATTAATAATGGGGTCTGATTAGGACCACAAAACTGGCTGCAGGAAGAGGTTAAATCAGAGGATTTTGGACACTACTGTAATCAAACACTGTGACTATAGACAATAACATCTACTGAAATGATCAAACTCCACAGTCTCCATCAGTAATAAATGAGTAGCTAGTGGTGAAACCTCTCTGGGGTAATTAGAGTATGGGGCTCGGTGACCTCACAATTTAAACTATCGTAAGCTCCAATATTTTCTATCAGATGAGTTTCATGAAGAAATATTACACATTTATAGAGAACTGTGTATAATAGTGCAGAGCTGAGATGTCTTAAAGGGAACCTGTCAGCAGGATTGTGCTCAGTAACCTACAGACACTGTCAGGTATACTGATTACAATGATACCTGGTGATGAAATCCGTCTTGTGGTTGTTGTATAATCTGTATTTGTAGTTTTCAGTTAATGAGATTCTCGTGCTCTGGGGCGGGGCTGGGGGTGGGGCTGTGGGCGGGGCTTTATGTGGTGCTCTGATTACATATTCATCTGTATTGGCTTATGACAGGTCGCTGACCCCTCACTGACCTGCCCCCCATTATAATAGTGATGAAAACATAGCTAGAATCAAAGGTAGATATAACAATCATATTTCTTGATTAGAGATACTCTCCATTAATCATGAAAAGCAATAATGAACCTTTGGGAGCTTAGATCGCTAGAATAGAGTCAAAAGAAGGTGTGTGTATAAGTAAAGTCATAAATTCCATCTTATCCCTGCTTATCAAAAAAAGTATGACAAAGCCTTTATTTAAATCCACCAAAACAGGGCATATAAATATACATATAAAATGCTCCACACCTTATGTACAAAAACTAATAAAATCAGGCGGACAGCAACACAACCATGGTGCGGCCACACAGGCATGAGGTAATTAAGACAGAGAGCAACACGATGTGATAGTAACCTAAGAGGAGTATTACATGTGCGAAGCTCCCTTAATCACACATGAACATGAAAAGAGGCATTTAGAAAGACAATCAAACCGCAAATGTACATTCAGCAGATAAACACTGGCAAATATAGGAATACGTATGCACACCACATATTGCCAAAGTGACAGAGTATCGTTCCGTATTATATTACCATAGACACATGTATTGTGGAGAGAAAAAAAGTAACAAAATATGAAAGCCAATGCTCACATGAGATTGAACCAAACCCTCTTACCCATGTTCAAAGATGCCTGTGCGCCACGCCAAGGCCCCGACGCACGTTTCGCTCTCGCTTCCTTATTTTTGATAATCTATAGATGACTATTGTGAGGGTTAGAAAAAGATTACAGCCAGCAAAACGTCACCAGTGGTGGCGGTGCCTGCGCAGTAGCACCTACAGTGGGGAAAAAAAGTATTTAGTCAGTCAGCAATAGTGCAAGTTCCACCACTTAAAAAGATGAGAGGCATCTGTAATTTACATCATAGTTAGACCTCAACTATGGGAGACAAACTGAGAAAAAAAAATCCAGAAAATCACATTGTCTGTTTTTTTTTCCTTTTATTTGCATATTATGGTGAAAAATAAGTATTTGGTCAGAAACAAGCAATCAAGATTTCTGGCTCTCACAGACCTGTAACTTCTTCTTTAAGAGTCTCCTCTTTCCTCCACTCATTACCTGTAGTAATGGCACCTGTTTAAACTTGTTATCAGTATAAAAAGACACCTGTGCACACCCTCAAACAGTCTGACTCCAAACTCCACTATGGTGAAGACCAAAGAGCTGTCAAAGGACACCAGAAACAAAATTGTAGCCCTGCACCAGGCTGGGAAGACTGAATCTGCAATAGCCAACCAGCTTGGAGTGAAGAAATCAACTGTGGGAGCAATAATTAGAAAATGAAAGACATACAAGACCACTGATAATCTCCGTCGATCTGGTGCTCCACGCAAAATCCCACCCCGTGGGGTCAGAATGATCACAAGAACGGTGAGCAAAAATCCCAGAACCACGCGGGGGGACCTAGTGAATGAACTGCAGAGAGCTGGGACCAATGTAACAAGGCCTACCATAAGTAACACACTACGCCACCATGGACTCAGATCCTGCAGTGCCAGACGTGTCCCACTGCTTAAGCCTGTACATGTCCGGGCCCGTCTGAAGTTTGCTAGAGAGCATTTGGATGATCCAGAGGAGTTTTGGGAGAATGTCCTATGGTCTGATGAAACCAAACTGGAACTGTTTGGTAGAAACACAACTTGTCGTGTTTGGAGGAAAAAGAATACTGAGTTGCATCCATCAAACACCATACCTACTGTAAAGCATGGTGGTGGAAACATCATGCTTTGGGGCTGTTTCTCTGCAAAGGGGCCAGGACGACTGATCCGGGTACATGAAAGAATGAATGGGGCCATGTATCGTGAGATTTTGAGTGCAAACCTCCTTCCATCAGCAAGGGCATTGAAGATGAAACGTGGCTGGGTCTTTCAACATGACAATGATCCAAAGCACACCGCCAGGGCAACGAAGGAGTGGCTTCGTAAGAAGCATTTCAAGGTCCTGGAGTGGCCTAGCCAGTCTCCAGATCTCAACCCTATAGAAAACCTTTGGAGGGAGTTGAAAGTCCGTGTTGCCAAGCGAAAAGCCAAAAACATCACTGCTCTAGAGGAGATCTGCATGGAGGAATGGGCCAACATACCAACAACAGTGTGTGGCAACCTTGTGAAGACTTACAGAAAACGTTTGACCTCTGTCATTGCCAACAAAGGATATATCACAAAGTATTGAGATGAAATTTTGTTTCTGACCAAATACTTATTTTCCACCATAATATGCAAATAAAATGAAAAAAAAACAGACAATGTGATTTTCTGGATTTTTTTTTCTCAGTTTGTCTCCCATAGTTGAGGTCTACCTATGATGTAAATTACAGACGCCTCTCATCTTTTTAAGTGGTGGAACTTGCACTATTGCTGACTGACTAAATACTTTTTTTCCCCACTGTATAATAAGTAAGAGATAGAGGCTACTGGACAGGGGCCACTGGTGACATTTTGCTGGATGTAATTTTTTTTCTAAGCCTCACAATAGCCACAATATTATAGGCATTATCACCAATAATATCAATGCTATTATATGCATTATGTAATAATGGGGGCAGGTCAGTGAGGGGTCAGCGACCTGTCATAAGCCAATACAGAGGAATATGTAATCAGAGCATCACATAAAGCCCCGCCCACAGCCCCACCCACAGCCCCTCGCCAGAGCATGAGAATCTCGTTCACTGTTAATCTAATATATAAAGCTCAAAGTGTGTGTGTGTGTGTGGTATGTGTGTATGTCCGGGATAGGCATCCGCACCGTCGCAGCTACAGCCACAAAATTTGGCACAGTCACACGTCTGGACCCCGAGAGCGTCCTAGGCTATGTTGTGAGGTGAAATTTTAATCCCGCGCGTTCCAGTTCACCAAACAATTTTGCCCCTATCTACATACTGGGGGAAAAAGTGTGTGCGCGTCAAGCCCCGCCCCTCATTATGATGTCATAATGCCCCTATTTGCATACTGGGAAAGCAGTGTGTGCGTATCAAGCCCCGCCCCTCATTATGATGTCACAATGGTTGCCATGGCAACGCTGATGTCATCATAGGTTGCAAGCCCCGCCGCCACTCATTATGATGTCATAATAGTTGACTATGGGATGGAGGATGTGTGATGGGTATATGGGCACTGGACTATGGGATGGAGGATATGTATGACGGGTATATGGGCAAGGGACTATGGGATGGAGGATGTGTGATGGGTATATGGGCACTGAACTATGGGATGGAGGATATGTATGACGGGTATATGGGCATGGGACTATGAGATGAAGGATGTGTGATGGGTATATGGGCACGGGACTATGAGATGAAGGATGTGTGATGGGTATATGGGCGCGGGACTATGGGATGGCGGATATGTATGATTGGGAATATGGGTATATGGGCACTGGACTATGGGATGGCAGATATGTATGATGGGTATATGGGCACGGGACTGAGATGGCGGATATGTATGATGGGTATATGGGCACGGGACTATGGGATGGAGGATATGTATGACGGATATATGGCACGGGACTAAGATGGCGGATATGTATGACAGGTATATGGGCACGGGCATGGGATGGAGGATATGTATGATGGGTATATGGGCATGGGACTATGAGATGAAGGATGTGTGATGGGTATATGGGCACTCGACTAGGGCATGGCGAATATGTATGATGGGTATATGGGCACGGGACTATGGGATGGAGGATATGTATGATGGGTATATGGGCATGGGACTATGGGATGGAGGATATGTATGATGGGTATATGGGCATGGGACTATGGGATGGAGGATGTGTGATGGGTATATGGGCACTCGACTATGGGATGGAGGATATGTATGATGGGTATATGGGCACGGGCCTATGGGATGGCAGATATGTATGATGGGTATATGGGCACTCGACTATGGGATGGCGAATATGTATGATGGGTATATGGGCATGGGACTATGGGATGGAGGATGTGTGATGGGTATATGGGCATTCGACTATGGGATGGAGGATATGTATGATGCGTATACGGGCATGGGACTATGGGATGGAGGATGTGTGATGGGTATATGGGCACTCGACTATGGGATGGAGGATATGTATGATGGGTATATGGGCATGGAACTATGGGATGGAGGATGTGTGATGGGTATATGGGCATGGGACTATGGGATGGTGGATATGTATGATGGGTATATGGGCACTCGACTATGGGATGGCGAATATGTATGATGGGTATATTGGCATGGGACTATGGGATGGAGGATGTGTGATGGGTATATGGGCACTCGACTATGGGATGAAGGATGTGTATGATGGGTATATGGGCACGGGACTATGCGATGGAGGATGTGTGATGAGTATATGGGCATGGGACTATGGGATGGAGAATATGTATGATGGGTATATGGGCATGGGACTATGGGATGGAGGATATGTATGATGGGTAAATGGGCACTCGACTATGGGATGGCGAATATGTATGATGGGTATATTGGCATGGGACTATGGGATGGAGGATGTGTGATGGGTATATGGGCACTCGACTATGGGATGAAGGATGTGTATGATGGGTATATGGGCACGGGACTATGGGATGGAAGATGTGTGATGGGTATATGGGCACTCGACTATGGGATGGAGGATATGTATGATGGGTATATGGGCACGGGACTATGGGATGGAGGATAATTATAATTTGCTATAACTAACCACAGTTAGTTACTGTGCCCGGGCAGCACCAGGGTCTTCAGCTAATTACAAATAAAGATTAAACAACAACCACAAGACAGATTTCATCACCAGGTATCACTGTAATCAGTATAACGGCGCCGACCTGACAGTGTCTGGAGGTTACTGAGCACAATCCTGCTGACAGGTTCACCTTAAATTTAGATCTCAGACATTTGGAAGCGGCAATGGAGAGATTTTTTTCAAGACTATCAGGGAGTTACAGACTCACATAAGTGAGGCCGGCCGATCCCGCCACAATCAAAATATCATACAGAATAGAGAGTCAAGGGTTCAGTGCACACTCATAAGATGTATAATGCAGAATTTCATTTATTACAGTCCAAAAAACTGGTCTTACAAATGAGCGGTAGTCATATACATAGTAACCAAGGTTGTAAAAAGGGACAACAGCTACATCAGACATTTCGCCCCTCCCGGGTCTTACTCACTGAATCACTAAAAGAAAAGAATGAAATGTAAATACAACGAAACAGACAAAACTGTAAGTACGTACAAAAGAATAAGTAACATAAAAGGTAAGACCCGCTCATTTGTAAGAGCAGCTTTTTTTGGACAGTAATAAATGAAATTCTGCATTATAAATTATATGAGCGGTGAACCCTTGACTCTCTTTTATTTGGGACTTATCAGTCTGCTACACCAGCACCTCCCCTATTAGACTGTGTGCGCCTCAATACTATACCTCTACCATCATACAGAATGAACAGGTAAAAAAGACATAATTTATTACTCTATGTAACATCCCCAACAACAACGTAAATATGAAGGGAGAACTCCATCACTAAAACAGGGTTGCCCTCATTGTGGCGGCACGGTGGCTCAGTGGTTAGCGCTGCAGCCTTGCAGCGCTGGGGCCCTGGGTTCAAATCCCAGGGCCCAACATCTGCAAGGAGTTAGTATGTTCTTCCCCGTGTTTGCGTGGGTTTCCTCCGGGTACTCCGGTTTCCTCCCACATTCTAAAGACATACTAATAGGGAATTTAGATTGTGAGCCCCATTGGGGACAGTGATGATAATGTGTGTGCAAACTGTAAAGCGCTGCGGAATATGTTAGCGCTATATAAAAAAAAAAAAATAAAAAAAAAATAAAGATTTATGGTGGATCATTGGAGTCACTGTGAGTCCTGACTAGAAAAGTAGAGAAAGTATTAGCGCCCCCATTTCAGGAGAGACCGTGCAGTAATCTGAATTCCTTAGGATCAATAACAATGTAATTTATGACGTGGAGAGAATCCATGACACCAGGGCTGGAGCCAACACATCTCCTGCAGGCGGGAATAAATGTATATTACAGCCCTCAGCCACGCACAGCTTAGAGATCTATCAGGGCACAGGTGGAATGTTGGTCCTGGAGATTATCACAATCCTCCTTGAAGTTAGTTGGTTTTAATACAAATTGAAAAGTCAGGATAAAGGGAAACTCTGCTGTTATTGGACAGAAATTCACACTTGGCCTCACTGCACATTTAATGGTGTCGCTCATAAAAGGGAAGATTGGCCAGAAAGACTGGACCTGGTCTTGTAGGGACCATGAGACATTCAGCAGCACAGAAGGGAGAGAAGATTCATCCGATAAGATCTCAGGGATCTAGGAAGCCAACAGCATCATTACCCTCCGCTTTCTCTTACAGGCCCAGCATAAGATTTTTCTTCAAGTGATTTTCTATCTTGTCAGCACATTCTACGTACGCTGTCATTTGACTTCCAGGGAGTAGGTGGATCTACCAGGTTGTAAGTTCTATAGAAAAGGGCTTTCAATGCCCAAAGTCATTTGAACAGTTTTGGGTGGAGAAAAATGTTGTGGTCTAGAGGCAAAATGATGATCATGGTAATACGGCCGGACTACACCACCGATAAAGCAGCCACAGCCGGTGACTGAGAGGAATCTGTGACTTCTCTGCATTCAGTGGTTACTACTCACCTGGGTAGTCATATGTGGGAATCTCCTCTTTACACCACTCATCATCTCTCACATATGTCTCTGTAGTATTAATATGGGTCAGATCTTCACCCTGAAACAAATATTGTAAAAGTCACCGACAGATGGAGAAGTCCCATCTATGATCAGCTCTAATCCTGCCATCTCCACCGTTCTCATTACACAAGTATAAAACATATAATACTGGTGGATAAAACAAGACTGAGCACAAGACCTTCACAGCCGTCTACACATCATAGGGGAGATCTCCTGACACCTTCTCTCCATCTACCTGATGATCCTGAGGAGCACTGGGATCTTCTTGGTTACAGACCTGTGGAAGAAGAGGACGGGGACATCTCTCTGGTGTTGTCCTCTTACTGGATAGATCTGGAGGAAACACATACAGGGACTGAATTCATTCTCTACATACAGATAATTATAGGCCGTGTGTATTTAGTCCTGTCTATTACCTGGTGATGTGAGGGGCTGGGGAACCTCCATTATGACGTTCTTGTACAGATCTCTGTGTCCTTCTAAATACTCCCACTCCTCCATGGAGAAATAGACAGCGACATCCTGACACCTTATAGGAACCTGACACATACAATGATACCGTCATCCCCCGATCCCTTCATAGTGTTACTGTATAATGTCCCAGCATTCCCAGCAGTGTCACCTCTCCAGTCAGCAGCTCAATCATCTTGTAGGTGAGTTCTAGGATCTTCTGGTCATTGATGTCCTCATGGATCAGGGGGTGAGGTGGAGGCCCCGTAATTGGGCTCAGGGGTCTTCCCCATCCCTCAGACACAGGGTCCTGACAGCGATCACTAGAGGTCTTCTTCACCACTGTGTAATCCTGGTAATGGAGAGACACATTAATAAATCTCACTACAGACATTCCCAGAGTCCTCACCTCTCCAGTTCTGTCCATCTGTTATTCCCATAGATAAGAATGATGTAATGTGACGTCATCAGAATCTCTCACCTCTCCAGTGAGACGGAAGAGGATCTCTAGGGTGAGGTGTAACATCCTCTCCGCCATCTTGTCTCTGTCCATATCCATCCCTGATGGGTAAATCAGGAAAATTCTCTTCTGTAGAAGATCTTCACTGAGAGGATCCGATATTGTAGAGACCTGAATGAGAAGAAGATGATCCGATGTAACATCATAAGAATCCTGTGTAATAATACAATTACTGGAGATAATAAGGGAAACATATGAGGAGATTTATTATCTTACAGGGTTTAGTTTTCTCCCCTGACATCTACTAATAAAACCTATATATTTAGGCCCCAGACAACAAGCAGTTTCCTCCTCGGAGTCGGCAGCTGAACACGTTCCTCATAGACTCATCAACGTCACCATCAATTCCCATCAGAGTGAAGGAACATCGCTCCTCTATTCAGCTCTATGGGTCCAGGATGAAATCCACTGCGGCCCCTGCAAGAAAAGAGCGAAGTCTGGTGAGACCCCCGAGGCCGGAGATTTCTACAGCTGCTCTGTGAGCACAGGACCTGTGATGAGGTCACAGGAGGGGAGGAGTCAGGGGTCACATGATCAGGGGCCTCAGTGTGGGCAGGACTCTGCTGTGCTGGTTGTCATGGTGCTGGATGAGGGGAAGTTTCTGTGTGGGGTCAGGAGGGGTTTACAGGGTGGATGTAGCGGAGCTGTGTGTGTACAAGGTGTACGGAGCGGAGCCGTGTGTACGAGGTGTACGGAGCGGAGCCGTGTGTGTACGAGGTGTACGGAGCGGAGCCGTGTGTACGAGGTGTACGGAGCGGAGCCCTGTGTGTACGAGGTGTACGGAGCGGAGCCGTGTGTACGAGGTGTACGGCGTGGAGCCGTGTGTGTATGTGGTGCCCCTGAGGCTTCAGTCGCCACAGAGGTACTGCACCTCCTAAGGTGTAGTGCCCCACCATCCACGTATGGTGGGAACTCCTGACCACACTCCACACCTGCACCCCACACACAGGATAGTTCAGCAGGGACCCATCCATGCTTTATGCTGGAAAGTTCATAGGTTGCCTTTTGTGGTCCCTGGCTTCGTAACACGAGAGGTGCTGGGGAGGCGGGTGGAGTTAGCTATAAAAGAAGGGGAAGAGTGAAAGTTAACAGACAGAGAGACAGTTAGTTGGTTAGCGGAGAGAGAAGAGAGAAGATGGGTGTCTGAGGGACGTGCTGCAGCAGGTCCCAGTGATCTGGGCTGCTGGCATGAGAAAGACCAGAGAAAGAGACTGATAAGATTGATCATAGAATCGTAGAGTTGGAAGGGACCTCCTGGGCCATCTGGTCCAACCCCCTGCTCAAAGCAGGATTCGCTAAATCATCCCAGTCAGATATCTGTCCAGCCTCTGTTTGAAGACTTCCATTGAAGGAGAACTCACCACTTCTCGTGGCAGCCTGTTCCACTCATTGATCACTCTAACTGTCAAAAAGTTTTTTCTAATATCTAATCTGTGTCTCCTCCCATTCAGTTTCATCCCATTGCTTCTAGTCTTTCCTTGTGCAAATGAGAATAAAGTTGATCCTTCTACAATGTGACAGCCCTTTAGATATTTGTAGACAGCTATTAAGTCTCCTCTCAGTCTTCTCTTTTGCAAACTAAACATTCCCAAATCCTGCAACCTTTCCTCATAAGACAGGGTTTGATAACCTAACCTTCCATAAGAGAGATAGAACAGATCGGAACAAAGGAGAATAGAAGGACGGTGGGAAGCAGGTTGAGAAAGAGAGAGAACCCTTCCAGTTCAAAGAGCGTAAAGGCCGGGGCCCGGTCCTCGAGGTTGATTGGATCTTTATGTCTGGCAACAGACACCGGAGGAGTAGTGAGCCGCTAACGCCTTGCTCCCCTCATAGACTTGGGACACAACAGCAACTGAATAGAGAGCCGGGACGCAGTGAGGAGTCCCCAAAGCAGGCTACAGCTGTCTGTCATACAAGTAAAGACTAGGAACACCTAGTGAGAGGCATTCCAGGATAACTAGGTACTGAAGTGCTTCGCACCTAAAGGCGCATTGGAGGAGTCGTTCAGTGAAGGTACATATTGGTGGAGTGTGGAAGGGAGAATCCTATCTGGCCTGGAGGTTGGCTGGAGCCCTGACCCGGAGAACACAGTACAGAGGCAGGCGTGTGTGTGAACTGCAAACAGTGAGTAAAGCCTTGGAACCGCACACCCTGTGTCCTCCAGTTATTCCAGCACCGCTACACCTGGGTAACAACATCTACCCCATCCTGCGCCTCTCCTCATCCATTGCACCTACACTGCCCTGGGACTACAGCTCCACCTGTGGGGAGCTATACCATCTCTGTTGCACCACACCATCAGTCCCAGCGGATCTGTATGCAGCGTTGGCCTAACACCATACTTGCCAAACACCATGGGCGGCGTCACAAACTATTCTCCCATTAACTACACCACCGCCATTGACATTGGGCGCCCAGGGCCACGGACCGGGTCACCGCTGCTGTGACACATTCCCGCCTTGACACCGGCCCGGTACCGAGTAACCCCACAGCCCTTGGAGGGCGACCCATGTACGATGTGTACGGAGCAGGGTTGTGTGTGTACGAGGTGTACGGAGCGGAGCCGTGTGTGTACGAGGTGTACGGAGCGGAGCCGTGTGTGTACGAGGTGTACGGAGCGGAGCCGTGTGTATGAGGTGTACGGAGTGGAGCCGTGTGTGTATGAGGTGTACGGAGTGGAGCCGTGTGTGTACGAGGTGTACGGAGTGGAGCCGTGTGTGTACGAGGTGTACGGAGAGGAGCCGTGTGTGTACGAGGTGTACGGAGCGGAGCCGTGTGTACGAGGTGTACGGACCAGAGCCGTGTGTGTACGAGGTGTACGGAGCGGAGCCGTGTGTGTACGAGGTGTACGGAGCGGAGCCGTGTGTGTACGAGGTGTACGGAGGGGAGCCCTGTGTGTACGAGGTGTATGGAGCGGAGCCGTGTGTGTACGAGGTGTATGGAGCGGAGCCGTGTGTGTACGAGGTGTACGGAGCGGAGCCGTGTGTGTACGAGGTGTACGGAGCGGAGCCGTGTGTGTACGAGGTGTACGGAGTGGAGCCGTGTGTACGAGGTGTACGGAGCGGAGCCGTGTGTGTACGAGGTGTACGGAGCGGAGCCGTGTGTGTACGAGCTGTACAGAGTGGAGCCGTGTGTGTACGAGGTGTACGGAGCGGAGCCATGTGTGTACGAGGTGTAGGGAGTGGAGCTGTGTGTGTATGAGGTGTACGGAGCGAAGCCGTGTTTGTGTGGACCCCTCTGTGTACTCTGTATACCCCCATCTTCAGTCACAGACCCCTCTGTGTACGCTGTATACCCCCAGCTTCGGTCTCAGACCCCACAGTGTACGCTGTATATACCCGTTTACCCCCATCTTCGGGCGCAGACCCCTGTGTACGCTGTATACACCCGTATACCCCTAGCTTCAGTCGCAGACCCCTCAGTGTGCTCTTTATACACCCGTATACCCCCAGCTTCGGTTGCAGACCCCTGTGCACACTGTATACACCCATATACCCCCAGCTTCAGTCGCAGACCCCTGTGTATACTGTATACACCTAGCTTCAGTCACAGACCCTGCGTCTCTCACACTATATACACCTGTATACCCCAGCTTCAATCTCAGATCCCTGTGTGCTCTGTATACACCCGTATACCCCCAGCTTTGGTCGCAGACCCCTGTGTATGCTGTATACACCCGTATACCCCCAGCTTCGGTCGCAGACCATTCTGTGTACACTGTGTGCACCCGTATACCCCCAGCTTCGGTCACAGACCCCTCCGTGTATGCTGTGTACACCCGTATACCCCCAGCTTCGGTCACAGACCCGTGTTCACTGTATACACCTGTTTATCCCCAGTTTTGGTCGCAGACCCCTGTGTACACTGTATACACCCATATACCCCCAGCTTCAGTCGCAGACCCCTGTGTATACTGTATTCACCTGTATACCCCCAGCTTCAGTCACAGACCCCGCGTCTCTCACACTGTATACACCTGTATACCACCAGCTTCAGTCTCAGAACCTGTGTGTATGCTGTATACACCCGTATACCCCCAGCTTCGATCGCAGACCACTCTGTGTACGCTGTACACACCCATATACCCCCAGCTTCGGTCACAGACCCCTCTGTGTACGCTGTATACACCGTATACCCCTAGATTTGGTCACAGCCCCGTGTTCACTGTATACACCCGTATATCCCCAGCTTTGGTCGCAGACCCCTGTGTATGCTGTATACACCCATATACCCCCAGCTTCGGTCACAGAACCCTCTGTGTACGCTGTATACACCGTATACCCCTAGATTTGGTCACAGCCCCGTGTTCACTGTATACACCCGTACATCCCCAGCTTTGGTCGCAGACCCCTGTGTATGCTGTATACACCCGTATACCCCCAGGTTTGGTCGCAGACCCCTGTGTACACTGTATACACCTGTATATCCCCAGCTTTGGTCACAGACCCCCCTGTGTATGCTGTATACACCCGTATATCCCCAGCTTTGGTAACAGATCCCTGTGTACATTGTAGAAAAATATTCAGGATTGAGAGTCCTCAGTAGTTGATACCTTTTAATGGCTAACTGAAATGATGGTAACACGTTGCAAGCTTTCGAGACTACTCAGGTCTCTTCATCAGGCTAGACTAATACAAAATCTGAAGTCACATATTTATGCACAGTACGGCCTAGAAAAAATGCAATAGATAAGACAAGTGACGTGAAGCAGAACTATCAATATGGGAGAGGGAGAAACATAAATATAAACATTGGACCAGTTCATAGATAAGGAGTCCGGATGTTTTATGGTCCTCTGATTGGGGTCTAGTTCTGTGTTGTGATGCCCCCACAAGGTTTTAAAAGGAAATTCCTTAATTGATGTAAAAAGACATAAATCCATGCGACACATTCATTCCAGCACTGAGAGTGTCAAAGGTCGTCATAAATTTGTACTCCCAAACTCGTCTCTCTCTCTGAGAATTGAAGTTACCTCTCAATACCAGTAATTTCATATCCACGCTGCTGTGATCAGGGATACAGAAATGTTTTGCCACAGGTAGATCCATTCTTTTTTCTCTTATTGTGTGACGATGAGCATTCATCCTTGTTCTAAGCTTTTGCTCTGTCTTCCCCACATACAGACCCCCAGTTGGACATTTAGGACAAATAATTAAGTACACCACATTAGATGTAATGCAGTTGAGAGTACCTGGGATCTTGTAGTCCTGATGTGAGGTGGGGATCTTTATCTTGTCCGTGGTCATTATAAATGGACAGGTTTTACATTTTTTCTGGTTGCAAGGAAAGGTTCCTGCAGCTGTTGGAGAGGACAGGGAGCTTCTGACAATGATGCTTCTTAAATTTGGGGGCTGCCTAAAACACAGCAGTGGGGGGTCTGGAACAATGGATTTTAATCGGGCATCTTTTTGTAGTAAAGGTTGCAATTTCCGTGCAGCTCCCCTTAGCACCTCCAGATTTGGGTTGTAGGTGACCACTAGAGGCACTCGGTTATTTTCTTCTTTAGCTTTGTAATGTAGCAAGTGATTCCTTGACATTCTGGTGGCTCTTGTAATTTGGTTTTCAATTGTTCTTGGATGGTAACCCTGATTCAAAAAGGTCTTTTTGAGGCGACCAAGGTGTTTGTCTCTATCCATGGGGTTGGAACATATACGATTGTATCTGATGGCTTGGCTATAGATAATAGAGTTCTTTATGTGTTTTGGATGGAAACTGTTCGTGGAACGTCTTTAGCTGTTGCTCAGACTCCGTCCAGATGATTAAAATATCATCAATGAAGCGGTAGTAGGCCAGTACACTGTATACACCCGTATACCCCCAGGTTTGGTCGCAGTCCCCTGTGTACTCTGTATACACCCGTATACCCCCAGCATTGGTCGCAGACCCCTATGTATGCTGTATACACCCGTATACCCCCAGCTTCGGTCACGGACCCCTCTGTGTATGCTGTATACACCCGTATACCCCCAGCTTCGGTCGCAGATCCCTGTGTACTCTGTATACACCTGTATACCCCCAGCTTTGGTCGCAGACCCCTATGTATGCTGTATACACTCGTATACTCCCAGCTTTGGTAGCAGATCCCTGTGTATGCTGTATACACCCGTATACCCCCAGCTTCGGTCACAGACCCCTCTGCGTATGCTGTATACACCCGTATACCCCCAGCTTCGGTCACAGACCCCGCATCTCTCACACTGTAGAATTGACACCGGACACACACGGTAAAACTGCGGTCGTCGGTCTCTCATCTCTCACACTTATACTAATAACATAAGATGGAGTCAGACGAACCCTCCTACAAAACGTGAGAACAAAGTCATTACTACAGGACTGTGTGAGAAAGGGATTTATTCTACAAGAAACGCTGGGGCCACAAATGAGAATAACATAATGTCGTTCATCTTCTCTTTCACCATAGATATTGACAGTGAGGGCGACTTCCACTTTGCCGCAATGTGGATTTTAGTGGCCATACATAAGTAGTTTACTAGCTTCTGAAAGCTTTCTGGAAGCCGGGAAGTCCTGGTTCCCAGTAAAAGAGTAAAAGGTTCCAGATCAACCGGTCCACCATACATCTGTGCTATCAGACACTTCACCTTCTCCCAAAGCCCAGAAACCACCGTACAAGACCACCAAATATGTTTCATGTCACCAGATATTCCACAGCCCTTAAAATAGTCTCCCGAGATTTTAGGAAAAATGTTGTGAATTTTTTCCGGTACATAATAGACTCTGTACAATAGTTTTAAGGAAGTCTCAACAAGGGAAGTCTGGTGACTACCTCTTGATATGGTGTCACAGTTACGATACCATTCATCAATTGACTGTTCAAACTCCAAATCCTCCTCCCACTGTAACATATACTTCAAATTTTTTATCATTTTGTGGAGAATTTCTAGCATAGTAGATCAATGAGATCGTTCCCCTGCCCAAAGGGTCATTTAGACATTATTTTTCAAAACTCGTTGCCCTGAGAGTAGTACCGCTCGGGAGGATCTGCTTTGCAAAGTGGAAGATCTGGTTCAATCGCATTACCTCGCTAGCTGGAGGTTCAAATTTTTGAACAAATTCATATCTGTCAAGTAAGATATTAAATGGGGATCACAAATGTTTAAGTATATGAATACCTTTCAGCTTCCACCAAGAAAAAATTTGAGGCTCAAGGCCTGGTGGGAACATGGGGTTTTGTAATATAGCTGTCAGGGGAGAAGGGCTTGATTGTAAGTTATATTTAAACTTTCCTCCAAAGAAGCAACGAGTGGACTGTAAAAGGAGCCACATTCATTAACCCCCGTGGAAGTCAGTCTGTGGTCCACATTAGGCCTGATAAAGAGAATGGTTTGGAGAGAAATGATTCCAGAATAACCCATCTCGGACTATTGGGATATGAACACGCACTTATTAATGGAGCAATCTGTGCCGACTTGTAATAAAGTGTAAAATTAGGGAGGGATAAACCCCCTTTTGTTCTGTGACGGAACATAAGTTTTTGCACAATTCTGGGTTGTTTTCCGAGCCAAAGAAACTTAGACATCATAGAGTGTAAATGAGTGAACGTTCTGGCTGATACCATAATTGGGAGGGACCTAAATAGAAGAAGCGAGGCAGTGACACCATTTTTAATGCATATATTCTGCCGGGCCAGGATAACTTTAAGGAAGCCCATCTATCCATGTCCCTCTGGAAGTTTTGGATCAGTGGAGTGTAATTCCACCTAATGTCATATCGGACGCTATTCACACCACAGCGTCCGGCAGGCAGAGGTAGTTTCACCTCCGTCCACTTGTCATGTCGGACGCTATTCACACCACAGCGTCCGGCAGGCAGAGGTAGTTCCACCTCCGTCCACTATAGCCTCAGTGGCGCCGGCTTGATTTTCTCAGGCTATCGGGGGTTAATCTAGCTGGAGATCAGGTTGGATGTTTGGTCACGCCCATGGTCTTTAAATAGTCGTGCTGGCCTATGGGCGTCGCCGATTATAGCTTGTGTTTCATACCAAGTGGTTCCGGTCTGGAGTGGAGGTGTTGGAGAGAGAGAGATTCGTATCTGGTGGTGTATGATCCGTTGTTACCTTTTCGCCTTCCCATATTTGTGTTTTGTTGTGCCCTGTTCACATTACTGTATAGTCCTGTGTGTATGTGGCGCGGTGCAGTTTAAGTTCTCCCTGTCTGTCATTGTGTGGGGCTTTGGTGGTTTGTCTCCTCACTGGGTGGAGGGTGGAGGGTTAAGCTTAGGGCTGAGCAGGAGATAAGGAAAGGTTGGAGGCTCAGGCATTTGCACCATTAGCAAAAACCCTGGGTTGAGGGTCAGACAGGGTTTCCCCTAGTTAAAGGGACACCACAGAGGCCCCGGGTATTTCAGCCTTAGTTGACCTAAGCCTCGCGTGACATTATAATCGGCCTACATTTTTCAGGAGTCCATGGATCCCATGGATTCCATAACCCGCCAGTTGGCGGCGCTGTCCTTACAGGTCTCCGAGTTGAAAGGGGCAGTTCAGCAGCAGGGCCTGGTAGTATCGAAGGTGCAAACGGCATCTGCAGGTATCGGTGCAGAGCCGAAGATCCCGCTGCCAGAATGATTCTCAGGGGAACGCAGCAAATTTGTCATATTTCGGGAGGCCTGCAAGTTATACTACCGCATGCGCCCTATCTCCTCAGGTAATGAGGCTCAGCGGGTGGGTCTGGTGTTATCATTACTGAGTGGGGACCCCCAAGCATGGGCGTTTTCCTTACCAGCTGACTCTGCTACATTTCATTCTGTCGATAATGTTTTTTCTGCACTCGGGCTCATTTATGATGATCCTGACAGATTGGTTCTAGCGGAATCTAAAATCCGCGCCCTCCGCCAGGGGGAGCGCTTGGCGGAGGACTATTGTTCGGAATTTCGCCGTTGGGCAGTAGACACACAGTGGAACGACCCAGCGCTGCGGAGTCAGTTTATTCATGGGGTATCAGGGAACGTTAAACAGGCACTCCTGATGTATGAGACTCCTGCATCGTTAGAGTCTGCCATGAGTTTGGTTATACGTATTGATCGCCGTTTGCGTCAGGGGGCACAGGAGACGCTACCCCTGGGGGAAAGCAGAGGTGCAAGTGTGGTTGCTGCAGGTGAGCCCACTGAACCTATGCAAATTGTGGGGGTGTCACAGGTTAAGCGTCGCGTTCCTGGGTTCAGGAAGCCCGGAGCATGTTTTTACTGTGGTAAAAGGAATCATTATGTTAACGCTTGTCCTGTGCTACCGAAGAAGGTCACACCGGCGGAAAACTGTTAGGCTCAGAGGGTATGGAGGAGGCCCAACTGAGCGTATGCATATCCTCCATGATGGTATCTCAATGTATGCTCCCTGCCAAGATTATTATCGCGGGCAGAGAGCTACCAATATCAGTGTTTGTGGATAGCGGTTCCGCCACCAATCTCATAGATGAGGAGTTTGCACGCACTGCCGGGTTTAAGACCGAAAAACTCCCTCATCCCATTCAGGTGGTTACCATTAATGCCGCTCTCCTCCCACAAGGGGAGATTATGGAGTTTGTGGCTGAGGTGAAACTCCACATTGGGGTCCTACATTCTGAGTGGGTTACATGTAGGGTCCTCCGTAATCTCCCAGCACAAATGGTCCTGGGTTTTCCATGGTTGTCCAGGCACAACCCGGTGATTGATTGGAAAACTCAGGACATAGTCCAATGGAGTGGTTTCTGCCAGGACAATTGCTTGGCCACATGTGTGTCCGCCGTGACGCCCAGCCTTCCGGAGGCTTTGCAGGATTTCGCGGATGTATTCTCTGAGAAGAGTTGCTCAGAACTGCCTCCACATCGAGCCTATGACTGTGTGATTAGGTTAAAACCCGGGGCCAAATTACCTAAGGCCAGGATGTTTAATATTTCGGGTCCAGAGAGACAAGCTCTGAAAGACTACATCGCGGAGAGTCTGAGCAAAGGACACATCCGGCCTTCGTCCTCGCCTGTAGCAGCGGGGTTTTTCTTCATTAAGAAGAAAGATGGGGGGTTACGCCCGGGTCTGGATTTCCGGGAGTTAAACCAGATTACGATCCGTGATCCCTACCCGATGCCTTTGAACCCTGATTTGTTCAACCAGGTGGCGGGGGCGAAGTGGTTTTCCAAGCTTGACCTCAGGGGGGCGTATAACCTCATAAGGGTCCGTCAGGGGGATGAGTGGAAGACGGCGTTTAACACTCCTGAGGGTCATTTTGAGAGCCTGGTTATGCCATTTGGGTTGACAACCGCGCCTGCTGTTTTCCAACATTTTATTGATGATGTATTTGCTCATGTCCTGGGGAGATTTGTGATTGTATACCTGGATGATATCCTCATTTATTCAAGCGACCGGGACACTCATTTAGAGCATGTCAGGCAGGTGTTACAGTTGCTCCGGGAGAATAAGCTCTATGCTAAGCTGGAAAAATGCTTATTTTTTGTTCAGGAGTTGCCTTTTTTGGGATATATTGTGTCCGCCGCAGGGTTTAAAATGGACACCGCGAAGGTGCAAGCGGTGCTGCAATGGGAAAGGCCTGATAATCTGAAAGCGCTCCAGCGGTTCCTTGGGTTTGCTAATTATTATAAGAAATTTATAAAACACTTTTCTACTATAGCCAAACCGCTCACGGACATGACAAAAAAAGGTACCGATCTGGCTAGCTGGTCTGAGGTGGCGATACGTGCATTTGAGCGTCTGAAGAACAGTTTTGCTTCAGCCCCCATTCTGGTGCAACCGGACGTGTCTAAACCTTTTGTGGTGGAGGTTGATGCGTCTGAGGTGGGAGTGGGGGCAGTACTGTCACAGGGCTTGTCCTTGAGCGATATGCATCCATGCGCCTACTTCTCCAAGAAGCTGTCGCCGGTCGAACGGAATTATGATATCGGCAACAGGGAGTTGTTGGCCATCAAATTGGCTTTTGAGGAATGGCGACACTTCTTGGAGGGGGCGGCTCACCAGGTCACAGTCATCACCGACCATAAGAACCTGCTCTATCTGGAGTCGGCCAAGCGTCTGTCTCCTAGGTAGGCTCGCTGGGCATTGTTTTTTACACGTTTCAATTTTCTGGTGACTTACCGTCCCGGGGCTAAAAACACCAAGGCGGATGCCTTGTCCAGGTGTTTTCCGGGGGGAGAACCTCGGGAAGAGCCGGTACCCATCCTCCAGGAAGGTGTAGTGGTCTCGGCTCTCACGACTGAGGTAGAGGCGGAGATTGCCGAGGCCCAAGAGGAGGTACCGCCAGGACTTCCCGCCAACAAATCATTTGTACCCCTTCATCTTCGTCTTAAGGTGTTGAGGGAACACCATGACTCAGTACTGGCTGGTCATCCAGGGGTTAAGGGCACCTTAGATCTGGTATCGCGTCGTTTCTGGTGGCCCAAAATCCGGCAGGACGTGGTCTCGTACGTGGCAGCTTGCATCACAAGCACTAGGGCCAAGTCGCCCCGAGCCCGTCCTGCTGGCACGCTACAGCCTCTGGGGGTACCTAATAGGCCATGGACAGAAATCTCCATGGATTTTATCACTGACTTGCCAGCCTCGGCGGGGAACACAGTCATCCTGGTGGTGGTTGACCGATTTTCAAAGATGGCGCATTTTGTGTCGTTGCCTTCCTTGCCCAATGCAAAGACGTTGGCTCAGGTGTTTGTGCAGGAGGTGGTCAGACTCCACGGAGTTCCGTCGGACATAGTATCTGATAGGGGAACTCAATTTGTGGCGAGGTTTTGGAAAGCTTTTTGCTCAAGTTTGGGGATCAAGTTGTCACATTCATCGGCGTTTCATCCACAGTCAAATGGTCAAACTGAGGGCATGAACCAAAATCTGGAGTAGTATTTACGATGCTTTGTGTCCGACAACCAAGAGGAGTGGTCTACTTTCCTTCCTCTGGCCGAGTTCGCGTTAAATAATCACCGCCAAGAGTCATCGGGAGAGTCTCCGTTCTTTTGTGTTTACAGTCAACATCCTCAATTTTGTACCTTACGTCAGGGTGACTCGGGGGGCGTCCCGGAGGAGGACCAGCTAGGAGCTCAATTATCATCGGTCTGGAGGAGGGTGAAACAGCGATTGTTGAGCATGAGTGCGAGGTACAAACGGGTGGCTGACAGTAGACGCGTGCCAGGTCCGGACCTGTGTGTGGGTGAATGGGTGTGGTTAGCGACTAAAAACATAAAACTCAAAATTCCATCTTTAAAATTGGGTCCAAGGTTTATTGGGCCTTTTAAGATTGCTGCCATCATTAACCCAGTTGCTTATCGGTTGGAACTTCCTGCGGTATACAAGATACACAGCGTGTTTCACAGGGCTTTATTGAAAAAGGTGGTAGGCTCTGTGGACACGACGCCGATGCCACCTCCGGTCATGGTGGATGGCGATTTAGAGTTTGAGGTCTCCAAGGTAGTGGACTCTCGAGTAGTGCGCCGTACTCTTCAGTATTTGGTACACTGGCGGGGGTATGGTCCGGAGGAGAGGTCTTGGGTACCAGCCTCGGACATACATGCGGATCGGCTGGTCAGTTCTTTTCACCGTCGTCATCCGGACAAGCCGGGTCCTATGAGTCTTGAGGGCCCTGGGGTCCCTCGTAGAAGACGGGGTACTGTCATGTCGGACACTATTCACACCACAGCATCCGGCAGGCAGAGGTAGTTTCACCTCCGTCCACTTGTCATGTCAGACGCTATTCACACCACAGCGTCCGGCAGGCAGAGGTAGTTCCACCTCCGTCCACTATAGCCTCAGTGGCGCCGGCTTGATTTTCTCAGGCTATCGGGGGTTAATCTAGCTGGAGATCAGGTTGGATGTTTGGTCACGCCCACGGTCTTTAAATAGTCATGCTGGCCTATGGGCGTCGCCGATTATAGCTTGTGTTTCATACCAAGTGGTTCCGGTCTGGAATGGAGGTGTTGGAGAGAGAGAGATTCGTATCTGGTGGCGTATGATCCGTTGTTACCTTTTCGCCTTCCCATATTTGTGTTTTGTTGTGCCCTGTTCACATTACTGTATAGTCCTGTGTGTATGCGGCGCGGTGCAGTTTAAGTTCTCCCTGTCTGTCATTATTGTGTGGGGCTTTGGTGGTTTGTCTCCTCACTGGGTGGAGGGTGGAGGGTTAAGCTTAGGGCTGAGCAGGAGATAAGGAAACGTTGGAGGCTCAGGCATTTGCACCATTAGCAAAAACCCTGGGTTGAGGGTCAGACAGGGTTTCCCCTAGTTAAAGGGACACCACAGGAGCCCCGGGTATTTCAGCCTTAGTTGACCTAAGCCCCGCGTGACACCTAAGCAGAGGTGACCTGTTGGCTGTTAAGTTAAAACCCAGATATGTTAGATAATGTTCTTTGTCTATAAACCCAAAATGGGAGGCTATATTAGTTTGCTCTTAGGAAAATTTACAAATAATGCTTCGGATTTATCAATGTTAATCTTTAACCCTGAGATCTTCTCAAATTCGTGAAGGAGGGAAAACACGTGAGGGCGTGTAGTGTGGGGACTTATTAATATTAGCAGGAGATCATCCGCAAAGAGGCTGACTTTATATTGGTCTCCCATATTCTCAGGGCCCAGGATATTCTGATCTCTCCTTATTGCTTCCACAATGGGTTCCATTGCAAGTGCAAAAAGATCTGGAGATAGAGGACAGCCCTGCCTGGTACCCTCTGAATATTAATTGGAGGGGGATGTGGTGACGGGAGTTTTACATAATCGATAGGGCTGTCATATAACAATTGGAGGCACTTAATAAGTTTAGGGGAGAATCCGACTTCCGATAGAACCGTAAAAAGATACGTCCAGGACACCGAATCGAAAGCCCTCTCAATATCTAATGCAAGCAGGAGAAGTCGCTTTCGCTGTAGGTTAGTTGTATGAATAATATTTAACGCTCTCCTAATATTATCTGGGGCCTGTCGCGCTGGTATAAAACCAACCTGATCCCGATGGATGAGGTGAGGGAGGATTTTATTGGTCCTGTTAGTCACAATGGATGTAAAGATTTTGAAGTCAATGTATAAGAGGGATATAGGTCTATAATTTGTTGTGAGATGATCTTTCTTAGGATTAGGGATTACGGTTACATGCGCCACGTAGAGCTCAGGGGGCAGCTGTGAGCCATTTAGTAGTGAATTACAGAGGTTTTTATAGGTGGTGTCAGCACATCGCTGCATTTTTTATAATATATTGCTGTAAGACCATCCGGCCCCGGGGACTTTCCTCTTTTTAGTTTTTTGGTTGTTGAAACTATTTCCTCCTCAGAGATGTGTAAATGGAGTTGTTGTGCCGCGGACTCAGTCAGGTTAGGTAGATGTAGCGTGTGAAGGAATGACTCCAGTAGTGAGGGGGGTGATTGTGGGGCGAATACAAACTCTGGGAGTATTCATTATAAGTGCTATACATGACATCGGGGTGGGCTGAGGTCTGACCCTTAGGGTCTTTTATAGAGGAGATTATATGCAGTGACTCTCTCATTCTGAGCTTACGAGCGGCATCTTATTAGGCTTATTGGCATGGTGATAAAACGCGGCTTTACTCCAAGTTAGCGCCTCTCCGTTCTGGTGGTGAGAATGGCGTCTAATTGTCATTTCATATCTTGTATTTGTGTAGATAAGTATAGGGGTGAAGAGCGCTGATTGGCCAATTCTCACTCCTGCAGTTTCTCCTCCAGTCTGGGCTGTAATTCAGACCTTTCTTCTTCCTGTCGGCCGATAACTTAATCCCAGAACCGGGAATAGATTTTCTGTGCGCGAGTCACATTGCTCCAAGTGAGGCCTCCTCCGCTGTGTGAGTTTAGGGGAAATTTGTTATATCTTCTCTTATAGCGGTTACTTTAGAGATTTGGGCATTTTAGCTCCTGGTGTGGAGTCGATAGCACAATCATATGCCGCCATATAGTAGACGGCAGGTAACTGGGGAGAATTCCCTCCTGTGTGGGGTCTATTTCCCTCCAGAGAAATCACACGTTACATTCCACACATAACACTGTGTAGAGAAGGCGGCGCGGGGTAATTGTGCCAGTAGTGAGGGGCAAATAATGGCGGGAATGTCACTGACTGAGGAGAAGGCTCCATGGAGGTCTGCACTCCGGAGATCATGTGACCCCTGACTCCTCCCCTCCTGTGACCTCATCACAGGTCCTGTGCACAGAGCAGCCATATATGTGGAGTGCGGCTCTGCAGGTTAGTGATGGGCAGTCCGGCTTTTCTGGCTCCTTCCCCCACTTGTCTCCCTCCTGTCCCTTCACTATAAAGCCTGGGCCTCATTATACAGCTGTACAGGGGTCTAGTGAAGGCTTTTTAGCCCTTTCCTCAGGCTGTAGCTCCTGGGAACAGGCCCTCACTCCTGTCCCTTCACTATAAAGCCTGGGCCTCATTATACAGCTGTACAGGGGTCTAGTGAAGGCTTTTTAGCCCTTTCCTCAGTCTGTAGCTCCTGGGCACAGGCCCTCACTCCTGTCCCTTCACTATAAAGTCTGGGCCTCATTATACAGCTGTACAGGGGTGTAGTGAAGGCTTTTTAGCCCTTTCCTCAGACTGTAGCTCCTGGTCACCATGTGATCTCACCATAACCCTAAAAAGCTAATTAAGGTGTGAAATCTTGATCAAAATTATCTCAGTGCACAAATCTCTAAAGGTGCCCAAAGTTTTGCATCGCCCTTTCTCCTTTTTGCAATTATGAAATTGTAAAAAAGTCATATATATATAATGTTTTATTATTTATTATTATTTTTGCCGAAAATACAAAGGCCATGTGTCATCTTAGAGGTTCGGCCTTTTAGAGATAATTTCATCTTCATCTTACTACTGCTCACAATAACGGTCATTTTGACCAGGGGCGCCCACACTTTTACATGCCGCTGTCAATGCTTCGTCCCGCTGGTGCTCAATATTTAATAGGGTCTCGCTATTAAACTTAATGAAAAGTTTGGTGAATTTCTTTGAGCTGTTATTACTAGAGATGAGCGAATATCGTCGGAGAAGTTGTTATTGGCTAATATCTCTTACCGAATAGCTGCATCGGGACCCCGGATCCCTGGAGCGCTCCCGATAATCAGCTGCATGTGTCGCCCTCCATGCAGGTGCTGTGACTATCACACAGCGCGACACACGCAGCTGATTATCGGGAGCCCTCCAGCACACTGAGTCCTGCACACACTGAGACCCCTGATCATGTGACCCCTGACTCCTCCCCTCCTGTGACCTCATCACAGGTCCTGTGCACAGAGCAGTCATATATGTGGCAGACACTCCTGGATCTTCTGCTTTCTGGGCCGGTTCCTCCCGTGAGTCCTATTAACCCTTTTGCTCCCTGTTTTCTCCTTTCTGACAGGACAATATCTGAATTCGGATACTGTGACGGGAATATAAGCAATGTGGAAGGAAAAAATGACAATTTTACTTTTTTTCCTTACAAAAATGTGACTTTACCCCAAAATTGGCAGTGTAATAAATCCTTATTTTCCCCACTGTAGTTTGTAGACTCCATATACAGATCCCTTAAGTGTGAAAAGAGCTGAATTCCCCACTTAAGTTATTACATTTTGGAAATTGCCCCCTCTGGGAATTTATCTCCAGGTAAAGGCACAATTGTGTCTCCATGGGGGTTGTGCTCACAGCCCAACATCGTGTGGCCTCCAAAGAAATGCCACCCCACACCATTACTGACCACTGCCAAACCGGTCATGCTGAAGGATGTGGCAGGCAGCAGATCGCTCTCCACGGCGTCTCCAGACTCTGTCACGGCTGTCACATGTGCTCAGTGTGAACCTGCTTCCATCTGTGAAGAGCACAGGGCTCCAGTGGTGAATTTGCCAATCCTGGTGTTCTGTGGCAAATGCCAAGCGTCCTGTACGGTGTTGGGCTGTGAGCACAACCCCATCTGTGGATGTCGTGACCTCAGACCATCCTCATGGAGTCGGTTTCTTACCGTTTGTGCAGACACATGCACATTTGTGGCCTGCTGGAGGTTATTTTGCAGGTCTCTGGCAGTGCTCCTCCTGTTCCTCCTTGCATAAAGGTGGAGGTAGCGGTCCTGCTGCTAGGCTGATGCCTTCATACGACCCCCTCCACATCTCCTAGTGTACTGGCCCTCATACGGCCCCCTCCATATTTCCTGGTGTACTGGCCTGTCTCCTGGTAACGCCTCCAGCCTCTGGACACTACGCTGACAGACACAGCAAACCTTCTTGCCACACCTCGCATTGATGTGCCATCCTGGATGAGCTGCACTACCTGAGCCACTTGTGTGGGTTGTAGAGTCCGTCTCATGTTACCACGAGTATGAAAGCACAAACAACATTCAAATAAGTGGACAGTTTGATTTCACAGAAGTTTGATTTACTTGGAGTTATATTCTGTTGTTTAAGTGTTCCCTTTATTTTTTTTAACCGTGTATATAGATAGATTTTTTTTTTCTTTACGTTGGAGGGTCCAATTCCAGCTATTGCTGTGGGATCTGTGATTTCTATCTACTCCACTGTGTACAGGATAATAGCGTATAATAAAGTAGTTATGGACGTGACGTAACTAACATTGTGCAGTGACTCTGCTTTCCTTTTAGTGATGGATATTTCTTGTTGCTGAAACTGTGATATTTTTTCCACTTTTAGGCTGAGTTCACACGTGGCGGTTTTTTCGTGTTTCCGCGGCGGTTTTACCCGCACGATTTTGCCACGAAAAATAAGCATCCCATGCATTCCTATGGGATTCCGCAATGCTGTGCTAATGCTGCGGTTTTTATCACGGCGGAATCGCTTCGCGGTAAAAACCGCAGCATGCTCATTAATTTTGTGGAATCGCGGCGATCCCGCACCCATAGGAATGCATTGTTCTGCTTACTTTCCACATGTGGCTGTGCACACCATGCGAAAAGTAAGCAGAACATTTGGGGATGGTACCCACAGTCCGGAGGAGAGGAGACTGTCCTCCAGGCTCTGGGTACCATATCCCTGTAAAAAATAGAATTTAAAATAAAAAATATTGTTATTCTCACCTTCCGACGTCCCGCGCAGCCTTCCCTCCTCTCTCCACGCTCCCGTTCCCAGTAATACTTTGCGAGCGATGACGTCCGTTCTCGCGGGATCGCGAAGTCTCGCGGTCATTCGCGCGAAGTCATCACGAATGACCGTGAGACGTCGCGATCCCGCGAGAACGGACATCATCTCGGTAATTGTCGCAAAGGATTACTGGAACCGGGAGCGTGAAGAGAGGCGGGAAGGTGAGAATAACAATATTTTTTTTTATTATTATTTTTTACATTCTATCTTTTACTATTGATGCAGCATAGGCAGCCTCAATAGTAAAAAGTTGGTCACACTCGTCAAACACTATGTTTATTGGACGCTGCCTCTGGCCCGGCCTAATAGACCTTCATACATTGCAGCCCAGACCCTATTATTAGGCATGCAAGTATCGGAGTAACTAGGCCGCCCCATACTATCGAGTACTTGGAGGCGGGGGGCATTCAGCCGAACTCTGTCACACCTTCTTAGATGTCATGCTTGCTTTCCACAGCAGCAAGGGGTTAAACTGTCAGGGTTTGTGGAGAAGCCTCATCTGTGCCGTCCCTGCGGTGTACATCTATGTTCTGGGGTACAAAAAGATTAATTTCTTTTTAATAAATGTTTAACATGTTAATAATTATAAAATGTGTCTTCTGCTTTTTACATATTTTTTTCTTCTTACAAGAATTGTTGGAGCCAATTTTCTTTAGAAACATTTTAATATCGGCTTTTTCTGGAGTTTTTCTTGTAATATAGGAAAGCCTAAGGCCAGAAATAAACCCCATAAATCACTGTACATGGAGACTTTGGGATCAGATCATTTCTGTCCGTTGTGTTTGTCGAAACAAAAAATCTTTTCTAAAAGCCTCAAACTTCTGTGTGTGACTCAGAGCTGAGATCTAACGTGATAGAAGATTCCAGTGCGGGGAAGACGGGAAACCTTCATATAGACGGCCGGTGGGGATGGAGTCAGTGACCGACTCTGGCCACATCTGTCTCTAGAGCCGTAGTAGAAGATGAAGATGTCGTCCTCATCATGAAGGAGTTATTTCTCATGTCGCGTGTAATGAATATCTCCTGCAGTATTGCTAATGCCGATTCCAGTGTCGGTAATGAGACGAGAATTAGCGTTATGGAAGATGAGTCTATGAGGAACGTGTTCAGCTGCCGACTCCGAGGAGGAAACTGCTTGTTGTCTGTGGCCTAAATATATAGGTTTTATTAGTAGATGTCAGGGAAGAAAACTAAACCCTGTAAGATAATAAATCTCCTCATATGTTTCCCTTATTATCTCCAGTAATTGTATTATTACACAGGATTCTTATGATGTTACATTGGATCATCTTCTTCTCATTCAGGTCTCTACAATATCGGATCCTCTCAGTGAAGATCTTCTACAAAAGAGAATTTTCCTGATTTACCCATCAAGGATGGATATGGACAGAGACAAGATGGCGGAGAGGATATTACATCTGACTCTAGAGATCCTCTTCCGTCTCACTGGAGAGGTGAGAGATTCTGATGACCTCAAATTACATCATTCTCATCTATGGGAATAACAGATGGACAGAACTGGAGAGGTGAGGACTCTGGAAATGTCTGTAGTGAGATTTATTAATGTGTCTCTCCATAACCAGGATTACACAGTGGTGAAGAAGACCTCTAGTGATCGCTGTCAGGACCCTGTGTCTGAGGGATGTGGAAGACCCCTGAGCCCAATCACGGGGGCTCCACCTCACCCCCTGATCCATGAGGACATCAATGACCAGAAGATCCTAGAACTCACCTACAAGATGATTGAGCTGCTGGCTGGAGAGGTGACACTGCTGGGAATGCTGGGACATTATACAGTAACACTATGAAGAGAACGGGTGGATGACGTATCATTGTATGTGTCAGGTTCCTATAAGGTGTCAGGATGTCGCTGTCTATTTCTCCATGGAGGAGTGGGAGTATTTAGAAGGACACAGAGATCAGTACAAGAACGTCATAATGGAGGTTCCCCAGCCCCTCACATCTCCAGGTAATAGACAGGACTAAATACACACGGTCTATAATTATCTGTATGTAGAGAATGAATTCAGTCCCTGTATGTGTTTCCTCCAGATCTATCCAGTAAGAGGACAACACCAGAGAGATGTCCCCGTCCTCTTCTTCCACAGGACTGTAACCAAGAAGATCCCAGTGTTCCTCAGGATCATCAGGTAGATGGAGAGAAGGTGTCAGGAGATCTCCCCTATGATGTGTAGACGGCTGTGAAGGTCTTGTGCTCAGTCTTGTTTTATCCACCAGTATTATATGTTTTATTCTTGTGTAATGAGAACGGTGGAGATGGCAGGATTAGAGCTGATCATAGATGGGACTTCTCCATCTGTCGGTGACTTTTACAATATTTGTTTCAGGTTGAAGATCTGACCCATATTAATACTACAGAGACATATGTGAGGGGTGATGAGTGGTGTAAAGAGGAGATTCCCACATATGACTACCCAGGTGAGTAGTAACCACTAAATGCAGAGACGTCACAGATTCCTCTCAGTCACCGGCTGTGGCTGCTTTATCGGTGGTGTAGTCGGGTGTTGTGAGTTCATTTTCCCCTTCACCATTGAGGTCTGATGAACTCCCTCTTCTGGTGAAGGAAGGTAGTGAGGCTGATTACCAAGCACCTGAGCAGGTAGATGATGACTGGGTGACAGGAATTGCTGACTGGATATAAGGCAGCCGACTCCCTTCTGCCTTGCTGTGATTTCCCTGAGGGATTCTAGGAGACCAGTCTGATTCCTGCTCCTCAAAAGCTAAGTTTTCTGCTCTGCTTTTTGCTTTTGTGTTTTGGTTTTGTTTTGCCTTGTTTTTCTGGATTTCTGCCATTCCCTGCTGGGGTGAGCTGAATTCCTTTTTGTCTTTTTGCTCTGTCTTCAGAAAATACCTGAGTACTGATATAGTCTTTTTGAAGCCTAGCGTCTTCAGGGCTTTTTTCCCTATCAGTCTGTTGGCTCTTGTTTTTATAGGGTTTTTGCGGATTGCAGACAGCAGCTTTTCTATCCTGTCCTATTTAGTTAGCTTGGGCCCCATCATTTACTCAGCCTATCTTTCTATCTGTGTTAGTGTTTTTTCATCTTGCTTCACCTTCATTATATGTTGGGGGCTGCCTATTGCTTTGGGGTCTGCTCTGGGGCAGTTTAGATTTCCCTTTCTGTCTTTAGGCTATTTAGTTCTCCGGCTGTGATCGAGGGGTCTAGGGCACCGTAGGAACCCCCCACGGCTACTGCTAGTTGTTGTTGATAGGTTCAGGGGTCTGCAATCCGATAGCTGCCAACTTCTCTCGGTTTCTGGACTTAGCTAGTATTTCTGTTTTTGCCTCCTACGGTGACTCATTCATAACTGTCGGGCCATATTACCATGATCACCATTTTGCCTCTAGACCACAACATTCTCCTCCACCCAAAACTGTTCAAATGACTTTGCGTATTGAAAGATTGAAAGCCCTTTTCAATAGAACTTACGACCTGGAGGATCCACCTACCTCCTGGGATTAGTGTGAGGTTGATCCCTTAAAGCGAGATCTATATGATTGCTTGTACCTGACCCAATATAGGCTGAGTGCGCGCTTAAAGAGTCACACTGAGTACAGAGTTAGATGTCTACTCCTTTCTCAGTAAAGGCTTGCACACAACTAAAGTTTATTCTCAAGACAAAGAGACAGGAAATGGGTGTCACACCATCTTCTGAGTAGCCAGTGTCAGTCTATGATAGGTCCATTTCAGCTTCACTTACATATATGGTATCTCAGCTTCTGCATTCTAAGGATTCCTTCCAGGGTGTTGTCTGAAGACACAGACGCCATCTTGGTACACCATATCTGAACTGACTTGTATAAGGTTTAATAATTGATTTCATTAGCCATTCTCTCCTTCACATTAGGAGACGCTGACCGTCACCTGCCCAGATCTGTAACTATAAAGCCAAATGACAGCGTACGTAGAATGTGCTGACAAGATAGAAAATCACTTGTAGAAAAATCTTATGCTGGGCCTGTAAGAGAAAGCGGAGGGTAATGATGCTGGTGGCTTCCTAGATCCCTGAGATCTTATCGGATGAATCTTCTCTCCCTTCTGTGCTGCTGAATGTCTCATGGTCCCTACAAGACCAGGTCCAGTCTTTCTGGCCAAACTTCCCTTTTATGATCGACAACAGTAAATGTGCTGTGAGGCCAAGTGTGAATTTCTGTCCAATAACAGCAGAGTTTCCCTTTATCCTGACTTTTCAAAGTTGTATTAAAATCAACTAACTTCAAGGAGGATTGTGATAATCTCCAGGACAAACATTCCATCTGTGCCATGATAGATCTCTAAGCTGTGCGTGGCTGAGGGCTGTAATATACATTTATTCCCGCCTGCAGGAGATGTGTTGGCTCCAGCCCTGGTGTCATGGATTCTCTCCACGTCATAAATTACATTGTTTCTGATCCTAAGGAATTCAGATTACTGCACAATCTCTCCTGAAATGGGGAGCAATATTATTTTCTCTAATCTTCTGCTCAGGATCCATAGTAGCTCCAATGGTCCACCATAAATGAGGGCCACTCGGGTTTACTGTTGTTTAACCCCTTAACGTCCAAGGATGCACACAGTCCATCATGGCAGGATGTCAGTTCCCACACCATGGCAGACTGTGTCCGTCCTGCATTTAAACTGTCACTGCATGTAAAAACAGACAGCTGACAAGCATGGGCAGAGGTGCAGGGAACCATGCCATAAGTCCCCGCACCCAGAACGCTGTGATTGGTCAGTCAGTCTGACTGACCAATCACAGCTTGATCAGGCAGAAGATGCTGAAATTTTAACATCTACCACCCAGTCAGTGCAGGAGCTCAGCACTGCCGGTGGCTGAGCTTCCTGCACTAACTGCCAGGAGCAGCATCCGTGTCGGGGGCTCCCTCTGCCTTCAGGTCGGCAGCCCCACGATGTAATCGCAGGGCCCGATCTCTGCCGTGATGACTCACAGCATGGTCTCAGAAGCTTTCTCCATAGGTATAATACATTGCAATGCTGGAGCAGTACAATGTATTATACCTATAATAATAATAATAAATAATAAATTTTATTTTTTATAGCGCCGACATATTCCGCAGCACTTTACATTTCAGAGGGGATTTGTACAGACAATAGACATTACAGCATAACAATAATCACATACAGTAGATTATAACAAATACCAAGAGGAAAGAGGGCCCTGCTCGCAAGCTTACAGTCTATGAGGAAAGAGGTAGACACGAAAGGTGGGTGGTAACAGTTACCCTGATTGTATGGACCAGCCATAATGTTAAGTGTGTAACAGTACAGACACAGAGGGCTAATGGATGCATAAAGCATGTGGGAACATGATGCTGGGAACCTGGTTATGGTAAAATTTTTGGCTCTGCCACACAGGGATAGGTTAGGTTAATGTGTTGAGGCGATAGGCCAGTCTGAATAAATGCGTTTTCAGGACACGCTTAAAATTGTGGGGACTGGGGACTAATCGTATTGACCTGGGAAGTGCATTCCAAAGAATTGGCGCGGCACGTGTAAAGTCTTGGAGACGGGAGTGGGAGGTTCTGACTATTGAGGATACTAACCTCAGGTCATCAGCAGAACGGAGGGCGCGGGTAGGGTGGTATACTGAAACAAGGGAGGAGATGTAGGGTGGTGCTGAGCCATGGAGGGCTTTGTGGGTGAGGGTAATAAGTTTATACTGAATTCTGGAGTGGATGGGTAGCCAGTGTAATGACTGGCACAAGGTAGAGGCATCGGTGTAACGATTGGTGAGGAATATGATCCTGGCTGCAGCATTCAAGACAGATTGGAGAGGGGAGAGTTTTGTAAGAGGGAGACCGATTAGAAGAGAGTTACAATAGTCGAGACGAGAATGAATAAGAGAAACAGTAAGAGTTTTTGCAGAGTCAAAAGTAAGAAAAGGTCGAATTCTAGAAATGTTTTTGAGGTGCAGATGACAAGAGCGAGCCAGTGATCGAATGTGGGGGGCAAAGGAAAGCTCGGAATCAAGTATGACCCCAAGACAGCGGGCATGTTGCTGGGGAGTAATAGTGGAACCACAGACGGAAATGGCAATGTCGGGTGTAGGTACATTAGTAGCGGGAGGAAACACAAGGAGTTCAGTCTTTGATAGGTTCAGTTTCAGATATAGTGAGGACATGATATTAGACACAGCGTTTAGACAATCGCCAGTGTTTTCTAGAAAGGCTGGCGTGATGTCAGGAGAAGAAGCGTATAATTGGGTGTCATCAGCATAGAGATGGTACTGGAAACCAAATCTACTGATTGTTTGACCAATAGGGGCAGTGTACAAGGAGAAGAGGAGGGGGCCTAGAACCGATCCTTGAGGAACCCCAACAGTAAGAGGAAGGTGAGAGGAGGAGGAACCGGCAAAAGAAACAGTAAAGGAGCGGTCGGAGAGATAGGAGGAGAACCAGGAGAGAACGGTGTCCTTGAGGCCAATGGAACGGAGCATAGTGAGGAGGAGCTGATGATCCACAGTGTCGAATGCTGCAGAGAGATCCAAGAGAATTAGCATGGAGTAATGACCATTTGATTTAGCTGTTAGCAGATCATTAGAGACTTTAGTGAAGGCAGTTTCAGTGGAGTGTAAAGAGCGGAAACCGGATTGGAGAGGGTCGAGAACCTGCAGCCAAATTAAAAAAAAAGTGAAAGTCCCATAAAGGGACAAGGTAAAAAATTTTTTTTTAAAAAAATAATAAAATAATTAAAAAAAAATCCCCTAATACATAAATCAGAATAGAAAGCGATCAAAAAACATCATGTGCCCGAAAATGGTACCAATAAAACCGTCGCCCCGCAAAAAGCAAGCCCTCACATAACTCTGTGGTCCAAAATATGGGAAAATTATAACCCTCAAAATACAGTGATTCAAAAACTATTTACAAAAAAAGCGTCTCTTAGTGAGTGACAGAAGTTAAACATGAAAAAGGATGAGGAACGGCGTGAAAATACAGCCAATTCTTCACCATTTGTGGATTTGTTCATTCTGCCTCCCAAAGATCGCAGTAAGGCGATCACAGTGGTTTACCCCACATATGGAGTATCAGCGTACTCAGGACTAATTGCACAATAACTTTTGGGATTCTATTTCCCCTGTTAACCTTGGGAAAATAAAAATTTAGGGGCAAAAAGATCATTTTTGTGTTAAAAAAAATATGATTTTTAATTTTACGTTATAAACTTCTGTGAAGCCCTTGGGGGTTCAAAGTGCTCACCAGTGTCACCACACATCTAGATAAGCTCTTTGGGGGGTCTAGTTTCCAAAATGGGGTCACTTGTGGGGGGTTTCCACTGTTTGGGCACATCAGGGGCTTTCCAAACGCAACATGGCGTCCGATCTGAATTCCAGCCAATTTTGCATTGAAAAAGTCAAATGGTGCTCCTTCCCTTCTGAGCTCTGTCATGCGCCCAAACAGTGGTTTACCCCCACATATCAGGTATCAGCGTACTCAGGACAAATCGCTCAATAACTTTTGGGGTCCTGTTACAGTTAGGAAAATAAAAATTGGGGGTGAAAAGATTTTTTTTTTGGAAAAAATATGATTTTTTAATTTTAAGGCTCTTTGTTATAAACTTCTGTGAAGCCCTTGGGGGTTCAAAGTGCTCACCACACATCTAGATAAGTTCTTTGGGGGGTCTAGTTTCCAAAATGGGGTCAATTAAGGGGAGTTTCCACTGTTGAGGTACATCAGGGGCTCTCCACGCGTGACATGGCATCCCCTCTCGATTCCAGCCAATTTGACATTCAAAACCCCAAATGATGCTCCTTCCCTTCTGCCGTGCGCCTAAAGATTGGTCTTCCTCCACACATGGGATATTGATATACTCAGGAGAAATTACACAACACATATTGTGGTTCATTTTCTCTTGATGCCCTTGACAAAATAAAAAAAAATTGTGTTTGAATTAAAATCTTTGGGAAAAAGAGTTAAATGTTCATTTTTTCCTTCCACGTTGCTTCAATTATTGTGAAACACCTGAAGGGTTAATAAATTTCTTGAATGTGGTTTTGAGCACGTTGAGGGGTGCAGATTTTAGAATGGTGTCACTTTTGGGTATTTTCTGCCATATAGACCCCTCAAACTCACTTCAAATTTGAGGTGGCCCCTAAAAAAATGGGTTTGTAAATTTTGTTAGAAAAATGAGAAATCGCTGGTCAACTTTTAACCCTTATAACTTCCTAACAAAAAGAAATTATGTTTCCAAAATTGTGCTGATGTAAAGTAGACATGTGGGAAATGTTATTTATTAACTATTTTGTGTGACATCACTCTCTGATTTAAGGGCATAAAAATGAAATGTTTTAGGAATTGCAAAATTTTCAAAATTTTTGACAAATCTCCATTATTTTTAATTTCATAAATAAAAAATTAAGGAAAGAAAGCGCCCATAGGGCGATAAAAGTAATTTTTTGGGTGACAATACATGGTTAGTGCACTCACCGTTACAGGTTGTGAACAGTCACAACCCCTTGCAGAATGTGAAAGGAACCAGTGGTCGCTGCAGACTCCTGTAGATACCAATGTCACAAAGGAGGAAGAAAAAGACCGAGTTTTTCAATGTATCCGCGCTGACCACACAAGGACAGAAAAATTCTTCATAGCTTTATTGTGCTGACGCGTTTCGTGGCAGATCTGCCACTTCCTCAGGGCGTTTCCACAGGAAGTGATGTCTTTTTGCATGTAATTGTGATGTCATGAAGATTTTGTTTAAAACTGCTGCTGTAACCAGATACTGTAATTCTTTGGCCCTGAGGAAGTGGCAGATCTGCCACGAAACGCGTCAGCACAATACAGCTATGAAGAATTTTTCTGTCCTTGTGTGGTCAGCGTGGATACATTGAAAAAAACCCGGTCTTTTTCTTCCTCCTTTGTGACATTTTCATAAATAAACGCATTATATCGAATAAATTTTACCACTAACATGAAGTACAAAATGTCCCGAAAAAAACATTGTCAGAATCAGTGGGATCTGTTGAAGCGTTCCAGAGTTATAGCCACATAAAGTGACAGTGGTCCGATTTCAAAATTAAGGCCTGTCATCAACCTACAAAATGGCTTGGTCCTTAAGGGGTTAATCTTTATTTGTAGTTTTCAGTTAAAGAGATTCTTGTGCTCTGGGGCGGGGCTGTGGGCGGGGCTTTATGTGGTGCTCTGATTACATATTCATCTGTATTGGCTTATGACAGGTCGCTGACCCCTCACTGACCTGCCCCCATTATTACATAATGCATATAATAGCATTGATATTATTGTTGATAATTCCTATAATATTGTGGCTATTGTGAGGCTTAGAAAAAAAATTACATCCAGCAAAATGTCACCGGCGGCGTCTGTCCAGTAGCCTCTATCTCTTACTTATAGACGCTACTGAAAGCAAAAAACACAAATATCCTGAACTAAAAGTAAAAAATATACTGCAAATAATACATAAAGGTAATAATAATGAGGGTATTTAGTAAACATAATTTTGATCAAAATAATGTACAAGCCATCCCGCCACGTCACGGCAACCCTTGTGGGACAGTCCCTACTCTAGTATTTAATACCTTTTCACTTGCCAAGTGACGTGAATGTGAATAAGGGTCGAGCGGCTGAACCACTAGTAACAGCTTAGGCCAGACTGGATGGCTTTCCCAGCTCAGAAAGAGGGCGGTCACACCCATATATGCACTGAATGCACAAATACTGAATACTAGAGTAGGGACTGTCCCACAAGGGTTGCCGTGACGTGGCGGGATGGCTTGTACATTATTTTGATCAAAATTATGTTTACTAAATACCCTCATTATTATTACCTTTATGTATTATTTGCAGTATATTTTTTACTTTTAGTGCAGGATATTTGTGTTTTTTGCTTTTCGTTTTCTCTGGTTAATGGTCATGTGTTAATATGCACTTACATTGTGCATACACATTAACTTACTTTTCTCAGTTCAGATTTGTTTTTTGTTTTTTTATATATGCTACTGCGCAGGCGCCGCCATCGCCGGTGACAATTTGCTGGATGTAATTTTTTTTCTAAGCCTCACTATAGCCACAATATTATAGGCATTATCAACAATAATATCAGTGCTATTATATGCATTATGTAATAATAGGGGCAGGTCAATGAGGGGTCAGCGAAATGTCATAAGCCAATTTATGGATTATGCCAAACTACATGTTGACAAACCACAAAGCTTCTGGGAGAATGTCCTATGGACAGATGAGACAAAAATGGAACTTTTTGGCAAGGCACATCAGCTCAGCATGTCAAGTAAAGAACACTGTCCCTACTGTGAAACATGCAGGAGGCACTGTTATGCTCTGGGGCTGCTTTGCTGCGTCTGGCGCAGGGTTTCTAGAATCTGTGCAGGGTACAATGAAATCTGAAGACTCTCAAGGGATTCTAGAGAGAAATGTGCTGCCCAGTGTCAGAAAGCTTGGTCTCAGTCGCAGGTCATGGGTCTTGTAACAGGATAAAGACAAAAAGCACACAGCTAAAAACACCCAAGAATGGATAAGAGGAAAACATTGGACTATTCTGAAGTGGCCTTCTATGAGCCCTGACCTAAATCCTATTGAGCAACTTTGGAAAGAGCTGAAACGTGTCGTCTGGAAAAGGCAACCTTCAAACACGAGACAACTGGAGCAGTTGCTCTTGAGGAGTGGGCCAAAATACCTGTCGAGAGGTGCAGAAGTCTCATTGACAGTTACAGGAATTGTTTGATTGCAGTGATTGCCTCAAAAGGTTGTGCAACAAAATATTAAACATTTCGCGCCAGAGCCTGTTTTTGCCTTCGTGACCGGTCCAATTTTTTCAATTCTGACCAGTGTCACTTTATGAGATCATAACTCTAAAAGGTTTCAACGTATCTTGGTGATTCTGAGATTGTTTTGGAAACAGAATTTTTTTTGGTAGGAAGATATAAGGGTTAAAAGTTGACCAGCGATTTCTCATTTTTACAAAATTCACAAAGCCATTTTTTATGGACCACTTCACATTTGAAGTGAATTTGAGGGGTCAATATGACAGAAAATACCCAAAAGTGACACCATTCTAAAAGTTGCACCCCTCAAGGTGCTCAAAACCACATTCAAAAAGTTTATTAACCCTTCAGGTGTTTCACAGGAATGAATGGAATGTGGAAGGAAAAAAATAAACATTTACTTTTTCCTGTCTCCCATGACGGCACACATGAGAGAGGGGATCCGCCCAGTCAGGACAGGAACCCTACTGAAGATAAAAGGGCGGTACCTCTCCCTCGCTTCAGTTGGGTTTCCTGTCCTGACAGGGACCCGTGTACTGAAGGAACACGTACCTGCCCCTCTCTTGTGCCGGCGTGGAAGAACAGGCAGGGTCCTGGGCGCCATGCGTCGGGGGAGGGAAGCACCGTCCGCGGGTCCCCAGGGGGCTCAGCATCCGAGCGGGTGCAGAAGCAGCACGGCCTGGGGTCCTGGGGCTCTGCCGTGGAGCCGCGCCGACCCTCTCCCCCTCTGCCGCATCCAGGAGCGTCAGGGAACGGCCACTTCCGGATCGCGCTCCCCTGACGTCACACGCAGGGCACGCTGGGAGGGGGCGTGCCTGCGTGACGTCGGGAGGCGGCGCCGGCAATCCAAGATGGCGGCGCCCATAGAAAATAACGCCGGCCGGCGAAAGGAGATCCCGGCGGCATGGCGGGGGGAGGGGCTGTGGGATAACCGGAGGAGGCGGAGAGTGCAGTGGATCCCCCTTACAAAAGGGGGATGACCACAGAAGACGCACTCATGCCCAAGGCTTCATGATGGAAGTGGGGCAAGACGAGCAGCGTCAGCAGCAGCGTCAGCAGCAGCAAGACCTCTCGCCAGATGCCAGGCCGAGCCGCCAACATACCAGGAGCAGTCGCTCAAGTGGTGGGAGCGGCAGTCATAAACGCAATCGGCATGACTCAGACGTCCAGGAGAAACGTCACGAGTGCATGTGAGGAGCCTCCGAGATCGGTACCCCTAATTGACAGCGGTGGTGAGTGATCTACGTGATTGTCACCCTTATGGTAACGGGGTTCCATTTTCTCTGTTTGATCACTAGGGGTCGAGGAAGGCCAGCAGCAAAACCAAAAATAGAGAATGCGCCCTATGTAAACACCCGCTGGCAGATCAGTGGCAGAAAGACCTCTGCGCTGACTGTATAAATAAAACTATACAGGAGGAGACCCCTGATTTGGTGACTAGCCTTAAACAGTTAATTCAACAGGAGGTGAAAGGTTCCTTAAAGGCAGCCCTTAAAAAGAAAGATAAAAGAAATCGTAGAAGAAGCTCCGATTCAGAGGCCTCGCCAAGGCAGAAGGGGCGGGAAAGATCCTTGTCCCCCTCCACCTCCTCTTCCTCTACTCAGTCCTCAGAATCCTCCTCGGACAGCGATCTAGGCGGCCGTCCATGTTTCCCAACAGAGGATGTGGAAAAACTGGTCAGAGCGATTAGGGCTACTACTTAAAAAGGAAAAAGCTCCCAAATCATTAGAGGATGTAATGTTTGGAGGACTGAAGAAAAAACGAAAACGTACCTTCCCTGTAAATGATAAAATAAAAGCACTAATTGACAGGGAATGGAAAAAAACGGAGAGGTCAGGGGGCTTACCTTCCGCATCAAAGAGGAGGTATCCTTTTGAGCAGAAGGATTCAGAAGCCTGGGAAAAAGTCCCAAAAATTGATGGGGCCATAGCCAGATCCTCAAAAAAGGTATCCCTACCATTAGAGGACTCTGGCGTGTTGAAAGACCCGCATGACAAAAAAGCAGACGGTTTCCTGAAGCACATCTGGGAAGCTTCAGCAGGTGGATTGAAACCAGCGATAGCTGGTACCTGTACCGCTCGTGCCCTCATGGTCTGGCTGCAACAAATAGAGGACCAGATCAAGGATAGAGTTCCTAGGGACGAAATTCTGTCTAATTTGACACTGGTGCACGGAGCAGCGGCTTTCCTAGCAGATTCCTCTGCAGACTCCACAAGATTAACAGCTAGAGCAGCAAGCCTGTCAAACGCGGCAAGACGAGCCATGTGGCTTAAAGGGTGTCCGGGAGATTTGCCATCAAAGCATAGGTTATGTTCCATTCCATGCGATGGCCAATTTCTCTTTGGGAAAAAACTAGAAGAGATTTTGGAACATGCGGGGGATAGGAAGAAAAGCTTTCCCCGATTTCCAGGAGAACATAAAAAGCAGCCCTTTTGGAGGAGGAGATTTAACAGGGGTCGTCCCCCGGGAGATAGAAAAAGCTGGGACTTTAAAGAAAGAAGAGGATCAGGCTATATGTTTAAAGGGCCCTCCACTTCCTCCAAAAAAATCTACCCAATGACGTTGGGCCGGAGGTAGGGAGAAGGCTTTCTCTCTTTCTTTCCGCCTGGGCAAATATCTCCCCCAGTACATGGGTCCTAAATATAATCAAGGATGGCTTAAAAATAAAATTCATCCGTCCGCCCAGGCATACCTTCATAATGACACGCAGAAGGAAAGCCCAAGAGCAACAGCTGGCCCTGGAGACTGAAGTCTTGGGACTAGTGAAAAAACAAGTCCTACAGGAAGTCCCAGTGCAAGAAGAAGGAAGGGGGTTCTACTCCCCCCTCTTCTTAATACAAAAAACAGACGGCTCTTGGAGAACCATTGTCAACCTGAGGAGACTCAATCAGTGGGTAGACAATTGCTCCTTCAAAATGGAGTCAATCAACACGGCCACAAAGATCCCGTTCCAGCATTGCCTCATGGCAGTGATAGACTTAAAAGATGCCTACTATCACATCCCAATTCTTCGGGAGTATCAAAAATATTTGAGAGTAGTGCTCTATGTCCAGGGGCAGGTGAAGCACTACCAGTACGCAGCCCTTCCATTTGGCCTGTCTACAGCCCCCAGAGTATTCACTAAAGTAATGGCCGAAGTAATGTCTTTTCTGCCTTCCAGGGACATAGTGATCGTCCCATACCTAGACAACTTTCTGGTAATAGGGAGGTCGGAGTCCCACTGCACACATCAAGTGAAGGAAGTGATAGCAATTCTAGTAGGATTAGGATGGATAGTAAACATCCCCAAGTCAAGGATAACCCCAGTAAAAGAGCAATCCTTCCTAGGGTTGATATTGGACTCCGAGCAACAACGCTGCTTCCTACCAGAGAGCAAAGTGACCAAGATAAAGGGCCTAGTTCGCACAGCAATACAAAGGCCAAATATGACACTGAGGAACGCAATGTCCCTTTTAGGCTCGTTGACATCATGCATACCCGCAGTAGCATGGGCGCAGTACCACTTAAGGCAACTACAGTGGGAAGTTCTGTCAGCACAGAAACAATTAAAAGGGCATTTAGAAGGCAAACTATGTCTCTCAGTGGCTGTAAGAGATTCCCTGCTCTGGTGGACTGTAGAAAAGAATCTAACAGCCGGTGTCCTGTGGCAAAAAACAGTCGAGGACATCATTACAACAGACGCGAGTGCCACAGGATGGGGAGCACACCTGAGATCCCACTCAATACAGGGGACCTGGTCCTCGCTAGAAAGGGATCATGGTTCAAATGTAAAAGAACTATGGGCAGTGGAAAAAGCCGTGAAACATTCCCTTCCCTTACTTCGGGGCCGCCACACCCGGGTCATGACGGACAATCAAGCAGTAGTAGCCTACATCAATCACCAGGGGGAATGAGATCTCGGGGCCTCATGCAAATATCAGATCTACTCTTCCAGCTAGCAGAACAACATCTGTTATCCATCACAGCACTGCACATAAAGGGGGCGGAAAATATACAGGCAGACTTCCTGAGTCGCAGGCACCTAAGACAAGGGGAATGGTCCCTAAACCCCCAAGTCTTCCAACAAATAGTTCAGGCCTGGGGCAAACCAGAAATAGACCTGTTCGCTACCGCACACAACCGGAAGGTCAGGAAGTTCTCACTAAACCCAAGGGAAAACCCCTTTGCAGTAGATGCCCTACAAATACCCTGGAAGTTCATCCTGGCCTATGCATTTCCCCCGATAACAATGATCCCAGTAGTGGTCAGGAAAATCAGGGAGGATCGAGCGAGAATAATTCTTATAGCTCCGTTTTGGCCGAGAAGGCCTTGGTTCTCCCTTCTGAAGCTCATGTCAGTGACAGATCCATGGATACTACCGGAGATTCCAGACCTGCTCTCCCAGGGACCAGTGGTCCACTCTCAGGTGAAGGGCTTCCATCTAGCAGCCTGGAATTTGAGAGGGTGCTACTGAGTCGCCAGGGATTCTCTCCAGGGTTAGTCTCCACCCTGTTGAAAAGTAGGAAACCTATAACATCCCGAATCTACGATAGAACGTGGAAAAAGTTCCTAGACTTCCTGGGGAACCCTTGGGGGATGTAGCGCCAGTGGGACCTATCCTAGAGTTCTTACAGTCGGGGCTATAACTGGGGTTAGCCACTAACACACCCAAAGTTCAAGTCTCAGCTTTGGGGGCCCTATATAACTGCAACTTAGCAGCCAATAGGTGGGTGTCTCGATTCATAAAGTCCTGTGGCAGGTCAAGGCCGGTCATTATCCCAAAGATACCACCCTGGGACCTCAACCTAGTCTTAGAGGCCTTAACCAAAGACCCCTTTGAACCACTACTAGAACTGTCACCAAAGCTACTTACACTTAAAACTGTCTTACTGGTAGCCTTAACATCAGCCCGAAGAGTCAGCGACCTTCAAGCTCTGTCTATATGTCCTCCATATACACAGATCTTGGAGGACCGAGTGGTTCTAAGACCAGACCCCGCCTATCTCCCCAAGGTAGTCCAAAAGTTTCATAGGACTCAGGAGATCTCCTTGCCAGCGTTCTGTAACAATCCTAGAAACCCTGGGGAGCAAAAGTTCCATACATTAGATGTAAGAAGAGCCATATTACAATATATGTCAGTAACTAGTCAGTGGAGGAAAGATCAGTCCCTTTCTGTAGCCTTTCAGGGTAGTAGAAAAGGGCACGGGGTAGCTAAGAGTACCATTGCCAGATGGATCAGGGAGGCCATTATGTTATCCTACTCCGCAAGTGGCGCTCCGGTTCCAGAAGGCATCAAGGCTCACTCCACCAGAGCCGTGGCTACCTCCTGGGCAGAGAAGGCTGAGGTATCAATTGAACAAATTTGTAAAGCCGCTACTTGGTCCTCACCTTCCACCTTTTTTAAGCACTACTGACTTGATCTGACTTCCTCTACTGACCTAACCTTTGGTAGAAGGGTGCTGCAAGCGGTGGTCCCTCCCTAAGGTGTCTTATTCTACAAAAGTCTCATGTGTGCCATCATGGGAGACGGGAAAACACCAAGGTTACTTACCGGTAGCCGGTTTTTCCGGAGCCCATGACGGCACCTGTATATTCCCCCCTTTTCACTCCTTTGGTGTGCACTATAGTTTGGGTGTTTTTTTAGTTAGATATAATGTGGTGATAGTTTTACCATGTGTACTAACCCGGGGGGCCTCTCATGCTCTGTAAACCAACTGAAGCGAGGGAGAGGTACCGCCCTTTTATCTTCAGTAGGGTTCCTGTCCTGACTGGGCGGATCCCCTCTCTCATGTGTGCCGTCATGGGCTCCGGAAAAAACGGCTACCGGTAAGTAACCTTGGTGTTTCTTTCACAAAAATTTTCATTTAGACCTAATTTTTTTTACTTTCGCTAGGGTAACAGGAGAAAATGGACTATACATTTTGTTTTGCAATTTCTCCTGAGCATGCCGATACCCCATATGTGGGGATAACTACTGTTAGGGTGCATGGCAGGGCTCGGAAGGGAAGGCGCGCCATTTGATTTTTTGAATGTAAAATATGCTGTAATAATTAGCAGATGCAATGTTGCGTTTGGAGAGCCCCTGATGTGCCTAAACAGTGGAAACCCCCAATAAGTGACCACATTTTGGAGACTAGACCCCCAACTTATCTAGATGTGTAGTGGGCTTTTTGAACCCCAAAGTGCTTCACAGAAGTTAATTACGTAGAAACGTGAAAACAAAAAATCATATTTTTTCCCAAAAAAAAAAAAAAAGATCTTTTCGCCCTCCATTTTTTTTTTCCAAAGGGTAACAGGAGAAATTGGACTCCAAAAGTTGTTGTGCAATTTGTCCTGAGTATTCTGACACCCCATATGTGGGGGTAAACCACTGTTTATGCGCATGGCAGAGCTCGGAAGAGAAGGAGCGCTATATTGAAGTGCAGATTTTGCAGAAATGCTGGAATTGTTTGTGGGTGACATGTTACATTGTCAGAGCCCCTGAGGTGCCAGAACAGCATAAGCCCCCAAAAGTGACTGCATTTTACCAAATACTTCCCTGAACGAACTCTAGTGCAGTGAGCATACTGACACCACTGCTGTTCCATAGAAAATTATACCATTGGGCAGTGAAGAAAAAACAATTATATTTTTACCACTAAAATGTTTTATCTCCAGATTTTACATTGGAAAATAGGTAGATAGGTAAATGGTCACTACACCCATAGATGAATTCGCAGAGGGGTGTCATTTCCAAAATTGGGGTCACTTCAGGAGGGATTCTGCCGTTATGGCACTTTGGAGAGCTGCTAAGTGCCAGAACAACAGAATCCTCCCTCAAGTGACCCCATTTTCGTAATGACACCACTCTGTGAATTCGTCTATGGATATAGTGACCATTTTCACTACATGGATGATTTCCAGAAATTCGTAGTGGAAGTTTCAAGCAAAAATTGCAAAAATGTCATTGTAGTGCCCAATATATTGTGCCCAGCTTGTGTCTCTGGAGACCTCCCCCCACCTACCCCCGGAAATTGTTAAGTCAGCTCTACTCAAATGTGTCTGTCACTAAACAATCCAAATGCTTGATTGTCAAAACAGTTCAAAAACGTGGTTCTGTGTGGAAGATTGTAAAGCCGTCATGGAGGCATAAGGCTGGCAGTGATGGGCATTGTGGGTAATAATAGCGGGTATCATGCCTCATTCCTCTCTAGGAACATACACGACATCTTCTCTGGGGGTTCTTTCTTGTTTCAGTTACTGGGATGAGTGCAATAAAATGTCGCTCAGTGAGTCTTCTGACATCTTCAGATTCTAAAGGATTGGCGGGGACAAAATTTTCAAAGAAGATTTTCAGTGACCTTTTCCTGATAATCAAGGAAAGTATCTGCATTTCCTGCTTTTTTGTATAAGACAAAAGAATTATACTTGGCCACCTGAAACAACTAAATTACTAACTTTTTATACCAGATATATGATTTTCTTGATAACTGGTGTTACAGAACCACTCAGCACCCAGAATATGTTGTGCAGTTATATGTATATATAATAGGTTCCATGTGAGATGCATGTCCCTAATGTATCAGCAGTGTCCGCCCTCCCCCCACCTTTGTAATTTACACAGTAAATATCCGCAGGCTCCGGCCACCTGCGGCTTTTGTAATGCATGTCTGGCCTGACGCTTGTCTATTGGCCGGCCCTCTGTATCTGTGTGATATATTCTGTGTCCTGTGAGTAAAGTGTTGTCAGACTGGAAATATATGGAGAAGCAGTGATCTTTTATATGCGCCCATGCACTCAGAGGAATTCCAGCCAGCGCCATTCATTCAGACTCCAGCCAACGCAGAGCGGACCTCTGAAAACACGGGGTGGTACTGAAAGAGGTACTCCAGCTTGGTAGACCCCGTTACACCTGGTATGGCTGTAGAACCTGATCTGCAAGGTCCACACCCCCATATATTTGTTGTAGTCAATGACAGACACAGGTTTTGGAGTAGTGGATCCCTGTTGGTCTGCAGTGGCCCTTGTGGCATCTGTGTGGATCGAGCGCAGGATAAAAATATCTTTTTTATCCTTATACTTAAGGACAAGCAGCTCTCCATTACGTAAAGTCCCTGACTGCCCCTTTCGGAACTTTTTGTTGGCCAATGATTGTGGAAACCCCTGACGGTTTTTGCAAATGGTCCCACAAGCCCCTATGTTATGTTCAACCAGACTTTTAAATAGAGGTATGCTGGTGTAGTAGTTGTCAACATACAGATTGTAGCCTTTTTGTAAAAATGGAGTTATTAGCTCCCAAATGATTTTTCTAGATGTTCCCAGATAAGTAGGGCCTCCTGGTGGGTTTAGTTCGCTGTCTTTCCCCTCATAAATGTGAAAAGCTGATGTGTATCCAGTTGAACTCTCGCACATTTTATAGAGCTTTATTCTGAACCTTGCCCTCTTAGAAGGAATAAATTGCTTGAGGTGCAGTCTTCCTTTGAATTTTACAAGGGACTCATCAATGGAAATGTTTTCTGTTGGGGTGTAGAGCTTTAAGAACAAGAACTTTTCTGTCATGTCTGTGATGATGGGTCTGATTTTGAATAGTCTGTCATGTTCTGGGGCATCTCTGGGCAGGCATTGACTATTGTCATTAAAATGCCAAAATCTCATGAGCATTTCATAATGGGTCCTAGGAAGAACAGCAGAAAACATAGTGGTGGCTTGAACAGGGCGATAGGACCGAATGCTTGCTTTCCCCATAGGGAATGTAAGTTCTAAAAAATTTTTCATTTCTAGGATATTAGTTGGTTCCATAAATTTGACCTAGCATAATAAGATCGTGGATTCTGGCTGATGAATTGCTTATTTCTGAGTCATCACTGTCGCTGCTACTAAAGCCCTCGAAATCCACATCACCATCTGACACTGCACTTTCTTCGCTGTCAGAACATAAAAGTGCATAAGCCTCCTCTGCACTATAATACTGACGGGCCATTTTATTCCTTTTTATTTTTTTTTCCAGAAAAAGAAAACTGTGTAGTGACTGACTGACGTGACCAAATTATTGGGGAGACAATTGAGAAAAGCCTAATTCTTTAGCCTAACCCTAACTTTAGAATAAACCCTAACTTTAGCTTAACAGTAACCCTAACTTCAGCCTAACAGTAACCATAACCCTAACTTTAGCCTAACAGTAACCCTAACAGCAACCCTAACTTTAGCCTAACAGTAACCCTAACCCTAACAGTAACCCTAACTTTAGCCTAACAGTAACCCTAACAGCAACCCTAACTTTAGCCTAACAGTAACCCTAACTTTAGCCCCTACATTAACCCTAACAGTAACCCTAACTTTAACCCCAACCCTAACCCTAATAGTAACCCTTACTTTAGCCTAACAGTAACTCTAACTTTAGCCTAGCAGTAACTCTAACTTTAGCCCCTACACTGACCCTAACTATAGCACTAACCCTAACCAGCCTTACCTGTCAGCAGCACTTGTAACACTGTTTCTCCTCTAATCTCTCTCTGACAGGAGATCTGAGGAGAAACAGCGGTTTTATGAGGCAGATCACCCGGGAAAGTTCACTGCTACAACAAACTTTCCTAGTGACTTGTCTCATTGGCTGGTGTGACGCTGACGTCATCAGGTCCTGAAGCAATCAGGTCTCAATAGGTCGGGGGTCACAGGAAGCATTGTGCCGCGGAATCCCCTCGTTACAAGGTACGTTGGGGTCCTGATGAGCACAAAACCACTGACCATAGACAAACGTCGGCATTGCACAAAGCCCTGCTAGCGCCGACGTTTATCTACCGTTGGCAGTCATGAAGCGGTTAAGTTAAGGGTACCATAATTTCTGTCCAGGCCTATTTCATGAGGTTTATATTTTTTTAATTCTGTGGAAGCCTGGTTGGAAAGCAATGTCTGACTTTCGTTTCTTCATTTTCATAGATTTTTTATTTATTATTACATTCATCAGATTCAAGTTATTTCTGTGACCATTGTGGGTTTTTCTGTCATTAAACGAGGGGTACCAACAATTTAGACCACATGTGTAGGAGGAGTGAATATTTTGACTCCACATTCACTTTCCAGAAATTAACACGCAGTGGATGTTGGAGAGTGAAAATTACACATCTGCCATTTTATTACCCAGCACATAGTGCCCAGATTGTTCTCCAGGAGACACACACCGCAAATTAAGTGGGTTCTTCTCTCTATAATATTGCTAAATACAGGGATCCTAAATGTTGTTTGCGCACACTGCAAGACTCCGAAGTGAGAGCGGATTTTGCTGGATTGGTTTATAGAAACCTTGTTGCTTTTCAGCAGCCTTTGAGCCACTAATAGTGTGGGAACCTCTGTTTTTCCATTGACAGATGATGGACCTGAGTGGGGACTTGTTTTTTGTGAGATGAGAATTGGTATTCTTTTCGCCTACATAACATTGATTGGTTTCTTTTTTATTCGATATTTGGGAGGCAGAATGAACAAACAGTTGAACACCGCACACTACTGATCATCCAACAAGGTTTTCTATTAGACTGTGAACTGTCATTGTCTTGGTAAATGATTAAAGTTTTTACATAGCTTGCCATTTTTATGGACAGTTTAAGTAGAAGTGTTCAAAAATATAAAACTCAAGGATATTTTAATACAAAATAATAATTGTTTTTTATCTTAGCAGATGACTGTATCAGGAGATCAGAGGGACAGCTGACATCTTCAATTGTTAAATCTGATGATCTTGAAATCCTACAAGATACAACTGAAGTGAATGCCATTACTCCAGATATATCATCATCCATTCACAGCAAAGATCTGTCATCTGATCCTATGAAACAGGTCCCATCTTCTGATTCATTACTGACTACTAAGGAAAATCAAACTCACAAAAGAGGCATTAAAATACAAACTGCTCCTAAAGCAATGGAGGAATTTTCCTGTTCAGAATGTGGGAAATGTTTTTACCATAAAGGGAATCTTACGCTACACCAAAGAACCCACACAGGGGAGAAGCCTTTTTCATGTTCAGAATGTGAGAAATGTTTTAACCATAAAGGGACTCTTGAGCAACATCAAATAACCCACATAGGGAAGAAGGCTTTTTCATGTTCAGAATGTGAGAAATGTTTTAACCAGAAATTATATTTGGTTAATCACCAGAGAACTCACACAGGGGAGAAGCCTTTTTCATGTTCAGAATGTTGGAAATGTTTTAACCAGAAAGCGCTTCTTGTTAGACATCAGAGAACTCACACAGGGGAGAAGCCTTTTTCATGTTCAGAATGTGGGAAATGTTTTAACCGTAAAGGGACTCTTAAGCAACACCAAATAACCCACACAGGGAAGAAACCTTTTTCATGTTCAGAATGTGGGAAATGTTTTAACCATAAATCAAATTTGGTTAATCACCAGAGAACTCACACAGGGGAGAAGCCTTTTTCCTGTTCAGAATGTTGGAAATGTTTTAACCAGAAAGCGCTTCTTGTTAGACATCAGAGCAGTCACACAGAGGAGAAGCCTTTTTTATTTTCTTAATGTGGGAAATATTTTACTTGGATATCAAGTGTTAATAAATATCAGAGATGTCACATAGGGGAGAAGCCTTTTTTTATATTTATAATGTTCGAATAGTTTAAACCAAAATTGAATCTTCTTAAATGGGTTGTCTCTTGTCATTCCTCATGTTTGCTGACAAAAGGATAAAACTAAACTTTATTAATTCCAAATGTAAAACTATACCCATAATTCACCCCCTGAAGGTAAGACAGTAGGTGACTAATAAATAAATCATGTGCCCCACAGTTCAGTATATAGGGTGAGGTGACGTATAAACACTCGCTCTCCAAGCCTCTCATTTCTACGGGTTTCACCGTCCTCACCAAAGGCGACTCATCAGGAGACTCTTTAATATTGACCTATATTCAAGCGAGAATCTGGCCAAAAAAAACTAAAATCATGTTATCCGAAGCAGTCAGAAAACTAGCCACATATTGGCAGATCCCAGACCTCAAACTATATACTTCATAAGTATATAAGCCCCTCCAGTGTCAGGAATAGATAGTATGTGACAATACAGTATAATTCTTGTGTTTTCTCCTATAGGGACTGCCCTAGTTTGGTAATGTAACTGCTGATAATTAGTAGTGCAGACAAATTGTCCTAGACTAAACTCAGTCTTCAGACGGCCCAATATGTACCACTCAGGGAAAACTTACCTGCTCCAAAGATCATTAGCAGCTTCTAACTAATGGCCATGCTGCGGTCTGTCAGGGAATGAGTGCAATATCGTTATAGAGACTAGGGATATGTGCAATCATAATGTCTGGGAGATCTGTGCCATTATTTAGTATGAATATGGAAATTATCTCTGAAAGGTAAGTGTTCCCTGAGTGGTATATACGGTATTGTCACATACTATCTATTCCTGACACTGGAGGGGCTTATAAACTTACACAGTATATAGTTTGAGGTCTGGGATCGGCCAATATGTGGCTAGTTTTCTGATTGTTTCGGTTAACATGATACATGATTTTAGGGTTTTCTTCGTCTAGTCCCACTTAAATATTGATCAATAATAAATAGTCTTCTGATGAATGAATGAATCCAATGAATATTCATTTCTCTTAAGCAGTGGCACACGTGACCACCGGTAGCAGCAGGAAGCCAGTGGCTGACACTGCGCGCTACTGAAGAGGAATGAATGCTCACTGCTCTCTGTGCGCACAGTCCCAGCGAGTACTCCGGCAGCTGTGCTCTGCTTGTGAGCAATGCATGTCGTCCCTGCCATGTGCTGCTTACAAGCATAAAGCAGTTGCTGGCACCGGAGCAGACGCTGCGAGGGAGCGCCTGTAGGTAAGTGTAATATTTTGTGTTTTTTTTTTTTTTAATGTTTTCTGATGGGGCCATGCATACCAGGATGGGGGTGGTGGCCAATTATAAGGATTGCGCCATGCATATCAGGACTGAGATGGGGGCCAATCATACCAGAATAGGGATGGGGCCCTGCATACCAGGATAAGATGGGGGCCCTGTATACCAGGTAGGGATGGGGCCATGCATACTAGTATAGGGATGAGAGTGATAATTCCTGCCAGGATAGGGATGAAGGGCCATGCATACCAGGATAAGGATCAAGGGCCATGCATACCAGGATAGGGTTGATGGGCCATGCATACCAGGGTAGGGATGAGGAGCCATGCATACCAGGATAGGGATGAGGGGGCCATGCATACCAGGATAGAGATTAGGGGGTCACGCATACCAGGGTAGGGATGAGGGAGCCATGCATAACGGGTAGGGATGAGGGGGCATGCATTCCAGGGTAGGGATAAGGGATCCATGAATACCAGGATAGGGATGAGGGGGCCATGCATACCAGGATAGGGATGAGGGATCCATGCATACCAGGGTAGGGATGAGGGATCCATGCATGCCAGGATAAGGATGAGAGAGCCATGCATACCAGGGTAGGTGTTGTGATTGGGTCACCGAGGAGGAAAGCAAGACCAAGCCACAGAAAACCAGAGAGGTTGGTAACTAAGCGGATTGCAGACCCCCCTGATCCTATCCACACAACTAGCAGTAGCCGTGGAGCGTACCTACGATGATACTAGACGCCTTGACACAGCCGGAGAACTAAATAAGCCTAAAGCAAGAAAGGGGAAATCTAAACTGTCCCAGAGCAGACCCCAAAGGAATAGATAGCCCCCAAACATATATTGTCGGTGAGACAAGATGAAAACACAAACGCAGGTAGGAAAATAGACTGAGCAAACGATGGGGCCCACACTAACTAGACAGGACAGGAAAGGACTCTGTCTGCAATCATGCAAAAAACCCTGCAAAAAATGCCCAACACGTCTGATAGAAAAATACTGAAGTCACTAGACTTCGCCCACTATATCAGCACTCTGGTATATTCTGAAAGCAGAGCAAAAAGAGGACAATCTAATAAGGGACAAAAACAAACTGGCACAAACAGTAACATAAGGATGGAAATTCAGCACAGCCCCCACCGGGGCTGGCTGACCACACAAACCTAAAATAGACAAAACCAAATCAAATGTGAACAATAGCAAAAGAGCACTTAGCTGAGCATGCAGGGACTGAGCTGGAAACTAAGACCTCAGGAGGCAGGAAAAAGTCACCAGCAGGGATAGAGGGAGTCAGCTGTCTTAAATCCAGTCAGAAATTACAGATATCCAGTCATCCTCCTCATCATCAGGTGGCAGGCCACTGTTAATTAGTACAGCTCCATTACTTCCAGTAGCCACCAGAGGGAGCCCGGAAAGAGAACCAGCTCCACTACCTTCACTAGTAATCAGAGGTAGGCCAGAAAGTGAATTCACAACAGGGAGGGATGAGGGATTCATGCATACCAGGGTAGGGATGAGGGGGCCATGCATACAAGGGTAGGGATGAGGGGGCCATGCATACCAGGGTAGGGATGAGGGGGCCATGCATACCAGGGTAGTGATGAGGGGGCCATGCATACCAGGGTAGGGATGAGGGGGCCATGCATACCAGGATAGGGGATATTAAGTACAGAATTGACTACATTTTTTGCTTCAATTTTTTTTCCTAATTTCTTGCTCTAAAGCCTAGGTGTGTCTTATAGTCCAAAAAATACGGTATATATATATATATATATATATTTGTTTTTCTCAGTGAACTCATTCCTCATGTTTGGCCTCATTAAAATAAAAACACTCATACTCCGCTGGCGTGCCAGCTCCACTTCAGTGGTGTTGAGACTCACTGTCCTGGGGCTTATGTGAGGTTCTCACATCACACGAGCCCTGCACCCAATCACCGGCAGCTTCACTGTTCCTGCCTTCGGACGTATTGGACATCAACATGAAGCCAGGGCTGCGGCTGCTCTCTGGCGGCCTCATGATGCTTGATTTGTCCAAAGGTGGGGACAGTGACGTCAGCGCTGATTGGGCACAGGGCTCACATGATGTAACAACCTCAAAAGAGACAGAAGAACACAAGTGCCGACACCACTGAAACGGAGCCAGCATGGGAGGTTTGTGTAAGTGTTTTTATTTTAACAAGACCAAACATGAGGAATGAGAAGGGGTTATCCAACTAGTTGTCAACCTTTTTATCAAAAATCCCACACAGGGAAAAGTCATTATTATACTGAGAGTGTGAGAAATGAATTACAGGAAAATCGTATGTTGTTGACAATGAAAAATAACTCAGATGAGGAGAACCTATATATATTATTCACAGATTGTATAAAAGCATGATGCACGCGGCGTGCGTTCAAGGATGGAATATTATATGGGAGTTTTATAGGATAAATTCAAGGTGAGAATATTATATGGGAGTTTTATAGGATAAATTCAAGGTGAGAATATTATATGGGAGTTTTATAGGATAAATTCAAGGTGAGAGTATTATATGGGAGTTTTATAGGATAAATTCAAGGTGAGAATATTATATGGGAGTTTTATAGGATAAATTCAAGGTGAGAATATTATATGGGAGTTTTATAGGATAAATTCAAGGTGAGAATATTATATGGGAGTTTTATAGGATAAATTCAAGGTGAGAGTATTATATGGGAGTTTTATAGGATAAATTCAAGGTGAGAATATTATATGGGAGTTTTATAGGATAAATTCAAGGTGAGAATATTATATGGGAGTTTTATAGGATAAATTCAAGGTGAGAATATTATATGGGAGTTTTATAGAATAAATTCAAGGTGAGAATATTATATGGGAGTTTTATAGAATAAATTCAAGGTGAGAATATTATATGGGAGTTTTATAGGATAAATTCAAGGTGAGAATATTATATGGGAGTTTTATAGGATAAATTCAAGGTGAGAATATTATATGGGAGTTTTATAGGATAAATTCAAGGTGAGAATATTATATGGGAGTTTTATAGGATAAATTCAAGGTGAGAATATTATATGGGAGTTTTATAGGATAAATTCTAGGTGAGAATATTATATGGGAGTTTTATAGGATAAATTCAAGGTGAGAATATTATATGGGAGTTTTATAGGATAAATTCAAGGAGAGAATATTATATGGGAGTTTTATAGGATAAATTCAAGGTGAGAATATTATATGGGAGTTTTATAGGATAAATTCAAGGTGAGAATATTATATGGGAGTTTTATAGGATAAATTCTAGGTGAGAATATTATATGGGAGTTTTATAGGATAAATTCAAGGTGAGAATATTATATGGGAGTTTTATAGGATAAAGTCAAGGTGAGAATATTATATGGGAGTTTTATAGAATAAATTCAAGGTTAGAATATTATATGGGTGTAAGGACTGGGACTGTGTACCTGTTGTGTCTGCTCTTGACCTTAGTTCAGTTGGATACTGCCCTCAACCAAAATGGAGTTGCTGGCTTCACAGGGGCCATCTTGTTTCCTGTCTGATACTCCTTGTTTTCCTGTCTACTGTATATATAAGGGAACTCTGCACACTATGCCTTGCTTGAGTATCTTGTACCTTACTTGCTGCCAAGCTGGAAGGACCTGGAACCTGCTTGCTTCTTCTAGTCTTCAGGATACCCCACCTGCTTTGATCTACGTACCATGAAAGGGCTCTGTTGCTTTACTCCGGCTCTGCACCCACCCCGGCTATGGTCTGCCCTCTATTAGGAGCCTGCATTGCTGTACTCATACTCACACCCTTGGTCTGTACTACTATATCTGCCCACTCTAAAGACTGTCTTATTGCCTGCTTATCTGTAACTTTGCAGTTTGCATCTGTTATCCGGAAGTTCATATCTCTACCAATAGATATTTACATCTTGAACTGTGATATACTGTGTTTGTCTTCATTTCTGACCCACGTCGTTGGGCTTCATAGAACTTTAGTATAAAATTATAACAGAATACACAAGCCTCAAAGATGGAGCTCACTGGGTCAGATACAATGGAGACACGGGTGAAAAAGCTGTGCTCATTTGTCACAGGACTGCATGGAGAGCTTCAGGCGATTAAGACCATGCTGGGGGCATTAGTCCCAAACTAATCACAATGTAAATGTGGCTGATACTTCTATCCAGGCTATAGCCTCTCAAATGTGGAGACTACAGCCGCAGCTGCGGTTCCAGCCCCTGTTCCAGCTCCAGGTCCGGTTTTTCCCAAACTCCCACCATTCAGGTTTGGTAGAGAAAGAGAGAAATTCCGTGGGTTTCTGAACCAGTGTCAATTGTATTTTTCTGCACATACGGCTCAGTTCGCAACTGAACGGGACAAGGTGTTAACCATGATAATGCTGCTGACAAGCAAAGCTTTAGCCTGGGCAAATCCGCTGATTGAAACCAATGATGCATGTTTGAATTCTCTAAATGACTTTATTGCTGCCATGTGTCAGATGTTCGATGATCCCAACCGTAATGTCACGGCAGAAGCTGCATTATTAACACTTCGTCAAGGAAAGCGTCCTGTGGTGGAATATGCTATGGAATTTCGGAGGTGGGTGCTGGACACTACATGGTGTGACTCAGCAAAATATGCAGTGTTCAGGAGGGGTTTGTCTGCTACTATTAGGGTATGTGCACACTTTGCGGTTTCTGCTGCGTTTCCGCAGCGTTTTTGGCTCTGCAGAAATGCAGCAGATTCTGCTGCATTGTACAGTACCTTTATTTCCTGTGGAAATAAAAAAAAGCTGTGCACATGCTGCGTTTTTTTCCGCGCGGTTTTGCTGCGGTTTTCAAAACGCAGCATGTCAATTGTTTGGTGCAGAAACGCTGCAGTTTTACACCTCATCCATTATGAGGTGTAAAACCGCAGATAAACCGCAGATATACCGCAGAAAAACCGCAGCACTTTGTCCTGCGGAATTCCTGCGATTTTTCTCTACAAAATCCGCAGAGACAAAAAACTATATGTGCACATACCCTTAAAGATGAACTGGCTCGGGGTGAATCACCTCCTAATTTAACTGACTTTATAAATCATTGTATCCGGATAGATATTTGTCTCACGGAGCGTCGGCAAGAGAGGTGGGCGGAGGCCAATCATAATAACCCCATATTCCTCCCATCTTCCTCCAGGGAAACCTAAAACAAGCCGTCTTCTCCGGCTTAGTCTGAACCTATGAGTGATGCGGTTCGGAGGAGTAACATCGACGCACGCAAGGAACATCGCTTCAGAGAAAATTTGTGTTTCTACTGCAGAAGATCGGGTCACTACATCTCGGTCTGTCCCGGAAAAAATCGCAAGTCCGCAGCTGCGGTAATCGAATGTGACTTTTCCGATCTTCTGTTTGCTCTCAGTCAAATACTTGCAGAGAAATGATGCTGGACGAGACCCCAGATTTCTCTGATTCTTGTTCAGAAGCATCATCACCTGTGGGTGGGGAAGTATTTCCAATAAGTACTGCTACGGCGATCTCAGGCGAGGTCAGAAAGGACACACTTTATACTATTCCCATTGAGATCTGGGTGCAATCTTGTTGGATTACTAGTAAGGCCATGATTGATTCTGGGGCTAGCGGCAATTGCATGGACATTGCATTCGCTAAAAAACATGGTATACACTCGCAGAAGAGACGTTCACCGGTGTTAATGGAAACCATGGATGGGTCCCCGTTGGTGTCCGGACCAATAGACTTTCAAACAACACCTCTGAAGATTCGTATGGGGGAGGGTCATTCTGAAAAAATATCATTTTTGCTAATTTCCTCCCCTCACTTTCCTATAATTCTAGGGTTACCATGGTTACAACAGCAAAATCCAACTATCGATTGGAGGATGAAAGAATTGCAGTTTCCAAGTAAACAGACACCATCTGGAGAATTAACTTCTCAGGTCAGCCATCACAGGTGAGTTAGAATTACTAATTGAATATCAAGATTTTGCGGATGTACGCGATAAAAAGAAAGCAGACAAATTGCCACCACATCGGCCATGCGATTGCCCTGTGGAACTACTTCCCGGTGCTGTGATTCCATTTGGGAATATTTATCCCTTGTCTGGGCCAGAATTGAAAGCTCTCAAAGAGTATATTGACGAAAATTTAGCGAAGGGATTTATACAACCATCTTCCTCCCCAGCAGGTGCTCCAGTCTTCTTTGTCAAAAAGAAGGACGGTTCTCTTCGACCATGTATCGATTACCGTGAACTTAAAGTTACGATCAGGAACTCTTATCCGCTTCCGCTAATTCCTGAAATACTCGAGAGGGTGCGACACGCCAAGATCTTCACAAAATTAGATCTCCGTGGTGCTTACAATTTAGTATGGATTCGTCTCGGGAATGAGTGGGAAACAGCCTTTTGGTCATGATATGGACATTATGAGTATCTTGTTATGTCTTTTGGCCTGCGCAATGCACCAGCTACATTCCAACATCTGGCAAAGGATATTTTTAGGGATATACTCAATATTTTTGTTGTGATTTATCTGGATGACATTTTGATTTTTTCCAGCAATATAGAAGAGCACCAGCAGCACGTGAGAATGGTTCTGGATCGTTTACGGCAAAATCAGTTATACATCAAACTGGAGAAATGTGAGTTTCACAAAACGGAAATGCAATTTTTGGGGTGTGTTATTTCTCAGGGTCTCAGCATGGATGCGAGCAAGACGCAAGCCATTTAAGAATGGCCAATTCCCAGGTCTGTGAAGGAGGTTCAACGATTCATTGGATTCGCCAATTTTTACAGGCAGTTCATTAAAACCTTTTCAGACATCATCGCACCCATTACTCAATTGACCCAGAATCATAGAATCGTAGAGTTGGAAGGGACCTCCTGGGCTATCTGGTCCAACCCCCTGCTCAAAGCAGGATTCACTAAATCATCCCAGTCAGGTGTCTGTCCAGCCTCTGTTTGAAGACTTCCATTGAAGGAGAACTCACCACTTCGCGTGGCAGCCTGTTCCACTCATTGATCACTCTAACCGTCAAAAAGTTTTTTCTAATATCTAATCTGTGTCTCCTCCCATTCAGTTTCATCCCATTGCTTCTAGTCTTTCCTTGTGCAAATGAGAATAAAGTTGATCCTTCTACAATGTGACAGCCCTTGAGATATTTGTAGACAGCTATTAAGTCTCCTCTCAGTCTTCTCTTTTGCAAACTAAACATTCCCAAATCCTGCAACCTTTCCTCATAAGACAGGGTTTGCAGACCGGTCACCATTCTGGTCGCTCTTTTCTGAACTTGCTCCAGTTTGTTGATGTCTTTTTTAAAATGTGGTGCCTGTTATGAATGAGTCACCGTAGGAGGCAAAAGCAGAAATACAAGCTAAGTCCAGAAAACCAGAGAAGTTGGCAACTATCAGATTGCAGACCCCTGAACCTATCAATACAACTAGCAGTAGCCGTGGGGGGTTCCTACGATGCCCTAGACCCCTCGATCACAGCCGGAGAATTACATAGGCCTAAAGAAAGAAAGGGGAAATCTAAACTGCCCCAGAGCAGACCCCAAAGCAATAGGCAGCCCCCAACATATAATGACGGTGACGCAAGATGAAAATACTAACACAGACAGAAAGATAGACTGAGCAAAGACGGGGCCCAAAACTACCTAGATAGGAAAGGACAGGAAGGCTGCTGTCTGCAATCTGCCAAAACCCTATCAAAGACATAAGCCAACAAGCTGATATGAAAAAGGCCCTGAAGCAGCTAGGCTTCAAAACTAAATCAGCACTCAGGTATTTTCAGAAGACAGAGCTAAATGAATTCAGCACACCCCAGCAGGGAATGGCAGAAATCCAGAAAAACAAAGCAAAACAAAGTCAAAGCACCAAAGCAAAAGGCCGAGCAGCAAACTTAGCTTTAGAGGAGCAGGAATTCAGACTGGTCTCCAAGGATCCCACAGAGAAATCACCCGCAGGGCAGAAGGGCGTCGGCAGCCTTATATCCAGTCAGTAACTCCACTCAGCCAGTCATCATCATCAGCCTCAGGTGTTTGATAATCAGGCTCACTACCTTTCTTTACCAGAAGAGGGAGTTCCTCGGGCCTCAGTAATGAAGGGGAAAATGAACTCACAACAGGTGCCCAAAACTGGACACAATATTCCAGATGAGGTCTGACCAAAGAGGAGTAGAGGGAAATAATGACTTCACGTGATCTAGACTGTATGCTTCTGTTAATACATCCTAGAATTGAATTTGCCTTTTTTGCTGCTGCATCACACTGTTGACTCATATTCAGTCTGTGATCTATTAGTATACCCAAGTCTTTTTCACATGTGCTGTCACTTAGCCCTATTCCTCCCATTCTGTATATGCTTTTTTCATTTTTATTGCCCAGATGTAGAACTTTGCATTTCTCCCTGTTAAAAACCATTTTGTTAGTTGCTGCCCACTTCTCCAGTTTATTTATATCTTTTTGAATCCTCTCTCTCTCTTCTCTAGTATTAGCTATCCCTCCTAGCTTTGTGTCATCAGCAAATTTAATCAGTTTACCCTCAATTCCTTCATCTAAATCGTTGATAAAGATGTTGAACAATACAGGGCCCAGGACAGAGCCCTGTGGTACCCCACTTGAGACATTCTTCCAACTGGATGTGCAGCCATTTACGACCACTCTTTGGGTCCGATCACTAAGCCAGTTATGAATCCACCTAGCAGTTGCCTTGTCCATTCCATACTTAGTCATTTTTTCAATAAGGATTGTATGAGAGACTTTGTCAAATGCTTTGCTGAAGTCAAGATATACTATATCTACAGCATTTCCTTGATCCACCCAATCAGTGATTCCGTCATAGAAGGAAATTAAGTTAGTCTGACATGACTTATTAGTAACAAACCCATGTTGACTCTGTTTAATCACTCCATTCTTATCCAGGTACTGACATACATGTTGTTTAATAATTTGTTCAAAGATCTTTCCTGGTATAGAAGTCAGACTCACCGGCCTATAGTTGCCTGGGTCCACCTGCTTCCCCTTTTTGAAGATAGGAACAACATTTGCTCTTCTCCGGTCTTCTGGCACTTCTCCTGTTCTCCAAGAATTTTCAAAGATTATGGAGAGGGGTTCAAAAATTTCTTCTGCTATCTCCTTCAGTACTCTGGGGTGTAATTCATCTGGACCTGGAGACTTGAATTAATTTAGGTTAGCTAAGTGTTTCCTCACTATCTTTCTGTTTATAGATATCCTGGATTCTTCTATTCCCTTAATAGGACAGTGAAGAACAGTTGATGTTACATTTCCTTTCTGAGAGAAAACAGATGCAAAATAGGAAGTTAAAAGTTCAGCCTTCTCAACATCCTGTCTTACCATTTCATCATTTTCATCCTGTAAAAATCCTATAGCATCTTTGACTTTTCTTTTACTTTTGACATATCCCCAAAATCCTTTATTATTGCTTTTGACATCTCTTGCAAGCCTCAATTCATTTTCAGCTTTAGATAATTTGATTTGTGCCCTGCAAGTTCTGCAGACAGCATTATATTCTTCTTTAGATATGCCTCCCTCTTTCCATTTTATAAACATTTTTTTCTTCCTTTTTAGCATGTGCTTAAGTTCTGTGTTCATCCATCCTGGTTTCTTTAAATGCTTCCTATTCTTCCCTCTTTTCGGAATTGTTAACAACTGTGCTTTGAGAATTTCATTTTTCAAGATTTCCCATCCTTCCTGGACATTTTTGTCTTTAAGGATATCCAGCCATTGGATCCCTCCAATTCTCTTTCTGAATCCCTTAAAATCTGCCTTACTGAAATCTAATCTTGAAGTCTGAGTCTTCAGAGGTCTTCCTCCTCTAGTTATCCAAAATTCTAAAATAGCATGGTCGCTACCTCCTAGGGTCCCAGCCACTTTTACCTCCTCAACCATTTCCTCCCTGTTTATAAGGATTAGATCCAAGGTAGCAGTTCCCCTTGTTTTCTCCCCTACCTTTTGGAAGATAAAGTTGTCAGCAAGAGAGGATAAGAATTTCCTTGACCTGTTAGTTTTGCCTGAGAGAGATTCCCAACAAATGTCTGGATAGTTGAAATCTTCCATGACAACTATGTCATATTTTTTGGAGAACTTGGCCATTTGATGCATAAAGAGTTCATCCATATCTTCAGCTTGCACAGGCGGCCTGTAGTAAATGCCTACAATGGTGTCCTTTCCATTGTTCTGTCCTTGTATTCTTACCCAAACAGTTTCTACAGAACTCCCAGTCTCTGAAGCTTCAATCTCTGTGCAGATATATGCGTTTCTAACATACAATGCGACACCTCCTCCTCGTTTATCAAGTCTGTTTCTTGCAAATAAGTTGTATCCTTCTAGTCTTGTATTCCAATCATGTGTATTGTCCCACCAAGTTTCAGTGATTCCAATGACATCATATTTCTTTTCCTGTGTTAGTAGTTCCAATTCTCCTTGTTTGTTGCCCATGCTTTGTGCATTAGTATAGAAACATTTTAGTTTGTGATTGGTTTCTCTTTCTCCAATATTTTTATTAATTAGATTCTTTTGTCTTTGTTCTTTCCACTTCTAATAGCAGAGTTTTCAATAGCATTTGTCAGGTGTATGGCTTTTTCTGGTCTTTTGCTTCCCTTCCCATGTTGTTCTAGTTTAAAGCTCTCCTTACAAGTGTAGCAAGGCGACTTCCAAATACCTGCTTTCCAGTCTTCGTAAGGTGCACCCCATCTCTAGCAAGTAGTCCATCGTATAAGTAGTTCACTCCGTGATCCAGAAATCCAAATCGTTGCTGACGGCACCATTGACGTAGCCAGTTGTTCACCTGCAGAATCTTATTCCATCTCCTTGTTCCATGGCCATCCACTGGGAGGATGGAAGAGAAGACCACCTGCGCTCCCAGTTCTTTCACTTTCTTGCCTAAGTCTTCAAAGTCTCTGCAGATGGTTTCCAGGTCGTTTCTTGCAGTGTCATTTGTTCCCACATATAGTAGCAGGAATGGGTAGTCATCTGTAGGTCTGAAGAGTCCTGATATCCTGTCAGACACATCTTTAATTTTTGCACCTGGAAGACAGCACGTTTCTCTTGAAGTTATATCCGGTCTGCAGATAGTGGCCTCTGTTCCTCTCAACAGGGAATCCCCCATGACCACCACTCTCCGCTTCGTCTTCACAACATTTTTCTTTCTCCATCCAGGAGGACTCTGAAGGCGTACAAGGTTGCTGTTTGTTGGCAAAGTCTTATCCTGATGTATTTCTTCATTGTTTTCCTGCGTGAGAGCCTGGTACTGGTTCCTGAGCAGTATGGGTGCTGACTGCCTCCTGATCCTCCTGCTTCTCTGGGTCACATGTCTCCATTCCTCTGTTTCTTCAGGTGCACTTCGAATTTCTTCTCTTTCTGTAACATGAAGAGATAATTCTGCTCTGTCCAAGAACTCTTCACCTTCCTTAATGATCTTCAATGTAGCTAACCTCTCTTCGAGATTTTGCAACTTTTCATCCAACAGGGACACAAGCTTGCATTTGTGGCATGTGAAGTTTGGCTTTTCCACTGGTAAGTCTGTGAACATGTAGCAAGAAATGCAGCTCCTGGCCTCTTCCATATTGAGATTTCTTAAAAAGGATGAAAGATGAGCCAAAATTTGCGCGCCGATAGGCGCGTGGTTTTCCGATTTCCTCTTTTCAGCTGCAACGGCCAAAGCCCAGTGATCGTTGAGCTCGCGGAGACTCTTCACTTATCCCAGAAAGCACTGGGAATATGCAAATGATCTCCTCAAGACTCTTCCCCTGGTTTTCCGATTTCCTCTTTTCAGCTGCAACGGCCAAAACCCAGTGATCGTTGAGCTCGCGGAGACTCTTCACTTATCCCAGAAAGCACTGGAAATATGCAAATGATCTCCTCAAGACTCTTCCCCTGGTTTTCCGATTTCCTCTTTTCAGCTGCAACGGCCAAAACCCAGTGATCGTTGAGCTCGCGGAGACTCTTCACTTATCCCAGAAAGCACTGGGAATATGCAAATGATCTCCTCAAGACTCTTCCCCTGGTCCGGATACAAGAGAAGAAGACGCCGTTTGTTTGGTCACCACAGGCACAACTGGCATTCTCTAAATTGAAGGCTAAATTTACTTCGGCCCCTATCCTCGTGTATCCGGACTCAGATTGGGCCTTCATAGTGGAAGTGGATGCCTCAGACTGTGCTATAGGGGACATACTCTAGCAAAGAACAGGTGAGAAAGATCTTCTACACCCCTGTGCTTTTCTCTCCCAAAAGTTGTCACCTGTTGAAAAAAATTACGATGTTGGGAATATAGAGTTGTTGGCTATTATAACTGCACTTAAAGAATGAAGGCACCTGCTACAGGGGGCATTTCAACAGACTGTTGTGCTCACAGATCACCGAAATCTTGAATTCATGAGGTCGGCAAGGTGTCTAAAACCCACACAAGCTCGGGGGAATCTATTTCTTAATCAGTTTGATTTCATTATTTCCTATAGACCAGGTTCCCAGGTTCTCACAATGGGAAAGCCGACGCTCTGTCCAGGATTCATTCGGATGATGTAACCTTGGCTTCACCTCCAAGGACCATACTGTGAGAACGAAACTTCACAAGTGTGCTGCACAATCAAGACCTATTAAAGGATATTAAGGAGGCCTACGCCACAGATTCACTGCTGATTCAACCACCTACTCAGGTAAATTTAACCTTGAAGAATGGCCTTTGGTTTCAGAGACAACTTCTATATGTCCCGGAAACAATAAAATTAAGAGTATTAAAACTAATGCATTACTCTAAGATCAACGGTCATAGAGGAATCCAGAAAACTCAGGAGTTTGTGTCTCGTTTCTTTTGGTGACTGACTTTCCGGAAAGACGTTCAACTGTACATGTCATCATGTGCGGTATGTGCCAGATCAAAAGGCCCTCCCTCCTCACCTACTGCACTATTGCAACCTCTTCCTATTCCTTCTCATCCCTGGGGGTCTATCTCAATGGATTTTATTGTAGAGTTGCCAACATCCCAAGGAAAGAACATGATTCTAGTAGTGGTTGACCGACAAACCAAAGCTACTCATTTCATTCCGAGTACCAGGTTACCGATGGCCAAACAGACAGCGGACCTCATTGTACAAAATATTTTTCGATTACATATAGTCCCGGATGAAGTAATATCTGACAAGGGGTTCAATTTACTTCTAAATTTTGGCAAAATTTTTGTTCTGCTCTCGACATCAAGGTAAATTTGTCATCTGCTTTCCACCCGCAGTCTAATGGCCAAACGCAACGGACCAACCAGACCTTGGAGCAGTATCTGCGTTGCTATGTGTGTCACCTGAAAGATGACTGGGTGAGTTTGATCCCGTTGACTGAATTCACCTATAATAAATCAGAGTGCATCCACCAAAATGTCTCCATTATTTGCTAATAAGGGATATCATCCCAGTATTCTTCCTCGGCTTCCAATGGACATGTCTGTGCCTGCAGTAGCCGACGGCATTTCATCTCTACCGGAGAATCTGGAAGTTCTGAAGCAGATGCTGGCCACAGCACAGGAGAGATACAAAAAGGCAGCAGACAGATTCCGCAAGCCAGTACCCACATGCAAGGTAGGATACATGGTTTGGCTTTCAACAAAGAACTTGAAACTCAAGGTCCCAACATCTAAACTGGGGCAGAAATATGTTGGTCCGTACAAAATCAGCAACATAGTGAGTTCTGTAGCCTGTCGACTCAAGTTGCCTAGTTCTTTAAAGATACAGCCCGTCTTTCACGTTTCCCTGCTTAAACCGGTAGTGGCAAATCCTTTCTCCGGGCGCACATCTGCTCCTCCTGATCGAATTCTCGTTGACGGGCAGGAGGAATTCATCGTGGAGAGGATCATCGATTCATGGATTCATAGGGGACGACTCCAGTATCTGGTAAAATGGCAAGGGTATTCGTCTGAAGAGAATTCCTGGGAACCTCTGGAGAATATTCACGCTTCTCGTCTGATCAGACAGTTCCACAGCAGATACCCCAATAAACCAGATATAAGATCATCCACAGGACATCTTTAAAGAGGCGAGTAATGTAAGGACTGGGACTGTGCACTTGTTGTGTCTGCTCTTGCCCTTAGTTCGGTTGGATTCTGCCCTTAACCAAAATGGAGTTGCTGGCTTCACCGGGGCCATCTTGTTTCCTGTCTGATACTCCTTGTTTTCCTGTCTGCTGTATATATAAGGGAACTCTGCACACTATGCCTTGCTTGTGTATCTTGTACCTTGCTGCCAAGCTGGAAGGACCTGCAACCTGCTTGCTTCTTCTAATCTTCGGGATACCCCACCCGCTTTGATCTATGTACCACGAAAGGACTCTGTTGCTTTACTCCGGCTCTGCACCCACCTCGGCTACGGTCTGCCCTCCATTAGGAGCCTTCCAGGCCCAGGGCCCTGGAGCCTGCATTGCTGGACTCATACTCGCACCCTCGGTCTGTACTACTATATCTGCCTACTCTAAAGACTGTCTTATTGCCTGCTTATCTGTAACATTGCAGTTTGCATCTGTTATCTGGAAGTTCATATCTCTATCAATAGATATTTACATCTTGAACTGTGATATACCGTGTTTGTCTTCATTTCTGACCCACATCATCGGGCTTCATAGAACTTTAGTTTAAAATTATAACAATGGGCGTTTTGTAGAATAAATTCAAGGTGAGAATATTATATGGGAGATTTATAGAATAAATTCAAGGTGAGAATATTATATGGGAGTTTTATAGGATAAATTCTAGGTGAGAATATTATATGGGAGTTTTATAGGATAAATTCAAGGTGAGAATATTATATGGGAGATTTATAGAATAAATTCTAGGTGAGAATATTATATGGGAGTTTTATAGGATAAATTCAAGGTGAGAATATTATATGGGAGATTTATAGAATAAATTCAAGGTGAGAATATTATATGGGAGTTTTATAGAATAAATTCAAGGTGAGAATATTATATGGGAGTTTTATAGAATAAATTCAAGGTGAGAATATTATATGGGAGTTTTATAGAATAAATTCTAGGTGAGAATATTATATGGGAGTTTTATAGGATAAATTCTAGGTGAGAATATTATATGGGAGTTTTATAGAATAAATTCAAGGTGAGAATATTATATGGGAGTTTTATAGGATAAATTCAAGGTGAGAATATTATATGGGAGTTTTATAGGATAAATTCAAGGTGAGAATATTATATGGGAGTTTTATAGGATAAATTCAAGGTGAGAATATTATATGGGAGTTTTATAGGATAAATTCTAGGTGAGAATATTATATGGGAGTTTTATAGAATAAACCAAATACAAACAGAAAATAAATGACCCAAAACAAATATTTATCAGTAAAAATAACTCATCTTAATTAGGTAAAGTATGAAAGAATTGCACCATTTTCCGATACCCGTCGCATCCCCATTTTTGATGATCTTGGGTTGGGTGAAGGCTTATTTTTTTGTGTGCCGAGCTGACGTTTTTAATTATACCATTTTGGTGCAGATACGATCTTTTGATCATCCGTTCTTGCATTTTAATGCAATGTTGCAGTGACCAAAAAAACCTATGTGGCGTTTTGTTTTAGTTTCAATGGGGCGAAAAGGGGGTAATTTGAACTTATATATTTATTTTTTTATTTTTTACCACATTGTATCTTAATTAACCAGATGACTATTTTTAGCAGACGAAGAATAATAGAAAATAGGCTTAGGGGTGATCTTATTACAATGTATAAATATATGCAGGGACAATACAAAGACCTTTCTACTGATCTTTTTACTCTTAGACCTGTGACGGGGACTAGGGGGCATGCTCTACGTCTGGAGGAAAGAAGGTTTAAGCATACTCACTGTCATGATTTGTAGTTTTGTCCTGTCCTGTATTTTGTATAATATGTCATTTTAATTTTCTCTGGTTGTATTCGCTGTAAATTAACCATGTCTCCTTCCCCCAATACTTTGCAATGTCTTGTGATGTACCTGGACCATAATTTAATTTAGGCTTATGTCAACAGCTAGTGGGATTTTGGCTATTGTTTTCCTAAGCAGAAGATGCAGGAAAACGATGAAGAAATACATCAGGATAAGAATTTGCCAACAAACAGCAACCTTGTACGCCTTCAGAGTCCTCCTGGATGGAGAAAGAAAAATGTTGTGAAGAAGAAACGGAGAGTGGTGGTCATGGGGGATTCCCTGTTGAGAGGAACAGAGGCCGCTATCTGCAGACCGGATATAACTTCAAGAGAAATGTGCGGTCTTCCAGGTGCAAGAATTAAAGATGTGTCTGACAGGATATCAGGACTCTTCAGACCTACAGATGACTACCCATTCCTGCTACTACATGTGGGGACAAATGACACCGCAAGAAACGACCTGGAAACCATCTGCAGAGACTTTGAAGACTTAGGCAAGAAAGTGAAAGAACTGGGAGCGCAGGTGGTCTTCTCTTCCATCCTCCCAGTGGATGGCCATGGAACAAGGAGGTGGAATAAGATTCTGCAGGTGAACAACTGGCTACGTCGATGGTGCCGTCAGCAATGATTTGGATTTCTGGATCACGGATTGAACTACTTATACGATGGACTACTTGCTAGAGATGGGGTGCATCTTATGAAGACTGGAAAGCAGGTATTTGGAAGTCGCCTTGCTACACTTGTAAGGAGAGCTTTAAACTAGAACAACATGGGAAGGGAAGCAAAAGACCAGAAAAAGCCATACACCTGACAAATGCTATTGAGAACTCTGCTATTAGAAGTGGAAAGGAAGAACAAAGACGAAAGAATCTAATTAATAAAAATATTGGAGAAAGAGAAACCAATTACAAACTAAAATGTTTCTATACTAATGCACAAAGCATGGGCAACAAACAAGGAGAATTGGAACTACTAACACCGGAAAAGAAATATGATGTCATTGGAATCACTGAAACTTGGTGGGATAATACACATGATTGGAATACAAGACTAGAAGGATACAACTTATTTGCAAGAAACAGACTTGATAAACGAGGAGGGGGTGTCGCATTGTATGTTAGAAACGCGTATATCTGCACAGAGATTGAAGCTTCAGAGACTGGGAGTTCTGTAGAAACTGTTTGGGTAAGAATACAAGGACAGAACAATGGAAAGGACACCATTGTAGGCATTTACTACAGGCCGCCTGTGCAAGCTGAAGATATGGATGAACTCTTTATGCATCAAATGGCCAAGTTCTCCAAAAAATATGACATAGTTGTCATGGGAGATTTCAACTATCCAGACATTTGTTGGGAATCTCTCTCAGGCAAAACTATCAGGTCAAGGAAATTCTTATCCTCTCTTGCTGACAACTTTATCTTCCAAAAGGTAAGGGAGAAAACAAGGGGAACTGCTACATTGGATCTAATCATTATAAACAGGGAGGAAATGGTTGAGGAGGTAAAAGTGGCTGGGACCCTAGGAGGTAGCGACCATGCTATTTTAGAATTTTGGATAACTAGAGGCGGAAGACCTGTGAAGACTCAGACGTCAAGGTTAGATTTCAGAAAGGCAGATTTTAAGGGATTCAGAAAGAGAATTGGAGGGATCCAATGGCTGGATATCCTTAAAGACAAAAATGTCCAGGAAGGATGGGAAATCTTGAAAAATGAAATTCTCAAAGCACAGTTGTTAACAATTCCGAAAAGAGGGAAGAATAGGAAGCATTTAAGGAAACCAGGATGGATGAACACAGAACTTAAGCACATGCTAAAAAGGAAGAAAAAAATGTTTATAAAATGGAAAGAGGGAGGCATATCTAAAGAAGAATATAATGCTGTCTGCAGAACCTGCAGGGCACAAATCAGATTAGCTAAAGCTGAAAATGAATTGAGGCTTGCAAGAGATGTCAAAAGCAATAATAAAGGATTTTGGGGATATGTCAAAAGTAAAAGAAAAGTCAAAGATGCTATAGAATTTTTACAGGATGAAAATGATGAAATGGTAAGACAGGATGTTGAGAAGGCTGAACTTCTATTTTGCATCTGTTTTCTCTCAGAAAGGAAATGTAACATCAACTGTTCTTCACTGTCCTATTAAGGGAATAGAAGAATCCAGGATATCTATAAACAGAAAGATAGTGAGGAAACACTTAGCTAACCTAAATGAATTCAAGTCTCCAGGTCCAGATGAATTACACCCCAGAGTACTGAAGGAGATAGCAGAAGAAATTTTTGAACTCCTCTCCATAATCTTTGAAAATTCTTGGAGAACAGGAGAAGTGCCAGAAGACTGGAGAAGAGCAAATGTTGTTCCTATTTTCAAAAAGGGAAGAAGGTGGACCCAGGCAACTATAGGCCGGTGAGTCTGACTTATATACCAGGAAAGATCTTTGAACAAATTATTAAACAACATGTATGTCAATACCTGGATAAGAATGAAGTGATTAAACAGAGTCAGCATGGGTTTGTAACTAATAAGTCATGTCAGACTAACTTAATTTCCTTCTATGACGGTATCACTGATTGGGTGGATCAAGGAAATGCTGTAGATATAGTATATCTTGACTTCAGCAAAGCATTTGACAAAGTCTCTCATACAATCCTTATTGAAAAAATGACTAAGTATGGAATGGACAAGGCAACTGTTAGGTGGATTCATAACTGGCTTAGTGATCGGACCCAAAGAGTGGTCGTAAATGGCTGCACATCCAGTTGGAAGAATGTCTCAAGTGGGGGACCACAGGGCTCTGTCCTGGGCCCTGTATTGTTCAACATCTTTATCAACGATTTAGATGAAGGAATTGAGGGTAAACTGATTAAATTTGCTGATGACACAAAGCTAGGAGGGATAGCTAATACTAGAGAAGAGAGAGAGAGGATTCAAAAAGATTTAAATAAACTGGAGAAGTGGGCAGCAACTAACAGAATGGTTTTTAACAGGGAGAAATGCAAAGTACTACATCTGGGCAATAAAAATGAAAAAAGCATATATAGAATGGGAGGAATAGGGCTAAGTGACAGCACATGTGAAAAAGACTTGGGTATACTAATAGATCACAGACTGAATATGAGTCAACAGTGTGATGCAGCAGCAAAAAAGGCAAATGCAATTCTAGGATGTATTAACAGAAGCATACAGTCTAGATCACATGAAGTCATTATTTCCCTCTACTCCTCTTTGGTCAGACCTCATCTGGAATATTGTGTCCAGTTTTGGGCACCACATTTTAAAAAAGACATCAGCAAACTGGAGCAAGTTCAGAAAAGAGCGACCAGAATGGTGACCGGTCTGCAAACCCTGTCTTATGAGGAAAGGTTGCAGGATTTGGGAATGTTTAGTTTTCAAAAGAGAAGACTGAGAGGAGACTTAATAGCTGTCTACAAATATCTAAAGGGCTGTCACATTGTAGAAGGATCAACTTTATTCTCATTTGCACAAGGAAAGACTAGAAGCAATGGGATGAAACTGAATGGGAGGAGACACAGATTAGATATTAGAAAAAACTTTTTGACAGTTAGAGTGATCAATGAGTGGAACAGGCTGCCACGAGAAGTGGTGAGTTCTCCTTCAATGGAAGTCTTCAAACAGAGGCTGGACAGACATCTGACTGGGATGATTTAGCGAATCCTGCTTTGAGCAGGGGGTTGGACCAGATGGCACAGGAGGTCCCTTCCAACTCTACGATTCTATGATGATTCTATGATTCTATGATAACCTACAATACACATCCTATAGACTAAGTGGAGCCTTTACATTTCTAGAATCTTCTGATGGACCAAACCATTGAATAGTAGGTGTGACCCCTACCCCCCCTTCAGATGGGCTGATCCCAGGAGCCCTGACAATACATTCTTGTTTTTAGATCAGTGTGATTTGAGTGCGGACGAGGAAGGAGTCATGAACTGAGTTGAGGCCAGCGCGTGACGTCCGTGGGATTGTGTGGAATCCTGTGGACTATTGCAAGGATTATTGTTATCGTATCTGGCACATGGACTATCGTGAGGTGCCCGGATTTGTTTTTCTTGTGCGGACTTATTGTGGACTTCTCATGGACTCTTAAGAACATTACGGATATTTGGATGTTGTATGCTTCCTGTCTTAATAAATCTCATTGGATCGTCCCTCGGCCTGTTGTCCCTTCTCGCTCTGTCGTATAACCCGTCACAAACTGGTTGGCAGCGCTGTGATCAGAGCAGAAGGAATGGAGGACAACGGCCCATCAAAATCTGGAAACAGCACCGCAGAGTGCAAGAACTGGACTGCGGTGAACCTACAAACAAAGGCCTGTGAACTGGGAGTCAGCTACAAGGGACTCTCCAAGGAGCAGCTGATTGAGGCTTTGGAAGGAGTTCGCCTGCAAGATGACACTGAGAAAGGATCCCCACAGCAAACGGATTAAAGACTGCAGCCGGAGGTAAATACCCAAAAAAGTCAGTGGGTTGTGTGGTACGAGGAGGAGTTGGCATTGCTGGGAGAAGAGGCTACCATAGAAGATAAGAGGGAGGCCATTCATAGAGCTCAAGAGAGGGCATTGCTGGAGAGGCAGCTCGCTGTGGAAGCAGCTAGAAGCTCCAGTCAGACTGTAACCCCAGCACCCACCATGAGGGAACTCCCCAGTGTGTCCCACAAAGACTTCAAGCTGTTTAATGAGGCTTCAGGTGACATTGAGGGCTTCTTCCAAGACTTTGAGCATCAGTGACGATTAATGGAAGTCCCGGAAAGGGAGCGAGTCCGACATCTGGTGGGGCTCTTAGGGGGTGGAGCTGCCGCAGCCTATAGAGCTATGGACCCTCGGTGGAACTGTGAGTATGCGGAGATTAAACAGACCATTCTGGAACATTATGCTGTGACCCCAGACACTTACAGGACCCAGTTCCGTACTTTAGCCTGTGATGAGGAAGTGTCCTTCAAGATGTATGCCCACAGACTCAAACAAGTATGTCATCGCTGGCTGGAGGGAGAGGAGGCCTTAACTTGGGAGACCTTCCTCCAAGTCATCCTAAAAGAGCAGTTTTACTTCAAGTGCCCCGCTGAGATCCGGGAATGGGTGCGTGAAAGGAGACCAGCCACTGTGGAGGAAGCTGCAGCTCTAGCTGATGAGGCTCTCACCATCAAGCCTCAGTAGAAAAAGCAACTACTCAGTGAGAAAAAAACTACCAGCCCCCCAACGTTGGCGGCCCCTGGTCCTTCGGCCTCCAATATTCACCACCCCACTAGACCATCAACTCATGGTGACCTTCGCGTGACTGTGCCTCGCATTACTCCCGCTCCACCTTCGGGACTACGACGTGGAGGAAGAATCCCAGAGCGCAGATGTTATAGATGTGGGCAGCCTGGGCATCTGCAATTTCAATGTCCCGGTGTTCGGAGGCAGGACAGCTACAGGCGCCTTTGCCTGTTCATTATCTACAGACACCCTCACCAGGAGAAGGGCTGAATTCAGTCCCTGCAGATGTTCTTCTAGGAAATGATGTGGGAAATCTTCATTGCCACTTTGTCGGTGCTTTAACCAGAAGTCAAGCCGAGAGAGCAGCAAATGTGGACATGTACAACCCAACCATGGAAATGAGGCCAACAGAACTGCCGTCACAGCCGGTGAGTGATTCTTCGTGTGAGGACAATGTGAGTGTTACTTGGGATAAAGTTCAGTTTAGACAAGAGGTAGATACTGACCCCACCCTAGCTAGTTTCAGAACTCGAGCTGAGATAGGGCAGTTGGGGGAGAACGGGGAAAGAATTATCAGAGAAAATGGACTTCTGTATTGAGTTACCAATGCTGACTCCCTAGATAAGCCCTGGACTTATAACCAACAGCTGATTGTTCTTCAGAAATACATAATTCCCCTATTACACCTTGCTCATGACATTCCTACTGCTGGCCATCAAGGCAAAACCCGCACTGAGAGACGATTGACTGAATCTTTCTGTTGGCCTGGGATTTCCCAAGCCGTAGCGCATTTCTGCCTAACTTGCGACATATGTCAGCATAGAGGGCGACCCGGAGATCACCCAAAGGCACCCCTGCAACCGCTCCCTATAATAGAAGAACCCTTTCAAAGAGTGGCTGTCAATATCATTGGACCTCTGGTTAAACCAAGTAAATCAGGAAAGCAGTACATTCTCACTGTTGTGGACTATGCCACTCGATAATCAGAAGCTGTGGCCTTGTCAAGTATTTCTGCAGCCAAGGTGGCCGAGGCCCTGGTTACCATTTTCACCAGAGTAGGATTCCCCAGTGAGATCTTGTCAGACCAAGGCTCCCAGTTTATGTCAGAGCTGGTCCAGTGTCTGTGGCGCACCTGTGGAGTACGAGCGATCCGAACGACCCCGTATCATCCCCAAACAAATGGACTTTTGTGAACGATTCAGTGGCACTCTGAAGAATATGCTGAGGGCCTTCACTGACAGAAATTCAGACTGGGAGGGGTACCTACCCCATCTCTTGTTTACCTATCGGGAAGTTCCCCAGGAGTCCACCGGGTTTTCCCCCTTTGAACTACTCTATGGAAGAAAGGTCCGAGGACCCTTAACCCTGCTAAAAGAATATTTGGAGGGACAAGTTGAAGATACAGGAGCCCCTGTTGTCCCTTATGTCCTAAAGCTGCGAGAAACCCTGGCTCAACTCGCTAGTTTAGCCCAGAGTCATGTGCGTATGGCTCAAACCAGACAGAAGACCTGGTATGACTGTAAAGCACGCTATCGGGAGTTTGTAGAAGGACAACAGGTCTTAATGATTGTTCCTCACCGGCAGAATAATCTGCAGACAACATGGGAGGGTCCCTTCCGGGTTCTCAGAAAACTAAATGATACCAATTATCTTCTTGCTTTAGATGATCAGGGGCTAAGGCAAAGAACTGTCCATGTGAATATGATTAAGGAGTACCATGACCGGAACCTTCCAATGATAGCAAGCTGTCGGCTAGCTTCAGAGGACGGTCAAGAGGATGAGGACTCCCTAACTGATCTCGTGGAAGCAGCGAGAGCCTCATCCACTGTGGAACAGGTTCCTCTGGGAGATCACCTGGATTCCTTGCAGAAAAGCCAGATGCTGGGAGTGCTTCAACAGAGATGGGCTGCTTTCTCATCCCAACCAGGTCGAACCACCATCACCCAACATCATGTGGACACTCAGGGTATCGTCCCATACAACAGGCTCCTTACCGGGTACCTGAATCTGTTCGAAACACCATACAGCACGAACTGGAGGAGATGTTACAGCTTGGGGTCATCCAGGCCTCCCATAGCCCTTGGGCCTCTGCTGTGGTGTTAGTACCCAAGAAGGATGGGAGTACTCGATTTTGTGTGGACTATCGACGACTAAACGACCATACCGTCAGCGATCCTTACCCAATGCCTCGTATTGACAAACTTCTAGACCGACAGGCTGGGTCCCGATATGTCACTACCTTTGATCTCAGTAAGGGATACTGGCAAATCCCTCTCACGGAGGAAGGGAGAGAACGGTCCGCTTTTATAACCCTCTTTGGTCTGTATGAATTTCTAAGCATGCCTTTTGGAATGAAGAATGCCCCGGCAACCTTCCAGAGAATGGTGGACCAGATCCTCCGGGGATGTGGTGACTTTGCTTGTGCCTACTTGGATGATATCGCCATCTTCAACCAGACATGGGAGGAACATCTGAATCAAGTAGCTATTATTCTTGACCTGATTCTTGCAGCCGGCCTAACCATTCGACCCGATAAATGCCAGTTGGGGATGGGTGAAGTCCAGTACCTAGAGCATAGAGTAGGAGGAGGGAAGCTCTGTTCTGAACCTGCCAAAATCCAGGCTATTAGAGACTGGCCTGTACCCCAAACTAAGAAACAAGTTATGGCTTTTTTCGGCACTGCCAGTTATTACCGAAAATTTGTTGCTCATTTCAGCACTGTGGCCAAGCCTCTTACGGACCTGACCAAGAAAATGATGCCCCGGCTGGTGATCTGGGCTCCAGCCTGTGATGAGCCTTTTAACTGGCTAAAAGACGCCCTGGTCTGCGACCCTGTTCTGGCTGCTCCAGATTACAAGAGGAGATTCATCGTGCAGACGGATGCCTCTGCTTATGGACTGGGAGCTGTCCTCAGCCAGGTGAATGCAGCTGGGGACTAACACCCCATCGCCTACATTAGCCAGAAACTGCTGGACCGAGAAGTGGCCTATGCAACTGTTGAAAAAGAATGTCTGGCTGTAGTGTGGGCCCTTAGGAAACTAAGGCCGTATCTGTATGGACGAGAATTCACTGTCATTACTGATCACAATCCCCTCACCTGGCTGAACCGAGTCTCTGGGGACAATGGACGCATACTACGATGGAGCCTGGCTCTGCAGCCCTATAACTTTACCATACAGTATAGAAGAGGCAGCCAACACCAGAATGCAGATGGACTGTCCAGGCAGGAGGAGCCCTGAGTCTGGTCAGCCATGCCTGTGTGTACTTAACAAGCGACCTGTAGAGGTCCCTAGTACGTGCACAAATTGGGAGGGGAAGGGATTGTCATGATTTGTAGTTTTGCCTTGTCCTGTATTTTGTATAATATGTCATTTAAATTTTCTCTGGTTGTATTTGCTGTAAATTAACCATAGAATCATAGAATCGTAGAGTTGGAAGGGACCTCCTGGGCCATCTGGTCCAACCCCCTGCTCAAAGCAGGATTCCCTAAATCATCCCAGTCAGATGTCTGTCCAGCCTCTGTTTGAAGACTTCCATTGAAGGAGAACTCACAACTTCTCGTGGCAGCCTGTTCCACTCATTGATCACTCTAACTGTGAAAAAGTAAACCATGTCTCCTTCCCCCAATACTTTGCAATGTCTTGGATTGTACCTGGACCATAATCTAATTTAGGCTTATGTCAACAGGTAGTGGGATTTTGGCTATTGTTTTCCTAAGCAGAAGATAACCTACAATACACATCCTGTAGACTAAGTGGAGCCTTTACATTTCTAGAATCTTCTGATGGACCAAACCATTGAATAGTAGGTGTGACCTCTACCCCCCTTCAGATGGGCTGATCCCAGGAGCCCTGACAATACATTCTTGTTTTAAGATCAGTGTGATTTGAGTGCGGACAAGGAAGGAGTCATGAACGGAGTTGAGGCCAGCGCGTGACATCCGTGGGATTGTGTGGAATCCTGTGGACTATTGCAAGGATTATTGTTATCGCATCCGGCACAAGGACTATCGTGAGGTGCCCGGATTTGTTTTTCTTGTGCGGACTTATTGTGGACTTCTCATGGACTCTAAGAACATTACGGATATTTGGATGTTGTATGCTTCCTGTCTTAATAAATCTCGTTGGATCGTCCTTCGGCATGTTGTCCCTTGTCGCTCTGTCGAATACCCCGTCACACTCACAGACGCGGATTCTTTACTGTAAGAGCAGTGAGACTATGGAACTCTGCCATATGATGTTGTAATGAGTGATTCCCTACTAAAATTTAAGAAGGGACTGGATGCCTTTCTTGAAAAGTATAATATTACAGGGTATATACACTAGTTTCCTTAATATTGCGTTGATCCAGGGAGCTAGTCTGATTGCCGTATGTGGAGTCGGGAAGGAATTTTTTTCCCCAATGTGAAGCTTACTGTTTGCCACATGGGTTTTTTTTTGTCTTCCTCTGGATCAACATGTTAGGGCAAGTTAGGATAGGATATGGGGTGAACTAGATGGACTTAAAGTCTTCCTTCAACTTTAATAACTATGTTACTATGTAATCTGTATGTTGACTTTCAAAGTTAAGTGTTGATTTCTAGTTGGTCAAGAAAACAGACTTTTGTTTGTGTCAGCTAGTAATATTGACTTTTATTGTGCGCTTATTCTTGATCACTAGTGATGTTTGCTGATATGCTAATTATACATTGTGTTATGGAGCCAGTTTGTTGACTTCTAAAGCAGAGAGGGAAAAACTATGCAAATAGTTTAAATAATCAAGTAATGCTATAATAATCTCACCTCCATTCTTACCCTTTATGTAAATACTGAATGAGGGACACTTGTTAAGTCTAAAAATAGGTTACATGCCTCTGTCTAAAGAGAGAGAGAAACAGCCCGAGAGATTCTGCCAAGACATCCATACATCCCAAAAGGACCCGAGACAGGACAGTAGCCATTTTACATCATGGCTCCATTACGAGGGACACGGATATATAATTGTATAGGAAACAACCTAGGGGTTTTCAGCCTTGGTTGGAAGAATACAGATCTGCTCAGCTGACCATCACTGAACCATGGATACGTTTGGAGAAGCCAGATTGTGATCATTGGATCAACTGGCCTTGTATGGACTGTCATCTTCCTACACTTGTTGTTACCTCTTCTCTGTGTGTGCCACAGGTGAGGTAGTGACCCTGGAAGATCTGTAGTCACAGCTGCTATTATCCCGGTGAGTCAGTGGAAGGGTGAGACTGTAATGTGCCCCATCTTGGGTCCTGTGCTGGGACTGTTCTATGTGTTATCTGCCTGTTCTGTGGTACAATAAAGCATTGCCCACACTGTTTTACGCTCACCCTGTGTTGTGTGAGTAGCATTTTGCCCATGTTAAAAGGAGAGCGGCAGTTCGGCGGGACGATCCCTGGTCCATGCATTTTCGGATAGTGGGCGGTGCTCATAGCAACCCGGCAGTGACAACCATAGACTTCTGCTGGAGACCTCTGGTTGTCATGCCAACCCATCGTTGACCCATGATCATGTGATGGGGTAACTGATGAGCGGGATTTCCGGCACGCTTACTGAAAGTGCCAGAAAAGATGTGGGCTCAGCGCTGGAGCCGACATCAAAGGGAGGGGTTAAAGGGGATTGTTTTTACAGAGACAGAAGCTGTAATCAATCATGTATACATACAGATAATTACAGAAATACACAGATTCTAATGGTAAATAGTATAGAGTTACCACAAGAAAATATAATTTGTGTAAACCATGTGTAGAGATAAAAATTCAGGCAAATGTAGCGCCATCTAGTGGCTATGTGCAAAAGTGCTATCATAGAGTAACATGTATCCTGAGAGTGTCACTATCAAGGTTGAAATGAGATTAAAGGGAAGGTGCCGTGATTTTTGATTTATCGTAAAAATGAAGATTATCTAAAAAGATGTTTTCACCTAAGCTTGACTCTGTTCTGTTTATGTTTTTTTATACTGTTTTAGTGCAGCCACTGGGCGCTGCCATTTTATCTTGCAGGTCTGTAATGGCTGCTGAACGACACTTTCCATCCTCAAATACGGCAGTTTCTGGGCATAGGAGACAGCGATCGGATGCTGACCCTATCTCTAACATTGCAGCTGCATCAGCTGTGAACTGGGTACGCCTCTGTGGGCTGCTCAATTCACAGCTGTAGTTGTGGCCAGACGCCATTTTATTAGAGGCCAGTGCTATCCGCTGAGCTCCATTTACACTCTAATGCCAGCCCTATTATTTCGGATGCTGTACTGTTCACTTCCAGCATAACAGGTCTTAGATGGTCACATTGCGCCTACCGAAGGAGCTGCAGGAGATCAGGACAGGATACTGGACGAGCTCCTGGAGGCTTGATGAGCTGCTGCCTGCTGTAGACCCGACGAGCTGCTGCCTGCTGTAGACCCGACAAGCTGCTGCCTGCTGGAGACCAGACGAGCTGCTGCCTGCTGTAGACCCGACGAGCTGCTGCCTGCTGTAGACCCGACGAGCTGCTGCCTGCTGTAGACCCGACGAGCTGCTGCCTGCTGGAGACCCGACGAGCTGCTGCCTGCTGGAGACCCGACGAGCTGCTGCCTGCTGTAGACCCGACGAGCTGCTGCCTGCTGTAGACCCGACGAGCTGCTGCCTGCTGTAGACCCGACGAGCTGCTGCCTGCTGTAGACCCGACGAGCTGCTGCCTGCTGTAGACCCGACGAGCTGCTGCCTGCTGTAGACCCGACGAGCTGCTGCCTGCTGGAGACCAGACGAGCTGCTGCCTGCTGGAGACCAGACGAGCTGCTGCCTGCTGTAGACCCGACGAGCTGCTGCCTGCTGGAGACCCGACGAGCTGCTGCCTGCTGGAGACCCGACGAGCTGCTGCCTGCTGGAGACCCGACGAGCTGATGCCTGCTGGAGACCCGATGAGCTGCTGGAGACAAGACAACCTGCTGTATACCAGGTGTGCTGCAGCAACGACAGGAGTGGGGTGGTGACATCATCCATTGGTAACTATCAGGGCTGCAGAGGTGAAGGGCCAGGAATACTGTTTTTTGTACAGAAGCAAAAATATGAGAAGTGGTTGATGATATGTGTCAGGGGGGAAGAAGCATATGGTGGTGGTGGATGGCATATACAGAGGTGAGCTGGCATATGGTGGTGGTGGATGGCATATACAGAGGTGAGCTGGCATATGGAGGTTGTGCGTGGCATATACAGGGGGAGCTGGCATATGGAGGTTGTGCATGGCATATACAGGGGGAGCTGGCATATGGAGGTTGTGCGTATCATATACAGGGGGAGCTGGCATATGGAGGTTGTGCATGGCATATACGGGGTGAGCTGGCATATGGAGGTTGTGCGTGGCATATACAGGGGGAGCTGGCATATGGAGGTTGTGTGTGGCATATACAGGGGTGATCTGGCATATGGAGGTTGTGTGTGGCATATACAGGGGTGAGCTGGCATATGGAGGTTGTGCATGGCATATACAGGGGTGAGCTGGCATATGGAGGTTGTGCGTATCATATACAGGGGGAGCTGGCATAAGGAGGTTGTGCATGGCATATACAGGGGGAGCTGGCATATGGAGGTTGTGCGTGGCATATACAGGGGGAGCTGGCATATGGAGGTTGTGTGTGGCATATACAGAGGTGATCTGGCATATGGAGGTTGTGTATGGCATATACAGGGGTGATCTGGCATATGGAGGTTGTGCGTGGCATATACAGGGGTGAGCTGGCATATGGAGGTTGTGCATGGCATATACAGGGGTGATCTGGCATATGGAGGTTGTGCGTGGCATATACAGGGGTGAGCTGGCATATGGAGGTTATGCGTATCATATACAGGGGGAGCTGGCATATGGAGGTTGTGCGTGGCATATACAGGGTGATCTGGCATATGGAGGTTGTGTATGGCATATACAGGGTGATCTGGCATATGGAGGTTGTGCGTATCATATACAGGGGGAGCTGGCATATGGAGGTTGTGCGTGGCATATACGGGGGGAGCTGGCATATGGAGGTTGTGCGTGGCATATACAGGGTGAGCTGGCATATGGAGGTTGTGCATGGCATATACAGGGGAGCTGGCATATGGAGGTTATGCGTATCATATACAGGGGGAGCTGGCATATGGAGGTTGTGTGTGGCATATACAGGGGTGAGATGGCATATGGAGGTTGTGTATGGCATATACAGGGGGGAGCTGGCATATGGAGGTTATGCATGGCATATACAGGGGGAGCTGGCATATGGAGGTTGTGTGTGGCATATACAGAGGTGATCTGGCATATGGAGGTTGTGTGTGGCATTTACAGGGTGATCTGGCATATGGAGGTTGTGTATGGCATATACAGGGTGATCTGGCATATGGAGGTTGTGCATATCATATACAGGGGGAGCTGGCATATGGAGGTTGTGCGTGGCATATACGGGGGGAGCTGGCATATGGAGGTTGTGCGTGGCATATACAGGGTGAGCTGGCATATGGAGGTTGTGCATGGCATATACAGGGGAGCTGGCATATGGAGGTTATGCGTATCATATACAGGGGGAGCTGGCATATGGAGGTTGTGCGTGGCATATACAGGGTGAGCTGGCATATGGAGGTTGTGCATGGCATATACAGGGGGAGCTGGCATATGGAGGTTGTGTGTGGCATATACAGGGGTGAGATGGCATATGGAGGTTGTGTATGGCATATACAGGGGGGAGCTGGCATATGGAGGTTATGCATGGCATATACAGGGGGAGCTGGCATATGGAGGTTGTGTGTGGCATATACAGAGGTGATCTGGCATATGGAGGTTGTGTGGCATATACAGGGTGATCTGGCATATGGAGGTTGTGTATGGCATATACAGGGTGATCTGGCATATGGAGGTTGTGCGTATCATATACAGGGGGAGCTGGCATATGGAGGTTGTGCGTGGCATATACGGGGGGAGCTGGCATATGGAGGTTGTGTGTGGCATATACAGGGGGAGCTGGCATATGGAGGTTGTGTGTGGCATATACAGGGGTGAGATGGCATATGGAGGTTGTGTATGGCATATACAGGGGGGAGCTGGCATATGGAGGTTATGCATGGCATATACAGGGGGAGCTGGCATATGGAGGTTGTGTGTGGCATATACAGAGGTGATCTGGCATATGGAGGTTGTGTGTGGCATATACAGGGTGATCTGGCATATGGAGGTTGTGTATGGCATATACAGGGTGATCTGGCATATGGAGGTTGTGCGTATCATATACAGGGGGAGCTGGCATATGGAGGTTGTGCGTGGCATATACGGGGGGAGCTGGCATATGGAGGTTGTGTGTGGCATATACAGGGTGATCTGGCATATGGAGGTTGTGTATGGCATATACAGGGTGATCTGGCATATGGAGGTTGTGCGTATCATATACAGGGGGAGCTGGCATATGGAGGTTGTGCGTGGCATATACGGGGGGAGCTGGCATATGGAGGTTGTGCGTGGCATATACAGGGTGAGCTGGCATATGGAGGTTGTGCATGGCATATACAGGGGAGCTGGCATATGGAGGTTATGCGTATCATATACAGGGGGAGCTGGCATATGGAGGTTGTGTGTGGCATATACAGGGGTGAGATGGCATATGGAGGTTGTGTATGGCATATACAGGGGGGAGCTGGCATATGGAGGTTATGCATGGCATATACAGGGGGAGCTGGCATATGGAGGTTGTGTGTGGCATATACAGAGGTGATCTGGCATATGGAGGTTGTGTGTGGCATATACAGGGGTGATCTGGCATATGGAGGTTGTGTGTGGCATATACAGGGGTGAGCTGGCATATGGAGGTTGTGCGTATCATATACAGGGGGAGCTGGCATAAGGAGGTTGTGCATGGCATATACAGGGGGAGCTGGCATATGGAGGTTGTGCGTGGCATATACAGGGGGAGCTGGCATATGGAGGTTGTGTGTGGCATATACGGGGTGAGCTGGCATATGGAGGTTGTGTGTGGCATATACGGGGTGAGCTGGCATATGGAGGTTGTGCGTGGCATATACAGGGGTGAGCTGGCATATGGAGGTTGTGCATGGCATATACAGGGGTGAGCTGACATATGGAGGTTGTGCGTGGCATATACAGGGGTGAGCTGGCATATGGAGGTTGTGCGTGGCATATACAGGGGTGAGCTGGCATATGGAGGTTGTGCGTGGCATATACAGGGGTGAGCTGGCATATGGAGGTTGTGCGTGGCATATACAGGGGTGAGCTGGCATATGGAGGTTGTGCATGGCATATACAGGGGTGAGCTGACATATGGAGGTTGTGCGTGGCATATACAGGGGTGAGCTGGCATATGGAGGTTGTGTGTGGCATATACGGGGTGAGCTGGCATATGGAGGTTGTGCATGGCATATACAGGGGTGAGCTGACATATGGAGGTTGTGCGTGGCATATACAGGGGTGAGCTGACATATGGAGGTTGTGCGTGGCATATACAGGGGTGAGCTGGCATATGGAGGTTGTGCGTGGCATATACAGGGGTGAGCTGGCATATGGAGGTTGTGCATGGCATATACAGGGGTGAGCTGGCATATGGAGGTTGTGTGTGGCATATGCAGGGGTGAGCTGGCATATGGAGGTTGTGTGTGGCATATACAGGGGTGATCTGGCATATGGAGGTTGTGCGTGGCATATACAGGGGTGAGCTGGCATATGGAGGTTATGCGTATCATATACAGGGGGAGCTGGCATATGGAGGTTGTGCATGGCATATACAGGGGTGAGCTGACATATGGAGGTTGTGCATGGCATATACAGGGGTGAGCTGACATATGGAGGTTGTGCGTGGCATATACAGGGGTGAGCTGGCATATGGAGGTTGTGCATGGCATATACAGGGGTGAGCTGACATATGGAGGTTGTGCGTGGCATATACAGGGGTGAGCTGGCATATGGAGGTTGTGTGTGGCATATACAGGGGTGAGCTGACATATGGAGGTTGTGCGTGGCATATACAGGGGTGAGCTGGCATATGGAGGTTGTGCGTGGCATATACAGGGGTGAGCTGGCATATGGAGGTTGTGCATGGCATATACAGGGGTGAGCTGGCATATGGAGGTTGTGTGTGGCATATGCAGGGGTGAGCTGGCATATGGAGGTTGTGTGTGGCATATACAGGGGTGATCTGGCATATGGAGGTTGTGCGTGGCATATACAGGGGTGAGCTGGCATATGGAGGTTATGCGTATCATATACAGGGGGAGCTGGCATATGGAGGTTGTGCATGGCATATACAGAGGGAGCTGGCATATGGAGGTTGTGCATGGCATATACAGGGGTGAGTTGGCATATGGAGGTTGTGTGTGGCATATACAGGGGTGATCTGGCATATGGAGGTTGTGCGTGGCATATACAGGGGTGAGCTGGCATATGGAGGTTATGCGTATCATATACAGGGGGAGCTGGCATATGGAGGTTGTGCGTGTCATATACAGGGGTGAGCTGGCATGTGTAGGTTGTGCGTGGCATATACAGGGGTGATCTGGCAAATGGAAGTTATGCGTATCATATACAGGGGGAGCTGGCATAAGGAGGTTATGCGTATCATATACAGGGGGAGCTGGCATATGGAGGTTGTGTGTGGCATATACAGAGGTGATCTGGCATATGGAGGTTGTGTGTGGCATATACAGGGGTGATCTGGCATATGGAGGTTGTGTGTGGCATATACAGGGGTGAGCTGGCATATGGAGGTTGTGCGTATCATATACAGGGGGAGCTGGCATAAGGAGGTTGTGCATGGCATATACAGGGGGAGCTGGCATATGGAGGTTGTGCGTGGCATATACAGGGGGAGCTGGCATATGGAGGTTGTGCGTGGCATATACAGGGGTGAGCTGGCATATGGAGGTTGTGCATGGCATATACAGGGGTGAGCTGGCATATGGAGGTTGTGTGTGGCATATGCAGGGGTGAGCTGGCATATGGAGGTTGTGTGTGGCATATACAGGGGTGATCTGGCATATGGAGGTTGTGCGTGGCATATACAGGGGTGAGCTGGCATATGGAGGTTATGCGTATCATATACAGGGGGAGCTGGCATATGGAGGTTGTGCGTGTCATATACAGGGGTGAGCTGGCATGTGTAGGTTGTGCGTGGCATATACAGGGGTGATCTGGCAAATGGAAGTTATGCGTATCATATACAGGGGGAGCTGGCATAAGGAGGTTATGCGTATCATATACAGGGGGAGCTGGCATATGGAGGTTGTGCGTGGCATATACGGGGGGAGCTGGCATATGGAGGTTGTGCGTGGCATATACAGGGTGAGCTGGCATATGGAGGTTGTGCATGGCATATACAGGGGAGCTGGCATATGGAGGTTATGCGTATCATATACAGGGGTGATCTGGCATATGGAGGTTGTGTGTGGCATATACAGGGGTGAGATGGCATATGGAGGTTGTGTATGGCATATACAGGGGGGAGCTGGCATATGGAGGTTATGCATGGCATATACAGGGGGAGCTGGCATATGGAGGTTGTGTGTGGCATATACAGAGGTGATCTGGCATATGGAGGTTGTGTGTGGCATATACAGGGGTGATCTGGCATATGGAGGTTGTGTGTGGCATATACAGGGGTGAGATGGCATATGGAGGTTGTGTGTGGCATATACAGGGGTGAGATGGCATATGGAGGTTGTGCGTGGCATATACAGGGGGAGCTGGCATATGGAGGTTGTGCGTGGCATATACAGGGGTGATCTGGCATATGGAGGTTGTGTGTGGCATATACAGGGGTGAGATGGCATATGGAGGTTGTGCATGGCATATACAGGGGGAGCTGGCATATGCAGGTTGTGCATGGCATATACAGGGGTGAGCTGACATATGGAGGTTGTGCGTGGCATATGCAGGGGTGAGCTGGCATATGGTGGTTGTGTGTGGCATATACAGGGGTGATCTGGCATATGGAGGTTGTGTGTGGCATATACAGGGGTGAGCTGGCATATGGAGGTTGTGTATGGCATATACAGGGTGTGCTGGCATATGGAGGCTGTGTATGGCATATACAGGGTGAGCTGGCATATGGAGGTTGTGCGTGGCATATACAGGGGTGAGCTGGCATATGGAGGTTGTGTGTGGCATATACAGGGGGAGCTGGCATATGGAGGTTGTGTGTGGCATATACAGGGGGAGCTGGCATATGGAGGTTGTGTGTGGCATATACAGGGTGAGCTGGCATATGGAGGTTGTGTGTGGCATATACAGGGGTGAGCTGGCATGTGGAGGTGGTATGTGGCATATACAGGGGGAGCTGGCATATGGAGGTTGTGCGTGGCATATACAGGGGTGAGCTGGCATATGGAGGCTGTGTATGGCATATACAGGGTGAGCTGGCATATGGAGGTTGTGCGTGGCATATGGAGGTTGTGTGTGGCATATACAGGGGGAGCTGGCATATGGAGGTTATGCGTATCATATACAGGGGGAGCTGGCATATGGAGGTTGTGTGTGGCATATACAGGGGTGAGCTGGCATGTGGAGGTTGTGTATGGCATATACAGGGGTGAGCTTGCTTATGGAGGTTGTGTATGGCATATACAGGGGTGAGCTGGCATATGGAGGTTGTGCGTGGCATATACGGGGTGAGATGGCATATGGAGGTTGTGTATGGCATATACAGGGGTGAGCTTGCTTATGGAGGTTGTGTATGGCATATACAGGGGTGAGCTGGCATATGGAGGTTGTGCGTGGCATATACGGGGTGAGCTGGCATATGGAGGTTGTGCGTGGCATATACAGGGGTGAGCTGGCATATGGAGGTTGTGTATGGCATATACAGGGGTGAGATGGCATATGGAGGTTGTGTATGGCATATACAGGGGTGAGCTTGCTTATGGAGGTTGTGTATGGCATATACAGGGGTGAGCTGGCATATGGAGGTTGTGCGTGGCATATACGGGGTGAGCTGGCATATGGAGGTTGTGCGTGGCATATACAGGGGTGATCTGGCATATGGAGGTTGTGTGTGGCATATACAGGGGTGAGATGGCATATGGAGGTTGTGCGTGGCATATACAGGGGTGAGCTGGCATATGGAGGTTGTGTGTGGCATATACAGGGGGAGCTGGCATATGGAGGTTGTGTGTGGCATATACAGGGGGAGCTGGCATATGGAGGTTGTGTATGGCATATACAGGGTGAGCTGGCATATGGAGGTTGTGCGTATCATATACAGGGGGAGCTGGCATATGGTGGTTGTGTGTGGCATATACAGGGTGAGCTGGCATATGGAGGTTGTGTGTGGCATATACAGGGGTGAGCTGGCATGTGGAGGTGGTATGTGGCATATACAGGGGGAGCTGGCATATGGAGGTTGTGCGTGGCATATACAGGGGTGAGCTGGCATATGGAGGCTGTGTATGGCATATACAGGGTGAGCTGGCATATGGAGGTTGTGCGTGGCATATACAGGGGGAGCTGGCATATGGAGGTTGTGTGTGGCATATACAGGGGGAGCTGGCATATGGAGGTTGTGCGTATCATATACAGGGGTGAGCTGGCATATGGAGGTTGTGTGTGGCATATACAGGGGTGAGATGGCATATGGAGGTTATGCGTATCATATACAGGGGTGAGCTGGCATATGGAGGTTGTGTGTGGCATATACAGGGGTGAGATGGCATATGGAGGTTGTGTATGGCATATACAGGGGTGAGCTTGCTTATGGAGGTTGTGTATGGCATATACAGGGGTGAGCTGGCATATGGAGGTTGTGCGTGGCATATACGGGGTGAGCTGGCATATGGAGGTTGTGCGTGGCATATACAGGGGTGATCTGGCATATGGAGGTTGTGTGTGGCATATACAGGGGTGAGCTGGCATATGGAGGTTGTGCGTGGCATATACAGGGGTGAGCTGGCATATGGAGGTTGTGTGTGGCATATACAGGGGGAGCAGGCATATGGAGGTTGTGTGTGGCATATACAGGGGGAGCTGGCATATGGAGGTTATGCGTATCATATACAGGGGGAGCTGGCATATGGTGGTTGTGTGTGGCATATACAGGGTGAGCTGGCATATGGAGGTTATGCGTATCATATACAGGGGTGAGCTGGCATATGGAGGTTGTGTGTGGCATATACAGGGGTGAGATGGCATATGGAGGTTGTGTATGGCATATACAGGGGTGAGCTTGCTTATGGAGGTTGTGTATGGCATATACAGGGGTGAGCTGGCATATGGAGGTTGTGCGTGGCATATACGGGGTGAGCTGGCATATGGAGGTTGTGCGTGGCATATACAGGGGTGATCTGGCATATGGAGGTTGTGTGTGGCATATACAGGGGTGAGCTGGCATATGGAGGTTGTGCGTGGCATATACAGGGGTGAGCTGGCATATGGAGGTTGTGTGTGGCATATACAGGGGGAGCAGGCATATGGAGGTTGTGTGTGGCATATACAGGGGGAGCTGGCATATGGAGGTTATGCGTATCATATACAGGGGGAGCTGGCATATGGTGGTTGTGTGTGGCATATACAGGGTGAGCTGGCATATGGAGGTTATGCGTATCATATACAGGGGTGAGCTGGCATATGGTGGTTGTGTGTGGCATATACAGGGTGAGCTGGCATATGGAGGTTGTGTGTGGCATATACAGGGGTGATCTGGCATATGGAGGTTGTGCGTGGCATATACGGGGTGAGCTGGCATATGGAGGTTGTGCGTGGCATATACAGGGGTGAGCTGACATATGGAGGTTGTGTATGGCATATACAGGGGTGAGCTGGCATATGGAGGTTGTGTGTGGCATATACAGGGGTGAGCTGGCATATGGAGGTTGTGCGTGGCATATACAGGGGTGAGCTGACATATGGAGGTTGTGTATGGCATATACAGGGGTGAGCTGGCATATGGAGGTTGTGTGTGGCATATACAGGGGTGAGCTGGCATATGGAGGTTGTGCGTGGCATATACAGGGGTGAGCTGACATATGGAGGTTGTGTATGGCATATACAGGGGTGAGCTGGCATATGGAGGTTGTGTGTGGCATATACAGGGGTGATCTGGCATATGGAGGTTGTGCGTGGCATATACGGGGTGAGCTGGCATATGGAGGTTGTGCGTGGCATATACAGGGGTGAGCTGACATATGGAGGTTGTGTATGGCATATACAGGGGTGATCTGGCATATGGAGGTTGTGTGTGGCATATACAGGGGTGAGATGGCATATGGAGGTTGTGCGTGGCATATACAGGGGTGAGCTGACATATGGAGGTTGTGTATGGCATATACAGGGGTGAGCTGGCATATGGAGGTTGTGTGTGGCATATACAGGGGTGAGCTGGCATATGGAGGTTGTGCATGGCATATACAGGGGGAGCTGGCATATGGAGGTTGTGCGTGGCATATACAGGGGTGAGCTGGCATATGGAGGTTGTGCATGGCATATACAGGGGTGAGCTGGCATATGGAGGTTGTGCGTGGCATATACAGGGGTGAGCTGGCATATGGAGGTTGTGTGTGGCATATACAGGGGTGAGCTGGCATATGGAGGTTGTGTGTGGCATATACAGGGGTGAGCTGGCATATGGAGGTTGTGCATGGCATATACAGGGGGAGCTGGCATATGGAGGTTGTGCGTGGCATATACAGGGGTGATCTGGCATATGGAGGTTGTGTGTGGCATATACAGGGGTGAGATGGCATATGGAGGTTGTGCGTGGCATATACAGGGGTGATCTGGCATATGGAGGTTGTGTATGGCATATACAGGGGTGAGCTTGCTTATGGAGGTTGTGCATGGCATATACAGGGGGAGCTGGCATATGGAGGTTGTGCATGGCATATACAGGGGGAGCTGGCATATGGAGGTTGTGTATGGCATATACAGGGGTGAGCTGACATATGGAGGTTGTGCGTGGCATATGCAGGGGTGAGCTGGCATATGGAGGTTGTGCGTGGCATATGCAGGGGTGAGCTGGCATATGGAGGTTGTGCGTGGCATATACAGGGGTGAGCTGGCATATGGAGGTTGTGCATGGCATATACAGGGGTGAGCTGGCATATGGAGGTTGTGTGTGGCATATACAGGGGGAGCTGGCATATGGAGGTTGTGTGTGGCATATACAGGGGGAGCTGGCATATGGAGGTTATGCGTATCATATACAGGGGGAGCTGGCATATGGTGGTTGTGTGTGGCATATACAGGGGGAGCTGGCATATGGAGGTTATGCGTATCATATACAGGGGTGAGCTGGCATATGGAGGTTGTGTGTGGCATATACAGGGGGAGCTGGCATATGGAGGTTATGCGTGGCATATACAGGGGTGATCTGGCATATGGAGGTTGTGTGTGGCATATACAGGGGTGAGATGGCATATGGAGGTTGTGCGTGGCATATACAGGGGTGAGCTGGCATATGGAGGTTGTGTGTGGCATATACAGGGGTGAGATGGCATATGGAGGTTGTGCATGGCATATACAGGGGGAGCTGGCATATGGAGGTTGTGTGTGGCATATACAGGGGGAGCTGGCATATGGAGGTTGTGTGTGGCATATACAGGGGGAGCTGGCATATGGAGGTTATGCGTATCATATACAGGGGGAGCTGGCATATGGTGGTTGTGTGTGGCATATACAGGGTGAGCTGGCATATGGAGGTTATGCGTGGCATATACAGGGGTGATCTGGCATATGGAGGTTGTGCGTGGCATATGCAGGGGTGAGCTGGCATATGGAGGTTGTGCGTGGCATATACAGGGGTGAGCTGGCATATGGAGGTTGTGCGTGGCATATACAGGGGTGAGCTGGTATATGGAGGTTGTGCGTGGCATATACAGGGGTGAGCTGGCATATGGAGGTTGTGCGTGGCATATGCAGGGGTGAGCTGGCATATGGAGGTTGTGCGTGGCATTTACAGGGGTGAGCTGGCATATGGAGGTTGTGCATGGCATATACAGGGGTGAGCAGGCATATGGAGGTTGTGCGTGGCATATACAGGGGTGAGCAGGCATATGGAGGTTGTGCATGGCATATACAGGGGTGAGCTGGCATATGGAGGTTGTGTGTGGCATATACAGGGGGAGCTGGCATATGGAGGTTGTGCATGGCATATACGGGGTGAGCTGGCATATGGAGGTTGTGTGTGGCATATGCAGGGGTGAGCTGGCATATGGAGGTTGTGTGTGGCATATACGGGGTGAGCTGGCATATGGAGGTTGTGTGTGGCATATGCAGGGGTGAGCTGGCATATGGAGGTTGTGTGTGGCATATACAGGGGGAGCTGGCATATGGAGGTTGTGTGTGGCATATACAGGGGGAGCTGGCATATGGAGGTTGTGCATGGCATATACAGGGGTGAGCTGGCATATGGAGGTTGTGCGTGGCATATACAGGGGGAGCTGGCATATGGAGGTTGTGCATGGCATATACGGGGTGAGCTGGCATATGGAGGTTGTGTGTGGCATATACAGGGGTGATCTGGCATATGGAGGTTGTGCGTGGCATATACAGGGGTGAGCTGGCATATGGAGGTTATGCGTATCATATACAGGGGGAGCTGGCATATGGAGGTTGTGCGTGTCATATACAGGGGTGAGCTGGCATGTGTAGGTTGTGCGTGGCATATACAGGGGTGATCTGGCAAATGGAAGTTATGCGTATCATATACAGGGGGAGCTGGCATAAGGAGGTTGTGCATGGCATATACAGGGTGATCTGGCATATGGAGGTTATGCGTATCATATACAGGGGGAGCTGGCATATGGAGGTTGTGCGTGGCATATACGGGGGGAGCTGGCATATGGAGGTTGTGCGTGGCATATACAGGGTGAGCTGGCATATGGAGGTTGTGCATGGCATATACAGGGGAGCTGGCATATGGAGGTTATGCGTATCATATACAGGGGTGATCTGGCATATGGAGGTTGTGTGTGGCATATACAGGGGTGAGCTGGCATATGGAGGTTGTGTATGGCATATACAGGGGGGAGCTGGCATATGGAGGTTATGCATGGCATATACAGGGGGAGCTGGCATATGGAGGTTGTGTGTGGCATATACAGAGGTGATCTGGCATATGGAGGTTGTGTGTGGCATATACAGGGGTGATCTGGCATATGGAGGTTGTGTGTGGCATATACAGGGGTGAGATGGCATATGGAGGTTGTGTGTGGCATATACAGGGGTGAGATGGCATATGGAGGTTGTGCGTGGCATATACAGGGGTGAGTTGGCATATGGAGGTTGTGCGTGGCATATACAGGGGGAGCTGGCATATGGAGGTTGTGCGTGGCATATACAGGGGTGATCTGGCATATGGAGGTTGTGTGTGGCATATACAGGGGTGAGATGGCATATGGAGGTTGTGCATGGCATATACAGGGGGAGCTGGCATATGCAGGTTGTGCATGGCATATACAGGGGTGAGCTGACATATGGAGGTTGTGCGTGGCATATGCAGGGGTGAGCTGGCATATGGAGGTTGTGTGTGGCATATACAGGGGTGATCTGGCATATGGAGGTTGTGTGTGGCATATACAGGGGTGAGCTGGCATATGGAGGCTGTGTATGGCATATACAGGGTGAGCTGGCATATGGAGGTTGTGCGTGGCATATACAGGGGTGAGCTGGCATATGGAGGTTGTGTGTGGCATATACAGGGGGAGCTGGCATATGGAGGTTGTGTGTGGCATATACAGGGGGAGCTGGCATATGGAGGTTGTGTGTGGCATATACAGGGGTGAGCTGGCATATGGAGGCTGTGTATGGCATATACAGGGTGAGCTGGCATATGGAGGTTGTGCGTGGCATATACAGGGGTGAGCTGGCATATGGAGGTTGTGCGTGGCATATACAGGGGGAGCTGGCATATGGAGGTTGTGTGTGGCATATACAGGGGGAGCTGGCATATGGAGGTTATGCGTATCATATACAGGGGGAGCTGGCATATGGTGGTTGTGTGTGGCATATACAGGGTGAGCTGGCATATGGAGGTTGTGTGTGGCATATACAGGGTGAGCTGGCATATGGAGGTTGTGTGTGGCATATACAGGGGTGAGCTGGCATGTGGAGGTGGTATGTGGCATATACAGGGGGAGCTGGCATATGGAGGTTGTGCGTGGCATATACAGGGGTGAGCTGGCATATGGAGGCTGTGTATGGCATATACAGGGTGAGCTGGCATATGGAGGTTGTGCGTGGCATATGGAGGTTGTGTGTGGCATATACAGGGGGAGCTGGCATATGGAGGTTATGCGTATCATATACAGGGGTGAGCTGGCATATGGAGGTAGTGCGTGGCATATACAGGGGTGAGATGGCATATGGAGGTTGTGTATGGCATATACAGGGGTGAGCTTGCTTATGGAGGTTGTGTATGGCATATACAGGGGTGAGCTGGCATATGGAGGTTGTGCGTGGCATATACGGGGTGAGCTGGCATATGGAGGTTGTGCGTGGCATATACAGGGGTGATCTGGCATATGGAGGTTGTGTGTGGCATATACAGGGGTGAGATGGCATATGGAGGTTGTGTGTGGCATATACAGGGGTGAGATGGCATATTGAGGTTGTGTGTGGCATATACAGGGGGAGCTGGCATATGGAGGTTGTGTGTGGCATATACAGGGGGAGCTGGCATATGGAGGTTATGCGTATCATATACAGGGGGAGCTGGCATATGGTGGTTGTGTGTGGCATATACAGGGTGAGCTGGCATATGGAGGTTGTGTGTGGCATATACAGGGGTGATCTGGCATATGGAGGTTGTGCGTGGCATATACGGGGTGAGCTGGCATATGGAGGTTGTGTGTGGCATATACAGGGGTGAGATGGCATATGGAGGTTGTGCGTGGCATATACAGGGGTGATCTGGCATATGGAGGTTGTGTATGGCATATACAGGGGTGAGCTTGCTTATGGAGGTTGTGCATGGCATATACAGGGGGAGCTGGCATATGGAGGTTGTGCGTGGCATATACAGGGGTGAGCTGACATATGGAGGTTGTGCGTGGCATATGCAGGGGTGAGCTGGCATATGGAGGTTGTGCGTGGCATATACAGGGGTGAGCTGGCATATGGAGGTTGTGCGTGGCATATACAGGGGTGAGCTGGTATATGGAGGTTGTGCGTGGCATATACAGGGGTGAGCTGACATATGGAGGTTGTGCGTGGCATATGCAGGGGTGAGCTGGCATATGGAGGTTGTGCGTGGCATTTACAGGGGTGAGCTGGCATATGGAGGTTGTGCATGGCATATACAGGGGTGAGCAGGCATATGGAGGTTGTGCGTGGCATATACAGGGGTGAGCAGGCATATGGAGGTTGTGCATGGCATATACAGGGGTGAGCTGGCATATGGAGGCTGTGTGTGGCATATACAGGGTGGTCTGGCATATGGAGGTTGTGCATGGCATATACGGGGTGAGCTGGCAAATGGAGGTTGTGCGGGGCATATACAGGGGGAGCTGGCATATGGAGGTTGTGTGTGGCATATACAGGGGTGAGCTGGCATATGGAGGTTGTGTGTGGCATATACGGGGTGAGCTGGTATATGGAGGCTGTGTGTGGCATATACAGGGTGGTCTGGCATATGGAGGTTGTGCATGGCATATACGGGGTGAGCTGGCAAATGGAGGTTGTGCATGGGACACTGCTCAGTGCGTGTGATGACAGGATCTGCTAGTAATACCGCCAGTCAGCCCTTTATTGTTCTCACTCGTACAATATGCCTTCCATGGCCTTCATTGAGTATGATTCCCTCAAAAATTCCCCCTCCCACACACAGTACAATTCCCCCACAGTGAACTCCTCACACAATGTGCCCCTACAATACCCAACACGTGCACAGTAGGATGACTCTACAGTGTCCCTAACACAGTATGATGCTGCAACCGTGTCCACAACATAGTATCATGACCCCACAACCACTAACACAGTATGATGCTGCAACCGTGTCCACAACATAATATCATGCCTCCACAACCACTAACGCAGTATGATGTGACCATTGCACACCCCATTCATTATGATACTGCAACAGCCCCTCCAACGCAGTATGTTGTCCCCACAGTGCCCCCAACACCGTATGATGCCAACAGTCTTCCCCCACATACATTATGAGGCCCCTACACTGTAAGAATCTTCTACATCCCCCCACACAGTATGATGCCTCCACAGCCCCACAAAACAGTATGATGGCCCCCACAGTACCCCATACACAATGTGATGGCCCCCAAAGTCTTACACACCGTATGATGGTCCCAGCTGCCTCCAATATAAAGTATGATTCCCCCACAGTTCCCTACACAGTTTGATTACCCACACAGTCCCCTCACACAAAATTGAGGACCCCACACATAGCATGATGTCCCCATAACTATGTACACAGTATGGTGATCCCCACAATTCCATCCACAGCACACACAGTATCATTGCTCCTACTCAGCATGTTGGCTCCATTCCAAAAGAATTCACTGACAAAATTGTTTAAAAATGTTCTCACCCAGCCCAATTCCTCCAATCCCCTTCACCCGTCTGTGCAGGCGCGATCTAGTCTCATCATTGTGCCTTCTGTGCTGACACTCAGATCTACAGACTGAATACAGTTCTACCATTGAATTCCACTGTATTGGCCTCGGATGCAGATACTGGTGAAATTTAGCCACCAGCACAGGGAGGGCAATGTTGCTTGACACCCCCCCCACACACTCACGGGTCCCATCATGGCTGCATGGTTTGCCGCTGTTAGCTTGAAGCAGGTGGCATACTGCTATCATTTAGACACTTTTGTTCATGAATGATAACTTTGTGATCCAGGCAAAGAACTGAGTGATGGAGGCCACAACTGTTCATCGTGATATTTCAGAGTCCTGTTCTCTGGATCTATGGGGATCCAATCTGTCTGACTCCCACCAATCACAATGACCAATCCTGTGGAAAATGTGAAGCTAAAGACTGTTTATAGATGGACGGTAGATTGCTGCGAGGTCAGGTGGATCTTCTGCATTGTCTCTAGTGGGTCATCCAGTTGTTAGAAGTAGTGAAGGTAGAAATGACCATTGTCAACCAATAGAAACTTTACAGCATACTAGACTTCTATTGGGGAAAAATAAAAGTCTAGGTGTTATGCGTCTCCATTGCTTTTCTGTACAGGTTAAAAGAAAGTATACCAATGCTTATACATCAAACGTGATGATAACACAGCCTGAACTCCAATGCAGGTTCACATTGAAGAGCAGTTTTATAGTTACACATAGCTAGAATTTACAGGAAACATTGGAGATTTATTGAGGCTTTTGTTCCATTTTTCGCACATAAAAAAATCACCAAGATTGTACCGTTTCGTGCAGCACTTAAAATTTGGTGCAAAGAACAATAATGCAGCCCAAAAAAAACCTGACTTCAAGCTTCAATTCATCTCATTAATATTATTATTATTATACATTTTTATAGCACGATTTATTCCATGTCACTTTACAAATATGGACAAGTACAATCAACATGAGCAAAACAAGGTACACACAAGTACAGAAGGCAAGAGGACCCTGCCGGCAAGGGCTCCCCGTCTACAGGACACGGGTGAGGGTACACTAGGAGAGGGTAGAGCTAGTCGTGTGGCGGTTCACTAGACTAAGGATCACCGCAGGTTGTAGGCTTGTCGGAAGAGGTTGGTCTTCAGGTTCTTTTTGAAGGTTTCTGTGGTAGGGGAAAGTCTGATGTGTTGAGGTAGAGAGTTCCAGAGTATGGGGGAAGCACAGGAGAAGTCTTGTATGCGGTTGTGTGTAGAAGAGATAAGAGGAGAGTAGAGAAGGAGATCTTGAGAGGATCGAAGGTTGCGTGTGGGTAAGTACCGGGAGACCATGTCACAGATGTATGGAGGAGACAGGTTGTGGATGGCTTTGTATGTCATAGTTAGGGTTTTGAACTGGAGCCTCGACAATAGGAAACCAGTGAAGGGCTTGGCATAGAGGAGAGGCTAAAGAATAACAGGGAGATAGATGGATTAGTTTGGCAGCAGAGTGTAGGATGGATTAGAGTGGTGCAAGAGTGCTAGAGGGGAGGTCAGAGAGTAGGAGGTAGCAGTAGTCAAGGTGGGAGATGGTAAGGGCATGCGCTAGTGCTTTTGTGTCTTCGTAGTCAAGGAATGTACGGATCCGGGAAATATTTTTGCGTTTGTGTCAGCAGGAGGAGGCAAGGGCTTGGATATGTGGCTTGAAAGAGAGGGCAGAGTTGAGGATCACCCCAAGGCATTGAGCATGCGGGACTGGGGAAAGTTTATCTCATGATAAATTCCCTCTTGTAAGTCACTTTGTAAGGCTGGTTTCACACTTGCGTTTTTTTGCGCTGCGTTTTTGCGCATGCGGTTTTTCCCCTATACTTAACATGGGTGCGCATAGTCATGCGTTCGTACGCATTTGTATGCGCATGCGTTTTTTTGTAGTGTGCGCCCGGGCACACAAAATGCATCCTGTGGCATTTTTTGTGCGTCCGACCTGTCTCAAAAAAATGCATGCACTCGCAATGCACACAAAATTCACCCAAAAACACATTATAGTCTATGGGTGCTCTGACGTGCGCATGGTCGTGCGCACGCAGCGCAAAAAAACGCAAGTGTGAAAGTAGCATAAGGGTGTTATTTTATCATGTGCGGTTCCATGACAATTGTGTACAAGATAATTGTGTACGGACAATTGTGTACAGAAAATTGTGTACAGGCCAATTGTGTCCAAGGACAATTGTGTACAAGGACAATTGTGTACAGGGCAATTGTGTACAAGGACAATTGTGTACAGGGCAATTGTGTACAAGGACAATTGTGTACAAGGACAATTGTGTACAAGGACAATTGTGTACAGGGCAATTGTGTCCAAGGACAATTGTGTACAGGGCAATTGTGTACAAGGACAATTGTGTACAGACAATTGTGTACAGGGCAATTGTGTACAAGGACAATTGTGTACAAGGACAATTGTGTACGGACAATTGTGTACGGACGATTATTTACAGACAAGTATAGGGAAAACAAAAAATTAAACGTCCAAAAAAAGAAAATACTATATTCATCATTGATTTTAACGTAAGATTGCTTATTGAATAACAGTTTCAAAGCTTCTTCTATTCTTATTCTACAAATATTGCTGGTCTTGTCTATCGTGCCTGCATGTTGCTGATCGCTCGTAGATACCGCAGCTTGTCTCCTTGATTGTGATAATCAGCCACTTTCACACGCAGTCGTTCAGCTAGCTGGACATACTTGCTTCGTGGATGCTCAACATTCAGTACCTCAGCATTCTGGGCTCTAAGTCTATGAATTGCCATGTCACTAATGAGTCCGTTGAACAGTTTCCACACGGTAGGATGAGCACAAAGAAAGAGTGCTTGTAAGGCGTTATGAAACCCCTCGCAGCAATTCGTGGTCTTGGGGGCAGAGGCCAAAGCGTCAGCATAATGATTCCAGACCTCTGGAGTAAACCTTGCGTTTCGAAAGCGTCCATCTACTCCTGGCCCCCTAACGTAGGTATGCTCAAAGTAGGAGAGGAGCTGATTGGTAGCATCATCATCAGGGAAGATTTGGGCTAGTTCGTCATACCTTGCACTTACTTCGGCTGGTGGGACAAACGCCAAGGAGGCCAAAGATTTTACCTTGAGATTGAACTCTCCATCCTCAGCCTCAAATTCAGCCTTTAGGCCCAGCTCATTGACCTTTCGAATAATGGACTGGCTCAGATGAAAGAAGCAGCCAGAAATCGCTGCAGCTGGAAACTCATCTTGGAAAGCTGACATTGCTGCCATCTCAAAGTCAAGAAGAATTTTCTGGGGATTTGCACCTGGCATCAACCCTTTGAGCGCCGTGATCATTCGACGATAGGTTGGACCAGTCTTGTTTGGCAGCAGGCAGTAGATCAGGGGAGGATAGGAGTTGCCGACTTTTGCATGGAGAGAATACAGCTGAAAGAACATGGTTGGCACCACCTTGAACGTTCCATCGCCAAACCATGTGTCTCCTCTTTCGAAATAAGGCAACAGTTCATTGCTACCAATGACAAGAATCCTTTGGGGGTCATCTCTTGCAGAGTCATATAAAATGATGTCGCTGTATTCCTGGGGGATAGCAAAATTGATGCTTTGAGGAGGAGCCAGCATGGTGTTTGCTCGCTGCCTGACCCGACGTGTATTTCGCTCAACGTCACTTCGCTTGGGCATTCGAGACAACACGTCATCAGACCTGTCTCGAAGAACCTGTCCAACAATGCTTCTAGTAGATGCTTGAGAGCTGATTGCTTCTTGCCTCAGAGCAGCCATTGTAGCTCTGGCTTCAGCTTGAACTGGATCTGCAGAGTGACTGTGCTCAGTCGGCTGTTTAACAATCGCGGCTCCAGATGTGTGCATGCGTGCGGGACACTTGAATTTGTTGACTTGCCTGCACCGCCATTCTTTGATGCTGTCATCACGTGTCCTGTGCAGGATATACTCGTGTCCCCCAAGCCTAAGGACATCTTTGTCTTTTTCAGACTTGCTCATAGTAAAAGTCATGGTGAAAGTTGCAAGGGGTGAGTAATGAAACCGAAAGTAAGCGTCAGTGTGAAAGTGGCCTGTACAATTATCTTTGTCTTTTTCAGACTTGCTCATAGTAAAAGTCATGGTGAAAGTTGCAAGGGGTGAGTAATGAAAGTGAAAGTAAGCGTCATTGTGAAAGTGGTCTGTACAAGTGGCCTGTACACAACAAGTAAAAGTCATGGTGAAAGTTGCAAGGGGTGAGTACTGAAACCGAAAGTAAGCGTCAGTGTGAAAGTGGCCTGTACAAGTGGCCTGTACACAAATAATTGCCTTGTACACAATTGTCCGTACACAATTGCCTCTTGTACACGGTTCCATGACCTTGTACACAATTGCCCGTACACAATTGCCTTGTACACAATTGCCTTGTACACAATTGTCCGTACACAATTGCCTTGTACACAATTGTCCGTACACAATTGCCCGTACACAATTGCCTTGTACACAATTGCCCGTACACAATTGCCTTGTACACAATTGCCTTGTACACAATTGCCTTGTACACAATTGTCCGTACACAATTGCCTTGTACACAATTGTAGGGAAGGTGACCTGACGGACGGACGGACTAGTCAGAGTGAAGAAAGATAGGTTTGCACAGTGTAGGTAGGAGACAGTGATTACAGTGGGGAAACAACTAGGAAAGTGTAGTGGACATGCAGTACCTTGGGATGACCATTAGATGGCAGGGTGGAGTGTGAGCAAAGGACTTTACAGCAGCTTAGGGCTTTAGAAACCGTTGGTCATGGGGGGCGTGGTGACAGTTAGTGACAGTTTCAAGGAACCGGGGAAGTTATAAATTTTGAGGGAGGGTTCCAGAAGATTCCAGTCCCCAGGGGGAGCCCAGGTGACAGGAGGACTTCGCCAGTCTGTGTGCCCTGAGGAGAATCCGACCAGGGGGACTGAGGAGAGGAAACGTCAGGGGGGTGGTCCTGACAGGGAAGGACCGCAGCAGAGACAAGGCTCTGGGTGGAAAACACCGTATGTGTAACGACGAGACTGATTAGTAAAGTGCTGTTGGTGTACGGGCCTAAGGCGGCCACAGTAACCGAGCTGTCAGGATTGTCACAGTGTGAGACGGGACGTGACGTGTAAGTACGTCCCTTGTGTAACATACGGTGTTGAAGCGGCCCTGAACACGGAGGGCAGAGAGAGATATCGCGGTGTGCCGCGAGGACCGTCAGTCGGACGGTGTGAAATAAACTTGGACCTGTTGCACCCAGAATCTGCCTCATCGTGTCTCTGTATCATCTCTGCGCGGTAAGAAGTAGGACCACCCCCCCCAGCTCGGCACCCCACCACCGACCCTACACAATCGCCTTGTACACAATCGCCTTGTACACACACAATTGGCCTGTACACAATTGTCTGTACACAATAGTCCGTACACAATTATCTTGTACACAATTGTCCTGTCACCCCATGTTACTGCTAGACAAGATTAGAGGGAAACATGTGGATAATGGAGAGGATCCAGCTATGGTCACACTGGACGCAGAAAAAGTGTTCGATAATGTGAGGTGGCCATGGCTGGGTCAAGTGTTGGATAAAATAAATCTGGTGGGTCCGTTTAGACAATTTTTGGCGGTACTACATCAGAAATGAGACAGTCAAAAATGCCCTATTTGCAGATGACATAATTCTGTTCATGAACAACCCAGAGGAAGATCTCCCTATGTTGCTGCTTGAAGTTTGGAAAATTCTCGGCTTTCGTTTAAATAAGTCTAAATGTTGAGATTCTGTTCATGAGGACTGAGGTAAAACGTGGCCAGGAGAGTAATATAATGGGTATCCAGAAAGCAACAACATCTATAAAGTACTTGGGAATTTACTTGGGGAGAACACCAAAACAAATTTATGATCTCAATTATAAGCCTATCATAGACAAAATAGAGAAGGAGATGAGAGGTGGGGAAATCTACCCCTCTCGCTGCTAGATCGCTGCCACCTAATCAAGATGACAAGCTCTGCGAGATTACTGTACCCAGTGCAAACTATCCCAATGTTAATTCGTCACGCAGATGTTCTCAGATTAAACAGGGCCTTTTCTAAATTCATCTGGAGGGGTAAAAGGGCGAGATTGGCTACAGGAACTCTAATGCACACAAAGGAGGGAGGGGGCGCGGGATTGCCAAATATTAGGGGATATAATTTATCGTGTTTAATGAGGAATGTAATAGAATAGATTAAAAAAACGGGGCGATATACTGACTACAAATTGGAAACGGAATTTTGTGGCTTGTGGGACCTGATGGCGCTGCTACATACGCCGCTGTCACACATACCGCCAAACATTAAATATACGGTAATATGTAAAGATACCATTGCTACATGGAAGGCAGTAAGAAAAAAACTAAAAATGTCGTGGAGAGTGTCGAAACACCTGAACCCTTGGGCATCTCCTGCCTTTAGATTAGGAAGAGAAAATAAATTATACACAGTGGTTGGGGAAAGGAATAGAGACGTTAGGGGACTTACTACATCTACAAGAAGGCCGCTGGTTGATGGGATTGGAAGTGATAGACAAATTTGAGCTGCCGAGATTTCATTTGATGCTATATAGTCAATTAAAGCATTATGTATTAGACCTCCTTCAGGATGTGAGGAAGGAAATCGATTCAGAAATATGGTAGGACTTGGTTACCAAAGACATTTAGAAATATCTATCACCTCACTATATGGGATGCTGAGGGACATAGTACGCCCTTCAGGGAAGGGCAAAATATTTCACAAATGGGAATGAAGAACTTGAGCATAAGATTCTGCTGGGCTGGGAATTGGTAAGAAAGCATATCATCAATGAACAATGGAGAGATAGTCAGTTCAGAATAATGCATAAAACAATAGGTGGCTTCAATATACCTCCGACTCCGCAGAATCCTGATAGGCAGACAAGCTGCCCAAAATGTACAATGGCCAAATAGACACAGAACATGGATTGTGGTCATGTCCCAGGACACAAGAACTCTGGGTAAAAGTCCAGGATATGTATCTGAAGACCTGTGGGATATGGGTAGAAGTAGATCCATTGTGTTGGTTGTTTGATGACTTCCATTGAAGGAGAACTCACCACTTCTCATGGCAGCTTGCTCCACTCATTGATCACTCTGTCAAAAAGTTTTTTCTAATATCTAATCTGTCTCCTCCCATTCAGTTTCATCCCATTGCTTCTAGTCTTTCCTTGTGCAAATGAGAATAAAGTTGATCCTTCTACAATGTGACAGCCCTTTAGATATTTGTAGACAGCTAATAAGTCTCCTCTCAGTCTTCTCTTTTGCAAACTAAACATTCCGAAATCCTGCAACCTTTCCTCATAAGACAGGGTTTGCAGACCAGTCACCATTCTGGTCGCTCTTTTCTGAACTTGCTCCAGTTTGTTGATGTCTTTTTTAAAATGTGGTGCCCAAAACTGGACACAATATTCCAGATGAGGTCTGACCAAAGAGGAGTAGTGGGCAATAATGACTTCACGTGATCTAGACTGTATGCTTCTGTTAATACATCCTAGAATTGCATTTGCCTTTTTTGCTGCTGCATCACACTGTTGACTCATATTCAGTTTGTGATCTATTAGTATACCCAAGTCTTTTTCACATGTGCTGTTGCTTAGCCCTATTCCTCCCATTCTGTATATGCTTTTTTCATTTTTATTGCCCAGATGTAGTACTTTGCATTTCTCCCTGTTAAAAACCATTGTGTTAGTTGCTGCCCACTTCTCCAGTTTATTTATATCTTTTTGAATCCTCTCTCTCTTCTCTAGTATTAGCTATCCCTCCTAGCTTTGTGTCATCAGCAAATTTAATCAGTTTACCCTCAATTCCTTCATCTAAATCATTGATAATGATGTTGAACAATACAGGGCCCAGGACAGAGCCCTGTGGTACCCCACTTGAGACATTCTTCCAACTGGATGTGCAGCCATTTACGACCACTCTTTGGGTCCGATCACTAAGCCAGTTAAGAATCCACCTAACAGTTGCCTTGTCCATTCCATACTTAGTTATTTTTTCAGTAAGGATTGTATGAGAGACTTTGTCAAATGCTTTGCTGAAGTCAAGATATACTATATCTACAGCATTTCCTTGATCCACCCAATCAGTGATTCTGTCATAGAAGGAAATTAAGTTAGTCTGACATGACTTATTAGTTACAAACCCATGCTGACTCTGTTTAAGGAGCAGGGTTTATTTTCAAGTGTAGGGGTGTGAAGTATGAGGTCCTGCAGCAGCTGAGGTGTGCAGTATGAAATTCTGCGGAACAGTATGAGGTTCTGCCCCCCCAGGTTTGATCCTGGCTACGCCCATAGTGTGAATGTAGCTTGAGGATCTAGGCTTTATCTTAGCTGAGATAAGTCATAGTGTGTGTGTGTGTGTGTGTATATATATATATATATACATACAGTACAGACCAAAAGTTTGTAGATTGTAGATTCACTCTGAAGGCATCAAAGCTATGAATTGACACATGTGGAATTATATAATTAACAAAAAAGTGTGAAACAACTGAAAATATGTCTTATATTCTAGGTTCTTCAAAGTAGCCACCTTTTGCTTTGATTTCTGCTTTGCACACTCTTGGCATTCTCTTGATGAGCTTCAAGAGGTAGTCACCGGAAATGGTTTTCACTTCACAGGTGTGCCCTGTCAGGTTTAATAAGTGGGATTTCTTGCCTTATAAATGAGGTTGGGACCATCAGTTGTGTTGTGCAGAAGACTGGTGGATATATAGATGATAGTCCTACTGAATAGACTGTTAGTATTTGTATTATGGCAAGAAAAAAAAAAGCTGAGTAAAGAAAAACGAGTGGCCATCATTACTTTAAGAAATGAAGGTCAGTCAGTCCGAAAAATTGGGAAAAATTTGAAAGTGTCCCCAAGTGCATTGGCAAAAACCATCAAGCGCTACAAAGAAACTGGCTCACATGAGGACCGCCCCAGGAAAGGAAGACCAAGAGTCACCTCTGCTTTGGAGGATAAGTTCATCCGAGTCACCAGCCTCAGAAATCGCAGGTTAACAGCAGCTCAGATTAGAGACAGGTCAATGCCACACAGAGTTCTAGCAGCAGACACATCTCTACAACAACTGTTAAGAGGAGACTTTGTGCAGCAGGCCTTCATGGTAAAATAGCTGCTAGGAAACCACTACTAAGGACAGGCAACAAGCAGAAGAGACTTGTTTGGGCTAAAAAACACAAGGAATGGACATTAGACCAGTGGAAATCTGTGCTTTGGTCTGATGAGTCCAAATTTGAGATCTTTGGATCCAACCACCGTGTTTTTGTGCGACGAAGAAAAGGTGAACGGATGGACTCTACGTGCCTGGTTCCCACTGTGAAGCATGGAGGAGGATGTGTGGGGGTGCTTTGCTGGTGACACAGCTTTGCTGGTGGCTACCACAGCATCTTGCAGCGGCATGCTATTCCATCCGGTTTGTGTTTAGTTGGACCATCGTTTATTTTTCAACAGGACAATGACCTCAAACACACCTCCAGGCTGTGTAAGGGCTATTTGACGAAGGAGAGTGATGGGGTGCTACGCCAGATGACCTGGCCTCCGCAGTCACCAGACCTGAACCCAATCGAGATGGTTTGGGGTGAGCTGGACCGCAGAGAGAAGGCAAAAGGGCCAACAAGTGCTAAGCATTTCTGGGAACTCGTTCAAGACTGTTGGAAGACCATTTCCAGTGACTACCTCTTGAAGCTCATCAAGAGAATGCCAAGAGTGTGCAAAGCAGTAATCAAAGTAAAAGGTGGCTACTTTGAAGAATCTAGAATATAAGACATATTTTCAGTTGTTTCACACTTTTTTGTTAATTATATAATTCCACATGTGGTAATTCATAGTTTTGATGCCTTTAGAGTGAATCTACAATTTTCATAGTCATGAAAATATAGAAAACTCTTTGAATGAGAAGGTGTGTTCAAACTTTGGTCTGTACTGTATATATGTAATCGATATTATACAGTGTATGACATATTTACAATTTATTACAGTTTTTTGTGTTCTAAAGTTGTATTCCAATAAATAGATATTATGTTCTTTCTAAATATCTTGATTATTGGATCATAGAAATGATTAAATGTCTGATTGTCTGATGTTCACATTGTACTACAATAAATTTTTCACCTAAATATAAGCAATATATGTGGGAGATGGAGTCAGTGTAAGGGAAATTGAGGAGTTGGAGTCGCAGGTTTGGTTTACCGACTCCACAGCCCTGTTAGCAGGTTTAAATATGTTCCTTGTAACAATTCAATGCAACGTTTATAACTTGTAATATTCAACTTCATTACAAAATCAATAAAAATGATGCTTCAAAAAAAAAAAAAAAAAAAAGATACAATGCTGTATGTCTTCACAATGCCAAAAGTAAAAAAAGTTTTTAAAAATATAAAAAAAATATAAAAGTTCAAATCACCCCCCTTTCGCCCCTTTTAAAATAAAACAATAAAAAAAATCAAACATACACATATTTGTTATAGCCATGTTCAGAATCGCCCGATCTATCACTATAAAAAAGAATTAACCCGGTCGCTAAATGGTGCAATTAGAAAAAATGTCAAAACGCCAGAATTACTTCTTTCATTAAAATGCAATAAAGGATGACAAAAAAAATCGTAGCTGCACCAAAATGGTATCCATTAATAACGTCAGCTCGGCCCGCAAAAAATAAGCCCTCACCCAAACTGAGATCATGAAAAAATGGAGACACGACGGGTATCGGAAAATGGTGCAATTCTTTTATACTTTACCTAATAAAGAGGAGTTATTTTTACTGATACAGTGGGTACGGAAAGTATTCAGACCCCTTTATATTTTTCACTGTTTGTTTCATTGCAGCCGATTGGTAAATTCAAATTCATACTATCTATTCCTGACACTGGAGGGGCTTATAAACTTACGAAGTATATAGTTTGAGGTCTGGGATCTGCCAATATATGGCTAGTTTTCTGACTGTTTCGGATAATACATGATTTTAGGGTTTTTTTCCTTTTGTCTCGTTCGAATATAGGTCAATATTAAATAGTCTCCTGATGAGTCGACTTTGGTGAGGACGATGAAACCCGTAGAAATGAGAGGCTTGGAGAATGAGTGTGTATATGTCACCTCACCCGATATACTGAGAAGTGGGGTATGTTTTTTCTATTAGTCATCTTCTGACTAAGCTTCAGGGGGTGAATTATGGGTATAGTTTTACATTTGGAATTAATAAAGTTTAGTTTTATCCTTTTGTCAGCAAACATGAGGAATGACAAGAGACAACCCATTTAAGAAAATTCAATTTTGGGTAAAACTATTCCAACACTATGAACATAAAAAAGGCTTCTCCCCTATGTGACATCTCTGATGTTTATTAACAGCTGATTTCCAAGTAAAATATTTCCCATATTAAGAAAATGAAAAAGGTTTCTCCTCTGTGTGACTGCTCTGATGGTGATCAAGAAGTGCTTTCTAGTTAAAACATTTCCCACATTAACATGTAAAAGGCTTCTCCCCTGTGTGAGTTCTCTGGTGCTTAACACAATTTGATGTCTTGCTAAAACATTTCCCACATTCTGAACATGAAAAAGGTTTCTCCCCTGTGTGAGTTCTCTGGTGCTTAACGCAATCTGTTTTATTGTTAAAACATTTCCCACATTCTGAACAGGAAAAAGGCTTCTCCCCTGTGTGAGTTCTCTGGTGGATAACAAAATGTGATTTCTGTGCAAAACATTTCCCACATTCTGAACAGGAAAAAGGCTTTTCCCCTGTGTGAGTTCTCTGGTGAGTAACAAAACGCGATTTCCATGTAAAATACTTCCCACATTCTGAACAGGAAAAAGGCTTGTCCTCTGTGTGGGTTCTCTGGTGGTTAACAAAATGTGATTTCCATGTAAAACATTTCCCACATTCTGAACAGGAAAAAGGCTTCTCCCCTGTGTGAGTTCTCTGGTGGTTAACAAAATGTGATTTCCATGTAAAATACTTCCCACATTCTGAACATGAAAATGGCTTCTTTGCTTTAGGAGCAGTTTGTTTTTTAATGTCTCTTTGGTGACATTGATTTTCCTTAGTAGTCAGTAATGAATCAGAAGATGGGACCTGTTTCAAAGGATCAGATGACAGATCTTTGCTGTGAATGGATGATGATATATCTGGTGTAATGGCAATCACTTCAGTTGTATCTTGTAGAATCTCAAGATCATCAGATTTAAAAGTTGAAGATGTCAGCTGTCCCTCTGATCTCCTGGTACAGTCATCTGCTAAGACAAAAAAACAATTTTTTTTATAAAATATCCTTGAGCTTTATATTTTTGAATGTCTCTATTTAAACTGTCCATAAAAATGGCAAGCTATGTAAAAAAAACTTTAATTATTTACCAAGACAATGACAGTTCACAGTCTAATAGAAAACCTTGTTGGATGAACCAGTAGTGTGTGGTGTTCAACTGTTTGTTCATTCTGCCTCCCAAATATCAAATAAAAAGAAACCAATCAATGTTATGTAGATGAAAATAATACCTATTCTCATCTCACAAAAAACAAGTCCCCACTCAGGTCCATCATCTGTCAATGGAAATACAGAGGTTCCCACACTATTAGTGGCTCAAAGGCTGTTGAAAAGCAACAAGGTTTCTATAAACCAATCCAGCAAAATCCGCTCTCACTTCGGAGTCTTGCAGTGTGCGCAAACAACATTTAGGATCCCTGTATTTAGCAATATTATAGTGAGAAGAATCCACTTAATTTGCGGTGTGTGTCTCCTGGAGCACAATCTGGGCACTATGTGCTGGGTAATAAAATGGCAAATGTGTAATTTTCACTCTCCAACATCCACTGCGTGTTAATTTCCGGAAAGTGGCTGTGGAGTCAAAATATTCACTCCTCCTAAGGATTATAACCCTCAGTGAATTAATAACATGGAATCACTTTATGGGGATTTCTACTCTTCTGGTTTTCTGTGATTTAGTTATATTAGGGCTTCTGCATATGGTGTGTCCAATCTCATCTGGGATCTGTTCCTGCTGTCCAGCTGGAGTAATCTGCTCCCTACTTCAGCCAATTGGAAAGTACCACACCCTACTAAAGCGCAAAGCACATGGCCGGAATCTGCCAAATACAGCGTTGTTCTCCTCTGGTTCAGTCCTCTGTGCTCAGCTTGCGCATTTGCTTCCTGTTGTGACCGTGGCCCGTTTACTGACTACTCTTGTGTCTTCTGATTCTGTATTCTGTCCTTCTGGTTCTGACCCAGCTACCTGACTATTCTTCTTGCCATCGAACACCACAGACTAGCAGGTAACATCATGGTCCAAGCCTAGGGGTCCCAGTGTAAGTCCAGATCCATGTAATGGTGTTAGATGAGCAAGGCAATCCTTGGGATATGGAAAGCAGAGAATGTTCATGGTGGACATCTTTTGAGCTGCCAGGTGACCATGAACAGTGCTCCCAATACATTCAAAGAAAAAAAAGGGGGGTTTCCAGCTTCCAAATGTACAAAAAGTTTATTAAAGGCATAAGAACAGAGATGAACGGACATGCCCCATAATGGCGGAAAGCAGAGCAACGCGTTTCAAACAATATGTTCTTTTTGCGCTTGAAAAAGAACATTGTTTGAAAGGCGTTGCTCTGCTTTCTGCCATTATGGGGCATGTCCGTTCATCTCTGTTCTTATGCCTTTAATACATTTTTTGTACATTTGGAAGCTGGAAACCCCCCTTTTTTTTCTTTGGATGTATCTCACGTTTGGCTTGACTGAAATCCGAGCTTCCATGCACCACTATTAGCCGGGACAGGTGAGCTGGTTACTGTTTTTTCATTATACTCCCAATACATTGTGTCTGCAAACTATTCCAGCTAGATCTGCATTCAAATAGCTAAATGGCGCTCCTTCCCTTCTGAACACTGCCATGTGCCCAGACAGTAGTGTACAACCGTATGTAGGGTATAGTGCGAAGCTGGAAAATAATTTGTAAGATCCATTTGTTTTCTATTACCCTTTGTGAAGAATTCCAAACTTACCACCACATAAAGTGACACACATCAGATAATAATAATGGGGCCTGATTAGGAACTACTGAAATGATCAAACTCCACAGTCTCCATCAGTAATAAATGAGTAACTAGTGGTGAAACCTCTCTGGGGTAATTAGAGTATGGGGCTCGGAGACTTCACAATCTATACTAGCCTAAGCTTCAATATTTTCTGTCAGATAAGTTTCAAGAAGAAATATTAGGCATTTAAAGAGAACTGTGTATTAGGCCGGTTTCACACGTCCTGATATTTCCGGTACCGTTTTTTCTGATCCATGTGCATAATACTTGTGGCACATGTGTGACAACCCTGTGCAGCATCAGTACCACATGGACGGCCGGCAGGGAAGAAGCGCTACAGTAAGTGCTGTTCCCCTGCGGCGGGTGCTGAAAACGCTCTCATCATTCTCCCCTGATCTGCCGGCAGGGAGAATGATTAGCGTTATATTAAAGTCAGAATGATGACAGCAGGTGGGGGCTTTTGGGACTATTACTCCCATCAACCTACACCTGCTGCTAAGAACAGTGACAGCAGGAGCGGATGATTGGAGTATTCCTCACCCGTCGTCTGCACTATAACTAAATAAATGAATGAAAAAAACGGCGTGGGTTCCCCTTATTTTCTATAACCTGTCTGGCAAAACTCACAACTGGGGGCTGCAACCCTCAGCTGTCAACTTCTGCAAGGCTGGTTATCAAGAACAGAGGGGTCCTCACACTGTTTTTTTAATATTTAAATAAATAATTTAAAAAAACGGAGTGGAGTCCCCCATTTTTGAAAACCAGCCATGCTACAGCTGACAACTGGGGGGCTGGTATTCTCAGGCTTGTAAGGGGCCATGGATACTGACCCCCCCAGCCTAAAAATAGCAGCCCACAGCTGCCCAGAAAAGGCACATCTATTAGATGCGCCAATTCTGGGCGCTTTGCCCGGCTCTTACCACTTAGGTGTTAGTTGAGTATAACTGTGTTTGTTATTTTTGAAAAAGGAAAACTGTTTTGTTTTATTTCTAATAAAATACTTTATTCTGACTGTGTGTTTATTTACCATGTAACTATGGGGTTAGTAATGAATAGACACCTTTCCATTACTAAGCCATGGGCTTGATGTCACCTGACAATACAAAGGTGACATCAACCCTACAAATATGAACTCCACGTGCCACCACTACAGGGCAAGTGAGAAGAGCCGGGCAAAGCATCGAAATTGGAGCATCTAATAGATGTGCCTTTTCTGGGCAGCTGCGGGCTGGTTATTGTTTAATCTGTAGTTGTAGTTTTCAGTTAATGAGATTCTCATGCTCTGGGGCGGGGCTGTGGGTTGCGTTGTGGGTGGGGCCTTATGTGGTGCTCTGCGTACATATTAATCTGTATTTGCTTATGACATTGATCCTTCAGTGACCTGCCCCCTATTTTACATAAAAAAATTACATACAGAAAAATGTCAGCGCAGTACCATCTATAAGTAAGAGATAGAGGCTACTGGACAGGCGCCGTCAGTGTCATGTGTAATTTTTTTTTTCTAAGCCTCACAATAGCCACAATATTATAGGCATTATCAACAATAATATCAATACTATTATATGCATTATGTAAAAATGGGGGGCAGGTCAGTGAGGGATCAGCGACCTGTCATAAGCCAATACAGATGAATATGTAATCAGCGCACCACATAAAGCCCCGCCCATGGGCCACCACAGCCCCGCCCCAGAGCACGAGAATCTTATTAACTGAAAACTACAAATACAGATTAAACAACAACCACAAGACGGATTTCATCACCAGGTATCATTGTAATCAGTATAACGGCGCCGACCTGATAGTGTCTGTAGGTTACTGAGCACAATCCTGCTGACAGGATCCCTTTTATATTTAGATCTTAGGCATTTGGAAGAGGCAATGGAGAGATTTTTTTCCAAGACTATCAAGAAGTTATAGACTCACATTAGGCAGGAAGGCCGATCCCACCACAATCAAACTATCATACAGAAGGAACAGGTTAAAAAAAAAGACAGAATAAAAAAATATGCTACATCCCCAACAACAACGTATGTATGAGGAGAGAACACTAAACTGGAGTTGCACTCATTTATAGTGGACCATTGGAGCCACTATGAGTCCTGACCAGAAGATTAGAGAAAGTATTAGTGCCTCCATTTCAGGAGACATTGTGCAGTAATCTGAATTTCTTAGGTTGGAAAACATAATGTAATTTATGACGTGGAGTGAATCCATGAAACCAGGGCTGGAGCCATGCCAACACATCTCCTGCAGGCGTGAATAAATGTATATTACAGCCATCAGCCACGCACAGTTTAGAGATATATCATGGCACAGGTGGAATGTTTGTCCTGTAGATTATCACAATCCTCCTTGAAGTTAGTTAGAATCATAGAATCGTGCATTTTCTCACCTCTATCAAAAAGCAGCAGTCACAGCCACCAATGTGCATCACATCTATTGGTCTGCCTTCTATTGGTGAGTGATCTGTTATATATATTGTACATGCCATTAGTTTATCCATGTATGTTTTAGAGCAGGTGTTTTTCTATTTGGTTTTTATCATTGCTTATTTTCTTTAGTCCTATAGCGCAGGTCAATCTGTTTATTTTTGATATCCCCAAAATCCTTTATTATTGCTTTTGACATCTCTTGCAAGCCTCAATTCATTGTCAGCTTTAGCTAATCTGATTTGTGCCCTGCAGGTTCTGCAGACAGCATTATATTCTTCTTTAGATATGCCTCCCTCTTTCCATTTTATAAACATTTTTTTCTTCCTTTTTAGCATGTGCTTAAGTTCTGTGTTCATCCATCCTGGTTTCCTTAAATGCTTCCTATTCTTCCCTCTTTTCGGAATTGTTAACAATTGTGCTTTGAGAAATTCATTTTTCAAGATTTCCCATCCTTCCTGGACATTTTTGTCTTTAAGGATATCCAGCCCTTGGATCCCTCCAATTCTCTTTCTGAATCCCTTAAAATCTACCTTTCTGAAATCTAACCTTGACGTCTGAGTCTTCACAGGTCTTCCTCCTCTAGTTATCCAAAATTCTAAAATAGCAATAGTTGGTTTTAAAAGAAATTGAAATTTCAGGCTAAAGGGAAACTCACACTTGCCATATTTTTTGGACCATAAGACACACCTAGGTTTTAGAGGAGGAAATTAGGAAAAACAAATTGAAGCAAAAAATGTGGTCAATTCTGTACTTAATATCCCCTATCCTGGTATATATGGTCCCTTCACCCCCATCCTGATACAAATGTCCCCCTCATCCCTACCCTGGTATGCATGGCAACCTCATCCCTATCCTGGCATGCATGGATCCCTCATCCCTATCTTGGTATGCATGGCCCCATCACTATCCTGGTATGCATGGCCCCATCCCCATCCTCGTATGATTGGCCCCCATCCTGGCATGCATGGCCCCATCATCCCTATCCTGGTATGCAGGGCCCCATCTTGTCCTGGTATGCAGGGCCCCATCTCATCCTGGTATGCAGGGCCCCATCTCGTCCTAGTATGCATTCCACCTCATATCTATCCTGGTATGCCTGGCCCCCATCTTGTCCTAGTATGCATGGCCCCATCATCCCTATCCTGGTATGTAGGGCCCCATCTCGTCCTAGTATGCATGGTCCCATCTCTATCCTGGTATGCAGGGCCCCATCTTGTCCTAGTATGCATGGTCCCATCCCTATCCTGGTATGCAGGATCCCCATCTTGTCCTAGTATGCATGGTCCCATCCCTATCCTGGTATGCAGGATCCCCTATCTCATCCTAGTATGCATGGTACCATCATCCCTATCCTGGTAAGCATGGCCCCATCCTTATCCTAGTATGCATGGTCCCATGTTGTCCTGGTATGCATGGCCCTGTAGGAGGAAGGAACGGAACAATGAAGGCAAGTGTCTCTGGGCCGTAACCATTGGGTATGCCACTGGTGTGGCAGGGGGACGGAGAACCTGACCGGGACAGACCTGTGACCTCTGTTTCAAAGGTCGAGTCTGATATAAAAAGTGGGGTGCGCCGGAACCTGGGGCTTCTGGCGGGAAGACAGGAGGTGCAGCAGAGGAAGATTTGCTCCCTCCCTGCGGGTAACACTACTGACGACAGACTGCGCTTGAGTGCGCACCCCCCCACCATCCAGCAACAGCACCAGTGACTGCTTACCGCTGCCGGACACCGACCCTACGCAACCGCAGGCAGGAAGGGCTGACCGTACTCTGCAACGCTTGACAGCAAACAGTGTAGAGTGCATGGCTCCCGTCGGAGACTTTGACTTTACATCCACGGCTACGGCCTTAATACCAGAACCTTCCGCCTCATCCGCTGAAACAACAGCCACCGATACCCGGACATAGAGCAGCCCACCAAAAGGTCCCGGACTCTTCTTCACCGCTAAGAGACAGTGCCTCCGGTACATCCAGGATCGCTTCCTCAAAGTAACGCGCCATCTGCGGGGCCATCGTGGAATCTTCCAACCACCTCCCTTCGGATGACAGAGTCTGATAAGTTGAACCCTACGTTTTTTCCTTTCCCGCCGTTAGCAATTCTTTTTTTGTTGTTATCATTGTTGACAGCTGAAGTCAAGCTGTCACTGCATAATATTGAACTTCCACATATTTGTCTGCGCAATACTTCTGTGCATCTTGTATATATTAACTCCCTGCATGGAGAAAGCGTTATCTTTTTCTCTGGTTATAAAAAGACACCCGTTAACACTTGCTCTGCCCCCTGCTAGTCACTGCATCCAACGCACCTGCTAGTAACCTACAATTGGTGTAGTTGGCAGGATGCAGTCTATCAGCATGTTGGTGGCAGACCAAGGAGTTGGGGACAGCCCAAGGTCTAGCATATCATTGGTGGCCATACTGAATAATCTGCCAAAGTACACCGGTAGTAACACCATGCTGCGGAGCTGGACCAAGCGGATACGGGCCATGATGAGAATGCACCCGATGACCCCTGCTTTAGAGGCTGAGGTGGCCATTATGACCTTAGATGGGGAAGCCCGAAACTCGGTAATGTTACGGACCCCTAGGTAACACGATACCTTCGGCAAAGTTCTGCAGCTCCTAGAGGAGACTCATGGGGACCCGACTGATGTAGAGGAACTGAGGACTCACCTATTCAGCCGTATGCAGAGGGAAGGTGAAACAGTGACCCAACATATGAATGCTCTGCAAGAACTTAATACCGCCACTGTTAGAAAGAACAGTGTGGGAGTGGGCCCCATAGACGTAACTTTGCGAGACCTCTTAGTGACTGGACTGCGGGATACCCTGACGAAGCAGGCCTTGTGGGAGCGCGTACGGGTGAATCTTCGCCAGACGTTTTCCAAAATAGGGAGTGAGGCGTGCACACGGGAGCAGAAGCAGGGGTGGCAGTCCCAGTGGGGAAGGCTCAGTGCACTAAAACATCTGTGAGTGCGGTGGCCAAGCCCCAATGGGTTGAAGAGATGAGAAAAGAACTGCAGGACATAAAAGGAGAGTTGGCGGAAGTTAAGAAAAAGGCTGAAGCTGCTGTGACTCGCTCTGGGGCAGAGCCCTGCCATGATTCCAGAATGTACCAACAACAGCGACCCCTCACCTGTTATGAATATGGGGAAACAGGACAAATGTCCAAGGCGAGGAAGAAACCAACCTCGCCGCCCGTTAAACTAGAGGGCTCTGAGCCGGGGGGACTCCGCTTGGAGCCAGAACAGATACGGGGGAGTAGTGGAAGTCCCACAAATTTAGTGTCTACGTGCCCGTTGATCTGGGCAGAATTCGAGGGGCGTGCTGTGCAATGTTTGGTGGATACAGGGTCCCAAGTGACCACCATGCCTGAGGCCTATTTCCGGCAACACTTCCCTGAAGCTATGAGACCTGAATGGGGAACCGTGATAAAATTGATGGTTGCCAATCAGTTGCCAATCCCGGTTGCAGGGGTAGCTTGGATGCAGGTTTCTCTCTGTGGCAAAGACCTAGGATGGAGGGGTGTGGTGCTGACTCAAGGGGAGGAGAGCCATGAACATACAGTCACGTTAGGGATGAATGTGCTAAAAGAGTTCGGAAGTCTCCTTTTCAATGAGCCCTCCCAAAAAATCCTGAAGCAATGGAGCTCCCACACCCCCCTCAGAGGAAAATCATCCAACAGCTGGTGCGGGTAGCCCAAGCCCAGAAGTCGTGCCGAGAGGGAGAAGTGCTGGGGAAAGTGATTGCACCCTCGTCAGTGAAGCTCGTGTTACTACCCAGACAAACATTAATCTCTCTGCCTGTCCGGGGTCGCATTCCCTTGGAAGGGGTGGAGATACAGATCGAGCCTTCTTTCTCGGAGCAGTTACCCTCGGGATTCTTGTTAGCCTGCTCTTTGGCTACAGTAAAAGGCGGGGCTGTTCCCATTCGGTGTGTAAACCTAGAAGATCGAGATATCACCTTGTGGCCCCGAAGTGAAGTGGCCAAGGAAATGGGTTTGCCTAAAGACATTCTGCTCTCCCAGATACTGCAACTGGAAGCTTGTTGGGGGGACTCCTGGACAGTGACAGTGATTTCAACCATGGCTACAGAGCCGGAACCTACCCTAGAGGGGCAAGTAATCCTGGAGCAGATGCGGGCCGAGCTCTCAGAGCTCACTCCGTCTCAGGTGCAGCAAGTAAAAAACTTCTTGGGACGATATAGAGAGGTGTTTGCCCGTCATGAGGATGATTTCGGTTGTACCATGGCCATTACTCACGAAATTCCAACTGGAGACTCCGCACCCATTGGGGAACGTTACCAGCAAATTCCCCCACAACTGTATCAGGAGGTGAAGACGATGTTGGGACAGATGTTGCAAAAGGTTGTCAACCGAGAGAGTCAAAGCTCATGGGCAGCTCCAATCTTTCTGGTGAGGAAAAAGGACAGCACTCTGCATTTCTGTGTGGATTATCGGAAGCTTAATGCCTGTACCATAAGGGATTCGTATCCGCTTCCCTGCATTAAAGAGTCCCTGTCTGCTCTAGGAAGAGCAAAGTAATTCTCCACGCTCGACCTGGCCAGCGGATACTGGCAGGTGCCCATGCCAGATCAGGATCGGGCGAAGACAGCTTTCATACTACCCATGGGGTTATTTCAGTTCAATCGGATGCCCTTCGGCTTGGCCAATGCCCCCGGGACTTTCCAACGGCTGATGAAGAGATGCCTGGGCGACCTGAACTTTGAAGCCACCTTGATCTACCTGGACGACATCATTGTGTATGCGGCTTCATTTGAAGAGCATCTATGACGCAGAGAGCAGATACTCAGTCGTCTCCAGAAACACGGATTAAAAGTAAAGCCGCAGAAATGCCATCTATTTCGTACCCAGATTGAGTACTTGGGGCATGTAGTCTCAGCAGAAGGCGTGAGGCCATCACGGGAAAAGATCGCAGTCATACAGGACTGGCCTACTCCAGAAATGGTGAAGGATGTTCATGCATTCTTTGGCTTGACAGAATACTACCGTCGATTTGTGAAGAACTTTGCCCACTGAGCCCAGCCACTGCTGGATTTATTGAAAGGGGCGCTGTCCAGTGCAAAGAGTTGGAAGATCCACTGGCAAGAACCGCAAGAGAAGACTTTCAAGATCTCAAGAAGGCATTAACCAAGGCCCCTGTCTTGGCTTACGCGGATTTTACTCAACCGTTTATTCTCCACACTGACGGGAGTTTGCACGGACAGGGAGCTGTGTCTCAGGCGCAGGGCGGAAGAGAGAGGGTGATCGCATACGCTAGTCGGTCCCTTCACGATTCTGAACATAATCCTGACAACTACAGCTCCTTTAAGTTGGAGCTGCTCGCGTTGGTGTGGGCTATGATGGAGAGGTTTGCGGAATATTTGTCTAAGTCATAGTACGCATGGACTTCAACCCGTTGGCACATCTAGAAAATGCCAAATTATGGGCATGAGAACAGTGATGGGTGGCCAGAATGGCCAATTTAGGTATAAAATCGCCTACAAGAGAGGAGTGGAGAACAGCCATGCCGACTTTCTTTCCAGGATCCGCCATGCTGCCCTCGGACTGAGCAGAGATGAGGAGTTGGAAAATGAAGAGATTCCATGTTTCATGGAGCCCGCCAAGACTGTAGTGGCGACGCAGGAACAGCTGTGAGCAAAGACAACGGAAGGCATTTTGGGTCAATCTAGGGATGAATGGGTTCAGTTACAGCAGAAAAATACGGAGCTCACCCTACTGCGACGGTGTGTAACTCAAGGAAGATTTCCCAGTACGGCCCAGAGGGGCGCTCTGTCCCCCGGAACCCTCTGGATCCTTCGCCAGTGGGAGTGCCCACAGATGAAGAATGGGCTATTTGTCATGATCTGCTGTTTGTGTGATCAGGTAGTTCAGAGGTTAATCTGGACAGCCTCACTCAGACTCTGGGAGGCTTTTTATAGCCTCATTGTGGGCTCACTCCTTGTCGCTTATACTCAGACCCTTGGCTGAGTGTGTGACCCTAGTGTGCTTTGTGACTGTGATACTTTGTGCTTGCTTGGTTTTGATCCGGTTCTGTCCCTGTTACGAGTTCTGCCTGTTCCTTTTGTACTGCTCTGATATTCCCGTGTATGACTCTTTTGCTTTGGACCTGACTATTTTCTGACTCCCCCCTTGTACTGCGTTGCCATCTCTGTGCATGATTCATTGCTTACGTTTTGACTATTCTCTGCTTGTCCCCCTGGTACCACGCCGCCCCCTCTGTGAATGACCCTCCGTTTGTCTGATCTGAGTTTCCCTAGCCTGTACTCCAGGATTCCTGTTATAGAACTCTATTGCCATCTCCAGCAGCAGGACGCTAAGCCACGCCCCCTGTGGTCACATGATCGTAGGTCCTGGTGCTGCTAAACTACTTTCAGTGTCGCAGGTCCTGGTGTCAGAATTTTCCCTGCAGTATTGGACCCCGGGTCCCCCCGTAGTCTGGGTGAGTTATCCTGTTCAGCCGCAGCAGTCCGCCGGCGCTGACAGGATCCTGATACTATTATATCGGAAGATACAGCTCCAGACGGAGCTGGCTGCCACATGGCAAGCAGTAACACCTGAAACCCTACTTCCTGAAATTGCCCATGAAGCACATGAAGGAGGAACACATTTTGGCCTGGAGAAAACTTTCCGGTGGTTACAATGATTCATCTACCACCCTCGACTGCAGACAGAGGTTGAGAAGGCCTGCAGGAAATGCCGGCAGTGTGAACTGGCGAAGCCGCCTGAGCAAAGGGCTCCCGTCCAAACCATAGCGACATCCGCCCCCTGGAACTCCTGATGATAGATTATCACACCATTGGCCCAGTTCACCAGGGTGACCACTTCACACAGTTTGCCGTGGTGACTCCCACTCGTGACCAAACCGCAGAGTCCGCCGCTTACTCCATCTGTAAGAATTTTATTCAGATCTACGGCTGTCACAAACGGATTCATTCGGATCGAGGTGTCTGCTTCTTGGGGAAGGTAATGGAGCAGTTGCATCACCTGTATGGCATCGACATGTCTCAGACCACTCCGTACCACCCGCAGCTTGTGAGAGATTCAATCGGACTCTGATTCAAATGCTTCGAACCCTAGAGGAAGACCGAAAAGCCTGTTGGCCTGAATATGTCTCCGAACTGGTTTGGGTGTACAATAATTGTGTACATCGAGTTACTGGCTACACCCTGCTGTTCAGTCGTGAAGGAAAAGAGATCAGCGAGCTGGAACTGGATCCTGAAGAAAAATATCCAGCCCAGGAGAGGGGGTCTCTTCTTGGTCCTAGATCACCGGCATTGTTTACAGACACTGCATCGGCTGGTGCAAACAAGAGCTAGAACACTCAGTCAGGCCCCTTGCCAGGCAGCTGAGCTTCAAGTAGGAGATCGAGTACTGGTGAGAGAGAAACGTCCTCAAAACAAACTGGAACACCGTTGGGAGAAGGAACCTTATCGGAAGTGACGAGTCAGTTCTGAGGGAACTGTTTACGAAATCCAGAGACCCTGTTTACGAAGTCTAGAGACCCAATTTGACCAGAGGAGATTCCCGAGGCCCTGGAGCCGACTCCAGCAGTTCTAGAAGAAAAAGAGGAAGAGAACGTCCTCACACCAAGCGACGGCCCTCCAGAAGAGTACATGTCTGGATCCCCCATCATACAGCCAGATTCCACCTCTCCAGAGAGCTCCACTACTCTTCCCAGCTTACGACGCTCCGAATGGTCAACAGCTGGCAAACCCCCCCGAACGTTATGAGCAAGACCAATTCGTATGGCAGAAGCGAATCCAGAGAAGGTAAAAGTTTTCTAACGCTCTCCGCAAATCTTCACCCGTAGAATGGCGAGCAAAAAGAGTGGGGGGATGTAGGAGGAAGGACCGGAACAATAAAGGCAACAGTGTCTCTGGGCCGGTACCATTGGGATTGCCACTAGTGTTGAAGGGGGACAGAGAACCTGAGCGGGACAGACCTGTGACCTTTGCTGCAAAGGGCGGGTCTGATATAAAAAGGGGGGTGCGCGGGAACCTGGGGTCTCTAGCCGGAAGACAGGAGGTGCAGGGAAGGTTTGCTCCCTACCTGTGGGTAACACTACTGACGGCAGACTGCGCTTGAGTGCGCACCCCCAACATCCATCAACAGCACCAGTGACCGCTTACTGCTGCGGGACGTTGACCCTACGCGACCACAGGCAGGAAGCGCTGAACGTACTGTGCAACGCTTGACAGCTGACAGTGCACGGCTCCCGTCGGAGACTTTGACTTTACAGCCGCGGCTGCTGCCTTGATACCGGAACTCTCCGCCTCATCCGTTGAAACAACAGCCACCGGTACCCGGACCTACAGCAGCCCACCAAAAAGTCCCAGACTCTTCTTCACCGCTAAAAGACAGTGCCTCCGGTACATCCAGGACCGCTTCCTCAATGTGACGCGCTGTCTGCGGCGCCATCGTGGGATCTTCCAACCACCTCCTTCCAGATGAGTCTGATAAGTTGAACCCTACGTATTTGTCCACGCAATACTTCTGTGCATCTTGTATATATTAACTCCCTGCGTGGAGAAAGCCTTGTTATCTTTTTCTTTGGTTATATAAAGACACCCGTTAACACTTGCTCTGCCTCCTGCTCGTCACTGCATCCAACGCACCTGCTGGTAACCTACAGCCCCATCTCGTCCTGGTATGCAGGGCCCCATACTTATAAGTGGCCCCCACCCCCATTCCTATCCTGGTATGCATGGCCCCATCAGAAAACATTAAAAAAACAAACCATTACACTTACCTACCCCGCGCTCCCTCGCAGCGTCCTGCTCCAGTGCCAGCAAATGCTTTATGCTTGTAAGCAGCGCTGAGAACAGTGAGTATTCATGAATATTTCTCTTAAGTAGCGGCACACGTGACCGCCAGTAGCAGCAGGAAGCTGGCGGCTGACACTGAAGAACAATGAATACTCACTTCCCTTTGAGTGCACAGTCCTGGCATCTGTGCTCTGCTTATGAGCAGCGCGTGACGTCCCTGCCATGCGCTGATTACAAGCATATAGCAGTTGCTGGCACCGGAGCAGGATGCTGCGAGGGAGCGCGGGGTAGGTAAGTGTAATGATTTGTTTTTTTAATGTTTTCTGATGGGGCCATGCATACCAGGATGGGGATGGGGGTGTGGGCCAATTATAAGGATGGGGCCTTGCATACCAAGACCGGGGTTGGGGGGTAATCAGATCAAGATACTATTATTAAAGAGCAATTAATATTCATTGCCCTTAAAGCCCATTGGCGTGGAATGCAGTGAATATTCATTTCTCTTTAGCAGCGGGAACAGGAGTTAGCCACAGCCACCTGCTCTAGCTTCCTGTGATCCGCTGCTCCGCCGATACCGTTCCCCCGCCTCGCCACCACAGCCAGAGCCGGTACATCCGGATAATAAGACACACCTCCCATTTTCTTCAAGCATCTTATAGTCCGAAAATTACGGTAGTTTAATTGAAACGTGAGGATAAAGGGAAATTAGTTATTATACAGAAATTCACACTTGGCCTCACTGCAAATTTAATGTTGTCGCTGATAAAAGCAAAGTTTGACTAGAAAGACTGGACCTGGTCTTGAAGGGACCATGAGACATTCAGCAGCACAGAAGGGAGAGAAGATTCATCCGATAAGATCTCAGGGATCTAGGAAGCCAACAGCATCATTACCCTCCGCTTTCTCTTATGGGCCATCATGATATTTTTCTTCAAGTGATTTTGTATCTTGTCAGCACATTCTACGTACGCTGTCATTTGACTTCCAGGGAGTAGGTGGATCTACCAGGTTGTAAGTTCTATAGAAAAGGGCTTTCAATACCCAAAGTCATTTGAACAGTTTTGGGTGGAGGAAAATGTTGTGGTCTAGAGGCAAAATGGTGATCATGGTAATACGGCCGGCCTACACCACCGATATAGTAGCCACAGCAGGTGACTGAGAGGAATCTGCGACTTCTCTGCATTCAGTGGTTACTACTCACCTGGGTAGTCATATGTAGGAATCTCCTCTTTACACCACTCATCACCCCTCACATATGTCTCTGTAGTAATAATATGAGTCAGATCTTCACCCTGAAACAAATATTGTAAGAGTCACAGACAGATGGAGAAGTCCCATCTATGATCAGCTCTAATCCTGCCATCCCCACCGTTCTTATTACACAAGTATAAAACATATAATACTGGGGGATAAAACAAGACTGAGCACAAGACCTTCACAGTCGTCTACACATCATAGGTGTCAAGGTATGCCTAGGTTACTTTAGGCAAAAACCCCGGGACCCCTGCGATGTCCCTCAGACTAGGGGAACCCTGTCTGTCCCTCTACCCAGGGTTTACACTGAAGGGGTGCCTGTCTGAGCCTCCACCCTGTCCCTGTCTCCTGTCCAGCCCTAAGCTGAACCCACCTCCCTCCACCCAGTGAGGGGACCAGACACCAGACCCCACAAATACGTATGGACAGGGGTAAAAGAAACACCACACAGTTAATACACAAGGGAATACAATAATGTGCAAGGGCAACCATATATATATATAACAGATTGGAGAAAGAACCACTGAGGGATATACTGCATCAGATATCAGACGCTCCAACACCACCACTGCTGACCGGTATTGCTAGCACTAGGCAAAAGCTATAGTCGGCGACGCCCATAGTCAGGACGAACTATTTAAAGACCAAGGGCGTGGCCCAGCCCTCAGCCAGCATGACAACCTGGTTAACCCTATCCCGACTGGAACAGAATACCCAACAGGGTATTACCGCTGTCTGCCGGACACCCTGGTGTGAAGAGTGTCCGACATGACAGTACCCCGCCTTCTACGAGGGACCTCCAGAACCTCACCATGTCGAGGACCTGGCTTGTCCGGATGGCGACGATGGAACATAGTAACCAGTCGAACAGCATGAATGTCAGAGGCCGGCACCCATGTCCTCTCCTCAGGACCATAGCCACGCCAGTGGACCAGGTACTGTAGAGTGCGACGCACAACCCTAGAGTCCACCACTTTGGACACCTCAAATTCCAACGCGCCATCCACCAAGACAGGAGGTGGTGGCCCGGGGGAACCATCCACCAAACCCACGACCTTCTTTAGCAATGCTTTGTGAAATACATTATGAATCTTATACACAGCCGGCAACTCCAAACGAAATGCCACGGGGTTGATCACTGCGGAGATTCTAAATGGGCCAATGAACCTGGGACCCAACTTAAGTGACGGTATCTTGAGCTTAATGTTCCTAGTAGATAACCACACCCAATCACCCACACACAGGTCCGGACCTGGCACACGTCTGCAGTCAGCCACCCGTTTGTACCTGGAACCCACCTTCAACAAGCGCTGCTTGACTCTCCTCCAAACAGACGACAATTGAGCTCCCAACTGGTCCTCCTCAGGGACGCCAACTGAGCACCCCTGACGCAAGGTGCAAAATTGAGGATGTTGACCATACACACAAAAAAAAGGAGATTCCCCAGACGATTCCTGGCAATGGTTGTTTATTGCGAATTCTGCCAGAGGAAGAAACGCTGACCACTCTTCCTGATTGTCGGAAATAAAGCAGCGCAAGTATTGCTCCAGGTTTTGGTTCATCCACTCAGTCTGTCCATTCGACTGAGGGTGGAAAGCCGATGAATGAGATAATTTGATTCCAAGGCGAGAACAAAAAGCTCTCCAAAACTTTGCCACGAACTGCGTACCTCAATCAGACACAATGTCAGACGGGACACCATGAAGTCTGACCACCTCGCGAATTAATATCTGAGCAAGAGTCTTAGCATTGGGCAAAGACGGTAAAGCAACGAAATGTGACATTTTGGAGAACCTATCAACAATTACCAAAATGACCGAGTTCCCTGCCGAGGCGGGCAAGTCAGTAATAAAATCCATGGAAATCTCAGTCCATGGCTTACTGGGCACCCCGAGAGGCTGCAAGTTACCAGCGGGACGGGAACGAGGAGTCTTGGCCCGTGCGCACGTGGTACAGGCAGCCACATATGAGGCCACATCCTGCCGGATTTTAGGCCACCAAAAACGACGCGATACCAGTTCCAGAGTGCTCTTAACCCCTGGATGACCTGCCAGTACAGTGTCGTGATGTTCGCCCAACACTCTAGAGCGTAGATGTAGCGGCACAAAAGATGTATTAGCAGGCAACCCCGGCGGTACCACCTCCTGAGCCTCCGCAATCTCTGCCTCAATCTCTGTCGTGATGGCAGATACCACCACACCCTTTTGGAGAATAGGCACCGGCTCTTCACATAACTCTCCACCAGGAAAACACCTCGATAAAGCGTCTGCCTTAACATTCTTCGACCCAGGTCGATAGGTAACAATGAAGTTGAACCGGGTGAAGAATAATGCCCAGCGAGCCTGTCTGGAGGACAGGCGCTTAGCAGATTCTAAATAAAGCAAATTCTTATGGTCGGTTATCACAGTAATCTGATGAACAGCCCCCTCCAAGAAGTGTCGCCACTCCTCAAATGCCAATTTGATGGCCAATAGTTCCCTGTTGCCAATATCATAATTACGCTCCGCAGGCGACAGCTTCTTGGAGAAGAAGGCACACGGATGCAACTTGGCCCAAGAAGGGCCCTGAGACAGTACAGCCCCCACTCCAACCTCCGACGCATCCACCTCCACGACAAATGGTAAGGAGACATCGGGCTGCACCAGAATGGGCGCTGAGGCAAAACTATTCTTGAGGAATTCAAACGCCTGTACCGCAGGCTCAGACCAGTCAGAAAAGTCGGTACCCTTCTTAGTCATGTCAGTTAGTGGTTTGGCAATCATAGAGAAGTTCTTAATAAATTTCCTATAGTAATTGGAGAAGCCAAGAAATCGCTGAAGCGCCTTAAGATTATCAGGCCGATCCCAATGTAGTACCGCCTGCACCTTTGCGGTGTCCATCTTAAAACCTGAGGCGGAGATTATATAACCCAAGAACGGTAGCTCCTGTACGAAAAACACACATTTTTCAAGCTTGACATAGAGCCTGTTCTCTCTGAGCAACTGCAGAACCTGTCTAACATGCTCTATATGTGTATCATGGTCGCGAGATGAAATGAGGATGTCGTCAAGATAAATTATAACGAACCTCCCCAACAACTGAGAGAAGACATCATTAATGAAGTGTTGAAAGACCGCCGGTGCCATAGTCAACCCAAACGGCATTACCAAACTCTCAAAGTATTGAATGCTGTCTTCCACTCATCCCCCTGACGGACTCTTATAAGATTGTACGCCCCCCTGAGGTCCAGTTTGGAGAACCACCTGGCACCAACCACTTGGTTGAATAAATCGGGTATAAGTGGCATAGGGTAAGGATCACGGACCGTAATCTGGTTGAGTTCTCTGAAATCCAGACACGGGCGTAAACCGCCATCCTTCTTTTTAACAAAGAAGCCAGCAGCCAGAGGAGAAGAGGAAGGTCTAATATGACCCTTGCTCAGGCTATCCGCAATATATTCCTTGAGAGCTAGCCTCTCGGGACCTGAGATATTAAACATTCTAGCTTTAGGTAACTTGGCCCCTGGTTTCAACCTAATAGCACAGTCATAGGGGCGATGCGGTGGTAGTTCCGAACAACCCTTCTCAGAAAATACATCCGCATAATCCAGCAACGGCTCCGGAATATTGGGGGTCAAAGCGGAAATACATGTAGCCAGGCACCTCTCCTGACACTCCCTGCTCCACTGAATTATGTCCTGGGTCTTCCAATCAATAACAGGATTATGCATTGACAACCATGGAAAGCCCAGAACCATCTGAGCCGGTAAGTTATTAAGCACCTTACAAGTTACCTGCTCTGAGTGTAATACTCCGATGTGGAGTTGTATATCCAACACACACTCTGTGATCTCCCCTTGAGACAACGGGGAAGCATTGATGGTAACCACCCGGATGGGGTTCGGCAATTTCTCCACCGGAAATCCCGCTGTATGCGCGAACCTCTCATCAATGAGATTGGCAGCTGAGCCACTATCAATAAATACTGTAATAGAGAGCATTTGCCTCCCCAAGTACCACCCTAGCAGGGAGCATACACTGGGAAACCATGACGGAGGATACACAAAGGCTCAGACAAGACTCCTCCAAACCCTCTGAGCCTATCAGTTTTCCGCCGGCGCGCCCTTCTTAGGTACCAGAAGGCAAGCGTTAATAAAATGTCCTCCTTTGCCACAAAAAAAACAGAGCCCCTGCCTTCTGTGCCAAGGACGTTTAGGCTTGTTACTCGGTGACTGTGCTATACCAGCGATCTGCATGGGTTCCACGGATTCACCCGCGGCAACCTCACCGACCACTCCCCCACCTCCCGGAGGCAACGAAACCAGCGCCCCCTGACGGAGACGTCGGTCTATGCGTACTACAAGTGCCATCGCAGCCTCCAGAGAGGCGGGAGTCTCGTACATTAGGAGAGTCTGTTTAACCCTTCCAGAAACCCCATGCAAAAATTGACTTCTAAGCGCAGGGTCATTCCACTGCGTGTCCACCGCCCAGCGCCGGAATTCCGTGCAGTAATCCTCAGCTGGTCGATCACCCTGTAGCAGTGAGCGTATCTTAGACTCTGCTAAGTTTAATCTATCCGGATCGTCATAGATCAAACCCAGAGCAGAGAAAAAAAAATCTACAGATTCAAATGCCGGTGAGTCTGAAGGGAGTGAAAAGGCCCAGGCCTGTGGGTCACCACTCAGCAAAGAAATCACCAAGCCCACGCGTTGAGCCTCATTACCTGAGGAATGTGGACGCATACGGAAATACAATTTGCATGATTCACGAAACACTGTGAACTTACCACGATCACCAGCAAATCGTTCAGGAAGGGGAAACTTGGGCTCAGCTGCCCTGGCTGCAGCCTCAGCAGGTACTGCAGGAGCTGACAGGCCTTGTTGCTGGACCGCCCCCCTGAGTTCAGTGACCTGTATGGATAGAGCCTCCAGCTGCTTGGTTAGGGAAAGTATAGGATCCATAGTAAGTAACCCCTATATTCCCTATCTATACCTTTTTTTTTTTTTTTTTCTCTCACTTTATTATTTGGGCCGACTATAATGTCAAGGTATGCCTAGGTTACTTTAGGCAAAAACCCCGGGACCCCTGCGATGTCCCTCAGACTAGGGGAACCCTGTCTGTCCCTCTACCCAGGGTTTACACTGAAGGTGTGCCTGCCTGAGCCTCCACCCTGTCCCTGTCTCCTGTCCAGCCCTAAGCTGAACCCACCTCCCTCCACCCAGTGAGGGGACCAGACACCAGACCCCACAAATACGTATGGACAGGGGTAAAAGAAACACCACACAGTTAATACACAAGGGAATACAATAATGTGCAAGGGCAACCAAATATATATATAACAGATTGGAGAAAGAACCACTGAGGGATATACTGCACCAGATATCAGACGCTCCAACACCACCACTGCTGACCGGTATTGCTAGCACTAGGCAAAAGCTATAGTCGGCGACGCCCATAGTCAGGACGAACTATTTAAAGACCAAGGGCGTGGCCCAGCCCTCAGCCAGCATGACAACCTGGTTAACCCTATCCCGACTGGAACAGAATACCCAACAGGGTATTACCGCTGTCTGCCGGACACCCTGGTGTGAACAGTGTCTGACATGACAATAGGGGAGATCTCCTGACACCTTCTCTCCATCTACCTGATGATCCTGAGGAGCACTGGGATCTTCTTGTTTACAGTCCTGTGGAAGAAGAGGACGGGGACATCTCTCTGGTGTTGTCCTCTTACTGGATAGATCTGGAGGAAACACATACAGGGACTGAATTCATTCTCTACATACAGATAATTATAGGCCGTGTGTATTTAGTCCTGTCTATTACCTGGAGATGTGAGGAGCTGGGGAACCTCCATTATGACGTTCTTGTACAGATCTCTGTGTCCTTCTAAATACTCCCACTCCTCCATGGAGAAATAGACAGCGACATCCTGACACCTTATAGGAACCTGACACATACAATGATACCGTCATCCCCCGATCCCTTCATAGTGTTACTGTATAATGTCCCAGCATTCCCAGCAGTGTCACCTCTCCAGTCAGCAGCTCAATCATCTTGTAGATGAGGTCTAGGATCTTCTGGTCATTGATGTCCTCAGGGATCAGGGGGTGAGGTGGAGGCCCCGTGATTGGGCTCAGGGGTCTTCCACATCCTTCAGACACAGGGTCCTGACAGCGATCACTAGAGGTCTTCTTCACCACTGTGTAATCCTGGTAAGGGAGGGACACATTAATAAATCTCACTACAGACATTTCCAGAGTCCTCACCTCTCCAGTTCTGTCCATCTGTTATTCCCATAGATAAGAATGATGTAATGTGACGTCATCAGAATCTCTCACCTCTCCAGTGAGACGGAAGAGGATCTCTAGGGTGAGGTGCAACATCCTCTCCGCCATCTTGTCTCTGTCCATATCCATCCTTGATGGGTAAATCAGGAAAACTCTCTTCTGTAGAAGATCTTCACTGAGAGGATCCGATATTGTAGAGACCTGAATGAGAAGAAGATGATCCGATGTAACATCATAAGAATCCTGTGTAATAATACAATTACTGGAGATAATAAGGGAAACATAGGAGGAGATTTATTATCTTACAGGGTTTAGTTTTCTTCCCTGACATCTACTAATAAAACCTATATATTTAGGCCACAGACAACAAGCAGTTTCCTCCTCGGAGTCGGCAGCTGAACACGTTCCTCATAGACTCATCTTCCATAACGCTAATTCTCGTCTCATTACCGACACTGGAATCGGCATTAGCAATACTGCAGGAGATATTCATTACACGCGACATGAGAAATAACTCCTTCATGATGAGGACGACATCTTCATCTTCTACTACGGCTCTAGAGACAGATTTGGCCAGAGTTGGTCACTGCCTCCATCCCCACCGGCCGTCTATATGAAGGTTTCCCGTCTTCCCCGCACTGGAATCTTCTCTCACGTTAGGTCTCAGCTCTGAGTCACACACAGAAGTTTGAGGCTTTTAGAAAAGATTTTTTGTTTCCACAAACACAACGGACAGAAATGATCTGATCCCAAAGTCTCCATGTACAGTGATTTATGGGGTTTATTTCTGGCCTTAGACTTTCCCATATTACAAGATGGATGTGAAGACTTTTCTGCCCAATGATGATATAACTATTCTCGGAGTGACGCCTTTATAACCAGATAATAGTATGTTTGCAGCTTGCAGAGCACAGCGGCTCCTTCTTCAGGCGGCTGTAACAATCCAGTCTCTCTCTCAGCACTGACAGCTTCTATGGCTGCTCTGAAGATAAAACTATTTTTTGTGGTAAAATGTAATTATTTTTTCCTCATCGCCCAATGGTATAAAATTCTGGGAGACAGATGAGTAATTGAGAGGTGGCGGGTGTAACATGGCGCCTCTTATTGGGGGCTCTGATAATGTGACCCCCTAACACCATAAGAGCAGACTCTGCCCTGTCAGACGGCGCTCCTTCCCTCCTGAGGAGTGTCCGGCCCCTTATGGGGTATCGGCGCTCAGGGGAAATTGTGGAACAAGTGGTTTCTGTTTTCTCCTCTTCTCCCGTGTGATAATTACAGACTCGGGGACGGAGCGACATTTTAGTGGGAACATTTCATTCCTCCGCTCAATGTTACACAATTCTGTGACCCCCTGAGGGTTAATAATCCTCCCTGCCCCCTAGATGAGCCCCCAGAGGTGGAGGGGGTAACATGGGGCCACTTGTGGGGTCTCTGCTGTTCTGGTGTCAGCGCTCTTCACACGTCACACGGCGTCCGCCGTCTATCCCAGCCACAATGGCGCCCCTTCCCTCCCGAGCCTGTGGGGTATCGGCACTCAGGAGACACAGCGCACTGTGCGGCCTCAGCGCTCCTGTCACCTTTAGGACAATGATACATTGGGGGAAAGTCACATTTCTGTGAGGGAAACAGTAAAATTGTCATTTCTTCCTTCCACATTGCTGAAATTCCTGTCACACTGTCCGAATTCAGAGATTGTCCTGTCAGAAAGGAGACGACAGGGGGCGAAAGGGTTAACAGGACTCACAGGAGGAACCGGCCCAGAAAGCAGAAGGTCCAGGAGTGTCCGCCACATATATGACTGCTCTGTGCACAGGACCTGTGATGAGGTCACAGGAGGGGAGGAGTCAGGGGTCACATGATCAGGGGCCTCAGTGTGTGCAGGACTCTGCTGTGCTGTTTGTCATGGTGCTGGATGAGGGGAAGTTTCTGTGTGGGGTCAGGAGGGGTTTACAGGGTGGATGTAGCAGAGCCGTGTGTGTACGAGGTGTACGGAGCGGAGCCGTGTGTGTACGAGGTGTACGGAGCGGAGCCGTGTGTGTACGAGGTGTACGGAGCGGAGCCGTGTGTGTACGAGGTGTACGGAGCGGAGCCGTGTGTGTACGAGGTGTACGGAGCGGAGCCGCGTGTGTACGAGGTGTACGGAGCGGAGCCGTGTGTGTACGAGGTGTACGGAGCGGAGCCGCGTGTGTACGAGGTGTACGGAGAGGAGCCGCGTGTGTACGGGGTGTACGGAGCAGAGCCGTGTGTGTACGAGGTGTACGGAGCGGAGCCGCGTGTACGAGGTGTACGGAGCGGAGCCGCGTGTGTACGAGGTGTACGGAGCGGAGCCGCGTGTGTACGAGGTGTGCGGAGCGGAGCCGTGTGTGTGCGAGGTGTACGGAGCGGAGCCGCGTGTGTGCGAGGTGTACGGAGCGGAGCCGCGTGTACGAGGTGTACGGAGCGGAGCCGTGTGTGTACGAGGTGTACGGAGCGGAGCCGTGTGTACGAGGTGTACGGAGCGGAGCCGTGTGTGTACGAGGTGTACGGAGCGGAGCCGCGTGTGTACGAGGTGTACGGAGCGGAGCCGTGTGTGTACGAGGTGTACGGAGCGGAGCCGCGTGTGTACGAGGTGTACGGAGCGGAGCCGTGTGTACGAGGTGTACGGAGCGGAGCCGCGTGTGTACGAGGTGTGCGGAGCGGAGCCGCGTGTGTACGAGGTGTGCGGAGCGGAGCCGCGTGTGTACGAGGTGTACGGAGCGGAGCCGCGTGTATACATGGTGTACGGAGCGGAGCCCTGTGTGTACGAGGTGTACGGAGCGGAGCCGTGTGTGTACGAGGTGTAAGGAGCAGAGCCGTGTGTGTACGAGGTGTAAGGAGCAGAGCCGTGTGTGTACGAGGTGTACGGAGCAGAGCCGCGTGTGTACGAGGTGTAAGGAGCAGAGCCGTGTGTGTACGAGGTGTACGGAGCGGAGCCGTGTGTATACAGGGTGTACGGAGCGGAGCCCTGTGTGTACGAGGTGTACGGAGCGGAGCCGTGTGTGTACGAGGTGTACGGAGCGGAGCCGTGTGTGTACGAGGTGTACGGAGCGGAGCCGTGTGTGTACGAGGTGTAAGGAGCAGAGCCGTGTGTGTACGAGGTGTACGGAGCAGAGCCGTGTGTATACATGGTGTACGGAGCGGAGCCCTGTGTGTACGAGGTGTACGGAGCGGAGCCGTGTGTGTACGAGGTGTAAGGAGCAGAGCCGTGTGTGTACGAGGTGTACGGAGAGGAGCCGTGTGTGTACGGGGTGTACGCAGCGGAGCCGTGTGTGTATGAGCTGTACGGAGCGGAGCCCTGTATGTACGAGGTGTACGGAACGGAGCCCTGTGTGTACGAGGTGTACGGAGCGGAGCTGTGTGTGTACGAGGTGTACGGAGCGGAGCACTGTGTGTACGAGGTGTGCGGACCGGAGCCGTGTGTACGAGGTGTACAGAGCAGAGCCGTGTGTGTACGTGGTGTACGGAGCGAAGCTGTGTGTGTAGGTAAGCGTGGCCGATGGTGCAGTGGGTCCACATCCACCAATGTTACACCAAGTAACTGTGCACACCTCACAACTTTTGAAGCACAGAAAGAGGCACAGAGCATGCGACGCGCATAGCAGCAAACTTTGGCCTCACCCTAATCCATGGCCATTTAGCACTGCTTTCTCCCCCGGCAGGAGGGGTTGTCAGAGGGGCGCTGGTAGTGAGGGAAATTCAGCAGACGCCTGAGACTGCAGGGTGTAGACCCAAATCCGGGACTGTCCGCTGTATCCGGGACAGTTGGGACTAGAGATGAGCAGATGGATTCATAGGTCTCTGGTCCAGCGTGCGTGGGACCTGGGGATTATTTTTTGTGCCGTCATTCACAGTCGGAGCCTCCAGAACGTTCTCCTCTTTATGTAGCGTCACTATACGACATCCAGCTTATTTGTGTCTGTAAGGCCGTGTTCACACACTGCAGAAATACGGTGTTTTTTGTTTTCTGCAGGATCCGCACCATCTACAATAACGATCTTCTCCCCCTTATTTGATGCGTTCTTGGTGCAGATGTGAAGCCGCGGTTTTAATGCGCTTTTTAGAGGACAGAAAAGCTTTGATTCTGCACTTAATAAAGTTTCTGCAGTTTTTTACCCGCGATTTTATTAGAGAGAAAAGCCCCAAATCCGCACAGATCAGCCGCGTCCTCGGGCGCACAGCGGGCGCCTTTTATGGTAAAGTAGTTTTTATTAAGGATTTATTTACATAAATGAGGTAAAGAAAAAGGGGCGACAGATTATAAATACCCAGTAATACAGACAAGAACCAAACAACAGCAAAAAAGAGAAATGTAAAGTCATGAAAGATAGAGGCAGAATAAAGGGGAGAAAGGGTTAAGGAGGAGAACGGGGAAGGAAAAATAGGATTTTTAACCCCTTCGAGACCTTACCCTTTTTCATTTTTGCATTTCTGTTTTTGGCCCCCCCTTCTTCCCACAGCCATAACTTTTTTATGTTTCCGTCAGTATGGCCATGTTAGGCTAGTTTCACACTTGCTTTTTTTTGCAGCGCGTTTTTCCCGCAAAAAAACGCATTAAAAAAACGCATACAAATGCATACAAACGCTGCGTTTTTTTCAAGCATTTTTATGCGCATGCAGGAAAAAAACGCAGCGTTTTTGCGCGTTTGTATGCGTTTTTTGTGCGTTAGCGTTTTTTTACAGATTTTGGAAAAACCCCACAAAAATGAAAAAACAACCATTCAACAACACACAAGACCAATGGGACTTCATTGTGGGTGTGGTATGTTAATATATAGACCCTGTCTACAGTATTCTTCACATTTGCTTGATTCTTCTCGTGACCATGGATCTGCGCTGGAAGAGTTTTCACTTCAACTTGGATTTGGACATCGCGATGGCTCAGGCGTATGCAGTTGCTTGCCATGAACAAAGGAAGAGAGAGAGGCAGCGAAGACGGCGGCGTATGTGGATACATCCGATTGTTGAACTCCGGGAGAGCCGTGGGGCATACCACACCCTCTACAGCGAGCTACAGGCAAACCCGGAGAAATTTACAGATTATATCAGGATGTCCCACGAAAGTTTCATGGATTTGCTTGCTCGTGTCCAACAATCCATCCGGAGACAGGACACACAGCTCCGTCGTGCGATTCCTCCTGAGGAACGGCTACTGGTGACATTACGGTATGTTTTAAAAACCAAGGGGTGCGGTCTGATGTTTTTTTTTTAAATTTAGTATTCAAAACCTTGGGTAATTAGTTTTCGTGAATGTACTAATATTTTATTTTATAGTTTTTTAAAATAATATTCATAAATATTAATTTTACTTCTTTGTCTGTTCACAGATTCCTGGCGACTGGAGAAACCCTATCTTCACTACACTTCCAGTACCGTATTGGAATCTCTACCTTGTCTGGAATTGTTGCTGACACCTGCCGGGCTCTCTGGAATGTTCTTTGCCCAGAATTTATGCCCCTGCCCACCGCTGAAAAGTGGATGGAAATTGCTGACAAATTCTGGACAGTATGCAATTTTCCCAACTGTTTGGGAGCTGTTGATGGTAAACACATACGGATCATCAAACCCCAAAGAACGGGATCTGAGTACTATAATTACAAAAAGTACTTTTCAATAGTACTCATTGCGATTGCGGATGCCGGATGTATGTTTGTAGCAGTGGACATTGGAGCATTTGGCCGTGGTAATGACTCACAGGCTTTTAAAAACTCAGACATGGGCCGGAGGTTGTATGGCAACCAATTTAATTTCCCTATGCCACGGCCTCTTCCTCACACCGAAGCTCCGCCACTGCCCTTTGTAATGGTTGGCGATGAGGCTTTTCAAATGTGCGGAAACTTACTGAAACCCTACTCCAGCCGGGACTTGGACCACACCAAAAAAATATTTAATTACAGGCTGACAAGGGCCAGAAGAACTGTCGAGTGTGCTTTTGGGATTCTTGTTTCCAGATGGCGAATTCTGGGCACGGCCATTAATCTTAAACTTGAAACAGTCGATGAGGTGGTGAAGGCCTGTGTGGTTCTACATAACTTTGTGATGGCTAAAGAGCACCCGACCTTTGAACTGGACGATGATGCTCCTAACCCATTGCCTGAATTCACTCAGCACACTCTCAGGTCATCCGTTGAAGTTGGCCAAATGAGGGACCAATTTGCGGCCTTCTTTATTTCTGATGTAGGACGGGTGCACTGGCAAGATGAAATGGTGTAATGTTTTTGTTTGTTTATGGTAATAAAAAACCTTATTTGATACCATTACTGAGTGCACTATATTTTTGAAACTCCAATTTAATAAAAAACTTCCCATGTATAACTGAATTTTTTGATGTTCACACACCTGGGCAGGTAAATACACATATGAGTTAAAATGCAGCATTGCTAGTCTGCGTGAAATATATTGGAACGAGCAAAGCTGCAGGCCATGAATCAGGAAACCATTTTTTTTCAAGAGAAAATTGTGCAACTAGTTGAAAACAAAGTATGTGATTTTCTCAAAACACAACCCTCAAAACCCAACCCCAATGAAAGTCCATGGGGAATACAAGTCAGCATTGAGTGGATGAATGTAATCTGCTCCATTCCAACTTACAAGTTATTACACTAGGCCTTTGAATGACTATACTAGGCCGTGGTATTTCAAATATGAGTATAGTAGGCCTTGGGGCTAGTAGTATAGTCATATGTGAAATACCACGGCCTAGTATAGTCATACCAAGGCCTACTGTAATAACTCAATTTTTAACAACTAGCATCTTGTTTCACAAAAAACAAACTGGTGAAACTAGAAAGAAACTTATAAGTTTCAACAGTTTGTTTTTCATGAAACCGGATTCTAGTTGGTAAAACTAGAGTTATTACACTAGGCCTTGGAATGACTATACTAGGCCGTGGTATTTCAAATATGAGTATAGTAGGCCTTGGGCCTACTAGTATAGTCATATGTGAAATACCACGGCCTAGTATAGTCATACCAAGGCCTACTGTAATAACTCGATTTTTAACAACTAGCATCTTGTTTCACAAAAAACAAACTGGTGAAACTAGAAAGAAACTTATAAGTTTCAACAGTTTGTTTTTCATGAAACCGGATTCTAGTTGGTAAAACTAGAGTTATTACACTAGGCCTTGGAATGACTATACTAGGCCGTGGTATTTCAAATATGAGTATAGTAGGCCTTGGGCCTACTAGTATAGTCATATGTGAAATACCACGGCCTAGTATAGTCATACCAAGGCCTACTGTAATAACTCGATTTTTAACAACTAGCATCTTGTTTCACAAAAAACAAACTGGTGAAACTAAAAAGAAAATTATTTTTAAGATAAGTTTCAACAGTTTGTTTTTCATGAAACCAGATCCAAGTTGGTAAAACTCGAGTTATTACACTAGGCCTTGGTATGACTATACTAGTCCGTGTTATTTCACATATGACTATACTAGGCCTTGGGTTGGTTTTTAACATGTATTTACCCATCAGTGTGTGTGAGCGGCGCAAACAACATTAATGAAACTTAGTAATGGTGAACCACAAATGTAAATTTATTTTTTATCACAAAAATAAACCAAAAAATTATTTTTTCCGGCGTTTGGGGGCAGATGGTTTCAATTTGGGGGTGTGCAGGGAATATGCAACACTTGCTGTTGAAGACGGTGTTTGAGGGGAAGGGGCAACAAAACTTGTGGGGGAAGGTAGTCCAGTTAAGGGAATCAAACTAGGAACACTTGGAGGAGAGGAAATCTGTTCAGGTACATTAGTTGTAATGGCATGTCGCCGTAGGCTTGTGTGCCTGGACCGACTTTGGCCCAATGCCCGCCTTGATGGATTTCGCCTTGAAGTAGGGGCAAATATTGAGTGTAGGTCCCCCGTCTGCAGGTGTGGCTGCTGCTGCTGCTGAGGTGGCGGCTGCTGCTGCTGAGGTGGCGGCTGCTGCTGCTGAGGTGGCGGCTGCTGCTGAGGTGGCGGCTGCTGCTGAGGTGGCTGCTGCTGCTGAGGTGGTTGCAGCTGCTGCTGAGGTGGTTGCAGCTGCTGCTGAGGTGGCTGCTGCTGCTGAGGTGGCTGCTGATGAGGTGGCTGGAGCTGCTGCTGAGGTGGCTGCTGCTGCTGCTCTTCGTTGTCAGTGCTCGTCCTTGCAGGAGGACTGGTGGCGGCAGTGATGGTCCAGGTTTGCAGAGTGGTGGTGGCAGGGCTACTACACGTTGTTGTAGCGGCAGGGCTGTTCCATGTTTGCCTAGTGGTGGCTGAGCTCCACGCATGCATGGGAGTGGCGGTGGTGCTCCAGACAGGAGCAGCGCTTGCCATGGTGGTGTCGGTGAAGTGACCAGCTGCACTCAGACTTGTGGTGGTGTAACGGTGGGTGTCCTGGCTTTGAATAGAGGTGTCCGTGCAGTGGTATGCAGCACAAGTCGGTAGTGAGGTGAAGCGAGTCAATGGTGGCACAGGTGGAAAGGACACCACTGACTGCTGACCGTACCGATTATGCTGCATAGCCTGCAAGAAAGCATTGTTGCAGGCCTGCAGCACATTCAGCTGTTGATCAGGACTAAGGTGTTCCGCCATGCCCTTTTCAATCTTACTAAAAAAATGGTGTGCTGGTCTGTTGAGGTCGGCCTCCAGACGGTCAAGGCGCTGTTCTACAGAATTGAAGCGGTGTTCAAAGTGGTTAAAACCACGTTCCATGAGTGCAAAACCGCTTTCAACTCTGTCGGACAGTGACTTGAGGCTGGAATTAAATGTCTCGCTCAAATGCATAAACTCGGGCAAGACATTCCTGTCCAAGGCCCTCTGCCGCTGGCGGGTAGTGCACGCATAACCAGTGGCAGAGACCTGGGACAGGGGAACACCTGATGGCCCAGCTTCCTGGTCACCAGCTGTGTGTGTGGTTGACCTGCAAGGTGCTTCCTGGCTGTCGGATGGCTGGGACGGGTCAGAGGACGTCCGAGGAAGGACCGCTCCAGGGCCAGGTTGCAGGGTGCTGCTCCAGGTGCTGTTGAAGAAAGGAAAATCATTACTACCATGCCTTTACAAGAAGCATCAGCTGTGGATTAGAAAAACACAGATTAATAAAAATAAAAACCCAAAATTTATAATACTTACGATCTCGTGGCAAGGACCGGTCTTAGGAACTGCAACGCGTTATAGTGACGGTATCTAGTTCTGGTCCTTGACGCAGATCCACTGCGAACCTGGCCCTCAGCACGAACATCACTGTTGAAGCGGTCCTTGATCGAACGCCAACGTGTTCGGACTTTGTCCACTGTTGATAAAAAAAAACAGTGCCGTCAAGGACAACAGTCACTGCGGCACAATGTAGCAATACAATACTCAAAGCAGTCACTGTAGACCCCGATGACACTGTTGGGTTTCCTGCTAGAATACACCTAGCACGAAACCCAACAGTGCCGTCAAGGACAACAGTCACTGCGGCACAATGTAGCAATACAATACTCAAAGCAGTCACTGTAGACCCCGATGACACTGTTGGGTTTCCTGCTAGAATACACCTAGCACGAAACCCAACAGTGCCGTCAAGGACAACAGTCACTGCGGCACAATGTAGCAATACAATACTCAAAGCAGTCACTGTAGACCCCGATGACACTGTTGGGTTTCCTGCTAGAATACACCTAGCACGAAACCCAACAGTGCCGTCAAGGACAACAGTCACTGCGGCACAATGTAGCAATACAATACTCAAAGCAGTCACTGTAGACCACGATGACACTGTTGGGTTTCCTGCTAGAATACACCTAGCACGAAACCCAACAGTGCCGTCAAGGACAACAGTCACTGCGGCACAATGTAGCAATACAATACTCAAAGCAGTCACTGTAGACCACGATGACACTGTTGGGTTTCCTGCTAGAATACACCTAGCACGAAACCCAACAGTGCCGTCAAGGACAACAGTCACTGCGGCACAATGTAGCAATACAATACTCAAAGCAGTCACTGTAGACCCCGATGACACTGTTGGGTTTCCTGCTAGAATACACCTAGCACGAAACCCAACAGTGCCGTCAAGGACAACAGTCACTGCGGCACAATACAGAGCAGGGAAATACTCACTAAACGCCTTTTTGGAGGATGCTGTGGCGCTGTCCCAGCCATCCATCAACGCTGCGGCCACCTCATTCCATAGCCGCCGGGTCACCACAATGTCCTTGTGCAGCCGGTCACGGCTGTCCCACAACGGCGAACGCTCCTGGACCAGGCTGATGAGCTGCTCATTATCCAGGTACACGTCTTCATCTCGTTGTGGAACCTAGACAAAACACATTCATTAGAATAATCCAATTTAAATTGAATAAAAAGTTACAAAAAAAGAAACATAAAAAAGAGTAAAAATAGAAGATAAAAAATAAAGAACATTACAAATCATTTGATACTTACATTCCGTATCACCACCGGGACTTGGCTTCGCTGCTCCTGCTCTTCGCCCTCACTAGTCCCGTCCACAGAAGAGGATGATGACGATGTCTTAAAAAAGTTGAAAAAAACGTAAGAGATTTGGAGAAGCAGCAGATATACTTACCAGATGCACAAAAATAATCACCTCACGGTCTGCTTGCGCCAATTCCTGCCGCGATGGGGAATACTCTGATTCTGAAGACATACTGCATGTAAAAATAATAAAAATCATTAGTACATACATAATTTAAAAGGACAGGCATATAATGTAATATACTCACATTCTTCGCTGATATAATGGGTTCTTGGTTGACTGTCTGCTCTTCAATCTGTCAGTGTAGTAGTGGCAGAGTTTTGGCAGGCACCTCCTTTATATAGACTTTTTTTTTTTGACTTTAGAAGATTATAACTAGGACAACAAGTGGACACCACCAAAAAAACGCAGCGCTAAAAAAACGCATACCTGCGCATGCCAGTGCGCACGTATGCGCATCCATAGGCTATAATGGCCATTTTTAGCGCAAAACGTGCGCATACGTGCGCATGCGCTTTTTTCAAGGGCCAAAAAATGCAACATGCTGCGTCTGGAAAATACCAACGCACACCCCAAAAAAACGCAGCGCATGAAAATCGCATACATGCGCTTACCAGTGCGCAGGTATGCGCACCCATGTTAAATATAGGGGAAAAAACGCATGCGCAGGTATGCGTTTTTTTCCAGCGCTAAAAAACGCAAATGTGAAACCAGCCTTAGTGCAGAATTTCCTAATACATACAGAAATACACCAAAGAACAAGTTTTAGTATCACATATACAACAAGGATACAGGCAGCAATGTGCAACAAGCTCTGTAAGATCCCAGTTATCCAGCCCCCAATTCCCTTAAGCCAATTGGCTGGATTGAAAAAGGAGAAGGTGTCTGAACAACCAACTGTCCTTATTACGATCATTATCTTTAACGTATTGATCTCTGAGTCATTGAATATCTTCTAACTTTAACTTTTAACTTCTACCAATAATAATAATATGAAAAATACGGAAAACCAAAACATTATGTCCCTTCATTTGCTATTGGCTTGTTGGGTGATGAGTAGAGTTGAGCGATACCGTCCGATACTTCAAAGTATCGGATCGGAATGGATCGGCCGATCTTAAAAAAAAGTATCGGTATCGCCGATTCCGATACCGGAAGTCCCATTCAAGTCTATGGGACTTCCGGTATCGGAATAAGAAAAACCCTGTTTTTGCCTTGTACAGCCTCTCTGGGGTCTGTACGGGCCTTTCGGGGGGCTGTGCCGGCCTGCCAGGGGGTCTGTGCAGGCTCCGGTGGTCTGTGCCGGCCTGCCGGGGGGCTGTGCCGGCCTGCCGGGGGGGCTGTGCCGGCCTGCCGGGGGGGCTGTGCAGGCTTCGGTGGGCCGTGCCGGCCTGCCGGGGGGCTGTGCCGGCTCCGGTGGGCTGTGCCGGCCTGCCGGGGGGCTGTGCCGGCCTGCCGGGGGGCTGTGCAGGCTTCGGGGGTCTGTGCAGGCATCGTCCGATGGGACTACAAGTCCCATCGGGCGATGCCTGCTACCATGACAGTGATTGACACATTAGCCAATGATGGGACAGTAGTAGTCCCATCATCCGGCTAATGTGTTGAATGTAAAAAAAAAAAAAAAAATTACATGCTACATACATGCTACATTCATACTACATACATGCTACATTCATACTACATATATACTACATGCAACATACATACTACATATATACTACATGCATGCAACATGCATACTACATATATACTACATGCTACATACATACTACATATATGCTACATATATACTACATGCATGCTACATACATACTGCATGCTACATACATACTGCATGCTACATACATACTGCATGCTACATACATACTACATATATACTACATGCATGCTACATACATACTACAGATATACTACATACATACTACATGCATGCTACATACATACCACATACATACTACATACATACTACATACATACTACATGCTACATACATACTACATATATACTACATGCATGCTACATACATACTACATGCTACATATATACTACATGCTACATACATACTACATGCATGCTACATACATACTACATACATACTACATGCATGCTACATACATACTACATGCTACATACATACTACATATATACTACATGCATGCTACATACATACTACATGCTACATATATACTACATGCTACATACATACTACATGCATGCTACATACATACTACATACATACTACATGCATGCTACATACATACTACATGCTACATACATACTACATATATACTACATGCATGCTACATACATACTACATGCTACATATATACTACATGCTACATACATACTACATGCATGCTACATACATACTATATACATACTACATGAATGCTACATACATACTACATGCTACATACATACCACATACATACTACATATATACTACATGCATGCTACATACATACTACATACATACTACATGCTACATACATACCACATATATACTACATACATACTACATACAATACATTCATACAATACATACATAGACATACAGTACATATAACATAGAGTAACATACTTACCAATACTTGTCACATTGTTCCCCGAAGCCATTGTCTTTTAAAGGAATAAATATTAACATAACAAACCACAAAAATACTCACCCACGATCCGAAGCAGTCCACGAGTGTGTCCCACGACGATCTTGGGTAGAGAACTGCAGCATCAGCTGATGCCGCCGTTCTCTACGGGCTGCAGGAATCCAATGACGGAAGGTAGGTATCCTTCCGCACTGTATTCCTCCGCCACTTAAAAAAAAAAAAGTCCCTAGTCTCACTTTATGCCATTGCTGTGTGGGAATTTCCCACGCAGCAATGGCATAAAGTGAGACTAGGGACTTTTTTTTTTTTTAAGTGGCGGAGGAATACAGTGCGGAAGGATACCTACCTTCCATCATTGGATTCCTGCAGCCCGTAGAGAACGGCGGCATCAGCTGATGCTGCAGTTCTCTACCCAAGATCGTCGTGGGACACACTCGTGGACTGCTTCGGATCGTGGGTGAGTATTTTTGTGGTTTGTTATGTTAATATTTATTCCTTTAAAAGACAATGGCTTCGGGGAACAATGTGACAAGTATTGGTAAGTATGTTACTCTATGTTATATGTACTGTATGTCTATGTATGTATTGGATGAATGTATTGTATGTAGTATGTATGTAGTATATATGTGGTATGTATGTAGCATGTAGTATGTATGTAGTATGTATGTAGCATGCATGTAGCATGCAGTATGTATGTAGCATGCATGTAGTATATATGTAGTATGTATGTGGTATGTATGTAGCATGTAGTATGTATGTAGCATGCATGTAGTATGTATGTAGTATGTATGTAGCATGCATGTAGTATGTATGTAGCATGTAGTATATATGTAGAATGTAGTATGTATGTAGCATGCATGTAGTATATATGTAGTATGTATGTAGCATGTAGTATGTATGTAGCATGCATGTAGTATATATGTGTTATGTATGTAGCATGCATGTAGTATGTATGTAGTATGTATGTAGTATGTATGTAGCATGCATGTAGTATGTATGTAGTATGTATGTAGCATGCATGTAGTATATATGTAGTATGTATGTAGCATGTAGTATGTATGTAGCATGCATGTAGTATGTATGTAGTATGTATGTGGTATGTATGTAGCATGTAGTATGTATGTAGCATGCATGTAGTATATATGTGTTATGTATGTAGCATGCATGTAGTATGTATGTAGTATGTATGTAGCATGCATGTAGTATGTATGTAGTATATATGTGGTATGTATGTAGTATGTATGTAGCATGCAGTATGTATGTAGCATGCATGTAGTATATATGTAGTATGTATGTAGTATGTATGTAGCATGCATGTAGTATGCATGTAGCATGCATGTAGTATGTATGTAGTATGTATGTAGTATGTATGTAGCATGTAGTATGTATGTAGCATGCATGTAGTATATATGTAGTATGTATGTAGCATGTAGTATGTATGTAGCATGCATGTAGTATGTATGTAGTATGTATGTGGTATGTATGTAGCATGTAGTATGTATGTAGCATGCATGTAGTATATATGTGTTATGTATGTAGCATGCATGTAGTATGTATGTAGTATGTATGTAGCATGCATGTAGTATGTATGTAGTATATATGTGGTATGAATGTAGTATGTATGTAGCATGCAGTATGTATGTAGCATGCATGTAGTATATATGTAGTATGTATGTAGTATGTATGTAGCATGCATGTAGTATGCATGTAGCATGCATGTAGTATGTATGTAGTATGTATGTAGCATGTAGTATGTATGTAGCATGCATGTAGTATATATGTAGTATGTATGTAGCATGTAGTATGTATGTAGTATGTATGTAGCATGCATGTAGTATGTATGTAGTATATATGTGGTATGTATGCAGTATGTATGTAGCATGTAGTATGTATGTAGCATGCATGTAGTATGTATGTAGTATGTATGTAGTATTTTTTTTTTTTTTTTTTTTTTAACATTTAACACATTAGCCGGATGATGGGACTACTACTGTCCCATCATTGGCTAATGTGTCAATCACTGTCATGGTAGCAGGCATCGCCAGATGGGACTTGTAGTCCCATCGGACGATGCTTGCACAGACCCCCGGACATCAGCACAGCCCCCCGGCAGGCCGGTACAGACCCCCACAGGGTGCACAGACCACCGGCAGGCCGGCACAGCCCCCCGGCAGGCCGGTACAGACCCCGGGCAGTCCACACATCCCCCCGGCAGGCCGGCACAGCCCCCCGGCAGGCCGGTACAGACCCCGGGCAGTCCACACAGCCCCCCGGCAGGCCGGCAGAGACCCCCGGAAGGCCCGAAATGACGGCGCATCATGATGCGCACACACCGCGCATCATGATGACGTCAGGCTGTCAATCAACTTTGAACTTCCGATTCCGATGCCGACTTCCGATATTGAAAAAATATCGGAAGTCTGTATCGGAATTCCGATACAGCAAGTATCGGCCGATACCCGATACTTGCGGTATCGGAATGCTCAACACTAGTGATGAGGAGAACTTGATAGAGACCGTCATACAAGGGTTCTAGTCCGTGCTTCCTGACATGCCTTTTCACGACTACCAAGTCACCAGGCTTCAGGTTATAACAGGTATCGGTTTCTGCTGAATCTGGAAAGGAAAAGAAAACTAGAACATAGGTGTTAGCAAGATTTTTACTAAGCAGAATAACATATTGAACAACACGGTCAGTCTCTTCTGATAACTGCTGAGGCTGGAAATTTGCAACTGGGGGCCTAGTACCAAACAATATCTCATATGGGGACAGGCCATATTTTGTAATAGGGGTAGTACGGATGTGGTATAGAACAATGGGTAGGCGCTCTGGCCATGGAGCCATAGTCTCCTGCATCATTTTGGTCAATTGTCCCTTCAGTGTGCCATTCAACCTCTCAACTTTCCCACTGGATTGTGGGTGGTACGGAGTATGGAGGGCTACAGTGGATCCAAGCATTGTCAGAACTTCTTGGTACATATGAGAAGAAAAGGCCGGGCCTTGATCACTTTCAACAACTTCTGGAACCCCATATCTGCATATAACTTCCATCACCAGTTTCTTCGATGTGGTCTTTACAGTCATGTTGGTAACAAGGAATGCTTCCGGCCAACTGGAGAACCGGGGCCCAGTAGAATTTTTGCACCAGTGCGAGGGCCTGATTCTTTCCTCGATGTGTAGGTCCATGTGCCCATATGGCAATAGCAGGGTACATCCGCTTAGGGAGACACACAAGTCTGTCCTTTTTCCAGAGACCATTATCCATTCGTGCCCCATCAGTCTTCCATTGCTTCACCTCTTCCTTTGGAGACATTCTCTGCATCGTCATTAAGCGGTCTAGCGGGGTCCGACAGAAAACTTCAGTCTGTTGAAGATCATCAGGTTCTTGTAGGGTCAATGCTTCTTGTAACTGTTTACGCTGAGAGCATGTGGTCACCATAGCTGGTATGGTTGGTTCAACGGATAAGAGAGCGGCGGCTTTTGCTTGCATATCCGTAAATGTGTTGCCAACAGTCTGTGGACTGTTCCTAGGACCGTGCGCCTTAACTTTGATAATAGCCACCTGAGTAGGTAATTTGATCGAGTCCATGAGGGTTTTAACAGCTTCAGCATTTTTCACTGGGGTTCCGGCAGTAGTAATAAACCCTCGATTGGCCCATAGAGCCCCAAAATCGTGAGCAATACCAAATGCATACCGTGAGTCCGTGTATATATTAGCCCGTCTGTTCTTGGCCAAAGTACATGCAGTAGACAGAGCCTGGAGTTCTGCTTCTTGTGCTGACTGTGAGGCGGGAGCGCAGCTGCGTGCACTACAGTGTCCTCTGTGGTAACAGCATATCCCGTGTGGAATCTACCAAACTCGTCAGCATATCTTGAACCGTCCGTGTATAACACCAGATCAGGATTTGGGAGTGGGTTCTCACTGACATTTGGTGGAGTAGCTGTTTCTTCAGTCAAAAGTTGGGAACAATCATATTGGAGGTAATCCTCATCACTGCCATCTTTCCTTATAGTTCATTATACCGTCTTTCAAGGCGTTGTAAAGGGGTTGCATTATGCGGGATGCATCCGGTATCCACTGACAACAATAAGTGCATAGTCCAAGAAAACGCTGGAGTTCAGTTTCATCTTTTGGGAAAGGAAGGGAGCTGACAGCTATTATTCTTTCTTCTGCGAGGTGTCTGACACCCTGAAGGAGACAGTGACCCAAGAATATCACTTGACCAAGGCAGAACTGAAGTCTCGAGGCCGAAACCCGACAGTTCAGTGCTGCCAGATACTTAAGGAGGCTAACAGTGGCAGAAATGGCAAAAGACACCTGCTCATATTTTTTTTGCAAACTGGTTGGGACTGTTTTGGGCCCCTTGTGACATAGCAGGGACGACAGTTAATATGGACAGTTAAGTGAATACAAATAGAAACTGGCAGTCTGGGTATAACGGAATGCTAAAGAAGGCATTGGTAAGATCAATAACTGTAAACCAAGCAGCATCCTGGGGTATTTGGGACAAAAAAGTATGAGGATTAGGCACCAGGTTTGAGAAACACTTTTACTGGTTCTACAGGCATTTTCCCTATATCATTTGGCCCTTTTGACAGGAGTTTAGATAGTATCTCTGAGAGGTATGGGGTGAGTCATTGATCCTCAGGCAATATTGGGGGTGGATCTGGGCCTATCAGGGCCATCATAACTGTAGGAAGGGCATGCAAAATACAGATTTTCTCACTGTCTTCATCTACATAGGGATTATATAACAAAAAAAAACCCATCTGACCATCATCTTGGAATTGTATTCAGGAGCGGAACTGCGATAATAAATCTCTCCCTAGTAAATTTACAGGGCATGTGGGAGAGATTACAAACTGGGCAGTAACTTCGGGGAAGGGTCCAACAGAAATAGGGTTTATAAAAGTATATTAATTGGGTCTACCATCTACTCCGATCAAAACAGCAGGGGAATGACAATCTCTGATAGTGCTCGAGTCTGGCGCATCGCCAGAATTAGCAGGGAGGGGCTGAGGAGCAGGATTCCCAGTAGCTGAAGTCTGAGGGGGGGGGGCAGAGTTTGCTGTGTGCTCCAGTGATAAGAGATTGGCTGTGCACTCGCAGCTGCGGTGGGGGCAAAGGGGGATATGGTGTGGGCTAAGATGGGAGGGGGTACTGAAGCAGCTGCAGCTGTTAGCTTGCTTTTTTTTTCTTTTTTTTTTTTCAAATCATCACTTTTAACTATTTCCCTGACACATTAACCTCGATCTCAGTGTCGTCTCCGTTAATCACATTCTCAATTCTCTCCTGTACCACAACACTTTCTGTCTTTTTCACAGTGTTAGACAATTTTCCTTTTTCCACATAGTAATAAAAACAATCAGAATTCACTTCCTCTGTTCTTCCTAACACCTTCGTCACACAATTCATGTGCAACAAGTTCCACCCAAACATCAAACTCACCCTCAACTCTTCAAAATCCCAAATCCATTTTCTAGAACCTACAGTCAAGCTCTAAGGTACATTCAGATCTGTTCAGACAATGAGGATAGAAAACTACAACTACTATCACGCCTATCCTCAAAAAGCCCTCTCTTGACCCATCCTCTGTATCCAGCTATCGCCCTATATCACTTCTCCCCTATGCCTCCAAGCTACTGGAACAACACGTCTACCTTGAACTGTCCTCCCATCTCTCTTCTTGCTCCTTCGACCGCTTACAATCTGGCTTCCGGTCACACCACTCCACTGAAACTGCCATTACTAAGGTCACCAATGACCTCTTAACCGCCAAGAGCAAGCGACACTACTCTGTCCTCCTCCTCCTGGACCTGTCGGCTGCCTTTGACACAGTGGACCATTCCCTATTACTACAGACCCTCTCATCTCTTGGCATCACAGACTTGGCCCTATCCTGGATCTCATCATACCTAACAGACCGGACATTCAGCGTCTCCCACTCACACACCACCTCCTCACCTCAGAGACCTCTGCTCTCTCTCCTCACCTCGCCCCCTATCCGTCGGAGTCCCACAAGGTTCAGTCCTTGGACCCCTGCTCTTCTCCATCTATACCTTCGGCTTGGGACAGCTCATAGAATCTCATGGCTTTCAGTATCACCTCTATGCTGATGACACACAGATCTACATCTCTGGACCAGATATCACCTCCCTACTAACCAGAATCCCTCAATGTCTGACTGCTATTACATCCTTCTTCTCCGCTAGATTTCTGAAACTTAACATGGACAAAACAGAATTCATCATCTTTCCCCCATCTCACGTGACCCCCCCAACGAACCTATCCATTACAGTAAATGGCTGCCCACTCTCCCCAGTCCCACAAGCTCGCTGCCTCGGAGTAATCCTTGACGCTGATCTCTCCTTCAAACCACATATCCAAGCCCTTTCCACTTCCTGCCGACTTCAACTCAAAAATATTTCACGAATCCGTTCATTCCTCAACCAAGAATCTGCAAAAACCCTAGTCCATGCCTTCATCATCTCTCGCCTTGACTACTGCAAACTCCTGCTCTGTGGCCTCCCCTCAAACACTCTCGCACCCCTCCAATCTATTCTAAACTCTGCTGCCCGACTAATCCACCTGTCCCCCTGCTATTCCCCAGCTTCTCCCCTCTGTCAATCCCTTCACTGGCTCCCCATTACCCAAAGACTCCAGTTCAAAACCCTAACCATGACATACAAAGCCATCCACAACCTGAGTCCTCCATACGTCTGTGACCTCGTCTCCCGGTACTTTCCTGCACGCAACCTCCGATCCTCACAAGATCTCCTTCTCTACTCCCCTCTTATCTCCTCTTCCCACAATCGCATACAAGATTTCTCTCGTGCATCACCCCTACTCTGGAACTCTCTACCACAACAAATCAGACTCTCACCTACCATCGAAACCTTCAAAAAGAGCCTGAAGACCCACCTCTTCCGACAAGCCTACAACCTGCAGTAACCACCGATCGACCAAACCGCTGCACGACCAGCTCTACCCTCGCCTACTGTATTCTCACCCATCCCTTGTAGATTGTGAGCCTTCGCGGGCAGGGTCCTCTCTCCTCCTGTACCAGTTATGACTTGTATTGTTAACATTATTGTACTTGTTTTTATTATGTACACCCCTCCTCACATGTAAAGCGCCATGGAATAAATGGCGCTATAGCAATAAATAATAATAATAATAATCACTCAAAAAAACATCGCAGACCTCCAACCCATATTCCACAGAGACCACAGACTGAAAGCAATATTCCCGGAACTGCCACTTCTCTCCTACAAACAGCTTCCCAACCTAAGGAATATCCTTGTCAGAAGTACCCTCACATCACCTTCAGAGACAGGCACAGTCCCTGTAACAGTAAGAAATGCAAGACCTGCCCCCACATATCACCAACAGATAAAGTCCCCATACCCAACACAAATCAGGACTATAAGATCATGGACTCTTTCTCATGTCCATCCTTCAATGTCGTGTACATGACACAGTGTACAAGGTGCAATGCAGGGACATACATCGGGGAAACTAAGCAAAAGCTACAAACAAGGATGAATCTGCACAGACATACGATAAAGACTGAGCTGGACACACCTGTAGGGATACACTTCTCTAGACCTGGACACAGCTTGGCAGATCTAAAAGTCCTAATATTGAAAGGTCATTTTTCATTTTTTTTTTTTTAATAGTGACAGAGAAAGGAAGATTTGTGAGTTTAAATTTTTAAATATGTTCCAATCGCTAACAATAGGACTGAATTTGACACCTGGGTTCATGACTCATTACATGGACACAGTTCACACCTCCACAAGAAGGTCTTCAGATCTCTAATAGAACACTTGGTCCTCATCTGCATGTGTAACAAAAACCTTAATTTGATTTCCTTGGCATGTCTATAGCTAGCATCATCTCATGTCCTGTTGTAATTCCTATTTAAATGTTGCCATCTTTTCTCAGTGATTCACTTGTAATCTAGCCTGATGAAGGGGCCGCCTGAGCCCTGAAAGCTTGCTTGCAAATATAATTTCTCTGGTTAGCCAATAAAGGTATCACACCTTGAATAATTACATCTATTTTTCTGGCTAACACGGTACCACAATTTTATTTTATATTATACATGTGCCAAGCCACAAAATTCTTCTTTTCCTTCCACAGATTCTCTCATTTACAGCTAAATACCCTTACTTCAATTGTGCACAATACTGGAGCGGCCATCTCAGTTTGTTCCACCGGGTCAATAATCCCCCTCTGGGATTACCCAAAATTCGTGGTACTCAGTGAAAGGAGGAGGGCGTCTCAGACTCTCCCTCCGGACACCTCTGGTTATATATATATATATAACTATATATACCTGAGTTACGTATCCTACCCATCTTCGATCACATGACCACCCTGATTACTAACAGTGAATTCAGGAATTCAGGATATTTTGACTATAAAGAGAGCCACAATCACTGGTCAATCCGGGGTGTCCGTCCATTATGAGGTACGGTTCGAGCACTGGGCCCCCAACGGGACTACACCTCTATATGATTCCACCCATGAATCACCCCACCAGGGGACAAACCTCAGATCCTCTTTGCAGCAGCAAGCACAGGAAAACCACACCAACGGTCAGTCTGAACAGTATAACTGCCAACTTACCGTGGTCGTGGGGGGGGTGATCAGTCCCAGTTTTCCAGCACCTGTGTCCGCTCTGAGGGTCCTTTGTCTTGTTGTCCTCCGGGGGGGGCAGAGGCGTCCCTATTCAGGGGCCCCACGTTGCGCGCCAAGCTGATAAGGAGAGAGTTAAATTAACCCTTCACGGTTGAGCCAGTGATTTCCAAATTATTCCAGTGTTGCTAGCAACTCAAATGACCACACGGAGACGGGGTCTCTGTACGGGAGGATCGAGGCAGATCACTAAGCCCCTTTATTTTAGTCACATCTTTTATAATCTTTTGCTTAATTATGCAAGGTTCTGAAGTACCAATAGCATCAATTCACTTTATAAGCCAATAATATTGCAAGAAAACCGGAAACTACATATAAGTCCGTATCCAAATAGAAAGTAGTATAATGGCATATTCAGAGCAATACACTCCCCCCCCCGAGCCCCTTATCTTGCACCTGATGGAAACAGTCTGGTTTCATGACAGGCCATGCCAATTATAAAAATTTATCTTACAACAACAAAAACGGAGAAACGAAACCTTACATTGAATGGATAAAATGAAACTTCAACTCTGATTTTAGTATTAACCCTTAACACTCAGACTGTAGCTCCTGGGAACAGGCCCTCACTCCTGTCCCTTCACTATAAAGCCTGGGCCTCATTATACAGCTGTACAGGGGTCTAGTGAAGGCTTTTTAGCCCTTTCCTCAGACTGTAGCTCCTGGGCACAGGCCCTCACTCCAGTCCCTTCACTATAAAGCCTGGGCCTCATTATACAGCTGTACAGGGGTCTAGTGAAGGCTTTTTAGCCCTTTCCTCAGACTGTAGCTTCTGGGAACAGGCCCTCACTCCTGTCCCTTCACTATAAAGCCTGGGCCTCATTATACAGCTGTACAGGGGTCTAGTGAAGGCTTTTTAGCCCTTTCCTCAGACTGTAGCTCCTGGGAACAGGCCCTCACTCCTGTCCCTTCACTATAAAGCCTGGGCCTCATTATACAGCTGTACAGGGGTCTAGTGAAGGCTTTTTACCCCTTTCTTCAGACTGTAGCTCCTGGGCACAGGCCCTCACTCCTGTCCCTTCACTATAAAGCCTGGGCCTCATTATACAGCTGTACAGGGGTCTAGTGAAGGCTTTTTAGCCCTTTCCTCAGACTGTAGCTCCTGGGAACAGGCCCTCACTCCTGTCCCTTCACTATAAAGCCTGGGCCTCATTATACAGCTGCACAGGGGTCTAGTGAAGGCTTTTTAGCCCTTTCCTCAGACTGTAGCTCCTGGGAACAGGCCCTCACTCCTGTCCCTTCACTATAAAGCCTGGGCCTCATTATACAGCTGTACAGGGGTCTAGTGAAGGCTTTTTAGCCCTTTCCTCAGACTGTAGCTCCTGGGAACAGGCCCTCACTCCTGTTCCTTCACTATAAAGCCTGAGCCTCATTATACAGCTGTACAGGGGTCTAGTGAAGGCTTTTTAGCCCTTTCCTCAGACTGTAGCTCCTGGGAACAGGCCCTCACTCCTGTCCCTTCACTATAAAGCCTGGGCCTCATTATACAGCTGCACAGGGGTCTAGTGAAGGCTTTTTAGCCCTTTCCTCAGACTGTAGCTCCTGGGAACAGGCCCTCACTCCTGTCCCTTCACTATAAAGCCTGGGCCTCATTATACAGCTGTACAGGGGTCTAGTGAAGGCTTTTTAGCCTTTTCCTCAGACTGTAGCTCCTGGGAACAGGCCCTCACTCCTGTCCCTTCATTATAAAGCCTGGGCCTCATTATACAGCTGTACAGCGGTCTAGTGAAGGCTTTTTAGCCCTTTCCTCAGACTGTAGCTCCTGGGCACAGGCCCTCACTCCTGTCCCCTCACTATAAAGCCTGGGCCTCATTATACAGCTGTACAGGGGTCTAGTGAAGGCTTTTTAGCCCTTTCCTCAGACTGTAGCTCCTGGGCACAGGCCCTCACTCCTGTCCCCTCACTATAAAGCCTGGGCCTCATTATACATCTGTACAGGGTTCTAGTGAAGGCTTTTTAGCCCTTTCCTCAGACTGTAGCTCCTGGGCACAGGCCCTCACTCCTGTCCCCTCACTATAAAGCCTGGGCCTCATTATACAGCTGTACAGTGGTCTAGTGAAGGCTTTTTAGCCCTTTCCTCAGACTGTAGCTCCTGGGCACAGGCCCTCACTCCTGTCCCCTCACTATAAAGCCTGGGCCTCATTATACAGCTGTACAGGGGTCTAGTGAAGGCTTTTTAGCCCATTCCTCAGACTGTAGCTCCTGGGCACAGGCCCTCACTCCTGTCCCTTCACTATAAAGCCTGGGCCTCATTAAACAGCCGTACAGGGGTCTAGTGAAGGTTTTTTAACCCTTTCCTCAGACTGTAGCTCCTGGTCACCATGTGATCTCACCAGAACCCTAACAAGCTAATTAAGGTGTGAAATCTTGGTCAAAATTATCTCAGTACACAAATCTCTAAAGGTGCCCAAAGTTTTGCTCGCCCTTTATCCTTTCTGCAATTATGAAATTGTAATAAATGTCTATATATATATATATATATTTTATTATTATTTTTGTCTAAAATACAAAGGCCATGTGTCATCTTAGAGGTTCGGCCTTTTAGAGATCATTTCATCTTCATCTTACTGCTGCTCACAATAACGGTCATTTTGACCAGGGGCGCCCACACTTTTACATGCCGCTGTCAATGCTTCATCCCGCTGGTGCTCAATATTTAATAGGGTCTTGTTATTAAACTTAATGAAAAGTTTGGTGAATTTCTTTGAGCTGTTATTACTAGAGATGAGCGAATATCGTCAGAGAAGTTGTTATTGACTAATATCGCTTACCGAATAGCTGCATCGGGACCCCGGATCCCTGGAGCGCTCCCGATAATCAGCTGCATGTGTCGCCCTCCATGCAGGTGCTGTGACTATCACACAGCGCTACACACGCAGCTGATTATCGGGAGCGCTCCAGCACACTGAGTCCTGCACACACTGAGGCCCCTGATCATGTGACCCCTGACTCCTCCCCTCCTGTGACCTCATCACAGGTCCTGTGCACAGAGCGGTCATATATGTGGCAGACACTCCTGGACCTTCTGCTTTCTGGGCCGGTTCCTCCTGTGAGTCCTATTAACCCTTTCGCTCCCTGTATTCTCCTTTCTGACAGGACAATATCTGAATTTGGACAGTGTGACAGGAATTTAAGCAATGTGGAAGGAACAAATGACAATTTTACTTTTTTCCAAACAAAAATGTGACTTTAGCCCCAAAATTGGCAGCGTAACAAATCCTTATTTTCCCCACTGTAGTTTGTAGACTCCATATACAGATCCCTTAAGGGCGAAAAGAGCTGAATTCCCCACTTAAGTTATTGCATTTTGGAAATTGCCCCCACTGGGAATTTATCTCCAGGTAAAGGCACAATTGTGTCTCCATGGGGGTTGTGCTCACAGCCCAACATCGTGTGGCCTCCAAAGAAATGCCACCCTACACCATTACTGACCACTGCCACACCGGTCATGCTGAAGGATGTTTCAGGCAGCAGATCGCTCTCCACGGCGTCTCCAGACTCTGTCACGGCTGTCACATGTGCTCAGTGTGAACCTGCTTCCATCTGTGAAGAGCACAGGGCGCCAGTGGAGAATTTGCCAATCCTGGTGATCTGTAGCAAATGCCAAGCGTCCTGTACGGTGTTGGGCTGTGAGTACAACCCCCATCTGTGGACATCGGGCACTCAGACCATCCTCATGGAGTCAGTTTCTAATGGTTTGTGCAGACACATGCACATTTGTGGCCTGCTGAAGATCATTTTGCAGGTCTCTGGCAGTGCTCCTCCTGTTCCTCCTTGCACAAAGTTGGAGGTAGCGGTCCTGCTGCTGGGTTGTTGCCCTCATACGGCCCCCTCCACATCTCCCGGTGTACTGGCCTGTCTCCTGGTAGCGCCTCCAGCCTCTGGACACTACGCTGACAGACACAGCAAACCTTCTTGCCACAGCTCACATTGATGTGCCATCCTGCATGAGCTGCACTACCTGAGCCACTTGTGTGGGTTGTAGAGTCCGTCTCATGCTACCACGAGTATGAAAGCCCAACCAACATTCAAAAGTGATGAAAACATCAGCCAGAAGCATTGGTACTGAGATGTGGTCTGTGGTCCCCACCTGCAGAACCACTCCTTTATTGAGGGTGTCTTGATAATTGCCAATAATTTCCATCTGTTGTCTATTCCATTTGCACGAAAGCATGTGAAACTGATTGTCAGTCAGTGTTGCTTCCTAAGGCCTTTTTCACACTTCAGTTTTTTGTAATCAGTTGAAATCCGCCAAAGATGAAAAAAACGGATCCGTTTCTGTTTTGGAACAAACGGATGTCAGCGGACAGTTTTTTGGACGGATCCACCGAGGTTGCAAAGGGCAGGAAATTTAAAGGAACCGCGGTCTGAAAAAGGAGAGAGAGAGAGCGACTGTCAGTCAAAATCCGCCGCTAATGCAAGTCTAAGGGGGAAAGAAAACGGATCCCCCAAAAATGGGCGGATCCGTTTTTTCTAAAACTGGCGGATTTTGACTGACTTCAAAAAACTGAAGTGTGAAACAGGTCTAAGTGGACAGTTTGATTTCACAGAAGTTTGATTTACTTGGAGTTATATTCTGTTGTTTAAGTGTTCCCTTTATTTTTTTGAACAGTGTATATAGATAGATAGATTTTTTTTCTTTACGTTGGAGGGTCCAATTCCAGCTATTGCTGTGGGATCTGTGATTTCTATCTACTCCACTGTGTACAGGATAATAGAGTATAATAAAGTAGTTATGGACGTGACGTAAGTACCATTGTGCAGTGACTCTGCTTTCCATATAGTGACGGATATTTCTTGTTGCTGAAACTGTGATTTTTTTTCCACTTTAAGCCTTTTTTAAACCCCTCTGATCAGTGCGATCATACAACATACAAGCCTCTGATGGCTCCGGTGATGCCCTGTACTACTGTAGTGCCGTGTATCATCACTGCCTGTCAGTGTAATACTAACGGCCCCATACACATGAGAAACATTTTAATATCGGCTTTTTCTGGAGTTTTTCTTGTAATGTAGGAAAGCCTAAGGCCAGAAATAAACCCCATAAATCACTGTACATGGAGACTTTGGGATCAGATCATTTCTGTCCGCGTTGATTGTGGAAACTAAAAATCTTTTCTAAAAGCCTCAAACTTCTGTGTGTGACTCAGAGCTGAGATCTAACGGGATAGAAGATTCCAGTGCGGGGAAGACGGGAAACCTTCATATAGACGGCCGGTGGGGATGGAGGCAGTGACCGACTCTGGCCAAATCTGTCTCTAGAGCCGCAGTAGAAGATGAAGATGTCGTCCTCATCATGAAGGAGTTATTTCTCATGTCGCGTGTAATGAATATCTCCTGCAGTATTGCTAATGCCGATTCCAGTGCCGGTAATGAGACGAGAATTAGCGTTATGGAAGATGAGTCTATGAGGAACGTGTTCAGCTGCCGACTCCGAGGAGGAAACTGCTTGTTGTCTGTGGCCTAAATATATAGGTTTTATTAGTAGATGTCAGGGGAGAAAACTAAACCCTGTAAGATAATAAATCTCCTCCTATGTTTCCCTTATTATCTCCAGTAATTGTATTATTACACAGGATTCTTATGATGTTACATCGGATGATCTTCTTCTCATTCAGGTCTCTACAATATCGGATCCTCTCAGTGAAGATGTTCTACAGAAGAGAATTTTCCTGATTTACCCATCAAGGATGGATATGGACAGAGACAAGATGGCGGAGAGGATATTACACCTCACCCTAGAGATCCTCTTCCGTCTCACTGGAGAGGTGAGAGATTCTTATGACGTCACATTACATCATTCTTATCTATGGGAATAACAGATGGACAGAACTGGAGAGGTGAGGACTCTGGAAATGTCTGTAGTTAGATTTATTAATGTGTCTCTCCATAACCAGGATTACACAGTGGTGAAGAAGACCTCTAGTGATTACTGTCAGGACCCTGTGTCTGAGGGATGTGAAAGACCCCTGAGCCCAATCACGGGGCCTCCACCTCACCAACTGATCCATGAGGACATCAATCACCAGAAGAACCTAGACCTCATCTACAAGATGATTGAGCTGCTGATTGGAGAGGTGACATTGCTGGGACATTATTATTATTATTTATTTATAGAGCACCATTGATTCCATGGTGCTGTACATGAGAAGGGGGGTTATATACAAATTACAGATATCACTTACAGTAAGCAAACTAACAATGACAGACTGATACAGAGGGGAGAGAGGACCCTTCCCTTTTGGGCTTACATGCTACAGGATGGTGGGGAAGGAGACAGTAGGTTAGGGGGTTGCAGTAGCTCCAGTGATGGTTAGGCGGTAGCTCCAGTAGTGATGAGGAGGCAGCGAGATCATTGCAGGCAGTAGGCTTTTTTGAAGAGGTGGGTTTTCAGGTTCCGTCTGAAGGATCCGAGTGTGAATGATAGCCGGACGTGTTGAGGCAGGGAATTCCAGAGGATGGGGGCTATTCGGGAGAAGTCTTGGAAGCGGTTGGGTGAGGAGTGAATAAGTGTGGAGGAGAGAAGGAGGTCTTGGGAGGACCAGAGATTACGTGAGTGAAGGTATCGGGAGATTAGTTCTGAGATATATGGAGGAGACAGGTTATAGATGGCCTTGTAGGTCAGTATTAGTAATTTGAATTTGATACGCTGAGTGAATGAGAGCCAGTGAAGACATTTGCAAAGGGGAGAAGCGGAGGAGTAGTGAGGAGAGAGATGAATTAGTCAGGCGGCAGAGTTAAGGATGGACTGGAGAGGTGCAAGGGTGTTAGCAGGGAAGCCACAGAAAAGGATGCTGCAATAGTCGAGGCGGGAGATGATGAGGGCATGCACAAGTAGTTTAGCAGGTTGAGGAAGGGATGGATTCTGGAAATATTTTTGAGCTAGAGGCGGCAGGAGGTGGAGAGAGCTTGGATGTGCGGTTTGAAGAACAGGGCAGAGTCAAGGGTTACTCCGAGGCAGCGGACCTCCGGTAGGGGGGAAAGCGTGATGTCAATTGTTATAGAAAGGTCGGGTAAGGAAGATCTTTGAGATGGGGGAAAGATGATTAGTTCAGATTTGTCCACATTGAGTTTGAGGAAGCGAGAGGAGAAGACGGAGAATATGGCTGATAGACACTCTGGGATTCTGGAGAGCAGAGAGGTGACGTCTTGGCCAGAGAGGTAGATCTGAGTATCATCGGCATAAAGGTGGTACTGGAATCCGTGGGACTTTGAGTTGCCCCAGGCCAAGTGTATAGACTGAGAAGAGTAGGGGTCCTAGAACAGAGCCTTGGGGGACTCCAACAGAGAGAGGGTGGGATGAGGAGGTAGTGTGGGAGACGCTGAATGTGCAGTTGGAGAGGTATGAGGAGATCCAGGATAGGGCGAGGTCTTTGATGCCGAAGGAGGAGAGGATCTGTAGTAGGAGGCAGTGGTCAACTGTGTTGAAAGCAGAGGACAGGTCTAGAAGGAGGAGTATAGAGTATTGTCCGTTAGCTTTGGCTGTAAGTAAGTCGTTAGTAATTTTGGTCAGGGCTGTCTCAGTGGAGTGATGGGGGCGGAAACCAGATTGTAGGTTGTCAAAGAGCAAGTTAGATGAGAGGTGGGAGGAAAGTTCAGCGTGGATATGCTGCTCCAGGAGTTTAGAAGCAAATGGGAGCCGCGATATTGGGTGATAGCTGGACATGGCTGTTGGGTCGAGGGTTAGCTTTTTAAGGATAGGCGTGATTGTGGCATGTTTGAAAGCAGAAGGTAAGGTACCAGAAGTTAGTGATAGGTTGAAGAGGTGGGTTAAGAATGGGATAAGTGTGGTGGTGAGGTTGGGGAGGAGGTGGGATGGCATAGGGTCAAGTGCACAAGTGGTAAGGTGTGATTTGGAAAGAAGATGAGCAAGCTCCCCTTCAGTGATGTTAGATAGGGAGGTTATGGGATTTGGGCATTGGTCTTGTGTGCAAAGGGGTTGTGGTGGTTGAGCAATAAAGACATGCCGTGTTTGGTCTATCTTGGTTTTGAAGTGTGCGCGAAGAGATGAGGGAGGTTGGAGGGGGCAGTGGTGGGCAGAGGAGGATCTGTAGTAGGAGGCAGTGGTCAACTGTGTCGAAAGCAGAGGACAGGTCTAGAAGGAGGAGTATAGAGTATTGTGGGTTAGCTTTGGCTGTAAGTAGGTCATTGGTAATTTTGGTCAGGGCTGTCTCAGTAGAATGATGGGGGCAGAAGCCAGATTGTAGATTGTCAAAGAGCAAGTTAGATGAGAGGTGGGTGGAAAATTCAGTGTGGACATGCTGCTCCAGGAGTTTAGAAGCGAATGGGAGCAACGATATTGGGCAATAGCTGGACGTGGCTGTTGGATCGAGGGTTGGCTTTTTAATGATAGGTGTGATTGTGGCATGCTTGAAAGCAGAAGGGAAGGTACCCAAAGATAGTGATAGGTTGAAGAGGTGGGTTAGGGAGGGGATAAGGGTGGTGGTGATGTTGGGGAGGAGGTGGAATGGGATAGGGTCAAGTGCACAAGTGGTGAGGTGTGATTTGGAGAGAAGATGAGCAAGCTCCCCTTCAGTGATGTTATATAGGGAGGTTATGGGGTTTGGGCATTGGTCTGGTATACAAAGGGGTTGTGGTGCGGCAAATTCCTCGGCAGAGATTAGGGAAGTCGAGGGGGCAGTGGTGGGCGGAGGAGGGAGTTAAAAGTATTGAACAACTGTTTGGGGTTGTGGGATAAGGAAGATACAAGGGATGTAAAGTAGGCCTATTTAGCAGAGGTGAGAGCCGATATGAATGCAAGTGTTGCTTGTTTGAGTGCAGTGAAGTCGTCTTGGGAATGTGTTTTCTTCCTGCGCCGTTCTGCAATTCTGGATGCTTGCCGAAGCTTTTTGGTGGTGTTATTGTGCCAGGGTTGTCTATTGATTCGTCGCACTCTGTTATGCATGACAGGGGCGACTGTTATGATTGGGTCACCGAGGAGGAGAGCAGGCCCAAGCTAAGCCACAGAAAACCAGAGAGGTTGGTAACTAAGCGGATTGCAGACCCCTGATGCTATCCACACAACTAGCAGTAGCCGTGGAGCGTACCTACGATGATCCTAGACGCCTCGACACAGCCGGAGAACTAAATAAGCCTAAAGCAAGAAAGGGGAAATCTAAACTGCCCCAGAGCAGACCCCAAAGGAATAGATAGCCCCCAAACATATATTGTCGGTGAGACAAGATGAAAACACAAATGCAGGTAGGAAAATAGACTGAGCAAACGATGGGGCCCACACTAACTAGACAGGACAGGAATGGAAAGACACTGTCTGCAATCACGCAAAAAACCCTGCAAAAAATGCCCAACACGTCTGATGGAAAAATACTGAAGTCACTAAACTTCGCCCACTATATCAGCACTCTGGTATATTCTGAAAGCAGAGCAAAAAGAGGCCAATCTAATAAGGGACAAATACAAACTGGCACAAACAGTAGCATAAGGATGGAAATTCAGCACAGCCCCCGCCGGGGCTGGCTGACCACAACTGTTGTGAATTTGCTTTCTGGCCTGCTTTTGAGTACCCAAGGATCTGCGGTGCCTCCTGAGGTCTTAGTTCACCAGCCTAAACCGCAGATCCTAGGGTACTCAACAGCAGGCCAGAAAGCGAAATCACAACAGGCGACCAAGTTGATGGCTGATGCAAGAGTGGCATTGTAGAAAGTAGTGGTAGTGTCAGTGTCGTGGAGTGAAGATATGGAGGACAGTGGTAGAATAGAGTCAGAGAGTGTGCGAGTGTCTAGATGTGTGAGGTTTCTGCGGGGGTGCGCATGCTTCTGGACATCGGTGACAGGTGAGGAGGATAGGGATGAGAAAGTGAGTAGATGGTGGTCAGATAGAAGGAGATGGGAGGTGGTGAAGTTAGAAAGAGAGCAGAGGCGGGTGAAGGCCAGGTCTAATGTATGCATGTCCGTCTGTGTGGGTGGCTGAGGAGGACCACTGAGTGAGTCCAAAAGATGAAGTAAGGGACAGGAGTTTGGAGGCTGCTGAATGTTGGGTGTCAATGGGGATGTTGAAGTCACCCATGATGATGGTGGGAATGTCAGCGGAGAGAAAGTGAAGGAGCCAGGTGGAGAATTGGTCAATGAAGGCAGTGGTCGGGCCTGGAGGTCGGTATATGACGGCCACTTGGAGGTTGGAGGGAGAGTAGATGCGGACAGAGTGGACTTCAAAAGAGGGGAGGACAAGGCAGGGAAGAGGTGGGATTGGGTTGAAGGTGCAGTTGGAAGAAAGGAGAAGGCCCACTCCTCCGCCATGTCTGTGGCCAGGGCGAGGAGTATGGATGAAGTGGAGGCCGCCGTAACCTAGCACAGCAGGGGAGGCTGTGTCGGAGGGTGTCAGCCATGTTTCGGTGAGGCCAAGGAAGGAAAAATTGCGAGAGGTAAAGAGGTTGGGGATCACATGGAGTTTATTGCAGATGGAGCGGGCATTCCAGAGTGATCCAAAGAGTGGAAACAGGGTGGTGGGTGTCAAGGGCACGGATTTGAGGTGGGAAAGATTTCTGGTGTTTGTGTTGGTTTGGGAACGATAGAAGGGGGTAATGATGGGAGGTATGGGCTGTGGGGGTCCAGGGTTGGGAGATATGTCACCAGCAGTGAGGAGAAGCAGAGAAAGGGAGAGCATATGGGAGAAGGAGGGTTGGTGGCTTGTTTTGTATTTTATTAGGAGAGCTCTGAGGTCGAGGAGCAGGTCAGCAGAGGAGGTCAGGTGGGGAGGCAAGAGGGAAGGAGAGAGTATTATTTGGTTAGCAGGTGCTGGGGTTTGCAAATAGCGATGGAGAGTGAGTAGTGGAGCCAAAACTGTTAGTGCGTATGTCAGCATGGTGAGAGTAATTTAGAAGGCAAAAGAAATTTAGAACATGTAAATGCAGCGGTTAGTCGTACCTTCTGGTCACTTCAGGCTCATTTCAGATGTTATCCTTAGAAGACATCCTTGCAATGACAGACCGAGGTCAGACAGACCTCTAAGTCTGAATTTATACTAACTTAACAGCACATGAAAGGGCCCAGGTGTGATCAGAAAGGGAGGAGCAGCAGGGAGACTGGATGCAGACACAGGAGACGATTAATTAAAGTCACAAGAGGAAATGCAAAGGGAGATAGTATTGCAGCCATAACATATACCAGTGATGGCAGACAGATACAGGGGTGATTGGGGTTCAGGAAAGCTGGGTGATGATGGTATTGCAGCCTGAATACATACCATAGATAGCAGACAGATACTGGGGTGATTGGGGTTCAGGAAAGATGGGTGATGATGGTATTGCAGCCAGAACACATACCAGTGATAGCAGACAGATACAGGGGTGATTGGGGTTCAGGAAAGATGGGTGATGATGGTATTGCAGCCGGGACACATACCATTGATAGCAGACAGATACAGGGATGATTGGGGTTCAGGAAAGATGGGTGATGATGGTATTGCAGCCATAACACATACCATTGATAGCAGACAGATATAGGGGTGATTGGGGTTCCGGAAAGATGGGTGATGATGGTATTGCACCCGGGACACATACCATTGATAGCAGACAGATACAGGGGTGATTGGGGTTCCGGAAAGATGGGTGATGATGGTATTGCAGCCGGGACACATACCATTGATAGCAGACAGATACAGGGGTGATTGGGGTTCAGGAAAGATGGGTGATGATGGTATTGCAGCCAGAACACATACCATAGATAGCAGACAGATATTGGGGTGATTGGGATTTCGGAAAGATGGGTGATGATGGTATTGCAGCCAGAACACATACCTGTGGATGAAGCAGATCGATTGTCAGAGTGATAGTAATAGTGAAGCATAGTAATAATAATAATGAAGCATCTATAGCAGGGAGTCATTTTCAGGCATATTTCAGATGTTATCCTTAGAACGACATCCTTGGAATGACAGACTGACATTATACAGTAACACTATGAAGGGATCGGGGGATGACGGTATCATTGTATTTGTCAGGTTCCTATAAGGTGTCAGGATGTCGCTGTCTATTTCTCCATGGAGGAGTGGGAGTATTTAGAAGGACACAGAGATCTGCACAAGAACGTCATAATGGAGGTTCCCCAGCCCTTCACATCTCCAGGTAATAGACAGGGCTAAATACACACGGCCTATAATTATCTGTATGTAGAGAATGAATTCAGTCCCTGTATGTGTTTCCTCCAGATCTATCCAGTAAGAGGACAACACCAGAAAGATGTCCCCGTCCTCTTCTTCCACAGGACTGTAACCAAGAAGATCCCAGTGCTCCTCAGGATCATCAGGTAGATGGAGAGAAGGTGTCAGGAGATCTCCCCTATGATGTGTAGACGGCTGTGAAGGTCTTGTGCTCAGTCTTGTTTTATCCACCAGTATTATATGTTTTATACTTGTGTAATGAGAACGGTGGAGATGGCAGGATTAGAGGTGACACCAGTGACCGGAGATAAACTTTTTACTTCCGATCACAGCTGAGCGGTCATGCTGTGTTCTGACAGTGTGGGAACCACGGCTCTGTGACCGGCAGGGATGATTTTACCACCAATCAGAAGCGCTACATCGGTGTTTACCACACTGCCACACAGCTTGGGAAACACCGGCTTTTGTGCTGTGCATTTTCCGCTATATTCTGCGATTAAATCGGCAAATATTGCAAATTCGGCGATCTTGAACCGAACATTGAAATATTCGCTCATCTCTTGCCATAATACTGTGTGAGGTGCTGTGGGGCTGTCATACTGTGTGGGAGACCTCATACTGAGCTACATGGCCACACAGGAGAACAATTTCCTTGTGATGAGTCAGATAGAAAGTGAGAAATCCAGGCCTTTGGTCTATCTGATTGCCGTCCTCCTGAATTGATATGGTGTTGTGTGCCAGGAGGGAGACATCAGATAGTACGTTCTGAAGGAAAGCAAAGATATAATGGCAGTAAGAATTCGGATTCCAGGCAGGGAGCATAGCGGAGACACAGAGCAGGAAGAGGTCAGTAGCTCAGGTTTGCTGCACTATTGTGGCTTATAACAAAGGTTATGTACTGCCGCATGTCACCGGAAAGTTCCTGACTGCATAATGCAGAAGAAGCATTCATAAAGTGTTGTGCCTGCCATCTGATGTGTGTTACACCGTCCCTGCGTACTCACCCGGCCATCGCTCCCACGCCGCAGCCCCCCGCCGCCCGACATCCACGTAGGTCGCCTCTGACAGGTGCACGGTCGGCGGCGTCCCTGCATGCAATGCGCATGCGCCATAGGCCGCGGCCGCGCCTCCCTCCAGCTTCTTGTGCTCTGGCTATGCCCTGACCTGGAAGCACCTCCCTGACCAATGGCAGACCAGACAGGAGCATATCAGGCCGCTTCCCCCTGTGGGAGGTGCCTGATTGTTGTGTTTCCAAGCACACTGGCCTCGCTGCATCATGTGCTCTCAGCTACTGCAGCTCCGTTCTTGCCTGCTCTCCGCAGCAGCCTCTCAGTCCTGTCTCCGGTGTTCCTGCCATCCTACTCCAGTCCTGTCTCCAGTGTTCCTGTTCCATCCTACTCCAGTCCTGCCGTCCTCCAGTGGTCCTGTTCCACCCTGCTCCAGTCCTGCCGTCCTACTCCAGTCTTGCCTCCAGTGTTCCTGTTCCATCCTACTCCAGTCCTGCCGTCCTACTCCAGTCCTGCCTCCAGTGTTCCTGTTCCGTCATCTATACTTCTGTCCCACAGTCCTACTCCGGTCCATCCTGAGCCGCCCCTCTCGGTACCGGCTACCGTGGTACTCGAACCCCTGGGCCTGCTCCTAACGGTCCCTGTATAGGGGTCGGTTCCACCTGGCAGCTCGCCCGGGGCCCCTCGGTGCCACGGTCCAGAGGGTCCACTCCTGGAGTTTCCGGCTCCAGACTACCCACACTAACAGTACAATCAGGCCATGGATCCCGCCGGTACCACAGCTGCCACCCAGAAAGAGTTACTCTTCCTGCGGGAAAATCAGGGACGCATTATGTCCATCATGAAGTCCATGGACACCCGTTTGTCGGCCCTGCAGGTGACCGATCCTGGAACTGCCACGTTACTGACCAGTCTTCAACAGGAGCTGGTCCAGCAACAAGATACCCAAGCCCATATTTTGTCTCACATGGCCTCCTTTGATAGCCGCCTGTCGGCCCTATGTTCTGCCGCCGCAGCTCTGACTCCTCCCCCCGCTCCTACAGCTCTCCCAACACCCCGCCTCGCTTCACTGGGGATCCTAAGCGCTGCAGGGGGTTCTTAAATCAGTGTAGTCTCCACTTTGAATTGTTGCCGCAGCAATATCCCTCTGACCGGGCCAAAGTAGCCTTCATTATGTCCCATCTGGAGGGAGAGGCCCTGTCCTGGTTGAATCCCCTCTGGGAACGTGACGATCCCGTTGTCTCAAGTCTTCCGGTTTTCTTGGATACTTTTCGCAGGGTCTTCAATGAGCCGGGTCGGTTAGCTGTCCTCACTGAATCACTCTTTAATCTACATCAGGGTTCTCTCACGGTCGGTCAGTACGCTATTCGCTTTCGCACTATCTCCTCCGAGCTCGGCTGGAATAACACGGCTTTGGTAGGGGCGTTCTGGCGCGGTCTTTCAGGCAGAATAAAAGATGAACTCGCAGGTCGAGAGACCCCAAACTCATAAGAGGACCTTATTTCGCTGGCTACCCGCATTGACCTACGCTTCCAGGAGCGCGCTCGGGAGTCAGCGAGAGAGAGGAGATTCACCAGGCCAGTCCCCTTTTGCATCCGTTCTGCCAGTCCTCGGTCAGTCAAGCCCATGCAGATTGACCGTCTCAACTTGACCGAGTTACGTCAGCAAGAGAGGCGGGCACAAGGTCTGTGCCTCTATTGCGGAGCTTCATTGCACTATATCCGCACCTGTCCTAAGAGACAGGGAAACTCCTCCGCCTAGGTCTGGTAAGAGAGGCCTCCCTAGGCGACGATGGTCCCTCTCAACCTCTTACTATTTCTGTGCTTCTGGTTTCAGGGGAGAGACGTGGGTCCGAGGTGGCCTACGTGGATTCGGGTTCGGCAGGTAACTTCATTCGGCCAGAAGAGGTGGACAAATACCAAATTCCCGTGGTTGCCCTATCTAACCCTCTCCAGATTGCCGCGGTGGATGGCAAACCGCTACAGGTGACCGTCACCTTGGTCACTGAGGAAGTGGAGTTGCAAGTTGGTGCCTTACATCGAGAGAAGATAGCCTTTTACGTTTTGCCTAAGCTCTCCCATGCCATTCTACTCGGTCTCCCATGGTTAAGGGCTCATCAGCCTGTCCTCGATTGGTCTTCTGGGGAGATACTCCGCTGGGGGCACCAGTGCCAAGCTCGCTGTCTGATTCCTGTCCACCTGGTGGCCGCTCCTCGGCCGCTCCCAGACCTTCTGGGTCTTCCTCCAGCCTACAGTTCCTACGCCGATGTCTTTGATAAGAAGGAAGCGGAGGTCCTTCCTCCACACCGGCCTTTTGACTGCCCAATTGAACTTGTTCCTGGTTCAACTCCCCCAAGGGGCAGAATCTACCCCCTGTCTCCCGCTGAGACCACAGCTATGTCCGAATACGTTCGAGAGAACCTCGCCAAGGGTTTTATACGGAAATCCTCGTCACCCGCGGGAGCCGGGTTTTTCTTCGTCAAAAAGAAGGACGGAGCTCTACGGCCGTGCATTGACTATAGGGGTCTGAATGAAATTACCATTAAGAACAGGTACCCCTTCCACTCATTCCGGAGCTGTTTGATCGTCTTAGAGGAGCCCGGGTCTTCTCCAAGCTGGACCTCAGAGGAGCCTATAATCTGGTCCGCATCCGGGCTGGAGACGAGTGGAAAACGGCTTTCAACACTCGAGACGGCCATTACGAGTACCTGGTCATGCCCTTTGGCCTCTGCAATGCTCCTGTGGTGTTTCAAGAGTTTGTCAATGAGATCTTCCGGGACCTCTTGTACTCCTGTGTGGTCGTATACTTGGACGACATCCTCGTCTTCTCGCCGGATATCTTGTCCCACAGAAAGAGTGTCAGCTTGGTGTTACAGCGTCTTCGGGAGAACCGCCTGTATGCGAAGATTGAGAAATGTCTCTTCGAACAGACCTCCCCTGTTCTTCTGGCTGCACAGTCATCTTGGTGGTGGTGGATCGTTTTTCCAAGATGGCCCACTTCGTCCCTCTGCCCGCTCTTCCCTCGGCTCCGGAACTGGCTAAAGTCTTTGTCCACCAAATCTTCAGACTCCATGGACTACCTCAACGCATAGTGTCGGACCGAGGGGTTCAGTTTACCTCCAAGTTCTGGCGATCGCTTTGTAAGCTCATGAACATTTCCCTTGACTTCTCCTCAGCCTACCATCCACAGTCCAATGGGCAGGTGGAGCGCACCAACCAGACGTTGACTGGGTACCTACGTCATTTCTCCAACGCACACCAGAGCGATTGGGTTGACTTACTTCCCTGGGCAGAGTTCGCTTACAACAACCATGCCGGTGAGTCCTCGGCCAAGTCTCCGTTTTTCATTGTGTTCGGCAGACATCCTGGTGTTCCTCTTCTGATAACTCCTGCCTCCGAGGTACCCGCGGCCAACGCTTTGTCCTCCGAGTTTTCCAAGATCTGGGCCGAGACCAACACGTCACTCAAGAAATCCGCTGATCGGATGAAGAACTTTGCCGACAAGAAGAGATTGGATCCTCCACCCTATCGTGTTGGGGACAAGGTCTGGCTCTCATCCAAATTCATCCGGTTGAAACTGCCTACTTACAAGTTGGGGCCACGCTACATCGGTCCGTTTGAAATTCTTGGACGTATCAATGAAGTCGCCTACAAATTGAGGTTGCCTGCTTCGCTCCGGGTCCCGAACACCTTCCATGTCTCTCTCCTGAAACCTGTGGTGCTGAATCGCTTCCATTCCTTGCCTGCTTCTGGTCCTCAGCCGGTGGGTGCCGATGATGTCTTTGAAGTGGAGGACATTATCGCCATGAAGAAGGTTAGAGGTAGGACATTTTTCCTTGTTGACTGGAAGGGCTTTGGTCCTGAGGAGAGATCCTGGGAGCCTCAGGAGAATATCAATGCTCCCCGTATCCTCAAGAGATTTCTTGCTAATGTCCGGGGAGGGCGGCTTAGGGGAGGGAGTACTGTTACACCGTCCCTGCTTACTCACCCGGCCATCGCTCCCACGCCGCAGCCCCCAGCTGCCCGACATCCACGTAGGTCGCCTCTGGCAGGTGCGCGGTCGGCGGCGTCCCTGCATGCAATGCGCATGCGCCATAGGCCGCGGCCGCGCCTCCCTCCAGCTTCTTGTGCTCTGGCTATGCCCTGACCTGGAAGCACCTCCCTGACCAATGGCAGACCAGACAGGAGCATATCAGGCCGCTTCCCCCTGTGGGAGGTGCCTGATTGTTGTGTTTCCAAGCACACTGGCCTCGCTGCATCGTGTGCTCTCAGCTCCTGCAGTTCCGTTCTTGCCTGCTCTCCGCAGCAGCCTCTCAGTCCTGTCTCCGGTGTTCCTGCCATCCTACTCCAGTCCTGTCTCCAGTGTTCCTGTTCCATCCTACTCCAGTCCTGCCGTCCTCCAGTGGTCCTGTTCCATCCTGCTCCAGTCCTGCCGTCCTACTCCAGTCCTGCCTCCAGTGTTCCTGTTCCATCCTACTCCAGTCCTGCCGTCCTACTCCAGTCCTGCCTCCAGTGTTCCTGTTCCGTTATCTATACTTCTGTCCCACAGTCCTACTCCGGTCCATCCTGAGCCGCCCCTCTCGGTACCGGCTACCGTGGTACTCGAACCCCTGGGCCTGCTCCTAACGGTCCCTGTATAGGGGTCGGTTCCACCTGGCAGCTCGCCCGGGGCCCCTCGGTGCCACGGTCCAGAGGGTCCACTCCTGGAGTTTCCGGCTCCAGACTACCCACGCTAACAATGTGTATACTTCTCATCAAGGTCTTGTTAAATAAAGGAAAGTCTATTTTGAACTTTGGTCTCCCTCATTCATCTCCATACCATCTGGTCTGGGCCTACAACGGCAGCATGCAATCTGCAGAGTCGTGAGTTATGACTCTGCCAAATATATATGTTCGGGTAGTGTAGAAAATTGCTTTGGAAAAGCTTCTGGGATCGACTTTGGGATTGCCCCTTGCAGACCTGGGGGGCTGGACCCTCATCTGACCTTGTTTTCCATGGGCACACCGCTGGTGAAGGTTCCGTCTCTGCCTGCTGCACGCCTTTCTTCAGCCTCCCGGCCATGAAGTTTTACACTTTTGCTACAAATAAACTACGGACTTTCAATATGGATCAGTGAGTGCTGCAGTCCTTACTTTTTTTGGTGAAATTATATATATAGATAGATATGTGTATGTACGTATATATATATTTGTCAGAGTCATATCTCCCGACTCTGCAGATTCCAGCTGTCGTTGTATTATTACACAGGATTCTTATGATGTTACATCGGATCATCTTCTTCTCATTCAGGTCTCTACAATATCGGATCCTCTCAGTGAAGATCTTCTACAAAAGAGAATTTTCCTGATTTCCCCATCAAGGATGGATATGGACAGAGACAAGATGGCGGAGAGGATGTTACACCTCACCCTAGAGATCCTCTTCCGTCTCACTGGAGAGGTGAGAGATTCTGATGACGTCACATTACATCATTCTTATCTATGGGAATAACAGATGGACAGAACTGGAGAGGTGAGGACTCTGGAAATGTCTGTAGTGAGATTTATTAATGTGTCTCTCCATAACCAGGATTACACAGTGATGAAGAAGACCTCTAATGATCGCTGTCAGGACCCTGTGTCTGAGGGATGGGGAGGACCCCTGAGCCCAATCACGGGGCCTCCACCTCACCCCCTGATCCATGAGGACATCAATGACCAGAAGATCCTAGACCTCACCTACAAGATGATTGGGCTGCTGACTGGAGAGGTGACACTGCTGGGAATGCTGGGACATTATACAGTAACACTATGAAGGGATCGGGGGATGACGGTATCATTGTATGTGTCAGGTTCCTATAAGGTGTCAGGATGTCGCTGTCTATTTCTCCATGGAGGAGTGGGAGTATTTAGAAGGACACAGAGATCTGTACAAGAACGTCATAATGGAGGTTCCCCAGCCCCTCACATCACCAGGTAATAGACAGGACTAAATACACACGGCCTATAATTATCCGTATGTAGAGAATGAATTCAGTCCCTGTATGTGTTTCCTCCAGATCTATCCAGTAAGAGGACAACACCAGAGAGATGTCCCCGTCCTCTTCTTCCACAGGACTGTAAACAAGAAGATCCCAGTGCTCCTCAGGATCATCAGGTAGATGGAGAGAAGGTGTCAGGAGATCTCCCCTATGATGTGTAGACGGCTGTGAAGGTCTTGTGCTCAGTCTTGTTTTATCCACCAGTATTATATGTTTTATACTTGTGTAATGAGAACGGTGGAGATGGCAGGATTAGAGCTGATCATAGATGGGTGACTTTTACAATATTTGTTTCAGGGTGAAGATCTGACCCATATTAATACTACAGAGACATATGTGAGGGGTGATGAGCGGTGTAAAGAGGAGATTCCCACATATGACTACCCAGGTGAGTAGTAACCACTGAATGCAGAGAAGTCACAGATTCCTCTCAGTCACCGGCTGTGGCTGCTTTATCGGTGGTGTAGTCCGGCCGTATTACCATGATCACCATTTTGCCTCTAGACCTCAACATTCTCCTCCACCCAAAATTGTTCAAATGACTTTGGGCATTGAAAGCCCTTTTCTATAGAACTTACAACCTGGAGGATCCACCTAACCCCTGGGATTAGGAGACGCTGACCGTTACCTGCCCAGATCTGTAACTATAAAGCCTAATGACAGCGTACGTAGAATGTGCTGACAGGTTAGAAAATCACTTGAAGAAAAATATTATGATGGGCCTGTAAGAGAAAGCGGAGGGTAATGATGCTGTTGGCTTCCTAGATCCCTGAGATCTTATCGGATGAATCTTCTCTCCCTTCTGTGCTGCTGAATGTCTCATGGTCCCTACAAGACCAGGTCCAGTCTTTCTGGCCAAACTTCCCTTTTATGATCGACAACAGTAAATGTGCAGTGAGGCCGAGTGTGAATTTCTGTACAATAACAGCAGAGTTTCTCTTTATCCTGACTTTTCAATTTGTGTTAAAAGTAGCATAATTTTCGGACTATAAGATGCTTGAGGAAAATGCGGGGTACATCTTATAGTCCGGATGTACCGACTCTGGCTATGATGGGTAGGTGGGGGAACGGCATCGGCGGAGCATCGGGTCACAGGAGGCTGGAGCCGGTGGCTGCGGCTAACTCCTGTTCCCGCTGCTAAAGAGAAATGAATATTCACTGCATTCCACTCCCATGGGCTTGAAGGGCAATGAATATTCATTTCTCTTTAATAATAGTATCTTGATCTGATTACACCCCCCACCTCGGTCCTGGTATGCATGGCCCCATCCTTATAATTGGCTCCCATCCAAATCCTTGTATGCATGGCCCCATCAGAAAACATTAAAAAACAAATCATTACACTTACTTACCCCGCGCTCCCTCGCAGCGTCCTGCTCTGGTGCCAGGAACTGCTATATGCTTGTAAGCAGCGCATGGCAGGGACGTCATGTACTGCTCACAAGCAGAGCACAGCTGCCAGGACTGTGGACACAAAGGACAGTGAGTATTCATTGCTCTTCAGTAGCACGCAGTGTCAGCCACCGGCTTCCTGCTGCTACTGGCGGTCACGTGTGCAACTACGTAAGAGAAATGAATATTCATGAATTCTCACTGTTCTCAGCGCTGCTTACAAGCTTAAAGCAGTTGCTGGCACCGGAGCAGGAGGCTGCAAGGGAGCGCCGGGTAGGTAAGTGTAATGGTTTGTTTTTTTAATGTTTTCTGATAGGGCCATGCATACCAGGATAGGAATGAGGGTGGGGGCCACTTATAAGTATGGGGCCCTGTATACCAGGACGGGATGGGGCTGTAGGCTACCAGCAGGTGCGTTGGATGCAGTGACGAGCAGAAAACAGAGCAAGTGCTAATGGGTGTTTTTATATACCCAGAGAAAAAGATAACAACGCTTTCTCCATGCAGGGAGTTAATATATACAAGATGCACAGAAGTATTGCGCGGGCAAATATGTGGAAGTTCAGTATTATGCAGTGACAGCTTGACTTCAGCTGTCAACAGTGGTAACAACAAAAAAAGAATTGCTAACGGCGGGAGAGGAAAAAACGGTAGTGTTCAACTTATCAGACTCTGTTGTCCGAAGGGAGGTGGTTGAAAGATTCCACGATGGCGCCGCAGACGGCGCGTCACGTTGAGGAAGCGGTCCTCGATGTACCGGAGGCGCTGTCTCTTAGCGGCGAAGAAGAGTCCGGGACCTTTTGGTGGGCTGCTGTATGTCCAGATGAGGTGGAGGGTTCTAGTATCAAGGCCGCAGCCGCAGATGTAAAGTGAAAGTCTCCGACGGGAGTCATGCACTCTACACTGTCTGCTGTTAAGCGTTGCACAGTATGGTCAGCGCTTCCTGCCTGCAGTCGCGTAGGGTCGGCATCCGGCAGCAGTAAGTGGTCACTGGTGCTGTTGCTGGATGTTGGGGGGTGCGCACACAAGCGCAGTTTGTCGTCAGTAGTGTTATCCGCAGGGAGGGAGCAAACCTTCCTCTGCTGCACCTCCTGTCTTTCCGCCAGAAGCCCCAGGTTCCAGCGCACCCCCCTTTTTATATCAGACTCGCCCTTTGCAGCAGAGGTCACAGGTCTGTCCCGGTCAGGTTCTCTGTTCCCCTGCCACACTAGTGGCATTCCCACACTGTTGCCTTTATTGTTCCAGTCCTTCCTCCTACAGGGCCATGCATACCAGGATAAGGATGGGGACATGCATACCAGGATAGGGATGATAGTACCATGCATACTAGGAGGAGATAGGGGACCCTGCATACCAGGATATGGATGATGTTACCATGCATACCAGGACGAGATGGGGCCCTGCATACCAGGATGAGATGGGGCCATGCACACCAGGATGAGATGGGACCATGCATACCAGGGCGAGATGGGGCCATGCATACCAAGACGAGATGGGGCCTTGCATACCAGGACGAGATGGGGCCATGCATACTAGGACAAAATGAGGCCCTGCATACCAGGATAGGGATGATGGGGTCATGCATACCAGGATAGGGATGAGGGATACATGCATACTAGGATGAGATGACGGGCCATGCATACCAGGATAGGGATGGGACCATGCATACCAGGATAGGGATGATGGTACCATGCATACCAGGACGAGATGGGGACCCTGCATACCAGGATAGGGATGATGGGGTCATGCATACCAGGATAGGGATGAGGGATACATGATTACTAGGATGAGATGAGGGGCCATGCATACCAGGATAGGGATGAGGCCATGCATGCCAGGATGGGGATGAGGTGGCCATGTGTATCAGAATGGGGATGTGAGGACCATATATACCAGGATAGGGGATATTAAGTACAGAATTGACCACATTTTTTGCTTCAATTTGTTTTTCCTAATTTCCTCCACTAAAACCTAGGTGCGTCTTATCGTTCAAAAAATACGGTAAGTGTCAATTTTCTGTACAATAACAGAGTTTCCCTTTAGCCTGAAATTTCAATTTCTTTTAAAACAAACTAACTTCAAGGAGGATTGTGATAATCAACAGGACAAACATTCCACCTGTGCCATGATAGATCTCTAAGCTGTGCGTGGCTGAGGGCTGTAATATACATTTATTCCCGCCTGCAGGAGATGTGTTGGCTCCAGCCCTGGTTTCATAGATTTACTAAACGTCATGAATTCCATTATGTTTTCCATCCTAAGGAATTCAGATTACTGCACAATCTCTCCTGAAATGGTGGCGCTAATACATTCTCTCCTCTTCTGGTCAGGATTCATAGTAGCTCCAATGGTCCACCATAAATGAGGGCAACTCCAGTTTAGTGTTCTCCCCTCGTACATACATTGTTGTTGGGGATATAACATTTTTTTTGTTCTATGTCTTTTTTTAACCTGCTCATTCTGTATGATAGTTTGATTGTGGTGGGATCGGCCTTCCTGCCTAATGTGAGTCTGTAACTCCCTGATAGTCTTGAAAAAAATCTCTCCATTGCCTCTTCCAAATGTCTAAGATCTAAATTTAAAGGGAACCCGTCAGCAGGATTGTGCTAAGTAACCTACAGACACTGTCAGGTCGGCGCTGTTATACTGATTGCATTGATACCTGGTGGTGAAATCCGTCTTGTGGTTGTTGTTTAATCTGTATTTGTAGTTTTCAGTTAATGAGATTCTCGTGCTCTGGGGCGTGGCTGTGGGCGGGGCTTTATGTGGTGCTCTAATTACATATGCATCTGTATTGGCTTATGACAGGTCACTGATCCCTCACTGACCTGCCCCCCATTTTTACATAATGCATATAATAGTGTTGATATTATTGTTGATAATGCCTATAATATTGTGGCTATTGTGAGGCTTAGAAAAAAAAATTTTCACATGACACTGGCGGCGCCTGTCCAATAGCCTCTACCTCTTACTTATAGATGGTACTGCGCAGGTGCCGCCATCACCGGTGACATTTTTCTGGATGTAATTTTTTATGTAAAATAGGGGGCAGGTCACTGAAGGATCAGTGTTATGAATGAGTCACCGAGGAGGAAAAACAAAAAGCATGCTAAGCCCAGAAAACCGGAGAGGTTGGTAACTAGCGGATTGCAGACCCCTGATCTTATCCACAACAACTAGCAGTAGCCGTGGAGCATGCCTACGGTGGTCCTAGACGCCTTGTCACGGCCGGAGAACTAAATAAGCCTAAAGAAAGAAAAGGGGAAATCTAACCTGCCCCAGAGCAGACCCCAAAGGAATAGACAGCGCCCAACATGTATTGCCGGTGAAACAAGATGAAAACACAAACACAGATAGAAAGATAGGATGAGCAAATGGTGGGGCCCACACTAACTAGAAAGGATAGCAAAGGAAAGCTGCTGTCTGCAATCCGAAAAAACCCTGCCAAAAAGATGTCCAACACGTCTGATAGGAAAAATCCCTATATCAGCACTCAGGTATATTCTGAAGACAGAGCAAAAGAGATCAACTGATCAGGGACAAAAACAAACTGAAATAATCAGAGACAAAAATGGGAATTCAGCACTGCCCCAGCCGGGGCTGGCTGAACACAAAAAACTAAGTAACCAGACCAAAACTCATATGAACAATAGCAGAGCAAACTTAGCTTTGAGAAGGCAGGAACCGAACTGGAAACCAGAAGCCACAGGCAGGAGAAATCACCAGCAAGAAAATAGGGAGTCGGCTGCCTTAAATCCAATCAAAGACTCCTGATGTCCAATCGCAGTCCTCCTCCTCAGGTGGCAGGTCTCTGCCATTTAGATCAGCTTCATTACCTCCTTTCACCAACAGAGGGAGTCCAGATAGAGAACTCACTACTCCTCTGTCAGCACAGCCAGCTCCATCACCCTCACCAGAAGCCAGAGGTGAACCAGAAAATGCATTCACAACAGTAGCCCCCCTTGAGAAGGGGTCGCCAAACCCTCATCCACATCCATCCTCATCCACGCCACCAGGTCAGATCAGGATGGGCCCAATCTATTGGTATGAATATCAGAGGCAGAGACCCAAGAATTGTCCTCCTGGCCATAACCCTTCCACTTGACCAAATACTGGAGTCTCCGTCTAGCCAGACGAGAATCCAGTATTTTCTCTACCTCATATTCCACATTACCTTTAACCAATACAGGGTCAGGAGGTGCCGCCATAGGAACTACTGGCTCAACAAACCTCTTCAACAGCGACTTATGAAACACGTTATGGATCTTAAACGTAACAGGAAGAGCCAATCGAAAAGAAACCGGATTAAGAATCTCCAAAATCTTGCAAGGTCCAATAAATCTTGGCTTGAACTTTGGAGAAGCCACCTTCATAGAGATATTCTTTGATGATAACCAAACCATATCACGCACTTTAAACCGGGGACCAATGGTCCTATGCCGGTTGGAAAACCACTGGGCCTTTTCCTGGGAGAGAGACAACTTATCCACCACTTGGTCCCAAATCTGCTGCATTCTCTCTACAACAGTGTCAACACCTGGGTAGGCTGAAGATTCCACTTGCCCTGAAGAAAATCGAGGATGAAACCCAAAGTTACAGAAAAAGGGCGACATCAAGGTGGCAGAACTAGCTCTATTATTTAAAGCGAATTCGGCCAAGGGCAAAAATGAGACCCAATCATCCTGATCAGCAGATATAAAACATCTTAAATAGGACTCCAAAGTCTAGTTTGTTCTCTCTGTCTGCCCATTAGTCTGAGGGTGAAACTCAGATGAGAAGGACAACTGAATTCCCAGCTTGGAGCAAAAAGCTTTCCAGAATCTGGAAACAAACTGAACTCCTCTGTCCGATACAATGTTCTCAGGAATTCCATGCAACTGAACCACCTGTTGTAAAAACAAGGGTACCAACTCTGAGGAAGATGGCATCTTTGGGAGTGGTACAAGATGGACCATCTTAGAGAATTTATCACAAATCACCCACATAGCAGTAATTCTCTGAGAGACAGGAAGATCAGAAATAAAATCCATTGAAATCCATGGCAAGGGCATCAACAACCCACTAGAGCGAGAACAGGGTTTAGACTGGGAACAAGTCCCACAGGACTGCACAAAATTCCTGACATCACGAGATAAGGCAGGCCACCAAAAAGACAGACTCACTAAATCTCTGGTACCAAAAATACCTGGATGACCAGCCAATGCGGAGCAATGAACTTCAGACATCACTCTCTTCCTCCACTGGTCAGGAACATACACTTTCCCATAGGACAACGCTCAGGTTTGTCCTCCTGAAATTCTTCCAGAGCACATCTCAAATCGGGCGAGATGGCAGAAAGAACTACCCCCTCACCTAGGATGGTAGTAGGCTTGGTCACAATAGGAGAATCAGCAAAGAAACTCCTAGAAAGGGCGTCTGCCTTAACTTTCTTGGAAGAAAGGAGACCACAAAATTAAAACGAGTAAAAAAACAAGGCCCACCTAGCCTGTCTAGGATTCAAGCGTTTGGCCGACTCAAGGTAAATCAAATTCTTGTAGTCAGTGAGGACCACAACTTGATGTCTAGCTCCCTCCAACCAATGTCTCCACTCCTCAAATGCGCATTTCATGGCTAACAATTCCCGATTCCCCACATCATATTTGCGTTCAGATGGGGAGAACTTTCGGGAAAAGAAGGCACAGGGATTCATTTTAGACATCACCGGATCTTTTTGGGACAAAACAGCTCCTGCACCAACCTCTGAAGCGTCTACCTCAAAAGGAAGTGAGACATCAGGTTGCCATAAAACCAGAGCAGAAGTGAACCTCCGCTTCAGCTCCTGAAAGGCCGAAACAGCCTCTGAAGACCAATTCAGCACATCAACACCCTTCTTAGTTAAATCAGTCAGTGGTTTGGCAATACCAGAAAAATTAGCTATAAATTTACGATAAAAATTTGCAAAACCCAAAAACTTCTGGAGAGCCTTCAAAGAAGTGGGCTGAACCCAATCATAAATGGCCTGCACCTTGGCCGGGTCCATTTCAGTAGTTGACGGAGACAAAATAAATCCCAAAAATGAAATCCTCTGTACACCAAAAAGGCACTTCCATCCCTTAACATACAGGGAATTCTCCCTCAAAATCCGGAACACAGTCCGAACATGTTCCACATGAGAATCCCAATCACTAGAAAAGATCAAAATATCATCCAAATAGATGATCAAAAACTTATCCACAAAGTCCCGGAAAATATCATTCATAAAGGATTGGAAGACAGAAGGGGCATTAGTGAGCCCAAAAGGCATCACCAGGTACTCAAAATGTCCCTCCGGAGTATTAAACGCCGTCTTCCACTCATCCCCATGCTTGATGCGAATAAGATTATACGCCCCCCTGAGATCAAGCTTAGTAAACCAGCAAGCACCTTTAACTCTGGAGAATAAATCAGAAATCAGGGGTAACGGATACTGATATTTAACCGTAATTTTGTTGAGGGAACGATAGTCAATACAAGGCCTTAATGAACGATCTTTCTTGGCCACAAAAAAAACCCCTGCACCTAAGGGTGAAGAGGATGGTCTAATATGACCCTTTTCCAATGACTCCTTAATATAAGATCGCATAGCCTCGTGTTCGGGTACAGATAAATTGAAAAGTCGACCCTTGGGAAATTTACACCCAGGCCTCAACTCAATTGCACAGTCATAACTCCAATGAGGAGGCAAAGACGCAGACTTACTCTCATTAAATACATCCTAAAAATCAGCCAAATAGTCGGGAACATCATGCGACTGGGGAGAGGTGGAGAAAACAGGAGTGTCGCCAAGAGCACACCGACAACCCCAAATCACCACAGATACAGATTTCCAATCCAAAACTGGATTATGAATTTGCAACCAGGGAAAACCCAGAACAATGGTATCATGCAAATTATGCAAGACCAAAAATCTGCAATTTTCTTGGTGGTCTGGGGCGACCCGCATTATCCCCTGGGTCCAAAACTGAGGTTTATTCTTCACCAAAGGAGTAGCATCAATACCCCTCAAAGGAATAGGCGTCCGCAGAGGTGTCATAGGAAAACCACAACGTTTAGCAAAATCCAAGTCCATCAGGTTCAGAGCCGCTCCTGAATCCACAAAAACCTTAGCGGAAAATGTGGATAAGGAGCAGATCAGAGTAATTGCCAAAAGAAACTTAGGTTGTACACCACCCACAGCAAATGTGTGTGCAAAACGTTTCTGAAGACAGAGCAAAAGAGATCAACTGATCAGGGACAAAAACAAACTGAAATAATCAGAGACAAAAATGGGAATTCAGCACAGCCCCAGCCGGGGCTGGTTGAACACAAAAAACTAAGTAACCAGACCAAAACTCAAATGAACAATAGCAGAGCAAACTTAGCTTTGAGAAGGCAGGAACCGAACTGGAAACCAGAAGCCACAGGCAGGAGAAATCACCAGCAAGAAAATAGGGAGTCGGCTGCCTTAAATCCAATCAAAGACTCCTAATGTCCAATCGCAGTCCTCCTCCTCAGGTGGCAGGTCTCTGCCATTTAGATCAGCTTCATTACCTCCTTTCACCAACAGAGGGAGTCCAGATAGAGAACTCACTACTCTGTCAGTACAGCCAGCTCCATCACCCTCACCAGAAGCCAGAGGTTAACCAGAAAATGCATTCACAGCAGATCAGTGTCATAAACCAATACAGATGAATATGTACGCAGAGCACCACATAAGGCCCCACCCACAGCCCAACCCACAGCCACTCCCACAACCCCACCCCGAAGCACGAGAATCTCATTAACTGAAAACTACAAATACAGATTCAACAATAACCAGCCCGCAGCTTCCCAGAAAAAGCATGTCTATTAGATGTGCCAATTCTGATGCTTTTCCTAGCTCTTCCCACTTGCCCTGTAGCTGTGGGAAATGGGGTTCGTATTTGTATGTTTGTGGGTTTGTGGTGTTGATGTCACCCTTGTATTGTCAGGTGACATCAAGCCCATGGCTTAGGCTAGTTTCACATTTGCGATTCTGGGCGCAGCGCCCCCTGCCGCGCCTCCTCTGGTAGCTCCGCCTACCGGCGCAAGACGCTGCATGCGTCCTGCGTCCCCTATCTTTATCACTGGGGACACAAGTCATGAGCAGTCTGCGTTTGGCGGCGCATGCGTCCTTTTGATGGTGCGCCGAGCGCAACCAAAATGCAACAGGTTGCGTTCGGCACTGGTCGGCGCACCGTCAGAAGGACGCATGCGCCGCCAAACAGACTGCGCATGACCTGCGTCCCCAGTGATAAAGATAGGGGACGCAGGAAGCATGCAGCGTCGTGCGACGGTAGGTGGAGCTACCGGAGGAGGCGCGGCAGGGGGCGGGGCTTAGCGGTGGCCGTGCGCAGGCCGTCGCTGCGCCCAGAATCGCAAATGTGAAACTAGCCTTAGTAATGGAAAAGTGTTTATCCATTAAGAACCCCATAGTTACATGGTAAATAAAGACACAGCCAGAATAAGGTCTTTTATTAGAAATAAAACAAAACAGTTTTCCTTTTTCAAAAATAGCAAACACAGTTATACTCATCTAACACCTAAGTGCAAAGCACCAAAATTGACGCATCTAATAGATGTGCCTTTTCTGGGCAGCTGCAGGCTGCTATTTTTAGGCTGGGGGGTCAATATCCATGGCCCCTTACAAGCCTAAGAATACCAGCCCCCCAGTTGTCAGCTTCAGCAAGGCTGGTTGTCAAAAATGGGGGGTACTCCATGCCGTTTTTTTAAAATAATTTATTTAAATAATTAAAAAAACAGTGTGACGACCCCTCTATTCTGGATAACCAGCCTTTCTGAAGCTGACAGCTGAGGGTTGCAGCCCCCAGTTGTGAGTTTTGCCAGACAGGTTATAGAAAATACAGGGGATCCAACACCGGTATTTTCATTCATTTATTTAGTTTTAGTGCAGGCGGTGGGTGAGGAATACTCCCATCATCCGCTCCTGCTGTCACTGTACTTAGCAGCAGCAGGTGTAGGTTGATGGGAGTAATAATCCCAAAAGCCCCCACCTGCTGTCATCATTCTGACTTTAATAGAACTCTCCTCATTCTCCCCGTTATCAGAGCAGAGGAGAATAATGAGAGTGTCTTCAGCACCCGCCGGCGGGGAATAGCGCTTACTGTAGCACTTCTTCCCTGCCGGCCGCCCATGTGGTACTGATACTGCACACGGGCGGTATACGGTTGTCACATTTTGCCACAAATATTACACACATGGACGTCTCCGGTACCGGAAATATCAGGACGTGTGAACCCGGCCTTATACACAGTTCTCTTTAAATGCCTAATATTTCTTCTTGAAACTCATCTGACAGAAAATATTGGAGCTTACGATAGTTTAGATTGTGAAGTCTCTGAGACCCATACACTAATTACACCAGAGAGGTTTCATCACTAGTTACTCATTTATTACTGATGAAGGAAGACTGTTGAGTTTGATCATTTCAGTAGTTCCTAATCAGGCCCCATTATTAATATCTGACGTGTGTCACTTTATGTGGTGGCAAGTTTGGAATTCTTCACAAAGGATAATAGAAAACAAATGGATCTTACAAATTATTTTCCAGCTTCACCCTATACTCTGTATACTGTTGTACACTACTGTCTGGGCACATGGCAGTGTTCAGAAGGGAAGGAGCGCCATTTAGCTATATGAAGGCAGATCTAGCTGGAATAGTTTGCAGACACAATGTATTGGGAGTATAATGAAAAAAGAGTAACCAGCTCACCTGTCCCGGCTAATAGTGGTGCATGGAAGCTCGGATTTCAGTCAAGCCAAACGTGAGATACATCCAAAGAAAAAAGGGGGGTTTCCAGCTTCCAAATGTATAAAAAATGTATTAAGGGCATAAGAACAGAGATAAACGGACATGCCCCATAATGGCGGAAAGCAGAGCAACGCATTTCAAACAATACGTTCTTTTTCAAGCTCAAAAAGAATGTATTGTTTGAAACGCTTTGCTCTGCTTTCCGCCATTATGGGGCATGTCCGTTTATCTCTCTTCTTATGCCTTTAATAAATTTTTTTGTACATTTGGAAGCTGGAAACCCCCTTTTTTTTTCTTTGAATGTATTGGGAGCACTGTTCATGGTCACCTGGCAGCTCAAAAGATGTCCACCATGAACACCCTCTGCTTTCCATATCCCAAGGATTGCCTTGCTCATCTAACACCATTACATGGATCTGGACTTACACAGGGACCTTTAGGATTGGACCATGGTGTTACCTGCTATTCTGTGGTGTTCGATGGCAAGAAGAATAGTCAGGTAGCTGGGTCAGAACCAGAAGGACAGAATACAGAATCAGAAGACACAAGAGTAGTCAGTAGACGGGCCACGGTCACAACAGGAAACAAATACACAAGCCACAAGCTGAGCACAGAGGACTGAACCAGAGGAGAACAGCGCTGTATCTGGCAGATTCCGGCCATGTGCTTTGCGCTTTAGTAGGGTGTGGTACTTTCCAATTGGCTGAAGTAGGGAGCAGATTACTCCAGCTGGACAGCAGGAACAGATCCTGGATGAGATTGGACACACCATATGCATATGCCCTAATATAACTAAATGACAGGAAACCAGAACAGTCGAAATCCCATAAAGTGATTCCATTTTATAAATTAATTCACTGAGGGTTATAATCCTTAGCAGGAGTGAACATTTTGGCTCCACAGCCACTTATCGGAAATTAACACTCAGTGGATGTTGGAGAGTGATAATTAGACATTTGCCATTTTATTACCCAGCACATAGTGCCCAGATTGTGCTCCAGGAGACACCGCAAATTAAGTGGATTCTTCTCACTATAATATTGCTAAATACAGGGATCCTAAATGTTGTTTGCGCACACTGCAAGACTCCGAAGTGAGAGCGGATTTTGCTGGATTGGTTTATAGAAACCTTGTTGCTTTTCAACAGCCTTTGAGCCACTAATAGTGTGGGAACCTCTTTTTCCATTGACAGATGATGGACCTGAGTGGGGACTTGTTTTTTGTGAGATGAGAATTGGTATTATTTTCACCTACATAACATTGATTGGTTTCTTTTTATTCGATATTTGGGAGGCAGAATGAACAAACAGTTGAACACCACACACTACTGGCTCATCCAACAAGGTTTCTATTAGACTGTGAACTGTCATTGTCTTGGTAAATAATTAAAGTTTTTACATAGCTTGCCATTTTTATGGACAGTTTAAGTAGAAATGTTCAAAAATATAAAACTCAACGATATTTTATTAAAATAATTTTTTTTTGGTCTTAGCAGATGACTGTACCAGGAGATCAGAGGGACAGCTGACATCTTCAACTTTTAAATCTGATGATCTTAAGATCCTACAAGATACAACTGAAGTGATTGCTATTACTCCAGATATATCATCATCCATTCACAGCAAAGATCTGTCATCTGATCCTATGAAACAGGTCCCATCTTCTGATTCATTACCGACTACTAATGAAAATCAAAGTCACAAAAGAGGCATTAAAAAACAAACTGCTCCTAAAGCAAAGAAGTCATTTTCATGTTCAGAATGTGGGAAATGTTTTACATGGAAATCAAATTTTATTACTCACCAGAGAATTCACACAGGAGCGAAACCTTTTTACTGTTCAGAATGTGGGAAAAATTTTGCACATAAATCAAATTTTGTTAACCACCAGAGAACTCACACAGGGGAGAAGCCTTTTTCCTGTTCAGAATGTGGGAAGTATTTTACATGGAAATCGCGTTTTGTTACTCACCAGAGAACTCACACAGGGGAGAAGCCTTTTTCATGTTCAGAATGTGGGAAATGTTTTGCACAGAAATCACATTTTGTTATCCACCAAAGAACTCACACAGGGGAGAAGCCTTTTTCCTGTTCAGAATGTGGGATATGTTTTAACAATAAATCAGATTGTGTTAAGCACCAGAGAATCCACACAGGGGAGAAGCCTTTTTCATGTTCAGAATGTGGGAAATGTTTTGCACAGAAATCACATTTTGTTATCCACCAAAGAACTCACACAGGGGAGAAGCCTTTTTCATGTTTAGAATGTGGGAAATGTTTTAACAATAAATCAGATTGCGTTAAGCACCAGAGAATCCACACAGGGGAGAAGCCTTTTTCATGTTCAGAATGTGGGAAATGTTTTAACAATAAATCAGATTGCGTTAAGCACCAGAGAACTCACACAGGGGAGAAGCCTTTTTCATGTTCAGAATGTGGGAAATGTTTTAGCAAGAAATCAAATTGTGTTAGGCACCAGAGAACTCACTCAGGGAAGAAGCCTTTTACATGTTAATGTGGGAAATGTTTTAACCAGAAAGCGCTTCTTGATCGTCATCAGAGCAGTCACACAGAGGAGAAACCTTTTTCATTTTCTTAATGTGGGAAATATTTTACTTGGAAATCAGCTGTTAATAAACATCAGAGATGTCACATAGGGGAGAATCCTTTTTATGTTCTTAATGTTGGAATAGTTTTCACTAAAATTAAATCTTCTTAAATGGGTTGTCTCTTGTCATTCCTCATGTTTGCTGACAAAAGGATAAAACTAAACTTCATTAATTCCAAGTGTAAAACTATACCCATAATTCACCCCCTGAAGGTTAGATAATAGGTGACTAATAGAAAAAACATGTACCCCACAGTTCAGTATATAGGGTGAGGTGACGTATACATGCTCACTCTCCAAGCCTCTCATTTCTACAGGTTTCATCGTCCTCACCAAAGACGACTCATCAAGAGACTATTTAATATTGACCTATATTCAAACGAGACTAAAGGAAAAAAAAACCCTAAATTCATGTATCATGTTATCCGAAACAGTCAGAAAACTAGCCACATATTGGCAGATCGCAGACCTTAAACTATATACTTCGTAAGTTTATAAGCCCCTCCAGTGTCAGGAATAGACAGTATGAATTTGAATTTACCAAATGGCTGCAATGAAATAAAGAGTGAAAAATTTAAAGGAGTCTGAAATCTTCCCTTACCCACTGTATCAGTAAAAATAACTTTGGGTGAAAGCTTATTTTTTGTGTGCCGAGCTGACATTTTTAATGGATGCCATTTTGGTGCAGATACGATTTTTTTGTCATCCTTTATTGCATTTTAATGAAATGTTGCGGCGGTCAAAAGTAGTAATTCTGGCGTTTTGACATTTTTTCTCATTACAATATTTAGAGATCGGGTTAATTATTTTTTATATTGATAGATCGGGCGATTCTGAACGCCGCTATAATAAATGTGTATGTTTGATTTTTTTATTGTTTTATTTTGAAAGGGGGGTGATTTGAACTTTATTTTTTTTAATATTTTTAAAAACTTTTTTTTACTTTTGGCATTGTGAAGACATACAGCATTGTATCTTAATTAACCAGATGACTATTTGTTAGCAAACGAAGAATAATAGAATGTTATCTGTATGTCGGCTTTAAATTTAAGTGTTGATTTCTGGTTGGTCAAGAAAACAGACTTTTGTTTGTCAGCCGGTAATATTGACTTTTATTGTGCGCTTATCCTTAAACAGGGCTGGACTGGGACTAAAATTCAGCCCTGGCATTTGAAGTTACACAGGCCCACTAGTCACATGGTGACTATATAATATCTTTGTACACTTGTAGGTTACAAGAAGTGAGAGGAGAGTAACACAACTATATAACATGTAGTCACAGCTGTGCCCAGTATTTAAGCTCAGTCCTATTTATTGCTTTTAGGTACAGTACTCCTCCCAAAGCTCTGTCCCATTTTGTACACACGGTGACAGAATTCCTGACAGAACCGCTATCCATTGGGCAACCAGACCCCCTGGTCATAGCCGCCCCTATCATACCTCCCAACTTTTGAAGAAGGGAAAGAGGGACAAAAACTGTAAATTTTAGGCGACGCCCCGGCCACATCCATTTCGCAACTAGTCACACCCATGTCAACGCCCAACCGCACCCATTTAGCACTGCTGATCACACTGACTGGTACTGAGGGCACAGTGGCTGGCATTATGGGCACACTGACTGGCACTAAGGAAGAGAGAAAACAGAAAAAAGAAAACAGAAAGAAAGGAGAGCAAGAGAGGTAGAAAGAACAGAGAGAAAGAAGAAAGAACAGAGAGAAAGAAAGAAGCAAAGAAAAGAACAGAAAGAAAGAGAAAAGAAAAAGAAAGAAAGGGGAAAGAAAGAACAGTGAGAAAGAAAAAAGAAAGATTAGAGAGAAAGAACAGAGAGCGAGAAAGAAAATGAGGGAAAGACAGAACAGAGAATAAGAAAGAAAGAATAGAGAAAGAAAGAAAAAGAGAGAAATAAAGAAAAATTCTATAAAGATGCTATAGCAGCCTGGCTCCCATTGTAGTGCCCACCTGAGCCTCCCGATGCAGGACATATCATGATCCACTTACATGGCCGGCATCCCCGATTCCAAGGTGATCCTGCTGTCTGCGCTGTTGGAGGAGGGCATGGTGATGGATCTGAAGCATTCCTAGTGCCATCACAATTTCCTCATGAAATTATCTAATTTCCGGTCAGCTTCCAGCACATCACTTCCGATGGAACGTCATGTGTGAGTTTTAAAATGCTGCTCGGGGCTCTTGGCACTTGGCTCCTCTCCGTACAGTTGTGGCCAAAAGTATTGACACCCCTGCAATTCTGTCAGATAATACTCAGTTTCTTCCTGAAAATGATTGCAAACACAAATTCTTTGGTATTATTATCTTCATTTAATTTGTCTTAAATGAAAAAACACAAAAGAGAATGAAGCAAAAAGCAAAACATTGATCATTTCACACAAAACTCCAAAAATGGGCCAGACAAAAGTATTGGCACCCTCAGCCTAATACTTGGTTGCACAACCTTTAGACAAAATAACTGCGACCAACCGCTTCCGGTAACCATCAATGAGTTTCTTACAATGCTCTGCTGGAATTTTAGACCATTCTTCTTTGGCAAACTGCTCCAGGTCCCTGATATTAGAAGGGTGTCTTCTCCAAACTGCCATTTTTAGATCTCTCCACAGGTGTGCTATGGGATTCAGGTCTGGACTCATTGCTGGCTACCTTAGAAGTCTCCAGTGATTTCTCTCAAACCATTTTCTAGTTCTTTTTGAAGTGTGTTTTGGGTCATTGTTCTGCTGGAAGACCCATGACCTCTGAGGGAGACCCAGCTTTCTCACACTGGGCCCTACATTATGCTGCAAAATTTGTTGGTAGTCTTTAGACTTCATAATGTCATGCACACGGTCAAGCAGTCCAGTGCCAGAGGCAACAAAGCAACCCCAAACATCAGGGAACCTCTGCCATGTTTGACTGTAGGCACCGTGGTTTTTTCTTTGAATGCCTCTTTTTTTTCCAGTAAACTCTATGTTGATGCCTTTGCCCAAAAAACTCTACTTTTGTCTCATCTGACCAGAGAACATTCTTCCAAAATGTTTTAGTCTTTTTCAGGTAAGTTTTGGCAAACTCCAGCCTGGCCTTTTTATGTCTCGGGGTAAGAAGTGGGGTCTTCCTGGGTCTCCTACCATACAGTCCCTTTTCATTCAGATGCTGACGGATAGTACGGGTTGACACTGTTGTACCCTCGGACTGCAGGGCAGCTTGAACTTGTTTGGATGTTAGTCGAGGTTCTTTATCCAACATCCGTACAATCTTGCGTTGAAATCTCTTGTCAATTTTTCTTTTCCGTCCACATCTAGGGAGGTTAGCCACAGTGCCATGGGCTTTAAACTTCTTGATGGCACTGCGCACGGTAGACACAGGAACATTCAGGTCTTTGGAGATGGACTTGTAGCCTTGAGATTGCTCATGCTTCCTCACAGTTTGGTTTCTCAAGTCCTCAGACAGTTCTTTGGTCTTCTTTCTTTTCTCCATGCTCAATGTGGTACACACAAGGACACAGGACAGAGGTTGAGTCAACTTTAATCCATGTCAACTGGCTGCAAGTGTGATTTAGTTATTGCCAACGCCTGTTAGGTGCCACAGGTAAGTTACAGGTGCTGTTAATTACACAAATTAGAGAAGCATCACATGATTTTTCGAACAGTGCCAATACTTTTGTCACCCTCTTTTTTATGTTTGGTGTGGAATTATATCCAATTTGGCTTTAGGACAATTCTTTTTGTGTTTTTTTCATTTAAGGCAAATTAAATGAAGATAATAATACCAAAGAATTTGTGTTTGCAATCATTTTCAGGAAGAAACTGAGTATTATCTGACAGAATTGCAGGGGTGTCAATACTTTTGGCCACAACTATATATGCCATGCTTAGTAACTCTTTTCAGCTGATGTAATACATGGGTGTAATGCTTAGGTTGCTATCCTTATCGTACGTACAAAATAAAAAGTCATACCTTTACTTCTCTGGTAACGCAGATAAGGATAGCTAACAGCTAAGCATATTGTAAGTACTATTTTTGCAAGCGTAGTAGTCTTGAACCCCCTTTTCGGCTCTTCTATTTAAACTCTTAAGAATCTGTATGGAGTCAGATGACTGCCCACAGCTGGTGTGGTTGTCAATCTTTCTCCATGCCGGCATGACAAATAAAGCATCTTACTTATTCAGGTCTGGACGATTTCTAATTGGAAGACTAAAACTCCACTGGCATTTGGTGCGTTGGCCGGGAAATCCAACACCTTTCCCTCACCGTTGAGCACTGTAAACCGTGCACGGGGGAGTCTGGGACTCCTTAAGTAAGTCCTCCACCTTGACATTAGGCGTCAACAGGGGCATTATCAGTTATACCGGACTGAAGGGAAGTGACGGATTTCGTATAGTCTAAGGATCTCTGGGAATCGTCTGTATCTGAATACAGGTAAGAACATTTAATAATTTTCATTATATTCGGTAACCTTGTTAATCCAGTATGAATGTTATTCTAGGAATTGAATGGGGACTGTGATTGTGGACTTTTCCAATTGGGGTTTGTGAGAGGCTCCTGTAAGTTGGAAGTTGTTTACATGCAATTGGGGTTATAAAACTCCTGTAAGTTGCGAAGCTCCATAGTGATTGGGGTTTGTTAATTCTTGTAAGATATTCTGTAGAATGGGTATAAAGCCAGTGTCCAGTGTGAGGCTACTGTGGAATAAAAAACTCTGTGTGAACGTTAAATTGATCTAGATGGGAGAATCGAGGGAGATTCTCGTCAGATTAAGGAATCCACTGGATTAACCTATAATAGAACCCAGTATAAGATGAATTTTTTTCGGTATTGTTTTGTCTTCTGTACTTTGTTGAATGTTGTTTCCTGGTAAGTGTGCTGTTTTGTCTGTCATTTAAAATTATAGAACTAAAACACCATAACTATATGTTTTATGTTACACATGAGACTCCTTGAATGTTCTCTTGAGTGAATGTATGAGAATTGGAATATAAAATCCTGACTGTATAGGGGAGTCCAGTAGGTGTGGTTAACAGTCATCTGTGGACTGGAGACAAATCATAGGTTGTTATAGTGGTATACATCACCTAGGTACACGCCACCTGATCCCCATAGAGAATATTCTATGTTGTTATGTTATATGTTTTTCTTTTAATAACATAAAAGAAAAGGAGAGTCCGCGCCGGTGGTGCTCTGAATACCTGATATTAAGAACGGGAATGTCTCTGGATATAAAGAGGCCGTGTCATTGGACTTTATCTCAGCACCTCAGGTCTAGGAGTATGAGGGAACTTTACTCTCTTGTCTTTTATGTCTCTGTGTATGTGTGTATGTCCAGTTCCTAACTGAAAATCGTGTTTGTACTGTTCAGAAGTCCTTGTGAGTATATGTATCTGTCATATCAGTGACCATAGCCCTTGGGGACTTTCATGTTTGTTACACTGTGTTGTCACACTCGCCCCTTACAGGCCTTCCTTGAATGGAGGTGGCACGATATAGAGGTACAAGCTGGTAAATACCTAGGACATAGTGTAATCAGTGAGGATTATTTAGATCCTGGATATTACTAGCAGTAATTGTATTGTTGCTATTGGTTTATTATCTTCTTGTTGACTTATGAATTCCACTGATATCTGTCAGATTTCTTATAAGTGGGTAGAAATCCATTGTGCTCCAGGGTTTATATTGTGTATAGTCCTCATCTTGTTTGTCTTTTGTGTTTAAGAATTTTATGTAACATCCTTATGGGACTTTGTCCCATATAGATATATATATATTTTAAGGTCTTGTCCTCATTATAAGGCAGGATTGTTATTGACCATTTCATCTGATGGCTGGAAAGTTATTAAGATTGTACCAAGAAGGTATCCCTGGAATGAAACCGGATATGGTCCTTTTTCATCAGGTATCCAGAGAGAACAGTCTTCAGATCAAATGTGCAATGTGTCCTTATTGGTAACTTATAGGCTTAACTCTTATATATTATAACAAATAGAGAGTAAAAATTCTATATCCCTGACATTGTCTTTTCAATCTTTAAAAACTAGGAGAAGGCACCACCCAGAGCACACAGTCCTGAGGTGGGGAGATAAGCTATGAACATGAGGATTGTTGTGGAATGTGGTTGTGGTTTTGAGATAAGAAAGGACCACTAGGAGACCCTGAATGTGTCCCTGACAGATGGGTTGTATTTTATGATAAACTTAGTTTCATAAAATGTGAACATTTGGTACAAGAAATGGAAAAGTGTAATGAGAGGAAACATTTAATTTGGCTAAAGTAGAAATACATTTAAAACACTGTATTTCCAGAAGTAACTCTCCTTGTGAGAAGCCATGAGGTCACTTTTCTTATTGATTCAGGAGCCACTAGAACCTTAGAACATCCAGAAGAGATACCTACTATTGGACTGTCTGCTGCCTGCATAATAGTAAAAGGAGTGCATGGTAAGACACACAGAACTATTGTCTACGCCTGTGGAGACACCGGGCCCTCAGCACAGGTAAGAGTGCAATTACACAAATTATATCAATTGTGTGGGAGGGATATGATGCAAGCCCTGATCCCGGGAATACTTCCTACTGCTGCAGGAGTATAGGTAACATCCATGGCTGAGACAATGGTGCTCCAGGGGTATGGAGAATCCAGATACTATTACAGTCTAGATCTAATAACTGCAGGACCATCCTTTATTACTGAGTCCTTCATCAAGGAAGCAATAAAGGTACACAAATGTAGATGTTCACACACCTGAAGAACTACACTGCTCCATGTACTACAGGTATTTTAGGGGTCCTGATGTAAAATATGAGAATTTTCATGCTCTAGATTGTTCTTTGCACACCATATACTGGGATTATAAAGGGAACTGTGCCGTCAGTTGTAAACTGTCAGAACAAATTAAATTGTTGTTTTTGCTTTTTAGAGGCCTCGTGCCACATGTTTCCCTCTCCAGATGTGAAGGTAGATCATGGAATTCCTTGGTGATTTTGTTGGAGAGTGTAAGGAAAGTAACAATGGGAGGATTTGGGTGATGGCTCATTTTACAATACCAGACTGCAGGCATGTTCACAAGTTCTAAAGTGGAACACCATTTGTAAACCCAGTGTCCACCTGCAGCGAGGCAGGGGAACGAGTGAGAAATGCTGATCCTCTCCTAGAATTAGAGGAAGAATTGACCACATACCCAGAATCTTTGTGGTCCTCATGACCTGCAGATGTGGGATTGATAATAAGGGTGATTATATCCTGTCCCAGCTCACCTTGTAACACAACCTTGTTTCCAGTAGGGAGGGCGCCCCCATCTGTAAACGAGGCTGTGATAACAAGAGCCCCCACAGTGCCAGACCCCCATACTCTGCTGAATGACTGGAGGCCGGAACATAAGGTCTTTACAGTGATGTCTTCAGCATCCTGGTACATCCAGATCGCCAGGTTTGGTTTGTATTCACATATAAGGGGAGCAGGTATACAGTCACCAGAATCCCACAAGGGTACTGTGAATCACCTACTATTGTTTTCCAGGTAAAATCGGCTAACCTAGCTCAATGTGAGTCACCAGAAGGTAGCCAGATGCTCTTATATGTGGATGACATGCTATTGGCATTAAAAAAAGAAAAAAAAATTTGGTAACCAAAGGGGTTATTTTTAAAGATGACCTATATGTATGAACTGCCCAGTGACCTCCTAAGATATGTCACAGTATTAAGCCATGGCATAAGCTATGTCTCAACAGGAGGGATGGTAGAGATCATATCTTAGGTATTTAGGATGTATGGCTTTACTAACTATTACAATTTTTTGTTTAATCTGCATTATTTATTCAAAAAATAATTCCTAAGGGAACCTGAGACCAGAGAGAGGACAATGTCCTCACCCTGAATACTTATTCCAACACATTCGTATGGATTTTATTGAACAAGTGTGAGGGAAAGAGTCCGGCCTTGTTATTATGGATGCTTTCAGCAGGTGGATTGAAGCTGTCCACCCTGATGCATTAATTTTACCGAAGGCCCTTCTAAAGGAAATCATACCCAGATTTGGGGTTCCAGAAAATATATAGTAAACTAAGTAATGTTATTATTACCTAAAACATTGTCAATTGAGTTGGGAAACCGCTGTGCCTGTCATCCTCAGTCAGCCGGACTGGTGGAGAGACACAGTGGGATCTTGAAAAATAGGTTGACAAAGACCATGCAGGAAACAGGAAAAATTGGTTGTACTGTCTCCTATTGGTTGTACTAAATATGTATGTCACACGGACATCAGTAGTGCTGACAGCCTTTGAAGTCATATACGGGAGACCTTTTCTGTTACCTCAACTAAAAACTCTTTAGAAGGATAGATGAGGAAGTTGGTTATACATTAGCAGAATATATGGCTAAGATATTAACTCACAAAGAAGTTTCTACTCGTAGTTTTGTTCCAGGAAACCCACTAACAAAACCTGAGATCGTGAAACCTGCAGACTGGGTCCTTGTGAAGGTGATAAAGAAGAGACACCAGCACCTTCCTAAGTGGGAAGGTCCTTACCAAGTCCTGTGGACTTCTCCTGCTGTGGTCAAGATTGCTGAGCGCAGTTCCTGGATCCATCTCTCACATTGTAAACTGGTCAGACAGGTAGGGACAGCGTAGGATCTGACTTGCTTGTCAAAGTCCAGCTACAAAGGGAGGTTTTCCACAAGGGAAAGCTTGTCTCAAACTGGTGAAGTCTCCCATTCATCCCCCTACCCGGACAAGACGGTCAGATCTAGGATGTGTACATCAGGGTTAGTCACAGGTATATTCTTCGTGACCATAGTGATGGGAGAGTGGAGGGTAATAGACCCAGCAGGAGAGGAAAGTCCAGGGTGGTAGAATGGTTTCAGATTTAAGACTTTCAATCTTACTTTTGAAATCGGGCAGGAGGCCGCCATGTTAGTGGATTTCTGTCTGTTGTATATATGATGTAGAGACAGGGAACAAGCTGTGAAACTAGCAGAGTCTGATAAGTATGCTTGTGTTATGAGCTGTAATAGCAGAAGGGATGTATGTGTGTGACTGGAGTAATGCAGCATGGACAACTGCAGCCCGAGACTATAGGTATAAGCCTTATGGCTACATAGATTTAAAGCCTGATTCCCCAGTAGGAAAAAGGAGATCCCCTAACACAAATAAGAATAATTGTAATCAGCTACTGAGAACTTTTAAAAAACCCAAGATGAGGGACCAAAGGTTAGAAGAGCTGATATGTCAGGAACAGACCCAATATGATATTTCTACATAGAAGTTCAGAATAATAGCATACATAGACCCAAGGAAGGTATGCCAGAGAGAACCATAACAGAGTCTATAGGGCTCATAGTTGGATTGTCTAACCTAACTAATGAAGATAAACTAGCTCTAGAGAGAGGCTGTGAGAAGAATGAATGGTTAGAATGGCTTAACTACATTGCAAAAAGGTTTAAAAAATTAAGCTATATAGTAAAACTTATGTCTGCTCAGAAAGTGAAGGAAAATGTAAAATGTTATCATTTTTATATCCTCCACTTGAGAAACCGGATGTCCCACCACAGGTGATTGCTAATCCTGGTAACTATACTTGTTTTAGTCTTCCAGGGCATGGGAACGACTTCGGAGAGCTCCAAGGCGATTCTTGTAGAGAATGGATCATTGTCTCCCACAGGGCCAAGTACTCAGCCATATGGTCAGACCACACTACCCTGAGAGCGGATGTATGGTGGTTATGCGGTGATAAAAGCATAAGAGCCAGACTACCACATGGTTCCCGAGTGGATTGTGCAGTGGTCCAGCCAATCATGCCGTTCCACCTGTTGTCAACAGGGATATGGCCAAAGGTACGTAGTGGAAGAGACAGAAGCGTGAAACTCCGCAAGGATCCTTCCATTCTAGTATCTACATAGATGACATTGGAGTTCCCAGGGGAGTGACCACCGAGTACAAGGCTAGGATCCAGGTAGCAGCCGGGTGGGAATCCATAATTTGGTGGGCGATTATAAAAATGAATGTAGATTGGATAAATTACTTATACTATAACCAGCAGAGATTTGTTAATTATACCTGAGATGCAGTTAAAGGGATAGCTGAGCAATTAGGACCATCTCCTCTCATGGCTTGGTAGAATAGGATGGCATTAGACAAGTTAGTAGCAGAAAAGGGAGGTGTATATAAAATGTTTGGAGGATTTTGTTGCACCCTTTATCCCTGATACAGATCCTGATGGAAGTATCTCCAAAGCTCTTGATGGACTGACTGCCCTGTCTAATGAATTAGCAGAGAACTCTGGATATGACGACATATTCCTGGACTGAAGGATGGTTTGGGAAATGGTCCGGATTATTCACTTCTGCGTTGACATCTCTTACCATCATGGCCGGAGTGCTGATTGTTTGTGGACGCTGCGCTATTCTATGCATTAGAGGACTTGTTCAAAGACTGACTCTGCCATAACAAAACCTATGTATCAAGGAATGGAGACCTTGGAATCCAACGAATGAATGAAAATTTTTGGACTTAATGATAAATATACTGAACATATTACTCTCCCTCTAGATTATATGAAGATCTTATGTGAAATCTGACAAAAAGAAATCTGTCCCCAATGTGTACAGATAGATGATTTTATTACAAGATGAGGGAATGTTATAATAATTGAAATAAAGTTCTTTCTTATGTGTGCATGTGTATGTGTATATATATATATATGTGTATATACAGTGGGGCAAAAAAGTATTTAGTCAGTCAGCAATAGTGCAAGTTCCACCACTTAAAAAGATGAGAGGCGTCTGTAATTTACATCATAGGTAGACCTCAACTATGGGAGACAAACTGAGAAAAAAAAATCCAGAAAATCACATTGTCTGTTTTTTTTTCATTTTATTTGCATATTATGGTGGAAAATAAGTATTTGGTCAGAAACAAAATTTCATCTCAATACTTTGTGATATATCCTTTGTTGGCAATGACAGAGGTCAAACGTTTTCTGTAAGTCTTCGCAAGGTTGCCACACACTGTTGTTGGTATGTTGGCCCATTCCTCCATGCAGATCTCCTCTAGAGCAGTGATGTTTTTGGCTTTTCGCTTGGCAACACGGACTTTCAACTCCCTCCAAAGGTTTTCTATAGGGTTGAGATCTGGAGACTGGCTAGGCCACTCCAGGATCTTGAAATGCTTCTTACGAAGCCACTCCTTCGTTGCCCTGGCGGTGTGCTTTGGATCATTGTCATGTTGAAAGACCCAGCCACGTTTCATCATCAATGCCCTTGCTGATGGAAGGAGGTTTGCACTCAAAATCTCACGATACATGGCCCCATTCATTCTTTCATGTACCCGGATCAGTCGTCCTGGCCCCTTTGCAGAGAAACAGCCCCAAAGCATGATGTTTCCACCACCATGCTTTACAGTAGGTATGGTGTTTGATGGATGCAACTCAGTATTCTTTTTCCTCCAAACACAACAAGTTGTGTTTCTACCAAACAGTTCCAGTTTGGTTTCATCAGACCATAGGACATTCTCCCAAAACTCCTCTGGATCATCCAAATGCTCTCTAGCAAACTTCAGATGGGCCCGGACATGTACAGGCTTAAGCAGTGGGACACGTCTGGCACTGCAGGATCTGAGTCCATGGTGGCGTAGTGTGTTACTTATGGTAGGCCTTGTTACATTGGTCACAGCTCTCTGCAGTTCATTCACTAGGTCCCCCCGCGTGGTTCTGGGATTTTTGCTCACCGTTCTTGTAATCATTCTGACCCCACGGGGTGGGATTTTGCGTGGAGCACCAGATCGAGGGAGATTATCAGTGGTCTTGTATGTCTTCCATTTTCTAATTATTGCTCCCACAGTTGATTTATTCACTCCAAGCTGGTTGGCTATTGCAGATTCAGTCTTCCCAGCCTGGTGCAGGGCTACAATTTTGTTTCTGGTGTCCTTTGACAGCTCTTTGGTCTTCACCATAGTGGAGTTTGGAGTCAGACTGTTTGAGGGTGTGCACAGGTGTCTTTTTATACTGATAACAAGTTTAAACAGGTGCCATTACTACAGGTAATGAGTGGAGGAAAGAGGAGACTCTTAAAGAAGAAGTTACAGGTCTGTGAGAGCCAGAAATCTTGATTGCTTGTTTCTGACCAAATACTTATTTTCCACCATAATATGCAAATAAAATGAAAAAAAAACAGACAATGTGATTTTCTGGATTTTTTTTTCTCAGTTTGTCTCCCATAGTTGAGGTCTACCTATGATGTAAATTACAGACGCCTCTCATCTTTTTAAGTGGTGGAACTTGCACTATTGCTGACTGACTAAATACTTTTTTGCCCCACTGTATATACCCATGCGTGTATGTATGTATGAGTGTGTGTATGTGTATATATATATGTATGTATATATGTATCTATGCACATGACTGCATATATGCCATTTATTTTTGCTTAAGACTTTGAAACTCTTTTCAGCTGATGTAATATATGGGTGTTACTTTTGGGTGTTACTTTTTGTGAACGTTAGCAGGTTTCCTTGTCTTGCGTGACTACTCTGGTAGCGCAGATAACAATAGTAACAGCTAAGCAAATTGTATATGCCATTTCTGCAAACGCAATATGTTCCAACACCCTTTTGGCTTTGCTATTTAAACTCTTAAGAATATGTATTGAGTTAGACAGAGGACGGCCCACACCTAGTGTGGCTGTCATTCTCTCTCCATGCCGGCATGTCCAATAAAGAAGCATCTTACTTATTCAGGTCTGGACGATTTCTAATTGGAACATAGAAACTCCCATGACAAAAACTGCCCTTACTAAGGTCACCAATGACCTCTTAACCGCCAAGAGCAAGCAACACTACTCTGTCCTCCTCCTCCTGGACCTGTCGGCTGCCTTTGACACAGTGGACCATTCCCTATTATTACAGACCCTCTCATCCCTTGGCATCACAGACTTGGCCCTATCCTGGATCTCATCATACCTAACAGACCGGACATTCAGCGTCTCCCACTCACACACCACCTCCTCACCTCGCCCCCTATCTGTCGGAGTCCCACAAGGTTCAGTCCTAGGACCCCTGCTCTTCTCCATTTACACCTTTGGCCTGGGACAGCTTATAGAATCTCATGGATTTCAGTATCATCTCTATGCTGATGACACACAGATCTACATCTCTGGACCAGATATCACCTCCCTACTAACCAGAATCCCTCAATGTCTGTCCACTATTTCATCCTTCTTCTCTGCTAGATTTCTGAAACTTAACATGGACAAAACAGAATTCATCATCTTTCCCCCATCTCACGTGACCCCCCCAACAAACCTATCCATTACAGTAAATGGCTGCCCACTCTCCCCAGTCAAACAAGCTCGCTGCCTCGGGGTAATCCTTGATGCTGATCTCTCTTTCAAACCGCATATCCAAACCCTTTCCACTTCCTGCCGACTTCAACTCAAAAATATTTCACGAATCCGTTCATTCCTCAACCAAAAATCTGCAAAAACCCTAGTCCATGCCCTCATAATCTCTCGCCTTGACTACTGCAACCTCCTGCTCTGTGGCCTCCCCTCGAACACTCTTGCACCCCTCCAATCTATTCTAAACTCTGCTGCCCGACTAATCCACCTGTCCCCCCCGCTATTCCCCAAGCTTCTCCCCTCTGTCAATCCCTTCACTGGTTCCCCATTGTCCAGAGACTCCAGTACAAAACCCTAACCATGACATACAAAGCCATCCACAACCTGACTCCTCCATACATCTGTGACCTCGTTTCCCGGTACTTTCCTGCACGCAACCTCCGATCATCACAAGATCTTCTTCTCTACTCCCCTCTTATTTCCTCTTCCCACAATCGCATACAAGATTTCTCTCGCGCATCACCCCTACTCTGGAACTCTCTACTACAACATATCAGACTCTCACCTACCATCGAAACCTTCAAAAAGAGCCTGAAGACCCACCTCTTCCGACAAGCCTATAACCTGCAGTAACCACCGATCGACCAAACCGCTGCATGACCAGCTCTACCCTCGCCTACTGTATTTTCACCCATCCCTTGTAGATTGTGAGCCTTCGCGGGCAGGGTCCTCTCTCCTCCTGTACCAGTTATGACTTGTATTGTTTAACATTATTGTACTTGTTTATATGTATACCCCTCCTTACATGTAAAGCGCCATGGAATAAATGGCGCTATAACAATAAATAATAATAATAATAATAGTATACCCCCAGCTTCGGGCATAGACTCCTCCGTGTATGCTGTATACACCCGTATACCCCCAGCTTCGGTCGCAGACCCCTGTGTACTCTGTATACACCCGTATACCCCCAGCTTCAGTCGCAAACCCCTGTGTATGCTGTATACACCCGTATAACCCCAGCTTCGGTCACAGACCCCTCTGTGTATGCTGTATACACCCGTATACCCCCAGCTTCGGGCATAGACTCCTCCGTGTATGCTGTATACACCCGTATACCCCCAGCTTCGGTCGCAGACCCCTGTGTACTCTGTATACACCCGTATACCCCCAGCTTCAGTCGCAAACCCCTGTGTATGCTGTATACACCCGTATAACCCCAGCTTCGGTCACAGACCCCTCTGTGTATGCTGTATACACCCGTATACCCCCAGCTTCGGTCACAGACCCCGCGTCTCACACTGTATACACCTGTATACTCCCAGCTTCAGTCTCAGACCCCTGTGTGCATGCTGTATACACCCGTATACCCCCAGGTTTGGTCACAGACCCCTCTGTGTATGCTGTATATACCCGTATATCCCCAGCTTCGGCCGCAGACCCCTGTGTATGCTGTATACACCCGTATACCCCCAACTTCGGTCGCAGACCCCTGTGTACTCTGTATACACCCGTATACCCCCAGCTTTAGTCACAGAACCCTGTGTATGCTGTATACACCCGTATACCCCCAGCTTCGGTCACAGACCCCTCTGTGTATGCTGTATACACCCATATACCCCCAGCTTCGGTCACAGACCCCGCGTCTCACACTGTATACACCTGTATACCCCCAGCTTCAGTCTCAGACCCCTGTGTGCATGCTGTATACACCCGTATACCCCCAGCTTTGGTCACAGACCACTCAGTGTATGCTGTATACACCCGTATACCCCCAGCTTCGGTCGCAGACCACTCTGTGTATGCTGTATACACCCATATACCCCCAGCTTCGGTCGCAGACACCTCTGTGTATGCTGCATACCCACAGCTTCAGTCTCAGACCCCTGTTTGTATGCTGTATACACCCATATACCCCCAGCTTCGGTCACACCCCTCTGTGTACGCTGTATACCCCCAGCTTCGGTCGCAGACCCCTCTGTGTACTCTGTATACACCCGTATGCCACCAACTTCGGTCGCAGACCACTCTGTGTACACTGTATACACCCGTATACCCCCAGCTTCGGTCACAGACCCCTGTGTTCACTGTATACACCTGTATATCCCCAGCTTTGGTCGCAGACCCCTGTGTACACTGTATACACCCGTATACCCCCAGGTTCGGTCGCAGACCCCTGTATACGCTGTATACACCTGTATACCCCCAGCTTTGGTCACAGACCCCCCTGTGTGCGCTGTATACACCCGTATACCCCCAACTTCAGTCGCAGACCCCTCTGTGTATGCTGTATACACCTGTATACCCCCAGCTTTGGTCACAGATCCCCTTATGTACGCTGTATGCACCCGTATATCCCCAGCTTCGGTCTTAGACCCCTCCGTGTATGCTGTATACACCCGTATATCCCCAGCTTTGGTTGCAGACACCTCTGTGTACGCTGTATGTACCTGTATACCCCTAGCTTCGGTTGCAGACTCGGTCGCAGACCTCTGTGTACGCTGTATACACGTGTATACCCCCAGCTTTGGTCACGGACCCCTCTGTGTACGCTGTATAGACTCGTATACCCCCAGCTTCGGGCATAGACCCCTCCGTGTATGCTGTGTACACCCGTATATCCCCAGCTTCGGTCGCAGACCCCTGTGTACGCTGTATACACCCGTATACCCCCAGCTTTGGTCGCAGACCCCTGTGTACTCTGTATACACCCGTATACCCCCAGCTTCAGTCGCAAACCCCTGTGTATGCTGTATACACCCGTATACCCCCAGCTTCGGTCACAGACCCCACATATCTCACACTGTAGAACTAACGCCGGACACACACGGTAAAACTGCGGTCGTCGGTCTCTCATCTCTCGCACTTATACTGATAAAATAAGATGGAGTCAGACGAACCCTCCTACAAAACGTGAGAGCAAAGTCATTACTACAGGACTGTGTGAGAAAGGGATTTATTCTACAAGAAACGCTGGGGCCACAAATGAGAATAACATAATGTCGCTCATCTTCTCTTTCACCATAGATATTGGCAGTGAGGGCGACTTCCACTTTGCCGCAATGTGGATTTTAGTGGCCATACATAAGTAGTTTACTAGCTTCTGAAAGCTTTCTGGAAGCTGGGAAGGCCTGGTTCCCAGTAAAAGGGTAGAAGGTTCCAGAACAACCGGTCCACCATACATCTGTGCTATCAGACACTTCACCTTCTCCGAAAGCCCAGAAACCACCGTACAAGACCACCAAATATGTCTCATGTCACCAGATATTCCTCAGCCCCTAAAACAGTCTCCCGAGATTTTAGGAAAAATGCTGTGAAATTTTTCCGGTACATAATAAACTCTGTGCAATAGTTTTAAGGAGGTCTCCACAAGGGAAGTCTGGTGACTACCTCATGATAGGGTGTCATAGCTACGATACCATTCATCAATTGACTGTTCAAACCCCAGATCCTCCTCCCACTGTAACATATACTTCAATTTTTTATCATCTTGTGGAGAATTTATAGCATAGTAGATCAATGAGATCGTTCCCCTGCCCAAAGGGTCATTTAAACATTTATTTTCAAAACTTGTTGCCCTGAGAGTAGTACCGCTCGGGAGGATCTGCTTTGCAAAGTGGGAGATCTGGTTCAAGCGCATTACCTCCCTAACTGGAGGTTCAAATTTTTGAACAAATTCCTGTCTGTCAAGTAAGATATTAAATGGGGAACACAAATGTTTAAGTATATGAATACCTTTCAGCTTCCACCAAGAAAAAATTTGTGGCTCAAGGCCTGGCGGGAACATGGGGTTTTGTAATATAGCTGTCAGGGGAGAAGGGATTGATTGTAAGTTATATTGAAACCGGACTTTCCTCCAAAGAAGCAACGAGTGGACTGTAAAAGGAGCCACATTCATTAACCCCCGTGGAAGTCGGTCTGTGGTCCACATTAGGCCTGATAAAGAGAATGGTTTGGAGAGAAATGATTCCAGAATAACCCATCTCGGACTATTGGGATATGAACACGCACTTATTAATGGAGCAATCTGTGCCGACTTGTAATAAAGTGTAAAATTAGGGAGGGATAAACCCCCTTCTTTTCTGTGACGGAACATAAGCTTTTGCACAATTCTGGTTGTTTTCCGAGCCAAAGAAACTTAGACATCGTACAGTGTAACTGAGTGATCGTTCTGGCTGGTACCATAATTGGGAGGGACCTAAATAGATATAAGAAGCGAGGCAGTGACACCATTTTTAATGCCTGTATTCTGCCGAGCCAGGATAACTTTGAGGGAGCCCATCTATCCAGGTCCCTCTGGAAGTTTTGGATCAGTGGAGTGTAATTCCACCTAAACAGAGGTGACCTGTTGGCTGTTAAGTTGATACCCAGATATGTTAGATAATGTTCTTTGTGTATAAACCCAAAATGGGAGGCTATATTAGTTTGCTCTTAGGAAAATTTACAAATAATGCTTTGGATTTATCAATGTTAATCTTTAACCCTGAGATCTTCTCAAATACTTGAAGGAGGGAAAACAAGTGAGGGAGTGTAGTGTGGGGACTTATTAATGTTAGCAGGAGATCATCCGCAAAGAGGCTGACTTTATATTGGTCTCCCATATTCTCAGGGCCCAGGATATTCTGATCTCTCCTTATTGCTTCCACAATGGGTTCCATTACAAGAGCAAAAAGATCCGGAGATAGAGGACAGGCCTGCCTGGTACCCTCTGAATATTAATTGGAGGGGGATGTGGTGACGGGAGTTTTATATAAGCGATAGGGCTATCATATAACAATTGGAGGCACTTTATAAGTTTAGGGGAGAATCCGACTTCCGATAGAACCGTAAAGAGATATGTCCAGGACGCCGAATCGAAAGCCCTCTCAATATCTAATGCAAGCAGGAGAAGTCGCTTTCGCTGTAGGTTAGTTGTATGAATAATATTTAACGCTCTCCTAATATTATCTGGGGCCTGTCGCGCGGGTATAAAACCAACCTGATCCTGATGGATGAGGTGAGGGAGGATTTTATTGATCCTGTCACAATGGATGTAAAGATTTTGAAGTCAATGTATAAGAGGGATATAGGTCTATAATTTGTGGTGAGATGATCTTTCTTAGGATTAGGGATTACGGTTACATGCGCCACGTAGAACTCAGGGGGCAGCTGTGAGCCATTTAGTAGTGAATTACAGAGGTTTTTATATGTGGTGTCAGCACATCGCTACATTTTTTATAATATATTGCTGTAAGACCATCCGGCCCCGGGGCCTTTCCTCTTTTTAGTTTTTTGAGTGGTGAAACTATTTCCTCCTCAGAGATGTGTAAATGGAGTTGTTGTGCCGCGGACTCAGTCAGGTTAGGTAGATGTAGTGTGTGAAGGAATGACTCCAGTAGTGAGGGGGGTGATTGTGGGGGGAATACAAACTCTGGGGGTATTCATTATAAGTGCTATACATGACATCGGGGTGGGCTGAGATCTGACCCTTAGGGTCTTTTATAGAGGAGATTATATGCAGTGACTCTCTCATTCTGAGCTTACGAGCGGCATCTTATTAGGCTTATTGGCATGGTGATAAAACGCGGCTTTACTCCAAGTTAGCGCCTCTCCGTTCTGGTGGTGAGAATGGCGTCTAATTGTCATTTCATATCTTGTATTTGTGTAGATAAGTATAGGGGTGAAGAGCGCTGATTGGCCAATTCTGACTCCTGCAGTTTCTCCTCCAGTCTGGGCTGTAATTCAGACCTTTCTTCTTCCTGTCGGCCGATAACTTATCACAGAACCGGGAATAGATTTTCTGTGCGCGAGTCACATTGCTCCAAGTGAGGCCTCCTCCGCTGTGTGAGTTTAGGGGAAATTTGTTATATCTTCTCTTATAGCGGTTACATTAGAGATTTGGGCATTTTAGCTCCTGGTGTGGAGTCGATAGCACAATCATATGCCGCCATATAGTAGACGGCCGGTAACTGGTGAGAATTCCCTCCTGTGTGGGGTCTATTTCCCTCCAGAGAAATCACACGTTACATTCCACACATAACACTGTGTAGAGAAGGCGGCGCGGGGTAATTGTGCCAGTAGTGAGGGGCAAATAATGGCGGGAATGTCACTGACTGAGGAGAAGCCTCCATGTAGCGTCTCCACTCTGGAGATCATGTGACCCCTGACTCCTCCCCTCCTGTGACCTCATCACAGGTCCTGTGCACAGAGCAGCCATATATGTGGAGTGCGGCTCTGCAGGTTAGTGATGGGCAGTCCGGCTCTTCTGGCTCCTTTCCCCACTTTTCTCCCTCCTGTCCCTTCACTATAAAGCCTGGGCCTCATTATACAGCTGTACAGGGGTCTAGTGAAGGCTTTTAGCCCTTTCCTCAGACTGTAGCTCCTGGGCACAGGCCCTCACTCCTGTCCCTTCACTATAAAGCCTGGGCCTCATTATACAGCTGTACAGGGGTCTAGTGAAGGCTTTTTAGCCCTTTCCTCAGACTGTAGCTCCTGGGCACAGGCCCTCACTCCTGTCCCTTCACTATAAAGCCTGGGCCTCATTATACAGCTGTACAGGGGTCTAGTGAAGGCTTTTTAGCCCTTTCCTCAGTCTGTAGCTCCTGGGAACAGGCCGTCACTCCTGTCCCTTCACTATAAAGCCTGGGCCTCATTATACAGCTGTACAGGGGTCTAGTGAAGGCTTTTTAGCCCTTTCCTCAGACTGTAGCTCCTGGGCACAGGCCCTCACTCCTGTCCCTTCACTATAAAGCCTGGGCCTCATTATACAGCTGTACAGGGGTCTAGTGAAGGCTTTTTAGCCCTTTCCTCAGACTGTAGCTCCTGGGCACAGGCCCTCACTCCTGTCCCTTCACTATAAAGCCTGAGCCTCATTATACAGCTGTACAGGGGTCTAGTGAAGGCTTTTTAGCCCTTTCCTCAGACTGTAGCTCCTGGGAACAGGCCCTCACTCCTGTCCCTTCACTATAAAGCCTGGGCCTCATTATACAGCTGTACAGGGGTCTAGTGAAGGCTTTTTAGCCCTTTCCTCAGACTGTAGCTCCTGGGAACAGGCCCTCACTCCTGTCCCTTCACTATAAAGCCTGGCCTCACTATACAGCTGTACAGGGGTCTAGTGAAGGCTTTTTTTCCCTTTCCTCAGACTGTAGCTCTTGGGAACAGGCCCTCACTCCTGTCCCTTCACTATAAAGCCTGGGCCTCATTATACAGCTGTACAGGGGTCTAGTGAAGGCTTTTTAGCCCTTTCCTCAGACTGTAGCTCCTGGGAACAGGCCCTCACTCCTGTCCCTTCACTATAAAGCCTGGCCTCATACAGCCGTACAGGGGTCTAGTGAAGGCTTTTTTTCCCTTTCCTCAGACTGTAGCTCTTGGGAACAGGCCCTCACTCCTGTCCCTTCACTATAAAGCCTGGGCCTCATTATACAGCTGTACAGGGGTCTAGTGAAGGCTTTTTAGCCCTTTCCTCAGACTGTAGCTCCTGGGAACAGGCCCTCACTCCTGTCCCTTCACTATAAAGCCTGGGCCTCATTATACAGCTGTACAGGGGTCTAGTGAAGGCTTTTTCGCCCTTTCCTCAGACTGTAGCTCCTGGGCACAGGCCCTCACTCCTGTCCCTTCACTATAAAGCCTGGGCCTCATTATACAGCTGTACAGGGGTCTAGTGAAGGCTTTTTAGCCCTTTCCTCAGACTGTAGCTCCTGGTCACCATGTGATCTCACCATAACCCTAAAAAGATAATTAAGGTGTGTAATCTTGGTCAAAATTATCTCGGTACACAAATCTCCCAGGGTGCCCGAAGTTTTGCATCGCCCCTTTTTCCTTTTTGCAATTATGAAATTGTAAAAAAGTCTATATACATTTTTTATTAATATTTTTGCCTAAAATACAAAGGCCATGTGTCATCTTAGAGGTTCGGCCTTTTAGAGATCATTTCATCTTCATCTTACTACTGCTCACTATAACGGTCATTTTGACCCGGGGCGCCCACACTTTTACATGCCGCTGTCAATGATTCATCCCGCTGGTGCTCAATATTTAATAGGGTCTTACTATTAAACTTAATGAAAAGTTCAGTGAATTCCTTTGAGCTGTTATTACTAGAGATGAGTGAATATCGTCGGAGAAGTTGTTATTGGCTAATATCACTTACCGAATAGCTGCATCGGGACCCCGGATCCCTGGAGCGCTCCCGATAATCAGCTGCATGTGTCGCTCTCCATGCAGGTGCTGTGACTATCACACAGCGCGACACACGCAGCTGATTATCGGGAGCGCTCCAGCACACTGAGTCCTGCACACACTGAGGCCCCTGATCATGTGACCCCTGACTCCTCCCCTCCTGTGACCTCATCACTGGTCCTGTGTGCACAGAGCAGTCATATATGTGGCGGACACTCCTGGATCTTCTGCTTTCTGGGCCGGTTCCTCCTGTGAGTCCTATTAACCCTTTTGCTCCCTGTTTTCTTCTTTCTGACAGGACAATATCTGAATTCGGAGAGTGTGAGAGGAATATAAGCAATGTGGAAGGAAAAAATGACAATTGTACCTTATTTCCTCACAAAAATGTGACTTTAGCCCCAGAATTGGCAGCGTAACAAATCCTTATTTTCCCCACTGTAGTTTGTAGACTCCATATACAGATCCCTTAAGTGCAAAAAGAGCTGAATTCCCCACTTAAGTTATTGCATTTTGGAAATTGCACCCCACTGGGAATTTATCTACAGGTAAAGGTGTGGGGAAGGTGACTTGACGGACAGACGTGACTGGTAGAAGGAGGGGACGGTTTGTGCACTAGTGACAGAGATTGACAGGTTAGAAAGTTAACAGCAGGGAAAGACAGAAAATGGAGTGCAGTACCGTGAAATGACCACAAGATGGCAGGGGAGAGTAGTACAGGACTTAACATCAGCTTAGGGCTTAGGAATCCGCTTAGTCATGGGGGGTGGGAAGATAGGAGCCCGGGTGGGAAATTCCCCTGTGAGAGAGGGGATAAATAGAAGAAGGCGGGGCTCCAGGAGAGTTTAGGCCCGGGAGGAGCTCAGAAAGACGGAGAAAGTGAGAAGGGCTCGGCCAGGGGGACGGACCAAGGAGAGACAGTCAGGGCCCTGACCCGACGGACTGCAGGACAGGCAAGGAGAAGAGGCAGCCAGGGGGGAGACCGTGACTCGATGTACCACAAGACAGACGAGGCCCCGGGGGTATCGATTGGAAGACGATCTCGGGCAGGTGAAGCGCTGGGGGTAGATTGGTCTAGGACAGCCCCCAGTGAAAGATCCGCGAGGTGCGTTACTGTGACTGGAGCTGAAGAATAGGTACCCGGGACTGGCAATACAGTGGTGTAAAAAAGCTGCGGTGCGTGTTTGGTGGTCGTCAGGAGGACGACAAATAAATCCGGAACTGTTACAAGTGGAAACTGTCTCCGTCTCGTCTTTGCCTCGTCTGGAAAGCAGTGGTCCACCCCCCTAGCCCGGCCCCCTACTACAAAGGCACAATTTTGTCTCCATGGGGGTTGTGCTCACAGCCCAACATCGTGCGGCCCTCCAAAGAAATGCCACCCCACACCATTACTGACCACTGCCAAACCGGTCATGCTGAAGGATGTTGCAGGCAGCAGATCGCTCTCCATGGTGTCTCCAGACTCTGTTACGTCTGTCACATGTGCTCAGTGTGAACCTTCTTCCATCTGTGAAGAGCACAGGGCGCCAGTGGCAAATTTGCCAATCCTGGTGTTCTGTGGCAAATGTCAAGCGTCCTATACGGTGTTGGGCTGTGAGTACAACCCCCATCTGTGGACGTCGGGCCCTCAGACCATCCTCATGGAGTCAGTTTCTAACCATTTGTGCAGACACATGAACATTTGTGGCCTGCTGAAGATCATTTTGCAGGGCTCTGGCAGTGCTCCTCCTGTTCCTCCTTGCAAAAAGTTGGAGGTAGTGGTCCTGGTGCTGGGTTGTTGCCCTTATACGGCCCCCTCCACATCTCCTGGTGTACAGGTCTGTCACCTGGTAGCACCTCCAGCCTCTGGACACTACGCTGACAGACACAGCAAACCTTCTTGCCACAGCTCGCATTGATGTGCCATCCTGGATGAGCTGCACTACCTGAGCCACTTGTGTGGGTTGTAGAGTCCGTCTCATATTACCATGAGTGTGAAAGCACAACCAACATTCAAAAGTGACCAAAACATCATCCATAAGCATTGGTACTGAGATGTGGTCTGTGGCCCCCACCTGCAGAACCACTCCTTTATTGAGGGTGTCTTGATAATTGCCAATAATTTCCATCTGTTGTCTATTCCATTTGCACAACAGCATGTGAAATTGATTGTCAATCAGTGTTGCTTCCTAAGTGGACAGTTTGATTTCACAGAAGTTTGATTTACTTGGAGTTATATTCTGTTGTTTAAGTGTTCCCTTTATTTTTTTGAACAGTGTATATAGATATTTTTTTTTTTCTTTACATTGGAGGGTCCAATTCCAGCTATTGCTGTGGGACCTGTGATTTCTATCTACTCCACTGTGTACAGGATAATAGAGTATAATAAAGTAGTTATGGCCGTGACGTAACTAACATTGTGCAGTGACTCTGCTTTCCATATAGTGATGGATGTTTCTTGTTGCTGAAACTGAGATATTTTTTCCACTTTAAACCTTTTTTAAACCCCTCTGATCAGTGCGATCACACAACATACAAGCCTCTGATGGCTCCGGTGATGCCCTGTACTACTGTAGTGCCGTGTATCATCACTGCCTGTCAGTGTAATACTAACGGCCCCATACACATGAGATCAGAGTTGGCTGAACGGTCATTTGGCAGACGGCGATCTCTCCCGACTCCCCCATACACACAAATATTCCAGCTTTCCTGTGGTCTGTATGAGAGAGTCGCCTCCAGACTCCTCTAGAGGAGGATTATCTACAGGAAGAACAAACGGATTATCCTCTGAAATTCAGGATGTCAGATCCTACTCTGCCCTGACATCATCTGTCGGGAGGCCCCCAAATACATTATATGGTCGGCCAAACCCCCCGAAATCAGTGCTTTCATGGAACTTTAGTCTAATGTGTATGGGGGCGTTATAAGGTAACTTATTGGACGCTGCCTCTGGCCCGGCCTAATACACCTTCATACATTGCAGCCCAGACCCCATTATTAGGCATGTAAGTATCGGAGTAACTAGGCCGCCCCATACTATCGAGTACTTGGAGGCGGGGGGCATTCAGCCGGACTCTGTCACACCTTCTTAGATGTCATGTTTGCTTTTCAGGGTTTTTGTTGAAGCCTCATCTGTGCCGTCCCTGCGGTGTACATCTATGTTCTGGGGCCCAAAAAGAATCATTTCTTTTTAATAAATGTTTAACATGTTAAAAATTATACAATGTGTCTTCTGCTTTTTGCTCTTTTTTTCTTCTTACAAGAATTGTTGGAGCCAATTTTCTTTAGAAACATTTTAATATCGGCTTTTTCTGGAGTTTTTCATGTAATATAGGAAAGCCTAAGGCCAGAAATAAACCCCATAAATCACTGTACATGGAGACTTTGGGATCAGATCATTTTTGTCCGTTGTGTTTGTGGAAACAAAAAATCTTTTCTAAAAGCCTCAAACTTCTGTGTGTGACTCAGAGCTGAGATCTAACGTGAGAGAAGATTCCAGTGCGGGGAAGACGGGAAACCTTCATATAGACGGCCGGTGGGGATGGAGGCAGTGACCGACTCTGGCCAAATCTGTCTCTAGAGCCGCAGTAGAAGATGAAGATGTCATCCTCATCATGAAGGAGTTATTTCTCATGTCGCGTGTAATGAATATCTCCTGCAGTATTGCTAATGCCGATTCCAGTGTCGGTAATGAGACGAGAATTAGCGTTATGGAAGATGAGTCTATGAGGAACGTGTTCAGCTGCCGACTCCGAGGAGGAAACTGCTTGTTGTCTGTGGCCTAAATATATAGGTTTTATTAGTAGATGTCAGGGAAGAAAACTAAACCCTGTAAAATAATAAATCTCCTCATATGTTTCCCTTATTATCTCCAGTAATTGTATTATTACACAGGATTCTTATGATGTTACATCGGATCATCTTCTTCTCATTCAGGTCTCTACAATATCGGATCCTCTCAGTGAAGATCTTCTACAGAAGAGAATTTTCCTGATTTACCCATCAAGGATGGATATGGACAGAGACAAGATGGCGGAGAGGATATTACACCTCACCCTAGAGATCCTCTTCCGTCTCACTGGAGAGGTGAGAGATTCTGATGTCGTCACATTACATCATTCTTATCTATGGGAATAACAGATGGACAGAACTGGAGAGGTGAGGACTCTGGAAATGTCTGTAGTGAGATTTATTAATGTGTCTCTCCATAACCAGGATTACACAGTGGTGAAGAAGACCTCTAGTGATCGCTGTCAGGACCCTGTGTCTGAGGGATGGGGAAGACCCCTGAGCCCAATCACGGGGCCTCCACCTCACCCCCTGATCCATGAGGACATCAATGACCAGAAGATCTTAGGCCTCATCTACAAGATGATTGAGCTGCTGACTGGAGAGGTGACACTGCTGGGAATGCTGGGACATTATACAGTAACACTATGAAGGGATCGGGGGATGACGGTATCATTGTATGTGTCAGGTTCCTATAAAGTGTCAGGATGTCGCTGTCTATTTCTCCATGGAGGAGTGGGAGTATTTAGAAGGACACAGAGATCTGTACAAGAACGTCATAATGGAGGTTCCCCAGCCCCTCACATCACCAGGTAATAGACAGGACTAAATACACACGGCCTATAATTATCTGTATGTAGAGAATGAATTCAGTCCCTGTATGTGTTTCCTCCAGATCTATCCAGTAAGAGGACAACACCAGAGAGATGTCCCCGTCCTCTTCTTCCACAGGACTGTAACCAAGAAGATCCCAGTGCTCCTCAGGATCATCAGGTAGATGGAGAGAAGGTGTCAGGAGATCTCCCCTATGATGTGTAGACGGCTGTGAAGGTCTTGTGCTCAGTCTTGTTTTATCCACCAGTATTATATGTTTTATACTTGTGTAATGAGAACGGTGGAGATGGCAGGATTAGAGCTGATCATAGATGGGACTTCTCCATCTGTCGGTGACTTTTACAATATTTGTTTCAGGGTGAAGATCTGACCCATATTAATACTACAGAGACATATGTGAGGGGTGATGAGCGGTGTAAAGAGGAGATTCCCACATATGACTACCCAGGTGAGTAGTAACCACTGAATGCAGAGAAGTCACAGATTCCTCTCAGTCACCGGCTGTGGCTGCTTTATCGGTGGTGTAGTCCGACCGTATTACCATGATCACCATTTTGCCTCTAGACCACAACATTCTGCTCCACCCAAAACTGTTCAAATGACGTTGGGCATTGAAAGCCCTTTTCTATAGAACTTACAACCAATTACATTGTTTTTGGTCCTAAGGAATTCAGATTACTGCACAATCTCTCCTGAAATGGGGAGCAATATTATTTTCTCTAATCTTCTGCTCAGGATCCATAGTAGCTCCAATGGTCCACCATAAATGAGGGCAACTCTGGTTTACTGTTGTGTAATTTGTATTTGTAGTTTCCAGTTAATGAGATTCTCGTGCTCTGGGGCGGGGCTGTGGGTGGGGCTGTGGGTGGGGCTTTATGTGGTGCTCTGATTATATATTCATTTGTATTGGCTTATGACAGGTCGCTGACCCCTCACTGACCTGCCCCCATTATTACATAATACATATAATAGCATTGATTTTATTGGTGATAATGCCTATAATATTGTGGCTATTGTGAGGCTTAGAAAAGAAAAATTGCATCCAGTAAAATGTCACCGGCGATGGCGGCGCCTGCGCAGTAGCCTCTATATCAACTATATCAAATTTTTTTTTCATTAGGAAGTTATAAGAGTTAAAAGTTGACCAGCGATTTCTCATTTTTACAACAAAATTTACAAAACCACTTTTTTTTAGGGACCACCTCACATTTGAAGTGAGGTTGGGGGTCAATATGACAGAAAATACCCAAAAGTGACACCATTCTAAAAACTGCACCCCTCAAGGGGCTCAAAACCACATTCAAGAAGTTTATTAACCCTTCCGGTGCTTCACAGGAATTAATGGAATGTGGAAGGAAAAAATAACCATTTACTTTTCTTTCACAAAATTTTTCCTTAAGACCTATTTTTTTTTTTTACATTTGCAAGGGTAACAGGAGAAAATGGACGATACATTTTGTTTTGCAACTTCTCCTGAGCATGCCAATACCCCATATTTGGGGAAATCTACTGTTTGGGCACACGGCAGGGCTCGAAAGGGAAGGCGCGCCATTTGACTTTTTGAATGTAAAATTTGCTGGAATAATTAGTGGTTGCTATGTTGTGTTTGGAGAGCCCCTGATGTACCTAGACAGTGGAAACCCCCAACAAGTGACCCCATTTTCGAAACTAGACCCTTTAGGGAACTTATCCAGATGTGTATTGAGCACCTTGAACCCACAGGTGCTTCACAGACGTTTATAGCGTAGAGCCGTGGAAATAAAAAAAAAAATTTATCCTAAATTTTTTTAGCTCAATATATATTTTAGTTTGTACTGAGTATGGTGACACCCCATATGTGGGGGTAAACCACTGTTTGGGTGCATGGCAGAGCTCGCAAGGGAAGGAGCGCCATATTAGAGTGCATATTTTGCTGGAATTGTTTGTGGGTGACATGTCACATCGTCAGAGCTCCTGAGGTGCCAGAACATCATAAGCCCCCAAAAGTGACTGCATTTTACCAAATACTTCCCTGAATGAATTCTTCTAGTGGTGCAGTGAGCATACTGACACCACAGCTGTTCCATAGAAAATTATACCATTGGGCAGTAAAGAAAAAATAATTATATTTTTACCACTAAAATGTTGTTTTAACCCCAGATTTTACATTGGAAAATAGGTAGATAGATAAATGGTCACTACACCCATAGATGAATTCGCAGAGGGGTGTCATTTCCAAAATGGAGTCACTTCAGGGGGGATTCTGCTGTTGTGGCACTTTGGAGAGCCGCTAAGTGCCAGAACAACAGAAAAATTGCAAAAATGTCATTGTAGTGCCCAATATATTGTGCCCAGCTTGTGTCTCTGGAGACCTCCCCCCACCTACCCCCGGAAATTGTTAAGTCAGCTCTACTCAAATGTGTCTATCACTAAATAAACCAAATGCTTGAATCTCAAAACAGTTCAAAAACATGGTTCTGTGTGGAAGATTATAAAGCCGTCATGGAGGCATAAGGCTGGCAGTGATGGGCATTGTGGGTAATAATAGCGGGGATCATGCCTCATTCCTCTCTAGGAGCATACACGACATCTTCTCTGGGGGTTCTTTCTTGTTTCAGTTACTGGGATGAGTGCAATAAAATGTCGCTCAGTGAGTCTTCTGACATCTTCACGTTCTAAAGGATTGGCGGGGACAACATTGTCAAAAACAAGATTTTCAGTGACCTTTTCTTAATAATCAAGGAAAGTATCTGCATTTCCGGCTTTTTTGTATAACACAAAAGAATTATATGTGGCCACCTGAAACAAATACATGACTAACTTTTTATACCAGATATATGATTTTCTTGATCCCTGGTATGGCTGTAGAACCTGATCTACAAGGTCCACACCCCATATATTTGTTGTAGTCAATGACAGACACAGGTTTTGGAGTAGTGGATCTCTGTTGGTCTGCAGTGGCCCTTGTGGCATCTGTGTGGATCGAGCTCAGGATAAAAATATCTTTTTTATCCTTATACTTAAGGGCAAGCAGCTCTCCATTGGGTAAAGCCCCTGACTGCCCCTTTCGGTACTTTTTGCTGACCAATGATTGTGGAGACCCCTGATGGTTTTTGCGAATGCTCTCACAAGCCCCTATGTTATGTTCAACCAGACTTTTAAATAGAGGTATACTGGTGTAGTAGTTGTCAACATACAGATTGTAGCCTTTTTGTAAAAATGGAGTTATCAGCTCCCAAACGATTTTTCCAGATGTCCCCAGATAAGTAGGGCGTCTTTGTGGGTTTAGTTGGCCATCTTTCCTCTCATACATGCGAAAAGCTTTCATAATGGGTCCTAGGAAAAACGGCAGAAAACATAGGGGTGGCTTGAACAGGGCGGTTGGACCAATAGGACTGAATGCTCGTTTTTTAACAAGCCCCATAGCTAATGTACTGTAAGTCCTGAAAATGTTTTCATTTCTAGGATATTAGTTGGTCCCATAAATTTGACCTAGCATAATAGGATCGTGGATTCTGGCTGATGAATTGGGATGCATATAAATTTGTAGGAAAATATGCTCTAGCAAGCTATCTGTCATAAATTAAAAAAAAAATTAATTGGTGCAAAATTTTCCACCTCCATATTTATACCAGGAATGGCATTAAAATTATGGATGAATGGAGTAGCCGAATCCGAAGCCTCCCATCTGGGAAATGCTACATCAAGAGGCAAAGCCCCTTGGACATTGGTGTGCGCCAATTCCCGAGCACTAGGGACAGCGCTAGTACTGGGCATTGTTCCCTGAGTTGGAGACATTTCTCCAGAAGCGCTATTTGTCCTTCTTGTTGTACTGGTCCTTGTGTGTGAGAATGGACCAGAATCACTGCTCATTTCTGAGCTATCACTGTCGCTGCTACTAAAGCCCTCAAAATCCACATCGCCATCTGACACTGCACTTTCTTCACTGTCAGAGCATAAAAGCGCATAAGCCTCCTCTGCTCTATAATACTGACCGGCCATTTTATTCATTTTTATTTTTTTTCTGGAAATAGAAAACTCTGACGTGACCAAATTATTGGGGAGACAATTGAGAAAAACCTAACCCTATCTTTAAAATAAACCCTAACTATAGCACTAACCCTAACCTGCCTTATCTGTTTTTCCATGGACAAATGATGGACCTGAGTGGGGACTTGTTTTTGTGAAGTGAGAACTGGTATTACTTTCGCCTACATAACATTGATTTATATTCAATATTTGGGAGGCAGAATGAACAGTTGAACACCGCACACTACTGTTTCATCCAACAAGGTTTTCTATTAGACTGTGGACTGTCATTGTCTTGGTAAATAATTAAGGTTTTTTACATAGCTTGCCATTTTTATGGACAGTTTAAGTAGCAATGTTCAAAAATATAAAACTCAAGGATATTTTATTAAAAAAATTGTTTTTTATCTTAGCAGATGACTGTACCAGGAGATCAGAGGGACAGCTGACATCTTCAATTTTTAAATCTGATAATCTTGAGATCCTACAAGATTCAACTGAAGTGATTGATATTACTCCAGATATATTATCATCCATTCACAGCAAAGATCTGTCATCTGGTCCTATGAAACAGGTCCCATCTTTTGATTCATTACCAACTACTAAGGAAAATCAAAGTCACAAAAGAGGCATTAAAAAACAAACTGCTCCTAAAGCAAAGAAGTCATTTTCATGTTCAGAATGTGGGAAATGATTTAACAAGAAATCTCTTTTTGTTACTCACCAAAGAATTCACACAGGGAAGAAGCCTTTTTCCTGTTCAGAATGTGGGAAATGTTTTAACCATAAAGGGAATCTTGTTAGGCACCAAAGAACTCACACAGGAGAGAAGCCTGTTTGATGTTCAGAATGTGGGAAATATTTTACTCAGAATTCAAGTCTTGTTACACATGAGAGAATTCACACAGCAGAGAAGCCATATTCATGTTAAGAATGTGGGAAATGTTTTAAATGGAAAATAGATCTTGATCGCCATCAAAGAACGCACACAGGGCAGAAGCCTTTTTTCCTGTTCAGAATGTGAGAAATGTTTTAACCGGAAAGCGATTCTTGTTAGACAACAGAGACCTCACACAAAGGAGAAGTCATTTTCATTTTCGTAATGTGGGAAATATTTTACTTGGAAATCAACTGTTAATAAACATCAGAGACGTCACATAGGGGAGAAGCCTTTTTTATGTTCATAGTGTTGGAATAGTTTTAACCAAAATTGAATCTTCTTAAATGGGTTGTCTCTTGTCATTTTTCATGTTTGCTGACAAAGGATAAAACTTAACTTTATTAATTCCAAATGTAAAACTATACCCATAATTCACCCCCTGAAGATTAGTTAATAGGGGACTAATAGAAAAAACATGCACCCCACAGTTGAATACATAGAGTGAGGTGACTCACTGTCCAAGCCTCTCATTTCTACTGGTTTCATCGTCCTCACCAAAGGCGACTCATCAGAAGACTATTTAATATTGACCTACAGTATATTCAAGCGAGACTAGACAAAAAAATTAAAATAATGTATCATGTTATCCGAAACAGTCAGAAAACTAGCCACAAATTTGGCAGATCCCAGACCTCAAACTATATACTGTGTAAGTTTATAAGCCCCTCCAGTGTCAGGAATAGATAGTATGTGACAATACAGTATAATTCTTGTGTTTTCTCCTATAGGGACTGCCCTAGTTTGGTAATGTAACTGCTGATAATTAGTAGTGCAGACAAATTGTCCTAGACTTAACTCTTAATATGTACCACTCAGGGAAAACTTACCTGCTCCAAAGATCATTAGCAGCTTCTAACTAATGGCCATGCTGCGGTCTGTCAGGGAATGAGTGCAATATCGGTATAAAGACTAGGGATATGTGCAGTCATAATGTCTGGGGGATCTGTGCCATTATTTAGTATGAATATGGAAATTATCTCTGAAAGGTAAGTGTTCCCTGAGTGGTATATACGGTATTTTCACATACTATCTATTCCTGACACTGGAGGGGCTTATAAACTTACACAGTATATAGTTTGAGGTCTGGGGTCGCCCAATATGTGGCTAGTTTTCTGACTGTTTTGGTTGACATGATTTTAGGGTTTTCTTCGTCTAGTCCCGCTTGAATATACTTCAGTATTAAATAGTCTCCTGATGAATGAATGAATGATGAATCCAATGAATATATATTTCTCTTAAGTAGTGGCACACGTGACCGCCGGCAGCAGCAGGAAGCCGATGGCTGACACTGCGCGCTACTGAAGAGCAATGAATAGTCACCCCGGTCTCCAATGAACAGTCCCGGTAAGTACTCCAGCAGTTGTGCTCTGCTTGTGAGCAACGCATGACGTCCCTGCCATGTGCTGCTTACAAGCATAAAGCAGTTGCTGACACTGGAGCAGGACGCAGCGTGTGAGCGCCGGGTAGGTAAGTTTAATTTTTTTTTTTTTTAAAGTTTTCTGATGGTGCCATGCATACCAGGATGGGGGTGGGGGCAAATGGGATGGGGCCATGCATATTAATATAGGGATGAGGGCGATCATTCCTGCCAGGATAAGGATGAGTGATCCATGCATACCAGGATAGGGATGAGGGGGCCTTGTGTATCAGGATGGGGGTGAGACAACCATATATACCAGGATAAGGGATACTAAGTACAGAATTGACCACATTTTTTGCTTTAACCCCTTTACTCCCAAGGGTGGTTTGCATGTTAATGCCCGGTCCAATTTTTACAATTCTGACCACTGTCCCTTTATGAGGTAATAACTGGGGAATGCTTCCATTGATCCCAGTGATTCTGACATTGTTTTCTCGTGACATATTGTACTTCATGTTAGTGGTAAAATTTAATTCATATAACTTGCGTTTATTTGTGAAAAAAACAGAAATTTGGCGAAAATTTTGAAAATTTCGCAATTTTCCAACTTTGAATTTTTATGCTCTTAAATCACAGAGATACGGCACTCAACAAACTTAAGTAATATTTCCCACATGTCTACTTTACATCAACACAATTTGGAAACCAAATTTTTTTTTGTTAGGAAGTTATAAGGGTTAAAAGATGACCAGCGATTTCTCATTTTTGCAACACCATTTTATTTTTACGGACCACATCACATTTTAAGTCACTTTGAGGGGTCTATATGATAGAAAATACCTAAAAGTGACACCATTCTAAAAACTGCACCCCTCAAGGTGCTCAAAACCAGATTCAAGAAATTTATTAACCCTTCAGGAGCTTCACAGGAATTTTTTAAATATTTTAAAAAAAATGAACATTTAACTTTTTTCACAAAAAAAATTACTTCAGGTTCAATTTTTTTATTTTAGCAAGGGTAACAGGAGAAATTCAACTGGAAAAGTTATTTTGCAATTTGTCCTGAGTACGCCGATACCTGATATGTGGGGGGAACCACTCTTTTGGCTCATGGCAGAGCTCGGAAGGGAAGGAGCGCCGTTTGACTTTTTTTTTTTGCAAAATTGGCTGGAATTCAGATCGGATGCCATATCAAGTTTGGAAAGCCCCTTATGTGCCTAAACAGTGGAAACTCCCCACAAGTGACCCTATTTTGGAAACTAGACACCCCCAAGGAACTTATCTAGATATGTGGTGAGCACTTTGAACCCCCAAGGGCTTCACATAAGTTTATAACGTACAGCCGTACAGTTAAAAAATAATATTTTTTCCACAAAAATGATCTTTTCACTCCCAATTGTTATTTTCCCAAAAGTAACAGGACCCCAAAAGTTATTGTGCAATTTGTCGTGAGTACGCTGATACCCCATATGTGGGGGTAAGCGGCGCCATTTGACTTTTTTGGCTGGAATTGAGATCAGACGCCATGTTGTGTTTGGAGAGCACCTGATGTGCCTAAACAGTTGAAACCCCCAATTCTAACTCCAACCCTAACCCCAACACACCCCTAACCCTAATCTCAGCCTTAGCCCTAACGGGAAAATGGAAATTGTCACGATCCCACCGCTGCCACCAACATGTGACAATCCCACCGCTGACACCAATATGTCAGCAGGCGGAGGGATGTGACGCACTACCAGCACACGGCTATCACAGGCACAGTGGGGGCTTATCTTAGTTATCCCGCCACTGGCACCATGTGACAAAAATATACAGCAAGCTAATCTTGCCCTAGCAATTTATCGCAGGGGGGTTATTTTGGATGCCCCACCACCGCTAACAACCTTCCAAGAACTGTGGGGATTTATGGATATCCCACTTTCTCAGTTCCACTTTGGAACTCGCAGCTCTTCAGCGCCCCCTTACCCTCAGGTCAGTCAGGGAACTGCACCTATGATAATTAGTCGTCGGATGGGCTGCTTGGTGTGCACAGGCAATTAGACTACTGCAGTAAGGGAATTATCAAAGAGTTAATTAAGAGGGTCTGTAGCAAACCCCCAAATTAGAAGCGATGATCTAAAAAAGCACATAGTTCGTTTCTTAGAGCATGAAGGCAGACTGATAATTTTATGATTTATTCCCCAAAGTGGGCAGTGATTACATAGATAAAAAGTTGTTACAAAGGTGAGACATTAAATATGTACAAGGCAAATATAAAATAACAGGGATGATAGCAGAAAGTACACTTACATGTGCTTAGTTGGTATTAGGCAAACAATGTGCTAGGGGGAGGGGCAGCCAGCCAGCCACACATCCCCAGACATCTGCAGGTCTTTGCAGCATGAAAACTCCAGCTTAACTGAAGAATTTTAAGGGAGGAATATCTTATAGCCTAGGGTCGGTTACATCACGAAAGGAGCAGTCTGGAGAAGTTCAGCCCCCCTTTCTGCAAGTTGCAATTCAGCTGTAAAACTTATAATAACTATATCTTAACGAGGGAAGCTCGTATAAACTCACTGATGGTCTCATTTTTCTCAGTTTATCGAATCCAGTAAAACAACACCAAGCATGCCATGATATGGATACTCCATTTGGGAATAATCCATATCTCAGTTTCGGGAGGTTTTAGAACTTTGCAAGATCCACCGTAGCGAAGCCGGGTCTGCGCAGATCACAGAAATGTCTGTATAATTTTTCTGCCGCGACCGGAGCCCGTGCTAGCTTAGTTTAATATCTCTCATAATTTTATTCAGCCACATGTCTCAAACAAAGAAATGCTCTCCACTCCAGCTTAATTAACACTCCTTTCACTTAGCTGTGACAGGCCGATTTTCATCTGTGTGGAGCAAGGGAAGATTCTAGTGTTCCAGAACATCATATCTTACAGTAATATCTCACATAACATTACAGAAATAAATAAATTTTTAATTTTATTATTTTTCCCTAACTAAGGGGGTGATAAAAGGGGGTTTGATTTACTATATATGCCGGGTTTTTATGTTTGGCAGCTGTCGCACGCTAAAAGACGCTTTTTATTGTAAAAATAGTTTTTGCATCACCACATTTTGAGAGCTATAATTTTTCCATATTTTGACCGACCGAGTCATGTAACATAGTAACATAGTTATTAAGGTTGAAGGAAGACTTTAAGTCCATCTAGTTCAACCCATATCCTATCCTAACTTGCCCTAACATGTTGATCCAGAGGAAGGCAAAAAAAACCCATGTGGCAAACAGTAAGCTTCACATTGGGGAAAAAAATTCCTTCCCGACTCCACATACAGCAATCAGACTAGATCCCTGGATCAACACAATATTAAGGAAATTAGTGTATATACCCTGTAATATTATACTTTTCAAGAAAGGCATCCAGTCCCTTCTTAAATTTTAGTAGGGAATCACTCATTACAGCATCATATGGCAGAGAGTTCCATAGTCTCACTGCTCTTACAGTAAAGAATCCGCGTCTGTGAGTATGCTTAAACCTTTCCTCCAGACGCACAGGATGCCCCCTTGTCCCCGTCACAGGTCTAAGAGTAAAAAGATCATTAGAAAAGTCTTTGTACTGTCCCCGCATATATTTATACATTGTAGTAAGATCACCCCTAAGCCTTCGATTCTCCAAACTAAATAACCCCAAGTGTAATAACCTGTCTTGGTATTGCAGACCCCCTAGTTCCCTAATAACCTTGGTCGTTCTTCTCTGCACCCGCTCCAGTTCAGCTATGTCTTTCTTATACACCGGAGACCAGAGCTGTACACAGTATTCTAAGTGTGGTCGCACTAGTGACTTATATAGAGGTAAAATTATGTTCTCCTCATGAGCATCTATGCCTCTTTTAATGCATCCCATTATTTTATTAGCCTTTGCAGCAGCTGCCTGACACTGGCCTCTAAATGTGAGTTTGTCATCCACCCATACACCCAGGTCGTTTTCAGTGACAGGTTTGCCCAGTGTTTTACAATTAAGCACATAATTATACATCTTATTCATTCTACCCAAGTGCATGACCTTACATTTATCCCCATTAAAGCTCATTTGCCATTTATCAGCCCAAGCTTCTAGTTTACATAAATCTTCCTGTACTATAAAATTATCCTCCTCTGTATTGATTACCCTGCAGAGTTTAGTGTCATCTGCAAATATTGAAATTCTACTCTCTAAGCCCCCTACAAGGTCATTAATAAATAAGTTAAAAAGAAGCAGGCCCAAAACTGACCCCTGTGGTACCCCACTGCTAACCGTGACCCAGTCCGAGTGTGCTCCATTAATAACCACCCTTTGTTTCCTATCCCTGAGCCAGCTCTTAACCCACCTACACATATTTTCATTTTATGTATCAACCTTTTGTATGGCACCGTATCAAAAGCTTTTGAAAAGTCCATGTACACCACGTCCACTGCATTCCCTTGGTCCAGTCCGGAACTTACCTCTTTATAAAAGCTTATCAGATTAGTCTGACAGGAACGGTCCCTTGTAAAGCCAAGTTGATATTGGGTCATGAGGTTATTCTTCTCCAGATACTCCAGTATAGTATCTCTTAGAAAACCCTCCAGGATTTTACCCACAGTTGAGGTTAAACTCACTGGCCTATAATTTCCAAGTTCAGTTTTTGTCCCCTTTTTGAATATTGGCACCACATTTGCTATACGCCAGTCCTGTGATACAGACCCTGTTATTATGGAATCCTTAAAGATTAAAAATAATGGTCTATCTATGACTGTGCTTAATTCCTGCAGTAATCGGGGGTGTATCCCATCCGTGCACGGGGATTTGTCAATTTTACTGATTTTTAGACGCCGCCGTACTTCCTGCTGGGTTAAGCAGGTGACATTTAATGGAGAATTTTTATCCTTGATCATGTTATCCGTCATGGGATTTTCTTGAGTAAATACTGTTGAAAAAGTCATTTAGCATATTGACTTTTTCCTCATCCTCATCCACTATTTCACCCAGACTATTTTAAAGGGGACCAACACTATCATTTTTTAGCTTCTTACTATTTATGTAGTTAAGGAATATTTTGGGATTATTTTTACTTTCTCTGGCAATGAGTTGCTCTGTCTCAATCTTTGCTGTCTTGATTTGCTTTTTACAGAATTTATTTAATCTTCTGTATTTAGTTAATGCCTCATCATTACCTACTTGCTTTAATTCTCTAAATGCTTTATTTTTGTCTCTTATTGCGCCCCCTACAGCTCTATTTAGCCATAGTGGTCTCCTCCTATTTCTTGCATGTTTATTCCCATATGGTATACCTTCGGCTTGGGACAGATCATAGAATCCCACGGTTTGCAGTATCACCTCTATGCCGATGACACGCAGATCTACCTATCTGGACCCAACGTCGCCTCCTTATTGAATGAAATCCCACAATGTCTGTCTGCTCTCTCAGCCTTCTCTGCTCGCTTTCTCAAACTGAACATGGACAAAACAGAATTCATCATCTTTCCCCCATCTCGCTCAACCCCTCCACCAGACCTATCCATCAATGTCAAAGACTGCTCTCTTTCCCCAGTCCCGTACGCTCGGTGCCTTGGGGTGATCCTCGACTCTGCGCTCTCTTTCAAGCCACATATCCCAGCCCTCGCCTCCTCCTGCCGCCTCAAACTCAAAAATATTGCCCAGATCCGCTCATTCCTCAACCACAAAAACACTAGTGCATGCTCTTATCATCTCCTGCCTCAACTACTGCAACCTCCTACTCTCTGGCCTCCCCTCTAGCACTCTGTCTCCGCTCCTGTCCATCCTACACTCTGCTGCCTGACTAATCCACCTGTCTCCCCGCTATTCCCCAGCCTCCCCCCTATGCCAGGCCCTTCACTGGCTTCCTATCGCCCAGAGGCTCCAATTCAAAACCCTAACCGTGACATACAAAGCCATCCACAACCTGTCTCCTCCATACATCTGTGACATGGTCTCTAGGTACCTACCCGCACGCAACCTTCGATCATCTCAAGATCTCCTTCTTTACTAACCCCTTATCTCTTCTTCCCACAACCGCATACAAGACTTCTCCCGTGCTTCCCCCATACTCTGGAACTCCCTGCCGCAACACATCAGACTCTGACCATCAACGGAAACCTTCAAGAAGAACCTGAAGACCTACCTGTTCCAACAAGCCTACAGCCTGCAATGATCCTCGGTCTACTGAACCACAGCACGACCTGCTCTACCCTCTCCTACTGTATCCTCATCCATCCCTGTAGACTGTGAGCCCTCGTGGGTCCCCTCTCCTTATGTACTTGTGTGTCCCTTGTCTTGCACATGTTTGCTATACTTGTCTATATTTCCTCTTTTTACATGTAAAGCACCATGGAATAAATGCATAATAATAATAATATGGTATATATTGTGCACAGGTCCTATTCAGGATGCTAATAAATGTCTCCCATTTTCTTTGTGTATTTTTATGTCTCAGGATATCGTCCCAGTTAATTGCACTTAGATCATCTCTCATCCGTTGGAAATTTGCCTTCCTGAAGTTTAGTGTCCTTGTAACCCCTCTACTACACATCTTATTAAGGCTATGTGCCCACGTAGCGATTTTTAAGCGTTTTTGCCTCGATTTTCGGCGCAAAAACGTTTAAAAATCGTGTACAGAACGCCCCCCATGCATTCCTATGGCATTCCGCACATGCTGTGCAAATGCTGCTCTTTTTTCCGCTGCGGAATCGCATCGCGGAAAAAATCGCAGCATGCTCATTCTTTTGTGCGGAATTTCAAAGAATTGCCACGATTCCGCACCCATAGGAATGCATGAGAACCGCTTACTTCCCGCATGTGGCTATGCCCACCATGCGGGAAGTTAAGCATCTCATGTGCAGTTGGTACCCACGGTGTGGAGGAGAGGAAACTGTCCTCCAGGCCCTGGGTACCATACCCCTGTAAAAAAAAGAATAAAAAATCGGGGTATATTTACCTTCCGATGTCCCGCGCTGCATTCCCGGCCTCAGCGTTCCCAGTAATGCCTTGCGGCAAGGCCCTGTACTGATGTAGTCTCGCGTGACTCTAGCGGTCTCGCGAGATCGCTATAGCAACGCGAGACTACGTCATCACAGGTCTCGCAAGGCATTACTGGGAACGCTGAGGCCCGGGATGGCAGCGCGGGACGCCGGAAAGTAAATATACCCCGATTTTTTTATTTTTTTTTAGCATTTTAACATCCTATCTTTTACTATTGATGCCGAATAGGCGGCCTCAATAGTAAAAACCTGGTCACACTTGTCAAACACTATGTTTGACGAGTGTGACCAACCTGTCAATCACTTTCCAAGCGATGCTTCAAATCGCTTGGAAAGTGCTTGAATATCGCACACGAAAATCGCGATCATAATCGCGGTGAAATCGCGCGGAAAAAAACGCGATTTCTGGGACGGAGTCCGGTTTTTAGTGAGCGTTTTAAAACGCTACGTGTGCCCACAGCCTAAAGGAAACATGAAAACTTATTATTTTGTGATCACTATTACCCCAGTGACCCCCAACCCTTACATTTGATCTGCGGTCTGGCCTGTGGGGTAATATTAGGTCTAGCAGTGCCCCCCCTCTTGTTGGGTCCTGAACCAGTTGTGAAAGGTAATTGTCTCTCATAGTTGTCAGACACCTATCACCTTTGCTGGAACTGCAGGTTTCGGTTCCCCAATGTATTTCAGGGTAGTTGAAGTCCCCCATAATAATGACTTCTCCTTGAGTCGCTGCTTCATCTATTTGCTTTATGAGGATATTCTCTGTTGCTTCCATCATTTTTGGAGACTTATAACAAACCCCTATCACTAATTTACTATTTTTCCCCCTCCCCTTATCTCCACCCACCGATTCCTGCCCTAAAAGGCATCTGCCCAGGTGATGAGTCGCCACATCTTTTCTTCCCTGTTTTGGCCCACTGCTATGATGCACAGTGGCTGTGGATAACGTGGGTTGCAGCGCTTTAACATTACGTGGCTGCTGAGCTGTCCGGGTCTATAGCCCATGTGGACACTTGGGCACCATGGCCGGGTCTGACCTAACTTTCTAGAAACTCCTGTCTTACCACCCGGCAGCCCCTCCTACACTTCACCTTCTATAACCATCCTATCAACTATACCTAACAGAGCACACTAGTATGCCTCCATCTAGTGGTCCACAAATGAACTACACTTGCCCTTGTATATCATCAACATGTAAGGAAAAAGCCAGACAACACTGCCAAAACTACTGCCGATATAAAGCTGTCATATCCATATTGCTGATAGAGGCTGAACCCCGTGATCTCGGGTGCTGGAACAGAAGACACAGTATATAAATCCACATGGAAGAAAAGAAGACCATAGCACTCACCGATCCAGGTGAAAAAGTCTGCTTTATTTAGCAATCTACATGAAAACTTCATGGCCAGGAGGCTGGAGGGAGGAGTGAGCAAAATCTGACGACGTGCCTACTAGCACTTCAACGGGTCAGTGAGTAGAAGAATGTGACGTGGGAAATTATACCTTGCCACCTTTTTGCTCCTCCTTCTGCAGCTGCTGCCATAATGACATGAAATACATAGACATTTAAAAACAATTAAAACCAAGTCACGAACGTGAAAACACAGAAATTCACAGAAATGTGTAGGGAAAAATCTTTTACACTATAATGTAGTTCATCAGATTCCATATATATACATTTATCTGCAAAACTATTTTACTATAAATCTTTATCACTGTCTTGCACACTGAATGGATAATCAAATTAGATATTAAATTAAACATTAATAACATGTAACCTAATTATACAAAAATTATGCGATCTAAATATAGCGATAATAATTAAAGAACAGACATGTGATGACTAAAATATACTCAATGATATATCATATATGTTCTTAGTTATGGATACATGCCCTAATATTAATTATTATATTTAATCTTCCCTGTAAATAATCTTCACATGATTATAATATTATCTACCATCTATACAAGCAAAATATTACTAAGGATACCGCAAACGATAAGTGACTATTATCAGGGAAAATTTGCTACAGAAAAATGGACATGTCCACCCTATCATTAAATCCTGTGGGGCCCATTGCATTAGTCTGCATAATCCACCTAGCCTCACGTCTTAGTAGAAGTTAGTGTAGGTCTCCCCCCTGTGGGGGCAAATCCACTTTCTCCAAACCCGCAAATGCCAGAACATTCGGGTCCCCTGCATGTGCCTCTCTGACATGATGAATCAACCTCGGTACACCCTTATTCGACATGATAGATTTATAATGTTCCCTAAAACGGACATATAGTGACCGTGTGGTCTTCCCTATATAAAAGTATTTGCACGGGCAGAGCACTACATAAACGACATCATTCGTTTTACATGAGATAAACTCTGCAACAGAATGGCTTACAGCTCCCATGCGAATAATTTGGTCCGTTAAATGGAATTTGCAATAAGGGCAATGGCCACACTTATGGTTTCATTTCGTTATGCCGGTGTGTAACCAATTCACACTATGCATCCCAATGCGATTTTTTACCAAGATGTCCCTTAATCTGGTGCTTCTACATGAAATAAGAGGTCCCCTTGCTACAATCTCAGCTGGTTCTTTGTCCCTTTCCCTTAGTTTACCCTTGTATATAAGAACTGTATACTAAGGTGTCCTCTCTAATGTCCCCAAAAGAAAGCACCTTAGGCCTGTTTCACACTTCAGTTTTCTGTGTCAGTTAAAATCCGCCAAAAAGGCGGAAAAGCAGATCCGTTCCTAACTGATGTGAACGTATGCTACCGGATCCATTTTTTTGACGGATCCGTCGAATGACCAATTTTGCACTGCGTTCCAAATTATTATGCAAATTGAATTTAAGTGTCATAAAGATGTAATTTTTTGTTTTTCAAATAAACTCATAGATGGTATTGTGTATCAGGGCTCTTTGGATCACTGAAATCAATCTCAAATTCCTGTGATAATTAGTTTACCAGGTGAGCCCAATTAAAGGAAAACTACTTAAGAATGATGTTCCACATTATTAAGCAGGGCACAGGTTTCAAGGAATTTAGGAAAGAAAAAGGATCTCTCTGCTGCTGAAAAGCATCAAATAGTGCAATGCCTTGGTCAAGAGATGAAAACATTAGATATTTCCCAAAAATTTAAACGTGACCATCGTACTGTTAAGAGATTTGTGGTTGATTCTGAGCACAGACATGTTTGTGCTGATAAAGGCAGAATGAGGAAGGTTTCTGCCAGGCAAGTTCATTGGATTAAGAGAGCAGCTGCTAAAAAGCCATTACAAACCAGCAAACAGATATTTAAAGCTGCTGGTGCCTCTGGAGTCCCTCGATCCTCATGGTGTAGGATCCTTCAAAGGCTTGCTGTGGTGCATAAACCTACTATTCGGCCACCCCTAAAAAGTGTTCACAAGCAGATATTGTAGCAGTGGGTCCAGACATACATGAAGACTATTTTTCATACAGTCTTGTTTACTGATGAGTGTCGAGCAACCCTGGATGGTCCAGATGGATTGTTGGTGGATGGCCACTATGTCCCAACAAGGCTGCGACTTCTGCAAGGAGGAGGAGGAGTCATGTTTTGGGCCGGAATCATGGGGAAACAGCTGGTAGGGCTCTTTAAGGTTCCTGAAGGTGTGAAAATGACCTCTGCAAAGTATATAGAGTTTCTGACTGACAGCTGTCTTCCATGGTATAAGAAGCAGAAATGTGCCTTCAGGAGCAAAATCCTCTTCATGCATGACAATGCACCATGTCATGCTGCAAAGAAGACCTCTGAGTCATTGGCTGCTATGGGCATAAAAGGAGATAAACTCATGGTGTGGCCACCATCTTCCCCTGACCTCAACCCTGTAGAGAACCTTTGGAGTATCATCAAGCAAAAGATCTATGAGGGTGGGAGGCCGGTCACATCAAGACAGCAGCTCTGGGAGACTATTCTGACTTCATGCAAAGAAATCCAAGCAGAAACTCTCCAAAAACTCCCAAGTTCAATGGATGGAGAATTGTGAAGGTGATGTCACAGAAGGGTTCCTCTGTTACCATGTAACTTGGCCTGTTAGGATGTTTTGGAGTTAAATATCCATTTTGTTCAGTGAATGTGACCTCCTAATGCTGCAAATTCCACAAATGAACATTTTCAGTTCTTTAAAACATATCAAATGTTTAGAAATTCTACTGTGCATACTAATTTGGAACAGTGCAATTTGAGTTTTTATTCATTTTGGAGATTATACTGTTATCATTGGGAGGTTTCTGCAATAAAACTTGATGTATACTCTAACGGGTGATGACTTTTATTAGAATGACTGTCATTTGTACCGACTATTTAGAAAATCATAGAAAAATATCATTTGCATAATAATTTGGAACACAGTGTAAAGGAACCGCTGCCCGGGGGGGGGGGGAGAGAAGGGAGAGAGAGAGAAATGATTTCAGGGTTAAATTTCCTCCTGACTTCATTCCTCCAGGCATGCGCTGTATAAAAATGCGGATCCTTCAGTTAAAAAAACATTGCAAGGTCCGTCCAGGCATCTCGGCGGATGCAAAAAAATTGACGGATCTGCAAAAAAACGGATCCAACGGATGGCCATCCATCAAGATCTGCCAGTAATGCAAGTCAATGGGGAAAAAAACGGATCCGCCCAAAAAAAGCTAATTTCATCCTACAACAGGACAATGTCCCAAAGCACACCTCCAAATTATGCAAGAATTATTTAAGGAAGAAGCCGGCAGCTGGCATTCTATCTGTAATGGAGTGGCCAGCGCCGTCACCAGATCTCAACCCCATTGAGCTGTTGTGGGAGCAGCTTGACCGTATGGTACGCAAAACGTGTCCATCAAGCCAAACCAACTTGTGGGAGGGGCTTCTGGAAGCATGGGGTGAAATTTCTCCAGATTACCTCAGCAAATTAACTGCTAGAATGCCAAAGGTCTGCAATGCTGGAATTGCTGCAAAGGGGGCATTCTTTGACGAAAGCAAAATTTGAAGGAGAAAAATATTATTTCAAATAAAAATCTTTTTTTTTGTGCCTTGTCAATGTCTGGACTAGATTTTAAATTCATTTGGCAATTCATTTAATTAATAAAAGTATGAGTTTTCATGGAAAACAGAAAATTGTCTGGGTGACCCTAAAATTTTGAACGGTAGTGTAAGTGATAATACAAGAATGCTGTGGTATTTGAGTATACTGTGTGGCCGAGACCAGTTTGTGACATGCGTTCCACCATATCATTAGATGTGGAACGCATTATACACTCCACCATATTACCACTAGTGGTCCAGGCTGAAGTATATGTGGGTCTATATTTGGTGTGCGGCTCCTTCCGGTCCCGAGTGGAGTTCAGTGCGTTTCATTGTACGAGCGCATCTGGCTCATAGTACGCATGTACTGGTGCATTACTTCCAGGTCGTGGAAGAACCAGTATTTCTGGTCCAGAAGGTGTGACCGGTGCATGGTATCCGGTCTCGCGGAGACTTGGGTCTATAAAATGAGAGCCACCATTATAATAGAGTCCACACATTGGCAGAAATTCTTCTAAAAGGTCAGTGTAATTGGTAGCTGATTCGAGCCCATCACCCTTTGAAATCCCCTGATGAACCCCTGTATCCATCCAAGAGAGGGAGGAAACGCGTCTGGATGGGATGCATGCATCTAGAAGCTAAGTTATAACCTCTATGTTGATACATGCTGTTGAACTTGCCTGAAGGCTCAGTGAGAGCTACTCAATGGTAGAACTAAGAAATATCTCTGATGTGTCATTGAGACATAAAGCACCCTAATATTGGATGTGGGGTGCACCTTTTTTTTAGACATTTATTAAGGGTTAAGACATCCTGAACCTTATACATGTAAAATACTTCTTATGTGTCATTGTGACATCTCTACCTTTAACATGTGATTGGGAGTGTATCCTCATGTGAGGTGATTTATTAAGCGATATTATACCCCGGATATATTCAAATCTATTATATGTCATTGAGACATGATCTACTCTAACATTTCATTTGGAGTGTATTTTCTTGGGAGGTGGTCTATACATATAGTTTTGTGCTCACCCTAGAGGTATTGAAGACACAATATATACACAATATATATTAATATATGGTCATTTGAGTAAAATACTATACCCAAGCACTGGAGACATATTTGTTATCAATACATTACATCTACAGTAGGTTCAACACTTGGATAAAGCACTTAAGCACTTTATAGGTGACAGTGATGGCTTGGTGAGGGATTTCCTTATAGGGTCAGACAGGGTCAGTGGACATTGAGCGGAGGCACCAGAACGCTTTCCCCTCGGGTTCCAAACTCCGCTGCCAGGTAGGGAAATGGTGTATTGTGGATCTGTTCATTTTTTCTCATTAATGTGCACTCTGCACCCCATCTTGACTGAAAAAAAAGTAGACATTTTTGCAAATTTATTAAAAAAGAAAAAACAAAATATCACATGGTAATAAGTATTCAGACCCTTTGCTCAGACACTCATATGTAAGTCCCATGCTGTCCATTTCCTTGTGATCCTCCTTCAGATGTTTCTACTCCTTCATTAGAGTCCAGCTGTGTGTAATTAAACTGATAGGACTTGATTTGTAAAGGCGCACACCTGTCTATATAAGACCTCACAACTTACAGTGCATGTCAGACCAAATGAGAATCATGAGGTCATATGAACTATCCAAGGAGCTCAGAGACAGAATTGTGGAAAGGCACAGATCTGGCCAAGGTTACAAAAGAATTTTTTCAGTACTCAAGGTTCCTAAGAGCACAGTGGCCTCCATAATCCTTACATGGAAGAAGTTTGCGACCACCAGAGGTCTTCCTAGACTTCCTAGCCATGTGTCTTTGCTCAAACCATTCAGTGAGAACCTGTTTCCTGGAAGAACTCAACCACCTCCTCCACCACAAAAAGGTTTATGGTGAAGAATACTTTGTGGATACAATTCTGAGCTCTAGAAGACTTAGAGAAAGATTACAATATTTGGTGTACTGGAGGGGTTACAGACCATAAGATAATTCATGGGAGCCAGGATACAATGTTTATGCACCCATGCTTACAAAAGCCTTTCATTGGAGACATCTGAAGAAGCCAGCTACATCTTGGAAGGAGGTGGACTACTGTCAGAATCCGAACCCAACAGCTCTTGTGCATTACGTGGCAGCTTTTCCTTTTGAGCTATTCAGCTCGTTGGACAGTTCCTTGCTAACCAAGGTACTAGAACCTGTGTTGTTCCTGATTGTTTCCACTTTGTAATCCCTTAAATTGAACTCCCTACTTAAATCTGGCATTGCACTTCCTTCCTTGCGTGATTATTGAGCCTCACCCAAACTATACTGCTGCTCCCGTGTACCGACCTCTGGGTGATTCCTGACTACGCAACCTGCCAGTGGTGCCCCTAGTGGTTGCAATACCACTACTCCAACCCAAGTCATAACACTCATTAATATCCATGCAGTGAAGGGCTTCTTTTGAATCTTGAAAAACGTGCACAGTAGCTCCAGCTACCACCCTTAACTCAACATCATATTTCATCTCTCAGATGTTTTTGATATCAAAGAATGTGGCTCTTTATTTCTAAACTTCTATAGAATAATCTGGAAAGATGGAGACTTTGGATCCCTTAATCGTTAGATCTGAGTGATCTGTTGCCTGTCGCAGTATCATACCTCTGTCCCAGTAGTGTAAAATTTTAGCCAGCGCAGGTCTTGGTGGAATCCCAGGAGGAAGAGGACATGTCGGCACTCTATGAGGTCGTTCTACAGCCTACAAGGGGAGAAGATAAGGTATTAGGCCTGATTATTAATTTCAGCAAGTTTTCAAAAACAAAGAAAAACTATTGCCTGTAGCCAAGCCATCAGATACAATCAGATATGTTCCAACCGAATAGCCAAACACCTTGGTGACCTCGGAAATCTTTTGTAAATGCTGGCCCAGACGACGATACCTCATGCAGGGCTGATTGCTGCAGTGCCATGCTACAGTGTGTACTGTGGGTGAATTGAGGCCACTTTCCTGATATCTGTTCCTGTTTGGCAGATTTTGAGGCCATTAGAAGGTGTTGTGCATGCGTTTGCTTTTGCCTCCCATAGACTGAATAAATAGGCGATAGTAATCCGAACATTGAAATATTCGCTCATCTCTAATCCTAATTATCAATGTATATTGTAAACTATTACTAGAGTTGAGCGATACCGTCCGATACTTCAAAGTATCGGATCGGAATGGATCGGCCGATCTTAAAAAAAAGTATCGGTATCGCCGATTCCGATACCGGAAGTCCCATTCAAGTCTATGGGACTTCCAGTATCGGAATAAGAAAAACCCTGTTTTTCCCTTGTACAGCCTCTCTGGGGTCTGTACGGGCCTTTCGGGGGGCTGTGCCGGCCTGCCAGGGGGTCTGTGCAGGCTCCGGTGGTCTGTGCCGGCTTGCCGGGGGGCTGTGCCGGCCTGCCGGGGGGGCTGTGCAGGCTCCGGTGGGCTGTTCCGGCCTGCCGGGGGGCTGTGCAGGCTCCGGTGGGCTGTGCCGGCCTGCCGGGGGGCTGTGCCGGCCTGCCGGTGGTCTGTGCAGGCTCCGGTGGGCTGTGCCGGCCTGCCGGGGGGCTATGCCGGCCTGCCGGGGGGCTGTGCAGGCTTCGGGGGTCTGTGCAGGCATCGTCCGATGGGACTACAAGTCCCATCGGGCGATACCTGCTACCATGACAGTGATTGACACATTAGCCAATGATGGGACAGTAGTAGTCCCATCATCCGGCTAATGTGTTGAATGTAAAAAAAAAAAAAAAAAATTACATGCTACATACATGCTACATTCATACTACATACATGCTACATTCATACTACATATATACTACATGCAACATACATACTACATATATACTACATGCATGCAATATGCATACTACATATATACTACATGCATGCAACATGCATACTACATATATACTACATGCTACATACATACTACATATATGCTACATATATACTACATGCATGCTACATACATACTGCATGCTACATACATACTACATGCTACATACATACTACATATATACTACATGCATGCTACATACATACTACATGCTACATACATACCACATACATACTACATATATACTACATGCATGCTACATACATACTACATGCTACATACATACCACATACATACTACATATATACTACATGCATGCTACATACATACTGCATGCTACATGCATGCTACATACATACTACATACATACTACATGCTACATACATACCACATATATACTACATACATACTACATACAATACATTCATACAATACATACATAGACATACAGTACATATAACATAGAGTAACATACTTACCAATACTTGTCACATTGTTCCCCGAAGCCATTGTCTTTTAAAGGAATAAATATTAACATAACAAACCACAAAAATACTCACCCACGATCCGAAGCAGTCCACGAGTGTGTCCCACGACGATCTTGGGTAGAGAACTGCAGCATCAGCTGATGCCGCCGTTCTCTACGGGCTGCAGGAATCCAATGACTGAAGGTAGGTATCCTTCCGCACTGTATTCCTCCGCCACTTAAAAAAAAAAAAAGTCCCTAGTCTCACTTTATGCCATTGCTGCGTGGGAAATTCCCACACAGCAATGGCATAAAGTGAGACTAGGGACTTTTTTTTTTTAAGTGGCGGAGGAATACAGTGCGGAAGGATACCTACCTTCCGTCATTGGATTCCTGCAGCCCGTAGAGAACGGCGGCATCAGCTAATGCTGCAGTTCTCTACCCAAGATCATCGTGGGACACACTCGTGGACTGCTTCGGATCGTGGGTGAGTATTTTTGTGGTTTGTTATGTTAATATTTATTCCTTTAAAAGACAATGGCTTCGGGGAACAATGTGACAAGTATTGGTAAGTATGTTACTCTATGTTATATGTACTGTATGTCTATGTATGTATTGTATGAATGTATTGTATGTAGTATGTATGTAGTATATATGTGGTATGTATGTAGCATGTAGTATGTATGTAGTATGTATGTAGCATGCATGTAGCATGCAGTATGTATGTAGCATGCATGTAGTATATATGTAGTATGTATGTGGTATGTATGTAGCATGTAGTATGTATGTAGCATGCATGTAGTATGTATGTAGTATGTATGTAGCATGCATGTAGCATGTATGTAGCATGTAGTATATATGTAGCATGTAGTATGTATGTAGCATGCATGTAGTATATATGTAGTAGTATGTATGTAGCATGTAGTATGTATGTAGCATGCATGTAGTATGTATGTAGTATGTATGTAGTATGTATGTAGCATGCATGTAGTATGTATGTAGCATGCATGTAGTATGTATGTAGTATGTATGTAGTATATATGTAGTATATATGTAGTATGTATGTAGCATGTAGTATGTATGTAGCATGCATGTAGTATGTATGTAGTATGTATGTAGTATGTATGTGGTATGTATGTAGCATGTAGTATGTATGTAGCATGCATGTAGTATATGTGTTATGTATGTAGCATGCATGTAGTATGTATGTAGTATGCATGTAGTATGTATGTAGTATATATGTGGTATGTATGTAGTATGTATGTAGCATGCAGTATGTATGTAGCATGCATGTAGTATATATGTAGTATGTATGTAGTATGTATGTAGCATGCATGTAGTATGTATGTAGCATGCATGTAGTATGTATGTAGCATGCATGTAGTATGTATGTAGTATATATGTAGTATGTATGTAGCATGTAGTATGTATGTAGTATGTATGTAGCATGTAGTATATATGTAGTATGTATGTAGTATGTATGTAGCATGTATGTAGTATGTATGTAGTATGTATGTAGCATGTATGTAGTATGTATGTAGCATGTAGTATGTATGTAGCATGCATGTAGTATATATGTTATGTATGTAGCATGCATGTAGTATGTATGTAGTATGTATGTAGCATGCATGTAGTATGTATGTAGTATGTATGTAGTATTTTTTTTTTTTTTTTTTTAACATTTAACACATTAGCCGGATGATGGGACTACTACTGTCCCATCATTGGCTAATGTGTCAATCACTGTCATGGTAGCAGGCATCGCCAGATGGGACTTATAGTCCCCTCGGACGATGCTTGCACAGACCCCCGGACATTAGCACAGCCCCCCGGCAGGCCGGCACAGCCCCCCGGCAGGCCGGTACAGACCCCCACAGGGTGCACAGACCACCGTCAGGCCGGCACAGCCCCCCGGCAGGCCGGTACAGACCCCGGGCAGTCCACACAGCCCCCCGGCAGGCTGGCAGAGACCCCCGGAAGGCCCGAAATGACGGCGCATCATGATGCGCACACACCGCGCATCATGATGACGTCAGGCTGTCAATCAACTTTGAACTTCCGATTCCGATGCCGACTTCCGATATTGAAAAAATATCGGAAGTCTGTATCGGAATTCCGATACAGCAAGTATCGGCCGATACCCGATACTTGCGGTATCGGAATGCTCAACACTAACTATTACATTTAATCTTAACCCCTTTCTGCCATATGACGTACTATTCCGACCATGTGCCCTGGGACTTAATTCCCATGGACGGAATAGTACGTCATACGCGATCAGCCGCGCTCACGGGGGGGGCTGATCGCGGCCGGGTGTCAGCTGATTATCACAGCCAACACCCGGCACTAAGTGCCAGGAGCGGTCATGGACGCTCATGGCACTTTAACCCCCTGCACACTGCGATCAAACATGATCACAGCATTCCAGGAGCAGGCAGAAGAGCTGTCAGCTGTGACAGCCCCTCTGCCTATGGATTGGAGACCTGGCAGCATGACGCTGGGTCCCGAACGCTGCCATGGAGACCCGATGTCGTGACGATGACATCTGGGTCTCCACTATTGAGAGACTTCCTGTCATGCGCAGTGATGACCAAGAAGTCTCTCAGGTCAATGTGCAACTTTGTGTAGCGCTGACCGCTTCTAGAATATGCAGATCTGCATGCTATAGAAGTGATCAGCCTGCACAAAATGAGTGTCCCATAGTGCGTAAAAGTGTAAAAGTAAGAATTAACTTAAATTTTTTTTTAAATAATTGTAAAAATATTTTAAAAAATAATTAAAGATAATAAAAAAATCAATATTTATTCAATCAATCAATAAATATTTAAATAAAAAATCTACACAATAAAAGTACACCGCGTACGTAACGACCCGCCCTATAACACTATCCCACTTGTTAACCCCTTTAGTGAACACCATAAAAAAGTTAAAAAAAGGCTAAAAAAACAATGCTTTATCATACCGCCGAACAAAAGGTGGAATAACGCGTGATCAAAAAGATGGATATAAATAAACATAGTACCACTGAAAAGATCATCTTTCCCCGCCAAAATACGAGCCGCCACACAGCATCATCAGCGAAAAAATATAAGTTATAGCTCTCTGCTATGAGCTCATTTTCTGCTCCACCAGTTGAGAGTTCTCCTTCCGTTCTCCCTCTGGTGGTGACAGGAGGTAGTGAGGTTGGTTTAATTGGTAGTGATCTGCCACCTGGTGAGGAAGATAACGATTGGATCTCTGGAGTATCAGACTGGATATAAGACAGCCGACGCCCTATCCTGGTGCTGGTGATTCAGTCTGCTTCTCAGGTCTTGGACTCAGCTCTGTTCCAGTCTTCTCAAGTTAAGTTTGTTTTTGCTAATGTTCACACTTGCTCTTGTTGGTCAATTCAGTTTTTTGTGTGGTCAGCCAGTCCGGCTGGGCTATGCTGAATTTCCACTCTTATTTATCTGTATTTGCCAATTTGCCTTTTTTTTGTCCCTTATTAGATTGGCCTCTTTTTGCTCTGTCTCAGAATATTTCTGAGTGCTGATATAGTGGGAGAAGTCTAGTGACTTCAGGGTTAATTTTGCTATCAGTTGTGTTGGACATTATTTTTGGTAGGGTTTTTGGCAGATTGCAGACAGTGGCTTTCCTTTCCTGTCCTTTCTAGTTAGTTTGGCCCCATCGTTTGCTCAGCCTATTTTCCTGCCTTTGTTTGTGTTTTCATCTTGTTTCACCGTCAATACATGTGGGGGGCTGTCTTTCCTTTGGGGTCTGCTCTGGGGCAGTTAGTTTTCCTCTTTTCCTGCTTTAGGCTTATTTAGCTCTCCGATTGTGACGAGGCGTCTAGGACCACCGTAGGAACGCTCCACGACTGCTGCTAGTTGCGTGTTAGGATCAGGGGTCTGCAGTCTGTATAGTTACCAACCTCTTTGGTTTTCTGAGACTTAGCTTGTGTTGTTTTTTATTTCCTCCTCGGCGACCGATTCATAACAGCTCTCAAAATAAAGCAATGCAAAAATAATAATTTTTATATAAAATTGTTTTTATTGTAGAAAGTGCCAAAACATAAAGAAAATATGAATGAGGTATCGCTGTAATCATACTGACCCGAAGAATAAAGCTGCGTTATCAATTTTGCCGCACGCGGAATGGTATAAACGCTCCCCCCAAAGAAATTCATGAATTGCTGGTTTTTGTTTATTCTGCCTCATAAAAATCGAAATAAAAAGTGATAAAAAAAGTCATTTGCCCAAAAATGGTACCAATAAAAACGTCAACTCGTCCCGCAAAAAACAAAACCTCACATGACTCTGTGGGCCAAAGTATGGAAAAATTATCGCTCTCACAATGTGGTGATGCAAAAACTATCTTTTGAAACTAAAATCGTCTTTTAGCGTGCGACAGCTGCCAAACATAAAAACCCAGTATAAATAGTAAATCAAACCCCCCGTTATCACCCCCTTAGTTAGAGAAAAATAATAAAATAAAAAAAATTATTTATTTCCATTTTCCCATTAGGGTTAAAGTTAGGGTTAGGATTGAGATTAGGGTTAGGGGTGTGTTGAGGTTAGGGTTGGAGTTAGAATTGGGGGGGTTTCCACTGTTTAAGCACATCAGGGCTCTCCAAATGCGACATGGCGTCCGATCTCAATACCAATCAATTCTGCATTTAAAAAGTCAAACAGTGCTCCTTCACTTCCGAGCTCTGCTGTGTGCCCAAACAGTGATTTACCCCCACCTATAGGGTATCGGTGTACTCAGGACAAACTGCACAACAACTTCAGGCATCCAATTTCTCCTGTTACCCTTGTGAAAATAAAAAATTGGGGGCGAAAAGATCATTTTTGTGAAAAGAAATATGATTTTTTATTTTTATGGCTCTACTGTTGTGAGTTCATTTTTCCCTTCACCATTGAGGTCTGATGAACTCCCTCCTCTAGTGAAGGAAGGTAGTGAGACTGATTACCAAACACCTGGGCAGCTAGATGATGACTGGGTGGCTGGAATTGAGGACTGGATATAAGGCTGCCGATGCCCTTCTTCCTGGCTGGTGATTTTCCTGCTGGATTCTTGGAGACCAGTCTGATTCCTGCATCTCAAAGCTAAGTTTTTCTGCTCTGCTTTGTACTCTTCAGTTTTGTTTTTGTTTTGCCTTGTTTTTTGGGAGTTCTGCCATCCCTGGCCGGGGGTGAGCTGAATTCCATTTTTGTCTCTGATCTGTTGATATTTTGCTCTGTCTTCAGAATATACCTGAGTGCTGATATAGTCTTTTGAAGCCTAGCGACTTCAGGTCCTGTTTTTCCTATCAGTCGGTTGGCTCATTTTGATAGGGTTTTTGCGGATGGCAGACAGCAGCTTTCCTATCCTGTCCTATGTAGTTAGCTTGGGCCCCATCATTTGCTCAACCTATCTTTCTATCTGTGTTAGTGTTTTCATCTTGCTTCACCGTCATTATATGTTGGGGGCTGCCTATTGCTTTGGGGTCTGCTCTGGGGCAGTTTAGTTTTTCCCCATTCTGTCTTTAGGCTATATAGTTCTCCGGCTGTGATCGAGGGGTCTAGGGCACCGTAGGAACCCCCCACGGCTACTGCTAGTTGTTGTTGATAGGTTCAGGGGTCTGCTATCCGATAGCTGCCAACCTCTCTGGTTTTTCTGGACTTAGCTGGTATTTTGTTTTTTCCTCCTTCGGTGACTCATCATAACAGAATCACCAGCCATACCGCAGATCCTAGGGTACTCAATAGCAGGAGAGAATTGTAAAAAAAAAAAAAAAAAAGTGTCAGAATTTATTTTTTTTGTGTGCATATTTTTTCCTCTATATCTCTGAGGCCATAGGGGGAATTTTTCTCTCAATGGAGATGAAGCAATTGTCTGATCGTGTGGAGCAGCTCGCTGCTGAAGTGCGGGGAATTTCCGCCTATCTTGCTCATTCACATGCTGCTGAACCAAAGATTCCTTCTCCTGATGTATTTTTGGGGGATCGGTCTAAATTCTTGAATTTCAAGAATAATTGTAAATTATTTTTTGCCTTGAAGCCTAACTCATCAGGGAACTCCACGCAGCAGGTTAAAATTGTCATCTGTTTGCTGCGCGGTGATCCCCAGGATTGGGCGTTTTCTTTGAAACCTGATGATCCTATTCTGAATAATGTGAACGCATTTTTTCAAGCCTTGGGGTTGTTGTATGATGAACCTAATGCTATTGATCAGGCTGAAAGGACCCTGTTGGCATTAAGCCAGGGTCGGGATTCGGCAGAGTTGTACTGTCAAAAATTCTGAAAGTGGGCGGTCCTTACTACCTGGAATAATGGTGCCTTGGCAGCCCTCTTTTGGAAGGGTTTGTCAGAAACTGTAAAAGATACTATGGTGGGATTTCCTGTTCCCTCTGGTCTTGACGATTCTATGTCATTAGCCATTCAGGTGGATCGGCGTTTACGTGAACGCAAAACTACACGAGAGATGTTACCCCCTGTTGAACAAATGTCTGAACCTATGCAATGTGATAGAGTTTTGTCTAGGGCGCAACGTCAGGAGTTCAGAAGGTGTAATAAGCTGTGTTTTTTTTTGTGGAGATGCCTCGCATATTATTTCTGTCTGCCCTAAACGAGAGAAACGTGCACACACGTTTTCTGTGGGTGGTGTACAACCTAAGTTTCTTCTGGCAATTACTCTGATCTGCTCCTTATCCACATTTTCCGCTAAGGCTTTTGTGGATTCAAGAGCAGCTCTGAACCTGATGGACTTGGATTTTGCTAAACGTTGTGGATTTCCTATGACACCTCTGCGGACGCCTATCCCTTTGAGGGGTATTGATGCTACTCCTTTGGCGAAGAATAAACCTCAGTTTTGGACCCAGGTGGTAATGCGGGTCGCCCCAGACCATCAAGAAAATTGCAGATTTTTGGTGTTGCATAATTTGCATGATACCATTGTTCTGGGGTTTCCCTGGTTGCAAATCCATAATCCAGTTCTGGATTGGAAATCTTTGTCTGTGGTGAGCTGGGGTTGTCGGTGTGCCCTTAGTGATGCTCCTGTTTTCTCCACCTCTCCCCAGTCACATGATGTTCCTGACTATTTGGCTGACTTTTATGATGTATTTAGTGAGAGTGAGTCTGCGTCTTTGCCTCCTCATAGGAGTTATGACTGTGCTATTGAGCTGAACCCGGGGTGTAAATTCCCCAAGGGTCGACTTTTCAATTTATCTGTACCCGAGCACGAGGCTATGCGATCCTATATTAAGGAGGCATTGGAGAAGGGTCATATTAGACCATCCTCTTCACCCTTAGGTGCTGGGGGTTTTTTTTGTGGCTAAAAAGGATGGTTCATTAAGGCCTTGTATTGACTATCGTGCCCTCAACAAAATTACTGTTAAATATCAGTATCCGTTGCCCCTGATTTCTGATCTATTCTCCAAAGTTAAAGGTGCTTGCTGGTTTACCAAGCTTGACCTCAGGGGGGCATATAATCTTATTCGCATTAAGCATGGGGATGAATGGAAGACGGCGTTTAATACTCCGGAGGGACATTTTGAGTACCTGGTGATGCCTTTTGGGCTCACTAATGCCCCTTCTGTCTTCCAGTGCTTGATGAACAATATATTCCGAGACATTTTGGATAAATTTTTGATTATCTAACTGGATGATATTTTGATCTTCTCCAAGAATTGGGACTCTCATGTGGAACATGTTCGGACTGTGTTCCGGATTTTGAGGGAGAATTCCCTGTATGTCAAGGGATCGAAATGCCTTTTTGGGGTACGGAGGATTTCATTTTTGGGATTTATTTTGTCTCCGTCAACTATTGAAATGGACCCAGCCAAGGTACAGGCCATTTATGATTGGGTTCAGCCCACTTCTTTGAAGGCCCTCCAGAAGTTTTTGGGTTTTGCTAATTTTTATTGGAAATTTATAGCTAATTTTTCTGGTATTGCCAAGCCATTGACGGATTTGACTAGGAAGGGTGCTGATGTGCTGAATTGGTCTCTGGAGGCTGTTTCTTCCTTTCAGGAGCTGAAGCGAAGATTCACTTCTGCTCCGGTTTTGCGGCAACCTGATGTCTCACTCCTGTTTCTGGTGGAGGTGGACGCTTCTGAGATTGGTGCAGGAGCTGTTTTGTCCCAAAAAGATCCTGTGACATCTAAAATGAATCCTTGTGCTTTCTTTTCCCGAAAGTTCTCCCCATCCGAACGTAACTATGATGTGGGGAATCGGGAACTGTTGGCCATGAAATAGGCATTTGAGGAGTGGAGACATTGGTTGGAGGGAGCCAAACACCAAGTCGTGGTCCTTACTGACCACAAGAATTTGATTTACCTGGAGTCGGCCAAGCGCTTGAATCCTAGACAGGCTAGGTGGGCCTTGTTTTTCACACGTTTTGATTTTGTGGTCTCTTTTCTTCCGGGCACTAAGAATGTCAAGGCAGACGCCCTCTCTAGGAGTTTCCTTGCTGATTCTCCTGTTGTGACTAAGCCTGCTACCATCTTAGGCGAGGGGGTAGTTCTTTCTGCCATCTTGCCCGATTTGAGACGTGCTCTGGAAGAGTTTCAGGAGGAAAAACCTGAGCGTTGTCCCAGTGGAAAGTTGTATGTTCCTGACCAGTGGAGGAAGAGAGTGATGTCTGAAGTTCATTGCTCTACATTGGCTGGTCATCCAGGTATTTTTGGTACTAGAGATCTGGTGAGTCGATCTTTTTGGTGGCCCGCCTTGTCTCGTGATGTCAGGAATTTTGTGCAGTCCTGTGGGACTTGCTCCCAGTCTAAACCTTGTTCTCGCTCTAGTGGCTTGTTGATGCCTTTGCCGGTGCCCAGGAGGCCATGGACCCATATTTCAATGGATTTTATCTCTGATATGCCTGTCTCTCAGAGAATGACTGTTATTTGGGTGATTTGTGATAGATTCTCTAAGATGGTCCATCTTGTACCACTCCCTAAGTTGCCATCTTCCTCTGAGTTGGTGCCCTTGTTTTTGCAACAGGTGGTTCGCTTGCACGGGATTCCTGAGAACATTGTATCTGACAGAGGAGTTCAGTTTGTGTCTAGATTTTGGAGGACTTTCTGTTCCAAGCTGGGAATTCAGTTGTCCTTCTCCTCTGCGTTTCACCCTCAGACCAATGGGCAGACGGAGAGAACAAACCAGACTTTGGAGTCGTATTTGAGATGTTTTATTTCTGCCGATCAGGATGATTGGGTTTCATTTTTGCCCTTGGCCGAATTTGCTTTAAATAATAGAGCTAGTTCTGCCACTTTGATGTCCCCTTTTTTTTGTAACTTTGGTTTTCACCCTCGATTTTCTTCAGGGCAGGTGGAGCCTTCTGCCTGCCCAGGTGTTGAAACTGTAGTGGAGAGAATGCACCAGATCTGGGACCAAGTAGTGGATAAGTTGTCTCTCTCCCAGGAAAAGGCCCAGCGGTTTTCCAACCGGCGTAGGACCGTTGGTCCCCGGTTTAAGGTGGGTGATATGGTTTGGTTGTCATCAAAAATTATCGCTATGAAGGTGGCTTCTCCTAAGTTTAAGTCTAGATTTATTGGACCTTACAAGATTTTGGAGATTATTAATCCGGACTCTTTTCGGTTGGCTCTTCCTGTCACATTTAAAATTCATAATGTGTTTCATAAGTCCTTGTTTTAGAGATTTGTTGAACCAGTAGTTCCTGTGGTGGCACCTCCTGACCCTATATTGGTTGAAGGTAACATGGAATATGAGGTAGAGAAGATACTGGATTCCCGTCTGGCTAGACGGAGACTCCAGTATTTGGTTAAGTGGAAGGGTTATGGTCAGGAGGATAATTCCTGGGTCTCTGCCTCTGATATTCATGCCGAAAGATTGGTGCGTGCCTTTCATCGGGCTCACCCGGATCGCCCTGGTGGCATGGATGAGGGTTCGGTGACCCCTCCTCAAGGGGGAGGTACTGTTGTGAGTTCATTTTTCCCTTCACCATTGAGGTCTGATGAACTCTCTCCTCTAGTGAAGGAAGGTAGTAAGACTGATTACCAAACACCTGGGCAGCTAGATGATGACTGGGTGGCTGGAATTGAGGACTGGATATAGGGCTGCCGACGCCCTTCTTCCTGGCTGGTGATTTTCCTGCTGGATTCTTGGAGACCAGTCTGATTCCTGCATCTCAAAGCTAAGTTTTTCTGCTCTGCTTTGTACTCTTCAGTTTTGTTTTTGTTTTGCCTTGTTTTTTGGGAGTTCTGCCATCCCTGGCCGGGGGTGAGCTGAATTCCATTTTTGTCTCTGATCTGTTGATATTTTGCTCTGTCTTCAGAATATACCTGAGTGCTGATATAGTCTTTTGAAGCCTAGCGACTTCAGGTCCTGTTTTTCCTATCAGTCGGTTGGCTCATTTTGATAGGGTTTTTGCGGATAGCAGACAGCAGCTTTCCTATCCTGTCCTATGTAGTTAGCTTGGGCCCCATCATTTGCTCAACCTATCTTTCTATCTGTGTTAGTGTTTTCATCTTGCTTCACCGTCATTATATGTTGGGGGCTGCCTATTGCTTTGGGGTCTGCTCTGGGGCAGTTTAGTTTTTCCCCTTTCTCTCTTTAGGCTATATAGTTCTCCGGCTGTGATCGAGGGGTCTAGGGCACCGTAGGAACCCCCCACGGCTACTGCTAGTTGTTGTTGATAGGGTCAGGGGTCTGCTATCCGATAGCTGCCAACCTCTCTGGTTTTTCTGGACTTAGCTGGTATTTTGTTTTTTCCTCCTTCGGTGACTCATCATAACACTCTACATTATAAACTTCTGTGAAGCACTTGGGGGTTCAAAGTGCTCACCACATATCTAGATAAGCTCCTTCGGGGATCTAGCTTCCAAAATGGGGTCACATGTGGGGGTTTCTACTGTTTAGGTACATCAGGGGCTCTGCAACGCAATATGACGCTCGCAGAACATTCCATCAAAGTCTGCATTCCAAAATGGCGCTCCTTCCCTTCCGTGCTCTCCCATGCGCCCAAACAGTGGTCCCCTCACATATGGGGTATCGTTGTACTCAGGACAAATTGAACAAAAACTTTGGGGGTCCAATTTCTCTTGTTACCCTTGGGAAAATAAAAAATATTGGGCTAAAAAAACATTTTTGAGGAAAAAATGATTTTTTATTTTTACTGCTCTGCGTTATAAGCTTCTGTGAGGTACATGCGGGTTCAAAGTGCTCACCACACATCTGGATAAGTTCCTTAAGGGGTCTAGTTTCCAAAATGGTGTCACTTGTGGGGGGTTTCCACTGTTCAGGCACATCAGAGGCTCTCCAAATGCGACATAGCGTCCAATCTCAATTCCAGCCAATTCTGCACTGAAAAAGGCAAACGATGCTCCTTCCCTTATGAGCTCTGCTGTGTGCCCAAACAGTGGTTTACCCCCACATATGGGATATGGGCATACTCAGAACAAATTGGACAACAACTTTGGGAGTCTAATTTCTCCTGTTACCTTTTTAAAAATAAAAATTTGGGGGCGAAAATATAATTTTTGTGGAAAAAAAATTATTTTTTATTTTCATGGCTCTACGTTATAAACTTCTGTGAAGCACTTAGAGGTTCAAAGTGCTCATCACACATCTAGATAAGTTCCTTAAGGGGTCTAGTTTCCAAAATGAGGTCACTTGTTGGGGGTTTCCACTGTTTAGGCACATCAGGGGCTCTCCGAACGCAACATAGCGTCCGATCTCAATTCCAGCAAATTCTGCTTTGAAAAAGTCTAACGGCGCTCATTCCCTTGCGAGCTCTGCCGTCTGCCCAAAAAGTGGTTTACCCCCACATATGGGGTATCGGCGCATTTATGAGAAATTACAAAACAAACGTTGTGGTTCATTTTCTCTTTTAACACTTGTGAAAATAAAAAAAATTGGTTCTGAAGTAAATTTTTTGTAAAAAAAAGTTAAATTTTTTTTTTTCCTTCCACATTGCTTCAGTTCCTGTGAAGCACGTAAAGGGTTAATAAACTTCTTGAATGTGGTTTTGAGCATCTTGAGGGGTCCAGTATTTAGAGTGGTGTCACTTTTGGGTATTTTCTATCATATACACCCCTCAAAATGACTTTAAATGTGAGGTGGTCCTTAAAAAAAGGGTTTTGCAAATTTTGTTGTAAAAATGAGAAATCGCTGGTCAACTTTTAACCCTTAGAACTTCCTAATAAAAAAAAATTGTTTCCAAAATTGTGCTGATGTAAAGTAGACATGTGGGAAATGTAATTTAATAAGAAATTTGTGTGACATATCTCTCTGATTTAAGGGCATAAAAATTTAAATTTTGAAAATTGCAAAATTTTCAAAATTTTTGCCATATTTTCATTCTTTTTATAAATAAACGCAAGTCATATCGAAGAAATTTTACCACTAAGATAAAGTACAATATGTCACGAAAAAACAATGTCCGAATCACCAGGATCCGTTAAAGCGATCCAGAATTGTAAAAATTGGCCTGGTCATTAAGCTGCAAAATGGCTCTGTCACTAAGGGGTTAAAGAAAATATTTTTATGAGTGTATACACTTCACCACAAATACTTTCCCATATATTTTATTATCATCACTGTTATTAAGCTGCTTTTCTCTTTATATCTTTACCATATCACTGTTTATTCTCTTTTCTTACCCATTGCACAGTTGCACTCTCACTGGTCACTTGGTGGGGTCACATTTGGCTCTTTTCACATGCATTGTTCTGTTTCCGGACCCCCCTCACTATCACTTTACCTGATTGATCGCTACCAGATGGCTCTATGCAGCATTATTCATCTTGGTCTTACCAACAGGTTTTCATCCTGAACATCCTGCTTCACTGGGATGCTGAACGCTCGCGTGGTGTGGACCCATCCGGTCTCCATGGCAACGAGTCCATCCAGTGTCATTTCGGTGACGCCATCCAATCAGAGGTGTCCAGAGGCGAAGTTATCCAGGATGGCATGTGGCAGGTCATCTTGTCTTCAGCAGCTCATTGGGTCTACAGCACACAGCAGCTCGTCGGGTCTCCAGCAGGCAGCAGCGCGTCGGGTCTCCAGCAGACAGCAGCTCATCGGGTCTACAGCAGACAGCAGTTCATTGGGTCTCCAGCAGACAGCAGCTCGTCGGGTCTCCAGCAGGCAGCAGTTCGTCGGGTCTCCAGCAGGCAGCAGCGCGTCGGGTCTCCAGCAGGCAGCAGCGCGTCGGGTCTCCAGCAGGCAGCAGTTCGTCGGGTCTCCAGCAGGCAGCAGTTCATTGGGTCTACAGCAGGCAGCAGTTCATTGGGTTTCCAGCAGACAGCAGCTCGTCGGGTCTCCATCAGGCAGCAGCGCGTTGGGTCTCCAGCAGACAGCAGCTCGTCGGGTCTCCAGCAGGCAGCAGCGCGTTGGGTCTCCAGCAGACAGCAGTTCGTCGGGTCTACAGCAGACAGCAGCTCATCGGGTCTACAGCAGACAGCAGCTCGTCGGGTCTCCAGCAGGCAGCAGTTCGTTGGGTCTCCATCAGGCAGCAGTTCATCGGTTCTCCATCAGGCAGAAGCTCATCAGGTCTCCAGGAGCTTCTCCGGTATCCTGTCCTGATCTCCTGCACCTCCTCCGGTAGGTGTGGTGTGACCATCCGAGACCTGTTATGCTGGAAGTGAACAGTACAGCATCCGGCATAATAGGGCTAGCGATAGAGTGTAAATGGAGCTCAGCGGATAGCGCTGGCCTCTAATAAAATGGCGCCTGGCCACAACTACAGCTGTGAATTGAGTGAGAGATAGGGTCGGTGTCCGACCGCTGTCTCCTATGCCCAGGGACTGCCGTATTTGAGGACGGAAAGTGTCGTTCAGCAGCCATTACAGACCTGCAAGGTAAAATGGCAGCACCCAGTGGCTGCACTAAAAGAGTAAAAAAATAAACATAACAGCGTCAAGCTTAGATGAAAACATCTTTTTACATAATTTTCATTTTTACAATAAATTATCAAAAATCACGGCACCTTCCCTTTAATCTCATTTCCTCCTTGATAGTGACGCTCTCTTAGGATACATGTTACTCTATGATAGCACTTTTGCACATGGCCACTAGATGGCGCTACATTTGCCTGAATTTTTATATCTACACATGGTTTACACAAATTATATTTCTTGTGGTAACTCTATACTATTTACCATTAGAAGCTGTGTATTTCTGTAATTATCTGTATGTATACATGATTGATTACCACTTCTGTCTCTGTGAAAACAATCCCCTTTAACCCCTTTCTGACATCAGGGGTAAATGTATGCCGATGTTGGACTGTCCCATTTGATGTCGGCTCCAGCACTGAGGCCACATCTTTTCTGGCACATGTCAGCAAGTGCGTTGGAAATCCCGCCCATCAGTGACCCCGTCACATGATCGCGGGTCACCAATGGGTTGGCATGACAACGAGAGGCCTCCAGCAGAAGTCTATGGTTGTCACTGCTGGAATGCTATGAGCGCTGCCCACTAGCTGAAAACGCATGGACCAGGGATCGTCCCGCCGAACTCCCGCTCTCCTTTTAATATGGGCAAAACGCTACTCAGGCAACACAGGGTGAGGGTAACACAGTGTGGGCAATGCTTTATTGTACCACAGAACAGGCAGATAACACATAGAACAGTCCCCGCACAGCACCCAAGATGGCGCACATTAGTGTCGCGGCGCTTAGTTACCCGCTGTTTACCTTGGATACCAGCGTCCTCGTTTGTCCTGACCGCTGGTGAGATCTGCCTGTTTGACAGCTCACCAGGGATCCTGAGCAGGTCGTATCGTTGTCGGGATCGCTGGTGCATTGTTTAGTGTAACGGGACCCTAAAGGGGGTTTTACACTAAGCAATATCGCTAGCAATATCGCTAAATCGTCACTGGTTTTGTGACGTTATAGCGATATTGCTAGCGATATCGCTATGTGTGATACTTACCAGCGACCGGCTCCCCCGCTGTCCATCGCTGATCGCGCGAGAATGTCCGGCTCCATTTCTCGTTGCCTGCTTCCTGCGGAGACTTCCTGCTGTGACGTCCAGCGACGCGTGGAGGCGGGCGGGAGGACGCAGGATCGCTATGTGTGAAAGGTAAGTATCGTGCGCTGCGTCGCTGCTGCATCGCTGTGAGATCTTTCTGTATGAAAGCTCACTAGCGATCATTTAGCGATGCACCAGCGATCCTGACCGGGTCGGATCGCTGGTTGGATCGCTGGTGCATCGCTAAATGTAAAAGGGCCTTAAGAATGGAGATGAGATTATTATAGCATTACTTGATTATTTAAACTATTTGCATAGTTTTTCCCTCTCTGCTTTAGAAGTCAACAAACTGGCTCCATAACACAATGTATAATTAGCAAATCAGCAATCATCACTAGTGATCAAGGATAAGTGCACAATAAAAGTCACTATTACCGGCTTACACAAACAAAAGTCTGTTTTCTTGACCAACTAGAAATCTACACTTAACTTTAAAGCCAACATACAGATAACATTCTATTATTCTTCGTTTGCTAAAAAATAGTCATCTGGTTAATTAAGATACAATGCTGTATGTCTTCACAATGCCAAAAGTAAAAAAAGTTTTTAAAAATATATAAAAAATATATAAAAGTTTAAATCACTGCCCTTTCGCCCCATTCAAAATAAAACAATAGAAAGAAACTAAAACATATACATATTTGGTATCACCGCGTTCAGAATCGCCCGATCTATCAATATAAAAAAAACATTTAAACCGATCGCTAAATGGCGTAACGAGAAAAAGCCAAAACACCAGAATTATGTTTTTTTGGTCGCCGCAACATTGCATTAAAATGCAATAACGGGCGATCAAAAGATCGTATCTGCACCAAAATGGTCTCCATTAAAATCATCAGCTTGGCACACAAAAAATAATCCCAAACCCAGCCCAAAATCATGAAAAATGGACACGCGACGGGTATCGGAAAATGGTGCAATTCTTTCATACTTTACCTAATAAAGAGGAGTTATTTTTACTGATAAATGTTTGTTTTGGTCGTTTATTTTCTGTTGGTATTTGGTTTATCCTGTAAAACTCCCATATAATATTCTCACCTTGAATTTATTCTATAAAACTCCCATATAATATTCTCACCTTGAAGTTATCCTATAAAACTCCCATATAATATTCTCACCTTGAATTTATCCTATAAATCTCCCATATAATATTCTCACCTTGAATTTATCCTATAAATCTCCCGTATAATATTCTCACCTTGAATCTATCCTATAAAACTCCCATATAATATTCTCACCTTGAATTTATTCTATAAAACTCCTATATAATATTCTCACCTTGAATTTATCCTATAAATCTCCCATATAATATTCTCACCTTGAATTTATCCTATAAATCTCCCATATAATATTCTCACCTTGAATCTATCCTATAAAACTCCCATATAATATTCTCACCTTGAATTTATTCTATAAAACTCCTATATAATATTCTCACCTTGAATTTATTCTATAAATCTCCCATATAATATTCTCACCTTGAATTTATCCTATAAATCTCCCATATAATATTCTCACCTTGAATTTATCCTATAAATCTCCCATATAATATTCTCACCTTGAATTTATCCTATAAATCTCCCATATAATATTCTCACCTTGAATTTATCCTATAAATCTCCCGTATAATATTCTCACCTTGAATCTATCCTATAAAACTCCCATATAATATTCTCACCTTGAATTTATTCTATAAAACTCCTATATAATATTCTCACCTTGAATTTATCCTATAAATCTCCCATATAATATTCTCACCTTGAATTTATCCTATAAATCTCCCATATAAAATTCTCACCTTGAATCTATCCTATAAAACTCCCATATAATATTCTCACCTTGAATTTATTCTATAAAACTCCTATATAATATTCTCACCTTGAATTTATTCTATAAAACTCCTATATAATATTCTCACCTTGAATTTATCCTATAAATCTCCCATATAATATTCTCACCTTGAATTTATCCTATAAATCTCCCATATAATATTCTCACCTTGAATTTATCCTATAAATCTCCCATATAATATTCTCACCTTGAATCTATCCTATAAAACTCCCATATAATATTCTCACCTTGAATTTATCCTATAAAACTCCCATATAATATTCTCACCTTGAATTTATTCTATAAAACTCCCATATAATATTCTCACCTTGAAGTTATCCTATAAAACTCCCATATAATATTCTCACCTTGAATTTATCCTATAAATCTCCCATATAATATTCTCACCTTGAATTTATCCTATAAATCTCCCGTATAATATTCTCACCTTGAATCTATCCTATAAAACTCCCATATAATATTCTCACCTTGAATTTATTCTATAAAACTCCTATATAATATTCTCACCTTGAATTTATCCTATAAATCTCCCATATAATATTCTCACCTTGAATTTATCCTATAAATCTCCCATATAATATTCTCACCTTGAATCTATCCTATAAAACTCCCATATAATATTCTCACCTTGAATTTATTCTATAAAACTCCTATATAATATTCTCACCTTGAATTTATTCTATAAATCTCCCATATAATATTCTCACCTTGAATTTATCCTATAAATCTCCCATATAATATTCTCACCTTGAATTTATCCTATAAATCTCCCATATAATATTCTCACCTTGAATTTATCCTATAAATCTCCCATATAATATTCTCACCTTGAATTTATCCTATAAATCTCCCGTATAATATTCTCACCTTGAATCTATCCTATAAAACTCCCATATAATATTCTCACCTTGAATTTATTCTATAAAACTCCTATATAATATTCTCACCTTGAATTTATCCTATAAATCTCCCATATAATATTCTCACCTTGAATTTATCCTATAAATCTCCCATATAATATTCTCACCTTGAATCTATCCTATAAAACTCCCATATAATATTCTCACCTTGAATTTATTCTATAAAACTCCTATATAATATTCTCACCTTGAATTTATTCTATAAAACTCCTATATAATATTCTCACCTTGAATTTATCCTATAAATCTCCCATATAATATTCTCACCTTGAATTTATCCTATAAATCTCCCATATAATATTCTCACCTTGAATTTATCCTATAACTCTCCCATATAATATTCTCACCTTGAATCTATCCTATAAAACTCCCATATAATATTCTCACCTTGAATTTATCCTATAAAACTCCCATATAATATTCTCACCTTGAATTTATTCTATAAAACTCCCATATAATATTCTCACCTTGAAGTTATCCTATAAAACTCCCATATAATATTCTCACCTTGAATTTATCCTATAAATCTCCCATATAATATTCTCACCTTGAATTTATCCTATAAATCTCCCGTATAATATTCTCACCTTGAATCTATCCTATAAAACTCCCATATAATATTCTCACCTTGAATTTATTCTATAAAACTCCTATATAATATTCTCACCTTGAATTTATCCTATAAATCTCCCATATAATATTCTCACCTTGAATTTATCCTATAAATCTCCCATATAATATTCTCACCTTGAATCTATCCTATAAAACTCCCATATAATATTCTCACCTTGAATTTATTCTATAAAACTCCTATATAATATTCTCACCTTGAATTTATCCTATAAATCTCCCATATAATATTCTCACCTTGAATTTATCCTATAAAACTCCCATATAATATTCTCACCTTGAATTTATCTTATAAAACTCCCATATAATATTCTCACCTTGAATTTATCCTATAAACTCCCATATAATATTCTCACCTTGAATTTATCCTAAAAAACTCCCATATAATATTCTCACCTTGAATTTATCCTATAAAACTCCCATATAATATTCTCACCTTGAATTTATCCTATAAAACTCCCATATAATATTCTCACCTTGAATTTATTCTATAAAACTCCCATATAATATTCTCACCTTGAATTTATCCTATAAATCTCCCGTATAATATTCTCACCTTGAATCTATCCTATAAAACTCCCATATAATATTCTCACCTTGAATTTATTCTATAAAACTCCTATATAATATTCTCACCTTGAATTTATCCTATAAATCTCCCATATAATATTCTCACCTTGAATTTATCCTATAAATCTCCCATATAATATTCTCACCTTGAATCTATCCTATAAAACTCCCATATAATATTCTCACCTTGAATTTATTCTATAAAACTCCTATATAATATTTTCACCTTGAATTTATCCTATAAATCTCCCATATAATATTCTCACCTTGAATTTATCCTATAAAACTCCCATATAATATTCTCACCTTGAATTTATCCTATAAATCTCCCATATAATATTCTCACCTTGAATTTATCCTATAAAACTCCCATATAATATTCTCACCTTGAATTTATCTTATAAAACTCCCATATAATATTCTCACCTTGAATTTATCCTATAAACTCCCATATAATATTCTCACCTTGAATTTATCCTAAAAAACTCCCATATAATATTCTCACCTTGAATTTATCCTATAAAACTCCCATATAATATTCTCACCTTGAATTTATTCTATAAAACTCCCATATAATATTCTCACCTTGAATTTATCCTATAAAACTCACATATAATATTCCATCCTTGAATTTATCCTATAAAACTTCCATATAATATTCTCACCTTGTATTTATCCTATAAAACTCCCATATAATATTCTCACCTTGAAGTTATCCTATAAAACTCCCATATAATATTCTCACCTTGAATTTATCCTATAAAACTCCCATATAATATTCTCACCTTGAATTTATCCTATAAAACTCCCATATAATATTCTCACCTTGAATTTATCCTATAAATCTCCCATATAATATTCTCACCTTGAATTTATCCTATAAATCTCCCATATAATATTCTCACCTTGAATTTATCTTATAAAACTCCCATATAATATTCTCACCTTGAATTTATCCTATAAAACACCCATATAATATTCTCACCTTGAATTTATCCTATAAAACTCCCATATAATATTCTCACCTTGAATTTATTCTATAAAACTCCCATATAATATTCTCACCTTGAATTTATCCTATAAATCTCCCATATAATATTCTCACCTTGAATTTATCCTATAAAACTCCCATATAATATTCTCACCTTGAATTTATTCTATAAAACTCCCATATAATATTCTCACCTTGAATTTATCCTATAAATCTCCCATATAATATTCTCACCTTGAATTTATCCTATAAAACTCCCATATAATATTCTCACCTTGAATTTATCCTATAAAACTCCCATATAATATTCTCACCTTGAATTTATTCTATAAAACTCCCATATAATATTCTCACCTTGAATTTATCCTATAAATCTCCCATATAATATTCTCACCTTGAATTTATCCTATAAAACTCCCATATAATATTCTCACCTTGAATTTATCCTATAAAACTCCCATATAATATTCTCACCTTGAATTTATTCTATAAAACTTCCATATAATATTCTCACCTTGTATTTATCCTATAAAACTCCCATATAATATTCTCACCTTGTATTTATCCTATAAAACTCCCATATAATATTCTCACCTTGAATTTATCCTATAAAACTCCCATATAATATTCTCACCTTGAATTTATCCTATAAAACTCCCATATCATATTCCATCCTTGAACGCACGCCGCGTGCATCATGTTTTTGTACAATTTGTGAATAATATAGTGTGGTGTAGTAACCACTGTGTCCGCTAGGGGGCGCTGTGTGGATGTCCCAAGAGAGAGGATGAGTGTCAGAATCCTGAAGGATGGTTATGTATCTCAAGGTGGGTGGCCTTGAGATGGAGACTTATGTATGTGTGTTGATCAGCAAGGACATTGCTGAGGTGTTGCTTCAATGTGTCAGGGAGAAGTCTCTAGGTAACTAGAGAGATGGGCGGACCTGGCTACCTACAAACCCACCCAGGGGGTGTGTTTAAAGAACACTGTTGTAAAGAGTGTGAGTGGTTGAAGGACCTGTGATGAGGTCATAGTCATGTGACCCGGTGGGCGCGGCTATGGACCATATAACGTGGCCAGGGTAGGTCACATGTGGTGAATGGTGGGACCTGGTTGGTCCAGTGTGGAAGGTCCCGTCTGAGTGAGATGGGGCTGCCTTCTGACAGTAAGTGAACCCTGTGTTAATGGCTGCACGTGCCTGGTAAATCCCTGGAGGGAATGGACGTCTGCCGCATGATGGTGAAGGAACCATGAGTGACCCTGACGGGGTGAGATAACACTGAGGCTGAAGAGCCTGTGTAATGGACATTTGCTTAACCTGTATGCTAAAGGATTACAGAGCTGAACTCTGTCATGGACGCTATACTGATGTTATGAAGTTTATGTTACTGCTATGGGTTTATGCTGCTGAATAAACCGCATGGACTGTTATGAGTTTATGGAAAATCTGTGCCGGATCTGATTTTGTGGCTGCTGAGCGAGTATCCCCTACTTGAATGACAGTGCTACCTCACAATAGGTTCTGCCCGTCTGAGTTATTTTGAAGGTCAACAAAATTTTCCTGTCATTCATTTCTCGCCCTCTAGGTATAATAATGACTTTTCCCTGTGTGGGATTTTTGATGAAAAGGTTAACAACTAGTTGGACAACCCCTTCTCATTCCTCCACAAACCTCCCATGCTGGCTCCGTTTCAGTGGTGTCGGCACTTGTGTTCTTGGGGCTCTTTTGAGGTTTTTACGTCATGTGAGCCCTGTGCCCAATCAGCGCTGACGTCACTGTCCCCACCTTCAGACAAATCAAGCATCATGAGGCCGTCAGAGAGCAGCCGCAGCCCTGGCTTCCTCTCGATGTTCAATACATCCGAAGGAAGGAACAGTGAAGCTGACGCTGATTGGGTGCAGGGCTCGTGTGATGTGAGAACCTCACATAAGCCCCGGGACAGTGAGTCTCAACACCGCTGAAGTGGAGCCGGCACGCCAGTGGAGTATGACTGGTTTTATTTTAATGAGGCCAAACATGAGGAATGAGTTCACTGAGAAAAAAAAAATATATATGCTGTATTTTGTGAACTATAAAACGCACCCGTTTCAGAGCAGGAAATTAGGGAAAAAAATTAAAGCAAAAAATGTGGTCGATTCTGTACTTAATATTCCCTACCCTGGTATGCATGGCCCCCTGATCCCCATTCTGGTATGCATGGCCCTCATTCCTATACTGGTATGCATGGCCCCATCCCTGTCCTGGTATGCAGTGTCCCCATCTCATCCTGGTATATATGGTTCCCTCATCCCTATCCTGGTGTGCATGGATCTCTCATCCCTATCCTGGTATGCATGGATCACTCATCCCTATCCTGGCAGGAATGATTGCCCTCATCCCTATCCTGGTATGCATGGCCCCCATCCTTACCCTGGTATGCAGGGCCCCCATCTCGTCCTGGTATGCATGGCCGCATCCTTATCCTGGTATGCATGGCTGCATCCCTATCCTGGTATACAGGGCCCCCATGTCGTCCTGTTATGCAGGGCCCAATCGCTATTCTGGTATGATTGGCCCCATCCTTATCCTGGTATGCAGGGCCCCCATGTCGTCCTGTTATGCAGGGCCCAATCGCTATTCTGGTATGATTGGCCCCCATCCCAGTCCTGGTATACATGGCCCCATCAAAATACATTAAAAAAATTACACTTACCTACCCGGCGCTCCCTCACAGCATCCTGCTCCGATGCCAGCAACTGCTTTATGCTTGTAAGCAGCACATGGCAGGGACGTCATGCACTGCTCATATACAGAGCACAGCTGCCGGAGCACTCACCGGGACTGTGTGCACAGAGAGCAGTGAGTATTCATTCCTCTTCGGTAGCGCGCAGTGTCAGTCACCGGCTTCCTGCTGCTGCCGGCGGTCACGTGTGCCGCTACTTAAGAGAAATGAATATTCATTGGATTCATCATTCATTCATCAGGAGACTATTTAATATTGAACTATATTCAAGCAGGACTAGACGAAGAAAACCCTAAAATCATGTATCATGTTATCCGAAACAGTCAGAAAACTAGCCCCATATTGGCAGATCCCAGACCTCAGACTATATACTGTGTAAGTTTATAAGCCCCTCCAGTGTCAGGAATAGATAGTATGTGACAATGCCGTATATACCGCTCAGGGAACACTTACCTTTCAGAGATAATTTCCATATTCATACTAAATAATGGCACAGATCTCCCAGACATTATGATTGCACATATCCCTAGTCTTTATACCGATATTGCACTCATTCCCTGACAGACCGCAGCATGGCCATTAGTTAGAAGCTGCTAATGATCTTTGGAGCAGGTAAGTTTTCCCTGAGTGGTACATATTGGGCCGTCTGAAGACTGAGTTTAGTCTAGGACAATTTGTCTGCACTACTAATTAACAGCAGTTACATTACCAAACTAGGGCAGTCCCTATAGGAGGAAAACACAAGAATGATACTGTATTGTCACATACTATCTATTCCTCACACTGGAGGGGCTTATAAACTTACACAGTATATAGTCTGAGGTCTGGGATCTGCCAATATGGGGCTAGTTTTCTGACTGTTTCGGATAATATGATTTTAGTTTTTTTTGTTTAGTCTCGCTTGAAAATAGGTCAATATTGGGGGCGTGGCTATGTAGCGTGCAGAAGAGGACGCTGCTGAAAGAGCTCCTTAGAATCCTGAAGAAATCCTGGCATCTAGACCCCTTTCTACATAACTTACTGGTGGCGATCTGGACCCCCTGGACGTTGGGACCCCCTGGTGCCCCGCAAGAGAGCGTGAGGTGGTTGCTGCAGGCGGGCGGCTGATCCTGCTCCTCCACGAGGTGGTGGCCATCTTGGGCGCGCGGCTCTGCTGCTGAGAGCTGCGGCGCTGATTCACACCGCTGCACCGCAGGCAGTGAAGATACTGGCAGACCGATAGAGGGGACACGTGGTGAGTGCCCTGGAAAATTGGACCCTGCGTGTTATTCTCCCCTCCGTTAACCCCTCACTGCGCTGGCTGGTGCCATTACTGAGGGAGGCTTTGAGCACCCTCCCCCACTACTGCTGTCTGTGTGGGGATCCCTCTCCCTCCCCTGGCCGCAAGGGACTCTTATGAATAGTGCTCACGATTATATATAGCCTCCTATCTGCGGCCTATGCTGAAACTATAATATCTATTATTAACCCTGCTGTGATTGCCCTCTGCGGTGGGAATTGTCCGGGGTACATATTTCTGACTGCCTCACTAGATCGTATTGCAATCAGTCATGAGTCGATTTAAAGGGCCAGGAGCGGCAGAAAAATTAAAAGAGTATGCAAGACCCAACCCCTCCGAAAGTGCCCGACTCCTTAGGAATACCTCCTCTCAAGTTCAACGCAAAAATAGCCCTTCTGCGGATGAGGAGGAGACGGAGCAGGAGGAGTTGACCCTCAAACAGGCATCTGAGCAGTTGATGCAGGCTATCTCGCTGACCAGGACATCCCTGATGGAGAAAATCGAGGATGTCTACACGGAGGTGGGGAGGCTTCGTCACGATATGCAGGCCATGAAGGGACGTATTACGGAGGTGGAGACGAGGGTTTCCAGGGTGGAGCATAACATTACACCTATGGAGGCCAAATTGACGAAGGTGGCGGGCTCCATGAATGCTTGGAAACAAAAGGCGGACGACTTGGAAAATAGAATGCGTCGGAATAATATCCGCATTATTGGCCTGCCTGAGCGCTCGGAAGGTCAGCATCCTGAGCAGTTTCTGGAGGACTGGCTTAAGACCTCCCTGGGGGATGAATTCTCCCCAATGTTCGCTATTGAAAGAGCCCACAGGGTCCTTACAAAACTCCTGTCTCCGGGGGCCCCACCTCAGCCTTTCCTGGCACGCCTGCTCAATTGTAAGGACAGGGACACCACTCTACGTCTGCACAACTAAAAAGTCCCATCAAATTCAATAATGCTGTCGTCTCCATCTTTCCGGACTTCTCCATGGAATTGCAGAAGCAGCGGGCACAGTTCATCGAGGTCAAGAAACGGCTCAGGGACAGAAACATTGTGTACTCGATGATATACCCGGCCCGGCTCCGGGTTGATCACGGAGGTACCTCCGTGTTTTTTACAGATCCGGCGGAGGCGGCTGAGTGGCTGCAGTCCCATGGGGGATCCCCTGCGAAGGAATCCTAATGTGACGGCTGTTAATTTGAATCCTTTCAGTTACAGGTCTAATTGGAGCTTCTTCGGCAAGGATCCAGTTACCAACAATACCGGACGCTGTGTTCAGTGATGGTATCCCCTTCCTTATTTTTTGATGGGGGCGTGAGACTGTGCTTCTACATCACTAAGTTCTTGTTTTGTGTTTTCTCTTTTCAAGGTTTTAGTTTTTATAGGTATTTAGATAAATGCCGCAGCCGATGCCAACTTTGTTCTCTAGGTAATGTCTCTGCATTCTGTTCGGGTACCACTGCGCAACATACCCAGATAGGCGGGAATGGGTTCTGAGCTAATTTCTATGACCTGGAATGTAAGGGGCATAAACCCCCCCCGAAAGAAAATTAAGGTATTCTCACAGATTAGACAATATCGCCCTCATATTGTGGCTCTGGTTGAGACGCACCTGACCAGGGATATGGTTCGGTGGGTGCAAAAACCATGGGTACAGTGGTTTATACATGCCTTTCACACCAGCTATTCCAGGGGAGTTTCACTATTAATACATAAAGATGTTCGGTGGGAGACCAGGGAGGCCTGGAAAGACCCTGAGGGACGATTTGTGTTTGTACATGCGCTAATTGACTCTCAGAAATATGTTATCCTGTGTATTTACAACCCTCCTCCAGCAAATATGTCCATTATCCAGAAGGCATTGCGTTTCGCCCTGAATTACCCAGATGCTCATGTTATTTGTATGGGAGATTTTAATTTGGTGATGAATAGTGTTGAGCATTCCGATACTGCAAATGTCGGGTATCGGCCGATATTCGCTGTATCGGAATTCCGATACCGAGTACCGATATTTTTTCAATATCGGATATCGGAATCGGAAGTTCCCATAATGCAAAGAGCCACTGCTGTGGCTCTGATTGGCTGCCGAAATGACGTCATCATGATGCGCGGTCTGTGCGCATCATGATGCGCCGTCAGTTCGGGCCTTCCGGGGGGTCTATGCCGACTGCCCGAGGTTCTGTACCGGCCTGCCGGGGGTCTGTGCCGACTGCCCAGGGTCTGTGCTGACTGCCGGGGGTCCGTACCGGCCTCCCGGGGGGCTGTGCCGGCCTGCCGGTGGTCTGTGCCGACTGCCCGGGGGTCTGTGCCGACTGCCCAGGTGTCTGTGCGGACTGCCGGGGGTCTGTACCGGCCTGCCGGGGGGCTGTGCCAGCCTGCCGGGGGGCTGTGCAGGCTGCGGGGGTCTGTACCGACCTGCTGGGGGGCTGTGCCGGCCTGCCGGTGGTCTGTACCGACTGTCCGGGGGTCTGAGCAGACTGCCGGTGGTCTGTACCGGCCTGCCGGGGGGCTGTGCCGGCCTGCCGGGGGGCTGTGCCGGCCTGCCGGTGGTCTGTACCGACTGTCCGGGGGTCTGTGCAGGCTGCGGGGGTCTGTACCGGCCGGTACAGACCCCCGGCAGTCCGCTCAGACCCCCGGACAGTCGGTACAGACCACCGGCAGGCCGGCACAGCCCCCCGGCAGGCCGGTACAGACCCCCGCAGCCTGCACAGACCCCCGGACAGTCGGTACAGACCACCGGCAGGCCGGCACAGCCCCCCGGCAGTCCGCACAGACACCTGGGCAGTCGGCACAGACCCCCGGCAGTCCGCTCAGACCCCCGGACAGTCGGTACAGACCACCGGCAGGCCGGCACAGCCCCCCGGCAGGCCGGTACAGACCCCCGCAGCCTGCACAGACCCCCGGACAGTCAGTACAGACCACCGGCAGGCCGGCACAGACCCCCGGCAGACCGGCACAGACCCCTGGCAGTCCGCACAGACCCCCAGGCAGTCAGCACAGACCTCCGGGCAGTCGGCACAGACTCCCGGCAGGCCGGTACAGAGCCCCGGGCAGTCGGCACAGACCCCCGGCAGGCTGGCACAGACCCCCGGCAGGCCGGTACAGACCCCCAGGCAGTCGGCATAGACCCCCCGGAAGGCCCGAACTAACGGCGCATCATGATGCGCACAGACCGCGCATCATGATGACGTCATTTCGGCAGCCAATCAGAGCCACAGCAGTGGCTCTTTGTATTATGGGAACTTCCGATTCCGATATCCGATATTGAAAAAATATCGGTACTCGGTATCGGAATTCCGATACAGCGAATATCGGCCGATACCCGATATTTGCAGTATCGGAATGCTCAACACTAGTAGTATGTATGTATGTTGCATGCATGTGGTATATATGTAGTATGCATGTAGTATATATGTAGTATGCATGTTGCATGTAGTATATATGTAGTATATATGTATGTTGCATGCATGTAGTATATATGTATGTTGCATGCATGTAGTATATATGTGGTATATATGTAGTATGCATGTTGCATGTATGTAGTATATATGTAGTATGCATGTTGCATGTAGTATATATGTAGTATGCATGTTGCATATACACTCACTGGCCACTTTATTAGGTACACCATGCTAGTAACGGGTTGGACCCCCTTTTGCCTTCAGAACTGCCTCAATTCTTCGTGGCAGAGATTCAACAAGGTGCTGGAAGCATTCCTCAGAGATTTTGGACCATATTGACATGATGGCATCACACAGTTGGCGCAGATTTGTCGGCTGCACATCCCTGATGCGAATCTCCCGTTCCACCACATCCCAAAGATGCTCTATTGGATTGAGATCTGGTGACTGAGGAGGCCATTTGAGTACAGTGAACTCATTGTCATGTTCAAGAAACCAATCTGAGATGATTCGAGCTTTATGACATGGCGCATTATCCTGCTGAAAGTAGCCATCAGATGTTGGGTACATTGTGGTCATAAAGGGATGGACATGGTCAGCAACAATACTCAGGTAGGCTGTGGCGTTGCAACGATGCTCAATTGGTACCAAGGGGCCCAAAGAGTGCCAAGAAAAAATTCCCCACACCATGACACCACCACCACCAGCCTGAACCGTTGATACAAGGCAGGATGGATCCATGCTTTCATGTTGTTTACGCCAAATTCTGACCCTACCATCCGAATGTCGCAGCAGAAATCGAGACTCATCAGACCAGGCAACGTTTTTCCAATCTTCTACTGTCCAATTTCGATGAGCTTGTGCAAATTGTAGCCTCAGTTTCCTGTTCTTAGCTGAGAGGAGTGGTACCCAGTGTGGTCTTCTGCTGCTGTAGCCCATCTGCCTCAAAGTTCGACGCACTGTGCGTTCAGAGATGCTCTTCTGCCTACCTTGGTTGTAACGGGTGGCAATTTGAGTCACTGTTGCCTTTCTATCAGCTCGAACCAGTCTGCCCATTCTCCTCTGACCTCTGGCATCAACAAGGCATTTCCGGCCACAGAACTGCCGCTCACTGGATTTTTTTTCTTTTTCGGACCATTCTCTGTAAACCCTAGAGATGGTTGTGCGTGAAAATCCCAGTAGATCAGCAGTTTCTGAAATACTCAGACCAGCCCTTCTGGCACCAACAATCATGCCACGTTCAAAGGCACTCAAATCACCTTTCTTCCCCATACTGATGCTCGGTTTGAACTGCAGGAGATTGTCTTGACCATGTCTACATGCCTAAATGCACTGAGTTGCCGCCATGTGATTGGCTGATTAGAAATTAAGTCTTAACACACAGTTGGACAGGTGTACCTAATAAAGTGGCCAGTGAGTGTATGTATGTTGCATGCATGCAGTATATATGTGGTATATATGTAGTATGCATGTTGCATGCATGTGGTATATATGTAGTATGTATGTATGTTGCATGCATGTAGTATATATGTAGTATGTATGTTGCATGCATGTAGTATATATGTAGTATATATGTATGTTGCATGCATGTAGTATATATGTAGTATATATGTATGTTGCATGCATGTAGTATATATGTAGTATGTATGTTGCATGTAGTATATATGTTGTATATATGCATGTTGCATGCATGTGGTATATATGTTGTATGTATGTATGTTGCATGCATGTAGTATATATGTAGTATGCATGTTGCATGTAGTATATATGTAGTATATATGTATGTATGTTGCATGCATGTAGTATATATGTAGTATGTATGTAGTATGTATGTATGTATTTTTTTTTTGTATATTCAGCACATTAGCCGGATGATGGGACTACTACTGTCCCATCATTGGCTAATGTGTCAATCACCGTCATGGTAGCAGGCATCGCCCGAGGGGACTTGTAGTCCTATCGGACAATCCTGCACAGACCTCCGCAGGCTGCACAGACCCCCGGACAGTCGGCACAGCCCCCCGGCAGGCCGGTACAGTCCCCCGCAGCCTGCACAGACCCCCGAACAGTCGGTACAGACCACCGGCAGGCCAGCACAGCACCCCGGCAGGCCGGTGCAGACCCCCGCAGCCCGCACAGACCCCCGGACAGTCGGTACAGACCACCGGCAGGCCGGCACAGCCCCCCGGCAGGCCGGTACAGACCCCCGCAGCCCGCACAGACCCCCGGACAGTCGGTACAGACCACCGGCAGGCCGGCACAGCCCCCCCCGGCAGGCCGGTACAGACCCCCGGCAGTCCGCACAGACCCCCGGGCAGTCGGCACAGACCCCCGGAAGGTCCGTACACCCCCCCGAGAGGCTGTACAAGGACAGAAAAGGGTTTTTCTTATTCCGATACCGGAAGTCCCATAGACTTGAATGGGACTTCCGGTATCGGAGATACCCGATACTTTTTTCGTATCGGGCCGATACCATCCGATCCAATATTTTAGGGTATCGGATGGTATCGCTCAACACTAGTGATGCATAATCATCTAGATAAGCTGAGGCTGGATGATGGGGTGCGGAACGGGACATCCCCCCCGGTTACATCCCAGCTGTCACAATTCATGGCGGGAAGCGGGTGGCTAGATCTATGGAGAATGCGCCATCCTGAGACAAGGGAGTATACTTGCCATTCCTCCATTAAACGCTCCCTATCTCGTATAGATGACATTTTTGGATCCAGCAGCCTAGCGATATGCGTTGACAATATTGAACATGGCACTAGGGGGATTTCAGACCATTGTCCGGTTGTTCTTAAGCTTAAATTTGGCCCATCGACCAACAGGATAACATGGAAGTTGAACCCTTTTGGCTGAAGTTGATAAAATCGCCTGATAGATCGATAGATCAGTTACGTTGCTTCGTCTCGTCCCACCCTGAACCCCGAAATGTTAATATATTTTGGGACACTCTTAAAGCTTATCTGAGGGGTTGTTTATACTCTACGATCTCTTATATTAAACGGGTGACATCGGAGGAGGATGGCGAGATGGAGCAACGTCTGAAAAATTCGGAGGCAGCCTATATACAGTATCTGATCAAACTAACAGCAATAGGGTGGAGTGGTTGACTGCTCAAAGGCTATATACTCAATACATTGATACTAAAACTAAACGTAAACTATTTTTTACTAGACAATCTTATTTTGAAATGGGGAATCAGGCGAGTAAATTCTTGGCTGATTTGGTGCGACAGCATAATACAACTAACACAATTCTACAGATTCGCAACATGGATGGTACTCTGGTTTCTTCAACGGAGGAAATTCTGAAATGTTTTTCTGATTATAAGGCTGTGTGCCCACGTAGCGATTTTTAAGCATTTTTGCCGCGATTTTCGGCACGAAAACGTTTAAAAATCGTGTACAGAACGCCCCCCATGCATTCCTATGGCATTCTGCACATGCTGTGCTAATGCTGCGCTTTTTTCCACAGCAGAATCGCATCGCGGAAAAAATCGCAGCATGCTCATTCTTTTGTGCGGAATCGCAAAGAATTGCCGCGATTCCGCACCCATAGGAATGCATGAGAATCGCTTACCTCCCGCATGTGGCTATGCCCACCATGCGGGAAGTTAAGCGTCTCATGTGCGGTTGGTACCCACGGTGTGGAGGAGAGGAGACTGTCCTCCAGGCCCTGGGTACCATACCCCTGTAAAAAAAAAAATAAAAAATAAAAAATCTGGGTATATTTACCTTCCGGCGTCCCGCGCTGCATTCCCGGCCTAAGCGTTCCCAGTAATGCCTTGCAGCACGGTTCTGTGAGACGTAGTCTCGCGTGACTCTAGCGGTCTCGCGAGATCGCTATAGCAACGCGAGACTACGTCATCACAGGTCTCGCAAGGCATCGCTGGGAACACTGAGGCCCAGGAATGCAGCGCGGGACGCCGGAAGGTAAATATACACCGATTTTTTTTATTTTTTTTAGCATTTTAACATTCTATCTTTTACTATTGATGCCGCATAGGTGGCCTCAATAGTAAAAACCTGGTCACACTTGTCAAACACTATGTTTGACGAGTGTGACCAACCTGTCAATCACTTTCCAAGCGATGTTTCAAATCGCTTGGAAAGTGCTTGAATATCGCACACGAAAATCGCGGCAAAATCGCGATCATAATCGCGGTGAAATCGCGCGGAAAAAAATGCGCAATTTCTGGAAAGGAGTCCGGTTTTTGGTGTGCGTTTTAACACGCAACGTGGGCACATAGCCTTATAGTTCATTGTATAATTCTAAAACTGATATGGACGGCCGGGAGTGTCTAAATTACTTGTCAGATATGGAGTTTCCTACGCTGAGTCCTTCCCAGCGGGCCTTTATGGATGCTGAATTTACTCTGGAGGAGGTGGAGGATGCCATAAAGGATATGGCCTCTGGGAAGGCCCCTGGCCCGGATGGCTTTCCTGTTGAACTGTATAGGAAATACCAGGAGATACTGGCGCCTCTTTTGTTGACGGTGTTTCAGGGGATTTGGGAGGGGGGATGCATGCCGGAATCCTTCTATGAGGCCAATATAATAGTTCTTAAAAAGGAGGGGAAAGATCCTTTAGATTGTGGATCTTATCGGCCCATATCATTGGTAAATGTGGATTATTAGATTTTTACAAAAATTTTGGCCAAGAGGTTGAATTCAGTCATATTAGATCTTGTACACTCTGACCAAACTGGCTTTATGCCTGGTAAGAGCACCTCCATTAATATTAGACGAGTCCAGTCAGTGGTCCAATATAGCTCTCTGGTGCAGGACAATGAATGGGCATTGGTATTGATGGTAGCGGCCAAGGCCTTTGACTCTCTTGAATGGCCTTTTCTCCGTGCATGTTTGCAGAGGTATGGATTCGGTGATAGATTTCAAAAATGGGTCAGTATTTTGTACATGAAGCCTAAGGCCCGGGTCATTGTAAATAATTCCATATCTGAGCCATTTTCACGGCATAGGGGAACTCGTCAGGGGTGTCCCCTTTCCCCGGCCCTTTTTGCTCTTGCTATGGAGGCACTGGCAATTCGTATAAGATCTTCCCCTAATGTTGCTGGTATAGAAATAGCAGGTCGGACAGACACCATAGGCCTATATGCTGATGACATGGTGATATTTATGGACAAAGCGGAGGAAACCCTGACAAGAGTGATCACTATTATCAATATGCAAATTGCCTTCTTCACCTTGCCACTATTATCAATAAATTTGGTAAATTTTCTGGCCTATATATAAATTGGGGGAAATCTGCTCTGATGCCTCTTTCCCATGCTCCGAGCCACGACTTGAGACTCTCTCCTTGCTAACCATTGTAACCAGTTTTAAATGCCTGGGTGTCCATATTTCTAAAGACAGTAAACTTGATTTGCACCTTAATATATATCCGCTACAGGAGATGGTTAAAGTCAAATTTGAGGTAATCTTCCACTGTCTGTGGCCGGACGTATTAATTTAATTAAAATGATATTACTCCCCAAACTTAGCTACTTTCTTCAACATAATGCTGTAGTGGTGCCCAGATCCTTTTTCGCTAATTTGAATTCCCAAATCACATCTTTTATATGGGGGAAAACTAGGCCCAAACTTAAGCTAGCCACTTTGCAGAGGCCCAATAAGGGAGGGGGGCAGCGCTACCCGATTTCTTCCTGTATTATTTGTCTGGGCAGGCCAAAGCCATAAGCATGTGGATGCCCGGCGGTCACCTACCTAATTCTGAAAACCATTTACTTCATGCCGCACAAACTAGTTGCCCGTTGGGATTTTTGGAAATGAGGAAAACAAATGTCTCACGACTGCTGCCCCTGCTTCGTCTGGCACGATCAATATGGAAACAGATCAAGAGGGTGGTTGGATTTGAGGATATTGTAGCTGAGATGCCCCTATGGAATAATGGTTACCTTCCGGCGTTACTTGAACATCCATCTGCTGAGTTTTGGGCTCAATATAGTGTCTCTACGATAGGCGATCTGTATGACCGTGGAACTTTGATCTCTTTTGAACAATTACAAATTAATCGCAGTGTCCTGAGGTCTCAGTTCTTTCATTATTTACAGCTAAGATCAGCGTTTCAATCACATATGAGATGGATAGGTACAGATAATGCTATTTCATCTCTACCCTTGATAGGGATCCTTAAATCACAGGGCCCCCAGGGTCTCATCTCCTCTCTATATACATATCTGTTGTCAATAGGGACAGAATCCACCATAGACTCCGTTAAGAAGTGGGAAAGGCTCATCCCAGATACACAGGGAGAGGAGTGGGAAGAAATTCTAGAGTCATCGATCAAGGTATCTCTGTCTGTTAAAAACAGGATGATACAGTTATACATTATAAATCAATCATATTTGACTCCAACTTGGCTCTTTAAGATGGGCCGATACCCATCTTAATGTTTGAGATGTCATTCAATAGATGCAGACTTTGTTCATATGATTTGGTGTTGTCCGGTTGTTGCACAATATTGGAGGGAAGTGACATCACTACTGACGTCTCTGGTACAAATTTCTGTTCCCCTTGAGCCACTGGTCTGTCTACTTGGAGTATGGGATGAGGAGACACGGGGTCAATATGATGGGATATTCCTAAGAGAGACACTGTTTATGGCACGAAAGGTATTGGCATTGCGGTGGATGAGGAGTTCATCTCCCTCTCTCGGGTCCTGGATCAGCCTGGTAAACTCGATTATTCCATATGAGCGCACGTTATATCAGAATAGAGGGTGCCCAGGTAAATTCGACAAGATATGGGAGAGGTGGAATTCCTCTCACCTTACTTTGCAGAGTGTAGATGTCACATAATAAACAACTAAGTGTGTGGAAGTAGGCTGCAGAATAGTTTTTTCTTTTTTTTTTGTTCTCGTAGATGTAGGTATGATTTAGTAGTCAGGTAGATCTCATCACTGGAATAATAACACAAGGCCACTGTGATTTAATGCATATTATGTTTTGCTTTATTTGTATGCAATTGGTATTTACATTTTGCTGTACATTTTAATGCAGTGTGAAATATGTGTATTTATATTATGCTAATTATGCAAATTGTCTCTTCAGAGAGGAAGAGGACTAGAACTCTAGTGCCACCTATTGGAGGTAGCAATCCTAAAAGTCAATGTTGACCCTTTAACGAGCCTAGTTACATGACTTAGGATAAAAGCCAAGCCAGAATCTCCATTTGCAGACACTGTGTTTCGGGGTACTGCCCCTCATCAGTGCAAAGTGGGAGAAGATCTGGTTTGGCTGTGAGAGAGGCGTCTGACCGATATCCAAGAAGTATCATTTCTCCTTGCGGAGAATGACATGCTAAGCATGTCGAGGTGAGGAGACTTAAAGCCGCAATGCTCCTCTGTGAAATATGCTAATTATGCAAATTGTCTCTTCAGAGAGGAAGAGGACTAGAACTCTAGTGCCACCTATTGGAGGTAGCAATCCTAAAAGTCAATGTTGACCCTTTAACGAGCCTAGTTACATGACTTAGGATAAAAGCCAAGCCAGAATCTCCAGTTAAAACATTTCCCACATTCTGAACAGGAAAAAGGCTTCTTCCCTGTGTGAGTTCTATGGTGATTAACCAAATCTGATTTCCAGTTAAAACATTTCCCACATTCTAAACAGGAAAAAGGCTTCTCCCCTGTGTGAGTTCTATGGTGATTAACCAAATCTGATTTCTGGTTAAAACATTTTCCACATTCTGAACAGGAAAAAGGCTTCTCCCCTGTGTGAGTTCTATGGTGATTAACCAATTGTGATTTCCAGTTAAAACATTTCCCACATTCTGAACAGGAAAAAGGCTTCTCCCCTGTGTGAGTTCTATGGTGATTAACCAATTGTGATTTCCAGGTAAAACATTTCCCACATTCTGAACATGGCTTCTCTGCTGTGTGAATTTTCTCATGTGTAACAAGACTTGAATTCTGAATAAAACATTTCCCACATTCTGAACATGAAAAAAGCTTCTCTCCTGTGTGGGTTCTTATGTGTTCATCAAGATTCCCTTTCTGGTTAAAACATTTCCCACATTCTGAACAGGAAAAAAGCTTTTCCCCTGTGTGAATTCTATGGTGATTAACCAATAGTTTTTTCCAGCTAAAACATTTACCACATTCTGAACATGAAAAAGGCTTCTTCCCTGTGTGAGTTCTCTGATGTGCAATAAGATTTGATGTATTTATAAAACATTTCCCACATTCTGAACAGGAAAAAGGCTTCTCCCCTGTGTGAATTCTATGGTGATTAACCAATAGTTTTTTCCAGCTAAAACATCTACCACATTCTGAACATGAAAAAGGCTTCTTCCCTGTGTGAGTTCTCTGATGTGCAATAAGATTTGCAGTATCTGTAAAACATTTCCCACATTCTGAACAGGAAAAAGGCTTCTCCCCTGTGTGAATTCTATGGTGATTAACCAATAGTTTTTTCCAGCTAAAACATTTCCCACATTCTGAACATGAAAAAGGCTTCTCCCCTGAGTGAGTTCTCTGATGTGCAATAAGATTTGATGTATTTATAAAACATTTCCCACATTCTGAACAGGAAAAAGGCTTCTCCCCTGTGTGAGTTCTCTGGTGTGTAACAAAATGAGATTTCTTGTTAAAACATTTCCCACAATCTGAACATGAAAATGACTTCTTTGCTTTAGGACCAGTTTGTTTTTTAATGCCTCTTTTGTGACTTTGATTTTCCTTAGTAGTCAGTAATGAAACAGAAGGTGGGACCTGTTTCATAGGATCAGACAGATCTTTGCTGTAAATAGATGATGATATATCTGGAGTAACAGCAATCACTTCAGTTGTATCTTGTAGGATCTCAAGATCATCAGATTTAAAAATTGAAGATGTCAGCTGTCCCTCTGATCTCCTGGTACAGTCATCTGCTAAGATAAAAAACATTTTTTTTAATAAAATATCCTTGAGTTTTATATTTTTGAATATTTCAACTTAAACTGTCCATAACAATGGCAAGCTATGTAAAAAACTAATTATTTACCAAGACAATGACAGTTCACAGTCTAATAGAAAACCTTGTTTGATGAACCAGTAGTGTGTGGTGTTCAACTGTTTGTTCATTCTGCCTCCCAAATATTGAATAAAAAGAAATCAATCAATGTTATGTAGGCGAAAATAATACCATTTCTCATCTCACAAAAAACAAGTCCTCACTCAGGTCCATCATCTGTCAATGGAAAACCAGATAAGCCAGGCTACAGTTAATGTTATAGTTAGGGTTAGTGTTAGGCTAAAGTTTGGGTTACTGTTAGGGTTACTGTTAGTGTTATGGGAATATATATGTATATTTCATATAGATCTCACTTGCATGCTATATACGCCATATAAACTCCACATATACACTCTATATTCATATATGCTCGCTTAGAGATATAATCATAGCTGTCTTGAACTTTTTTACTAGTTACTGCAGCTGACCTGACCCCATGAAACCTGTCTGGACAAACAACTTGAGAAATATCTAGCAGACATAGGAAATGGGGAAGTAAGGCCAGATGTGCCAGCCGATACCAGAACATGCTGACACTGTAAAAACAATAGGCCGCAAATTATATTGCTAGAATCCGCTTTTTTGGTAAACTCTTCCATATATGTTCATGTATGCAAACTGACCAATTAAACTAGAAGTTCAGCCTTTATGTTAATCAGATAACCTCCTGTTATGATTGAGTCACCGTAGGAGGCAAAAACAGAAATGCTAGCTAAGTCCAGAAAACCAGAGAAGTTGGCAGCTATCGGATTGCAGACCACTGAACCTATCAACACAACTAGCAGTAGCCGTGGGGGGGTTCCTACGATGCCCTAGACCCCTCGATCACAGCTGGAGAATTAAATAGGCCTAAAGAAAGAAAGGGGAAATCTAAACTGCCCCAGAGCAGACCCCAAAGCAGCAGGCAGCCCCCAACATATAATGATGGTGAAGCAAGATGAAAATACTAACACAGACAGAAAGATAGACTGAGCAAAGAGGGGCCAAAGCTAACTTGATAGAAAAGGACAGGAAGGCTGCTGTCTGCAATCCGTGAAAAACCCTATGAAAATAAGAGCCAACAAACTGACAGTGAAAAAGGCCCTGAAGATGCTAGGCTTCAAAAAGCTATGTCAGCACTCAGGAATAACTAAAGAGTTAGCGTGCACACACGTCCTAGTAGTGAGGTGCAGGTGTAACGGACCAGTAGGTCCTATTACCAATAATAATCTATTCACCGCACACTCAGAGGAGTTTAAAGCAAACAAGTGTTCATTTTATTATGTACAAAACATGTGGGAGCCAAAAAAGAACATATAGCACCAGGTAGAAGCGATATAGATATTACGACGTTTCGGCTCAGTCCGAGCCTTTATCAGTTTATCGCTGAGTCCGGTTTCAAATCTTTGAGTAAAGAGGAGAAGAACTCCCAAGTGAAAGAGAGATGGCTATAGCTGTGGTGCTTTAGAGCGGCGCTGCAGCCAGGCGCGGGAGCACCGCTCTAAAGCACCACAGCTATAGCCATCTCTCTTTCACTTGGGAGTTCTTCTCCTCTTTACTCAAAGATTTGAAACCGGACTCAGCGATAAACTGATAAAGGCTCGGACTGAGCCGAAACGTCGTAATATCTATATCGCTTCTACCTGGTGCTATATGTTCTTTTTTGGCTCCCACATGACATGTTTTGTACATAATAAAATGAACACTTGTTTGCATTAAACTCCTCTGAGTGTGCGGTGAATAGATTATTATTAGCACTCAGGAATATACTGAAGACAGAGCTACAGGCAAAAGGAGATTCAGCTCACCCCAGCAGGGGATGGCAGAATACTGAAAAGCAAGGAAAACAAAAAACAAAACAAAAAGGCTAACAGCCAAAACAGAAAACTTAGCTTTAGGGAGCAGGAATCAGACTGGTGTCCTAGAAGTCCACAGAGAAATCACCCGCAGGGCAGAAGGGCGTCGGCAGCCTTATATCCAGTCTGTGACTCCACTCAGCCAGTCATCCTCATTAGACTCAGGTGCCTGATAATCAGGCTCACTACCTTCCTTCACCAGAATAGGGAGTTCACCAGACCCCAGTGACGAAGGGGAAAATGAACTCACAACAACCTCCCTTTCCTGCATGTATCCATAAATATAGGTATGCTTAATAAAGCTACAGAGCATTGAAAGAATCGATTGCTGTCTCTGTGTACAGTTCTTTTCTTCCAGTTGAGCGCTCAATAAGACTGTCTAATTTGGGCAGGCCACAGTACGCACAGGGGTAAATCTACCCATATAAATTTCTACAACAATCTGGCACCCAACGTGTGGCTGTGGACGAAACGCACGGGGACCCAGCTGACCGGAAAGACGGGGGTGCCGTTACGGGCCTGGCCCACGGGACGGAGGCTGCAGCTCCATAAATAAGGTAAGGAAATTCTGTCATCTTGCCTGAATGTCCCGTGTCCAGCCCGGCTCTGTACCCCTAGCCGGTCAGGTGTGGTCACCACCGTATCCCAGGTAGAGTGTAAAAAGTGCACCCTTATCTAAACCCTGGGATAAGCTAAGTGTCTGCTGTGGTCCTGTGTGTCTAAGATCCGGGTGAGAGAGTTGGTGGAAAATTGTGACAGATTTGTGTTTGTGGTTGATGGGAGACCGATAACAGGGGAGTTTGACCCACTCAGATAGGTCCTCACAAATATACCTGGACACAGGGGGAGGACAGGAGAAGCCTTGCCCAGGGACAGGTGGTGGGGCCTTAGAGTTATCACAAGGCAAATCTCACATCAAGCTATCACAACAAACACCCATGCACAGGAAGGGACAACAGCGCCCACGCCAGGCCACGCGGTGGTGTTAGCTTAGGGGAGATATTGCAGGCTAAACCATTTGACAGGTTGCCACCAACACACCTGGTCACAGGAAAGGACAGGAGAAGCCGGCCCGGGTATCAGGTGGTGGCAACATTGTGGGAGTTATCACATTACTGATACCGACGAGCCAGGCAGGACGTGCAGTACAGCGTGTTATCATTCCCGGGTCACCAGCGCAGTGCACCCAGTGTGGTTGGCAGTTATCGGTTACCAGCAGCTGTTTCACATACGAGTCGCAAAACAAGGGCTTTCGATCTCTCTCGACGGACGTCTCAGTGTTTGCTACCCCATGATGTGCCGTTTGCTTTCCATGTAGACCCGGGACTGGAAAGTCTAAAGCCTTTTTTGCACTTCCTCTTTTCGCCTGTAGGGTGTGTCCCTGATATACATATTTTCCAGATTGTCACATTTTGTTTTACACTCTGCTGTTTGCATAATTTTATCTTGCATTTTTGGTAGTGGTTTTTGTTACTGCCGTATGAGAATTTTCAGGAAAGCTGGATAATTGTCATTTTGAGTATATTACAGTAGTCATAGTCTGCTTTTTGGTTTTCCATTGTTCTCAGATTTTACAGAGACGCAGGCATAAAAAGAGGAAGTTGGGTGCCTGCATTCTGCATTAACACTTTTTATTGTTGGAAGCTGTACTAGTTTTTGGACTTTTATTTCCTTTTTGGAGCGTTTTACCAAGGTTTACCAACTTTTGTGTTTTTTTTCTTTCCTTTTTCCCTCTATTTTCCATAGTATTGGTTTTTGGTTTTTTTTTCTGAGTGGTTCTTCTACAGTTTATATACGTTTTGATCTTATCAAGTTTTTGGTTTATTGTCCTTTTAAAAATCTTTTTAAAATTTTTCCTTTTTCCTTTTTTATCCCTTTTAATTTTTCTTCCGAGTTTTTCTTCCACTTTTCTTGTGACAGTTTATCAGTTGTTTTAGTTTTTACTTTTTGTCTTTTCAGTTCAATTCTTTTTTCTCAAAGAGTGATTCCCTGTTTTCGAGTTTTTCTTTTTCCCCTCGTGTCAATTTTTTTTATTCTTATCCCCTGTTTTTGAAGTTTTTACCATGGGGAATAAGTTGGGCAAGCAGGAGGCTCTTTTACTTCCCGGAGAAAGAACTGCCACCCAAGTAGTGGATGAGCAGGAAGGTGTTAAATTTTTTAAAAATTACAGACTGCTCATGACAATATGTGAAATCCATCAGAAGGGCAGATTGCAAGCAGCAGAATGGCAGGATATATTAACACAGAAAAAGGGAAAATTAGTTGATGCCAACCTGCTAAATGAAGCCACCGCATGGTTCCGAGTAGCAGCGGACCTGCATCGGTGTGGAGCCACTGAGAGATATGTGGACACACCAGGAAATGATTTTTATGTGTACAACTTTGCAAAACGTATGAAACCATCTGCACCTCCACCCTATGGTGAAGGGCAATACTGGGTGTGTGAGGTCTGCTCTCAGCAGAATCCATTGTACAAGGAGACCTGTGCTGCCTGTGGTGCTCCGCGCCCCTCCCTACAGGGAGCGAGTACTGCAAGTCCCAGCATGCCCGCACTGGATGCTGGAAAGGGGAAGCGCCCAGCTCCCCCTCCTCCCTCTGCTCTTTCCTCGCTTCCTCCTTCACATCTCTCACTCCCCCCCACCTCTTTCTCCGCTGCTCTCTCAAGCCCTCCCGTCTCCTCCCTCCCTTCTGGCTCTCGCTCCAAAACTCTCTTTTCACGCCTTTCATCTGTACTTCGTCTTTCTTCACACTCTCATGGTTCAGTGGTACCAGCTGGGCCAACGCCCAATCCCGGTCCAGTATCACTGTATCCCGTTCTAACAGCACAGGGGACCTTTTACGTCCCACACACAGCACAACCAGTGTCACTCATGCACTCAGGGGATGACGCTGAAAATCCCCAAGTTGACACTGATGCAGACAATGACCAGTCACACACTCAGACCCAGCAGGGGGCAGCCAGCTCCGCTCATCATGAAGGAACACTTCAAAATTCCAGCCGGACTGAATGTACACGCTTGGGAGTCGGGACTGAAGCTAATAGACCAGCTCAGAGAATGGGCCAAAGGCAGATTGGCTGGACAGGCCCTCAGCCTGCAGGACATGAGTCAAGACAAGACAGAGTCAGTGGAGAAGTTTCATGGCAGAGTAATGCAAGTCTTCCAGGACCTGGGTTTCACCATACATGACCAGATACACAGGCAGATGCTGGCACAGGCCTTTGTGCATGGACTGAGAGAACCAATCAGGAAACCACTAATAGTGGCCAGACCAGAATACAAGTCAATAGCAATGGACATCCTACTCACAGTGACCAAGGGGATCGAATCTCAGCCAGGAGTGCGGAAGACAACCCCCCTCATGGTGGCCACTGACGGGGAAGAGCAGCCACCACGCAAAGACAGGAAAACTGTGGAAAACTTGGCCATTACCGGAGCCACTGCAGAGCACCCCAACGAGCCAAGACTTTGCCCAGAGGAACAGGCCAGGAACGGAACACAGGAAGCAATGAAGAACCCTGTCCATAGGACAGGGGCAAGCCAGGTCCACAAGACACCACGCTCCTACCATGCAAGACACCCCCCGGTAGGACCAGTACCCCGAATTTCCCTGAAAGTGGATGGCGTTGTCAGATCTTTTCTTGTGGACACTGGTGCAGCCAGAAGTGTGATGAGACATGTGGAACTCCCTGACCCCGCCTGTTTGTCAGAATCCGCTGTGTCCTGTGTGGGGATCGATGGTCAAGTCAGACATTCCCAGCTCACAAAGCCTCTAAGCGTGGGGACACAGCCAGGACACTCTGTTCTGTCCCAGTTTGTGGTGTCAAAAACCTGCCCACTCAACTTGCTGGGAGCGGACCTACTGCAGAAGATGAAGGCAACCATAGTGTTCCAGGAAGATGGGACTGTGACGCTCTCCTCACCCCTGACCCAAGAGGACACAATCATGCTGGCGGCCCTGCAGGAGCCTCAAACAACCAATGCAGGCCTACCCCAGGAGGTGCTGGACGTAGTACTAGAAGATCTGTGGTCCAAAGGGCCCCAGGACGTGGGGAAACTTCAAGTGGCCCCGGTGCGGGTTACACTCAAGCCAGGTACCCCGTACCCACGCAAGGCCCAGTATCCTCTGTCCATCGTCCAGAGCCAAGCTGTCTCTGACCAACTGAAGGTCTTCCTGGCTATAGGAGTCATCGTTCCCTGCACATCGCCCTGCAATACCCCGCTTTTTCCAGTCAGGAAGAAGACGGCGAAAGGAGAACCCGCCAAATTCAGAATGGTGCATGACTTGAGAGCGGTGAACGAAGACACCATCTTTGAAACCCCAATTGTGCCAAATCCGCACACTCTGCTCTCCAATGTGCCCGCCACAGCAACAGTGTTCACGGTGATAGACCTGGCCAACGCCTTCTTCAGTGTTCCTCTCCACCCGGATGACCAGTTCTTGTTCGCCTTCACGCACCAAGGTGTGCAGTACACATGGACAGTGATGCCCCAGGGGGCTCAGAATAGCCCCTCACAGTTCACTAAGGCAAAGTCTTTCGTTCTCGCTAACTGCATCACAGACCATGCAGAAGTAGTCCTTCTACAGTACGTGGACGATTTGCTCCTGTGTGCAGTCAACGAAGACACCTGCGCTTGATGTGGGTTTCCACTGTTTAGACACATCAGGGGCTCTGCAAACGCGACATGGTAACCGCTAATTATTCCAGCATATTTTACTTTTAAAAAGTCAAATGGCGCGCCTTCCCTTCCGAGCCCTGCCGTGCGCCCAAACAGTAGATTTCCCCATATATGGGGTATCGGCACACTCATGAGAAATTGCAAAACAAAATTTATAGTCCACCTTCTCGATACCCTTGTGAAAGTAAAAAAATTAGGTCTAAAGGAAAATTTTTGTGAAAGAGAAGTAAAGGTTAATTTTTTTCCTTCCACATTCCATTCATTCCTGTGAAGCACCTGAAGGGTTAACAAACTTCTTGAATGTGGTTTTGAGAACCTTGAGGGGTGCAGTTTTTAGAATGGTGTCACTTTGGGGTATTTTCTGTCATATTGACCCCCCCAAACTCACTTCAAATGTGAGGTGGTCCCTAAAAAATGGTTTTCTAAATTTTTTTGTAAAAATGAAAAATCGCTGTTTAACTTTTAACCCTTATATCTTCCTAACTAAAAAAATTTTGTTTTCAAAATTGTGCTGATGGAAAGTTGATATAGTTGATATAGATGCTACTGTGCAGGCGCCGCCATCACCGGTGACATTTTGCTGGATGTAATTTTTTTTCTGAGCCTCACAATAGCCACAATATTATAGGCATTATCACCAATAATATCAACACTATTATATGCATTATGTAATAATGGGGGCAGGTCAGTGAGGGGTCAGCGACCTGTCATAAGCCAATACAGATGAATATGTAATCAGAGCACCAGGACCTGTAGTTAACCCCAGGGGGGTGGCTTTCCCCCCCCTCGTGGTTACGATCGCTCTGATTGGCTTTTGAAAGTGAAAAAGCGAAACAGAGCGATTGTAATATTTCACCAATGAAACTTGGTGAACTATTACAAATCAGCAATGGCTGATGCTGCAATAGCATCAGTCATTGGCTGTAGCTAGGTGACCTCTGTGTCATCCCCCAGATCTGATTGGAGCTAGCGTACACGTGACGCTATCCCTCCAATCAGATGTGGGGCAGGTGTCAGGTATGGCTGCCCTCGCTCTTCAGCCTCATCCTGTCCGTGGTAGGTGAAGAGTGAGGTGCTGCCTGCTGCCCTCACACCTGACAGGTCTCTGCCTGCTGCTGCTGTCGCCGATCACCATGCCTGCTGCCACTGCTGCCGATCTTCCCTCTGGTACTGTGCTCCGCTCCCCTCTGTTGCCTCATTACACCCCCCGCCCCTGTGATCACCCCCTCTGCCCAGGTGATTGCCCCTTCCTGCCCAGGTTATCGCCCCCCTGCCCAGTAATCACCCCCCTGCCCCAGTAATTACCCCCCTGCTGCTGTCACCACTGATCTCCCCTCTGTGCTGTCCTCCGCTCCCCTCTGCTGCCCAATTCCACTCCCTCCGGCCCTGTGATCACCCCCTTGCAACAGTAATCGCCCCCCTGCCCCTGTGATCACCCCTCAGCCCTGTAATCACCCCCTGCCCCAGTAATCAACTCCTGCTGCCGCTGATCTCTCCTCTGTGCTGTCCTCCGCTCCCCTCTGCTGCCCAATTCCACTCCCTCCGGCCCTGTGATCACCCCCCTGCAACAGTAATCACCCCCCTGCCCCTGTGATCACCCCTCAGCCCTGTAATCACCCCCTACCCCAGTAATCAACTCCTGCTGCCGCTGATCTCTCCTCTGTGCTGTCCTCCGCTCCCCTCTGCTGCCTGATTCCACCCCCCGGCCCTGTGATTGCCTCTCTGCCCCGGTGATCACGCCCTGCTGCTGCCGCCGCAGATCTCCCTTCTGCTGCCTGATTCCGCCCCCCCTGTCCCTGTGATCGCCCCCCTGCCCCGGTGATCGCCCCCAGTGATAACCACCCTGCTGCTACTACCTCCTGACCCACGGCACCTGACAGCCCCCTCCTGTAGTAGAAAGTTTCAAACACTCGCACATACACACGCACACTATAAGTTTATCTTTTGATACACATACACACAACACACACAATGTCCCACTCGTCACAGTCATCCCAGTCTCAAAGGGTGTACTCAGCTGAGGAGGCATATGCCTTTACTGCCTCCGAAGCGGATAGTGAGGGAGAGGACCCCACTTTTCTCTATTCCTCCCACTCTTCCTCCTCCAGCGACACAGACTTACCACCACCAAGATGTCGCAGGATGAGAAATTGTCTGGAGACCAGGGAGGAAGAGACGGAGGCCGAGGGAGAAGACCCACAGCCAAATATGAGTAACCCCCAACCTAGTGCTAGTCTGGCCCAACCTAGCACTAGTGCCCCCTCATGGACCCCTGTCCCTGAGAATTTTGCTCCACGGATTCCTGATTTCGTTCCCCAATCATGAATCCAGTTTGAGACTGCCAACTTCAGGGAAATAGACTTTTTCAAAGTCTATTTCTCGGAGTCAATTGTTAGTCTTATGGTGGAGCAAACAAACTTGTATGCCCAGCAATTTTTGGCTGAAAACCCTAAGTCATCATTCTCTACTTGGAGTCCCATTGACTGTAGAAATGATGAAATATTGGGGACTGGTTCTTTATATGGGGATTGTGAAGAAACCAGAAATTTGTCAATGCTGGAGTACTGATATTTTATATCAAACTCCAGTATTTGGCATGGTTATGAGTTACAGACGTTTTGAGGCGATTCATAAGTTTCTCCATTTTAGGGACAACACTGACAGCCTTCCCCGCGATGACCCCAATTTTGATACAGTGTTCAAAATTCGGCCGGTCATCGAACACTTCAGCAACAAGTTTTCTGAAGTGTACATTCCCCAAAGGGAAATTTGTGTGGATGAATCCCTCATCCATTTCAAAGGGAGGCTTCAGTTCTGTCAGTACCTGCCCAGCAAAAGGGCGAGGTACGGGATAATACTCTACAAGCTGTGTGAGAGTACCTCAGGGTACACACTCAGCTTTAGAGTTTACCAAGGGAAGGACACCAGGATCCAGCCCCCAGAATGTCCACCTGCTCTGGGGGTGAGTGGGAAAATAGTGTGGGATTTGGTCCACCCTCTGCTTGATAAAGGTGACCATCTGTACGTTGATAACTTTTATACAAGCATCCCACTCTTTCACTCCCTCTCTGCCAGAGCTACCGTCGCTTGCGGTACCGTGCGCAGAAACCAGAGGGGTCTCCCTTTGTCGCTAATTGAGCAGCCTCTCCCAAAGGGTGAGAGCCGAGCCCAATGTAGCGGCAACATGGTTGTGGTCAAGTTCAAAGACAAAAGAGAGGTCTTTCTCTTGACAACAATCCATGGTCCCGGCACCACGGCCACCACCGTTCGAGGTACCCCAGACCAGGTCCACAAACCGGACTGTGCCCTGGGGTACACCAAACACATGGGGGAGTTGATCTTTGTGATAAAGTCCTCCAGCCCTATCGTGCCATGCAGAAGGCGAAAGTGTGGTATAAAAAACTGGCTGTGCACATCGTACAAATGGCACTGTATAACGCATGCGTGCTATCACGATGTGCAGGCCAGACCAACAACACCTTCCTTCAGTTCCAGGAGGCAGTGATAAAGGCCATGATTTTTGAAGAGGAGGACGGAGCGCGCCCCAGGCCCCCTGGAACTCAAGTTTCCCGTATGGTACCAGGACAACATGCTCCCACTAAGGGGAGAGCAAAAATAAAGGTGCCGGGTGTGCTATAAAAGGGGGAAACGTGTCCTGACAAACCTGGACTGTGAATGAATGAACTCTTCAGAATTCATCACACGTCCAGGGACTAAACACATCCTGACACTCCACTACAGAACTCACCCACACCAGGCTGACATACACAACATCACACACCCAACCTGACATGCACTACATCACACACCACGACCTGACGTACACTACACCACACACACACCGACCTGACATACACTACACCACACACACCGACCTGACGTACACTACACCACACACTGACCTGACATACACTACACCACACACACCAACCTGACATACACAACACCACACACCCAACCTGACGTACACAACACCACACACCCAACCTGACGTACACTACACCACACACACCAACCTGACGTACACTACACCACACACACACACCGACCTGACATATACTACACCACACACCGACCTGACATATACTACACCACACACCGACCTGACATACACTACCCCACACACAGACCTGACATACACTACACCACACGCCGACCTGACATACACTACACCACACACCGAACTGACATACACAACACCACACACACCAACCTGACATACACTACACCACACACACCAACCTGACATACACTACACACACCAACCTGACGTACACTACACCACACACCGACCTGACATACACTACACCACACACAACATCCTGACGTACACTACACCACACACCGACCTGGCATACACACCAATCTGACGTACACTACAGCACACACCGACCTGACATACACTACACCACACACCGACCTGACGTACAATACACCACACACCGACCTGACATATACTACACCACACACACCAACCTGACAAAGTGTGTCAGGTTGTTGTGTGAAGCGTAGTGTACGTCAGGTCGGTGTGTGGTGTAGTGTACGTCAGGTTGGTGTGTGGTGTAGTGTACATCAGGTTGATCTGTGTGGTGTAGGAAACACCACACACCAACCTGACATACACTACACTACACACACCAATCTGACATACACTACATACTTTCCATAAGTTCTATAGAAAAGGGCTTTCAATGCCCAAAGTCATTTGAACAGTTTTGGGTGGAGGAGAATGTTGTGGTCTAGAGGCAAAATGGTGATCATGGTAATACGGCAGGACTACACCACCGATAAAGCAACCACAGCCGGTGACTGAGAGGAATCTGTGACGTCTCTGCATTCAGTGGTTACTACTCACCTGGGTAGTCATATGTGGGAATCTCCTCTTTACACCACTCATCACCCCTCACATATGTCTCTGTAGGATTAATATGGGTCAGATCTTCACCCTGAAACAAATATTGTAAAAGTCACAGACAGATGGAGAAGTCCCATCTATGATCAGCTCTAATCCTGCCATCTCCACCGTTCTCATTACACAAGTATAAAACATATAATACTGGTGGATAAAACAAGACTGAGCACAAGACCTTCACAGCCGTCTACACATCATAGGGGAGATCTCCTGACACCTTCTCTCCATCTACCTGAAGATCCTGAGGAGCACTGGGATCTTCTTGGTTACAGTCCTGTGGAAGAAGAGGACGGGGACATCTCTCTGGTGTTGTCCTCTTACTGGATAGATCTGGAGGAAACACATACAGGGACTGAATTCATTCTCTACATACAGATAATTATAGGCCGTGTGTATTTAGTCCTGTCTATTACCTGGAGATGTGAGGGGCTGGGGAACCTCCATTATGACGTCCTTGTACAGATCTGTGTCCTTCTAAATACTCCCACTCCTCCATGGAGAAATAGACAGCGACATCCTGACACCTTATAGGAACCTGACACATACAATGATACCGTCATCCCCCGATCCCTTCATAGTGTTACTGTATAATGTCCCAGCATTCTCAGCAGTGTCACCTCTCCAGTCAGCAGCTCAATCATCTTGTAGATGAGGTCTAGGATCTTCTGGTCATTGATGTCCTCATGGATCAGGGGGTGAGGTGGAGGCACCGTGATTGGGCTCAGGGGTCTTCCCCATCCCTCAGACACAGGGTCCTGACAGCGATCACTAGAGGTCTTCTTCACCACTGTATAATCCTGGTTATGGAGAGACACATTAATAAATCTCACTACAGACATTCCCAGAGTCCTCACCTCTCCAGTTCTGTCCATCTGTTATTCCCATAGATAAGAATGATGTAATGTGACGTCATCAGAATCTCTCACCTCTCCAGTGAGACGGAAGAGGATCTCTAGGGTGAGGTGTAGTATCCTCTCCACCATCTTGTCTCTGTCCATATCCATCCTTGATGGGTAAATCAGGAAAATTCTCTTCTGTAGAAGATCTTCACTGAGAGGATCTGATATTGTAGAGACCTGAATGAGAAGACGATGATCCGATGTAACATCATAAGAATCCTGTGTAATAATACAATTACTGGAGATAATAAGGGAAACATATGAGGAGATTTATTATCTTACAGGGTTTAGTTTTCTCCCCTGACATCTACTAATAAAACCTATATATTTAGGCCACAGACAACAAGCAGTTTCCTCCTCGGAGTCGGCAGCTGAACACGTTCCTCATAGACTCATCTTCCATAACGCTAATTCTCGTCTCATTACCGACACTGGAATCGGCATTAGCAATACTGCAGGAGATATTCATTACACGCGACATGAGAAATAACTCCTTCATGATGAGGACGACATCTTCATCTTCTACTGCGGCTCTAGAGACAGATGTGGCCAGAGTCGGTCACTGCCTCCATCCCCACCGGCCGTCTATATGAATGTTTCGCGTCTTCCCGCACTGGAATCTTCTCTCCCGTTAGATCTCAGCTCTGAGTCATACACAGAAGTTTGAGGCTTTTCTGGAAGAACAGGACAGGAGAGATCTGAGGCCGATGTCTCCATGTACAGGGTTTCCCCTCGGGATAAGAGGCTTTTCTATCCCTTTCCCCCAATTAGAGGGGACACCTGTGGATATCGGGGTCTTTACCGGCTGCAGTCCTGGGGGGATTTACTCGGTAACGTGGACGTTGGACAAACGTCACCATCAATTCCCATCAGAGTGAAGGAACATCGCTCCTCTATTCAGCTCTATGGATCCAGGATGAAATCCACTGCGGCCCCTGCAAGAAAAGAGCGAAGTCTGGTGAGACCCCCGAGGCCGGAGATTTCTACAGCTGCTCTGTGCGCACAGGACCTGTGATGAGGTCACAGGAGGGGAGGAGTCAGGGGTCACATGATCAGGGGCCTCAGTGTGTGCAGGACTCTGCTGTGCTGGTTGTCATGGTGCTGGATGAGGGGAAGTTTATGTGGGGTCAGGAGGGGTTTACATGTGAATGTAGCAGAGCCGCGTGTGTACGAGGTGTACGGAGCGGAGCCGTGTGTGTACGGAGTGTATGGAGCGGAGCCGCGTGTGTACGAGGTGTACGGAGCAGAGCCGTGTGTGTACGAGGTGTACGGAGCAGAGCCGTGTGTGTACGAGGTGTACGGAGCAGAGCCGCGTGTGTTCGAGGTGTACGGAGCAGAGCCGAGTGTGTACAAGGTGTACGGAGCAGAGCCGAGTGTGTACGAGGTGTACGGAGCGGATCCGAGTGTGTACGAGGTGTACGGAGCGAAGCCGGGTGTGTACAAGTTGTACGGAGCGGAGCTGGGTGTGTACGGGGTGTACGGAGCGGAGCCGCGTGTGTACGAGGTGTACGGAGCGGAGCCGTGTGTGTACGAGGTGTACGGAGCAGAGCCGAGTGTGTACAAGGTGTACGGAGCAGAGCCGAGTGTGTACGAGGTGTACGGAGCGGATCCGAGTGTGTACGAGGTGTACGGAGCGGAGCTGGGTGTGTACGGGGTGTACAGAGCAGAGCTGCCTGTATACGAGGTGTACGGAGCAGAGCCGCATGTGTACGGGGTGTACGGAGCGGAGCCATGTGTGTACGGGGTGTGCGGAGCGGAGCTGCCTGTATACGAGGTGTACGGAGTGGAGCCGCGTGTACGAGGTGTACGGAGTGGAGCCGCGTGTACGAGGTGTACGGAGTGGAGCCATGTGTGTACGGGGTGTACGGAGCGGAGCCATGTGTGTACGGGGTGTGCGGAGCGGAGCTGCCTGTATACGAGGTGTACGGAGTGGAGCCGCGTGTACGAGGTGTACAGAGTGGAGCCATGTGTGTACGACCCCCACTTTCAGGATGGGCACTCTCACCCTGTCTTCTACCAGTGGTACTCCTAAGGTATAACATCTATTAAGCACTTAGTCCACCCCGAGGAACGACGGATATACTCAATAGAGGAGTTGAAATGTAAATATCCCACTGCCATATTCTCTCCCTTCTAATATTGCAAGGTAAAAGCTATGGAACAAAAGTATTAGCACATCTTTCTGAATATGAATGGAGACCATCCGTGCTTAGATGGTTCACGAAATCTAATTCTCCATCTGGCCAAATAGCCACTAATTACAAATTCATCCATGCAGCTCTGGATTATGAACAATTCCAATTTCCACTAACAAAATGGCAGACTGAAGACCCCAGCATGTCCTGTGACACTATTCTGAAAGCTCTAGACCCAGCCTACACATTCCTCCCCTCAGCCCGTTTCCTAGAAATGAGATTGAAAATCTGTCACGGCTCTTACCTGACTCCACAAGAAGGTCATAGAATGGGGTTGTACACGACTTCTAAATGTTTTACATGCCATTCCCCAGAAGCCAACCTGTTTCACTGCTTGTGGGCATGCCCGGTCATTAGACTATTTTGGGAAAGAGTACGGCAATACACCGCCACACATCTGACAAACTTTGTTCCTGATGAACCCTTATGGGCCATATTTGGATACCTAAAACCAGATAATTACACCTGTTCTCCAGGGGCCTGTAAACTACTGCATTTGGTGGCGGCCGCCAGTACTAAGGCCATTTTACAGACATGGATCCACGACCATGCCCCTCCTTTCAAAATCTTTCTAGAGAAGCTGTCGTTCTCGCTTCAAATGGACTGGGTTGAGGCCTCTTTACATAAAGAGGGAAGGGTGCAGGCCTTTTTTGAAACTTGGGAAAGCTTCATCTCTCTGCTCCCACAGCACATCCAGAGCGATATTAAGACCTGTTTTCAGCCGACAGTCTGGTACCAGGAGCAACTACTACTGGGGGAGACACCTGTCCACTGATATCTCTGGGTGAACTGCTGCGGAGAGACACTTCGGGGTGTTTGGGGTGTACTTTGGTGTCAGTGGGTCCTGAACTTAAGGTTGGACACGTGCTGGGTGTCTGATGGGTAAACATTATGCTTGGTTATGACATGCCCCCCGCTTCCTTCTCCTTTTTCCCTTCCCCGGATTTTCAGGTTTGTCTTGATCTATTGTTCTGACCGATGCGATCTCTAATGAGGAGGTTTTGTTACATATGACTCAAATATTATCTGCATGGATATATGTATGAACATTTTTTTTGCATTAAATAAAACAAAGATTCAGGCTGTGTGCACACGCTGCGGATTATGTGCGGATTCATCCGCGCGGATTTTTACCTGCGGATTGCTCTGCGGTTTTGCCCTGCGGTTTTTCATCTCCTCAATGGAGGAGATTGCAAACCGCAGGAGAATCCGCAGAAAGAATTGACATGTCAATTCTTTCTGCGGATTGAAAACCGCAGATAATCCGCGCGGAAAATTCCGCACCGTCTGCACTGCGGTTTTTGATTCCCATAGGGAATCATGGTACTGTACACCGCAGCAAAAACTGCTGCGGGTCCGCAGCGGCCAAAACCGCTGCGGAACCGCAGCAAAATCCGCAGCGTGTGCACACAGCCTAAAAGAAACACAGCTGGACTCCAATGAAGGAGTAGAACCATCTCAAGGAGGATCACAGGGAAATGGACAGCATGGGACTTAGATAAGAGAGTCTGAGCAAAGGGTCTGAATACTTATGACCATGTGATATCTCAGTTTTTCTTTTTTAATAAATTAGCAAAAATGTCTACATTTCAGTCAAGATGGGGTGCAGAGTGTACATTAGGGTGACCGCAAAAAATCGATGTCGGAATTTTGTCCGTCTGGACCCCACAAAACGATTCCCCTTTCCAGATATTGAGAGAGCCAAAATTTGAGCTCGATCAAACGACGTTAACCCGTGCCGCTCGTCTCTCAAAGTTTGAAAAAATCCAAATTGAGGTATTTTAAGATTTAGGTATTTTGCATAGTCTGTTAGACTATAAAGAATGTGACAACAACATTGCAGAAATAGCCCTGACCAAATTCTCGAACCATTTGTGGTATTTGCAGAGTTGGTGGGATTATCGTTTTTTGATCCCACCATTACAGACAATGAAAAGTTGTTAATGGCTAATAAATTGCTCAGTAGCACAGATGAACCATCAGAGCACGCTAACCTACATGAGTTGATAATTTTACATAGTTATCTAATCTATTCTAGAGCTTTTGTTAAAGTAGTTTTTGAAACGTCAGAATATAATGCTCGGCATTTGCTTACAACTTGCAGGACATACTGCTTTTGTTCTTCATCTTTTGTCAGAAGGTCGATAAAAAGTCGGTTACTTCCTACCTCTTTTAATTTTTCTTTCCTAACTTTTGGATTTACAACCCTAGCGTGCTCTGATGGTTCATCTGTGCTACTGAGCAATTTATTAGCCATTAACAACTTTTCATTGTCTGTAATGGTGGGATCAAAAAACGATAATCCCACCAACTCTGCATTCAAATACCACAAATGGTTCGAAAATTTGGTCAGGGCTATTTCTGCAATGTTGTTGTCACATTCTTTATAGTCTAACAGACTATGCAAAATACCTAAATCTTAAAATACCTCAATTTGGATTTTTTCAAACTTTGAGCGACGAGCGGCAAGGGTTAACGTCGTTTGATCGAGCTCAAATTTTGGCTCTCTCAATATCTGGAAAGGGGAATCGTTTTGTGGGGTCCAGACGGACAAAATTCTGACATTTTTTCCCCCCCATATGAGATCCGGTCACCCTAGTGTACATTAATGAGAAAAAAATGAATTTTTTTAAATTCTGTACCCACTGCATATTAGGTAGCTCCACCCACCACTCTGCTGAATGTTGGTTACTAGGCAGGTTACTAGTGTTGAGCGATACCGTTCGATACTCAAAAATATCGTATCAGATGGTATCGCCCGATACGAAAAAAATATCGGGTATCGCCGATTCCGATACCGGAAGTCCCATTGAAGTCAATGGGACTTCCGGTATCAGAATTTAAAAAAGCCCTTTATTTCCTTGTTGGCTAATTCTACATAATTGAAAACAAATAAGAATCATGTAGAATGTATTGTGGGAGGTGGAGGAGACATTAAAGGCATAGTGGTTTATTCAAATCACATGGCATAGCATTAATTCCATTTTTTTTTTTCAAGACGTTCGGAGTTAAAAAGATATTGACTATGTTAACCTTTTTTATATTTTGTCAGATACTGTATGTATGTTTCACAACTTCCATGCTCTTCACCTTCTTTTGTACTTCTCCCACACTTTCTCCTTCATGATCTGCAGCAGTAGCATTTTTTTCATCAACTTTTTCTTCACCTTATTCATCTTCTTCTTCTTCATCTTCTTCCCATTAATTTTTTTTTTCCATTCTTCATATTCTTCTTATTCAGCTATTACTAATTTTCATATGCTATTTCTTCATCTTCTTCCTATTCTTCTTTTTCTTCATTTTCTTATGGTGACAGGCATTCCTGTAGTACTTATCTATAAAAGTTATAAGATTACACCTTACATTCTGCCTGTCACAAAAGATTTACAACAGGATTTGTCCACGTTCAGTTTGGCCTGCAGCAGCAGGCATTTTCCAGGGGCACCACGAGGAGGAACAGACTCACCCCCATTTACTGCTTAGTCTTCTTCTGCTTATAATTTTGATTTCTTCTATGATGATTTTTAGTCTTATGCTTAATGTTCTTCTGCTTTCTGTTCTTCTGCTTTTGCTTCTTCTGCTTCTTGTTCTTCTGTCTTTTGTTCTGTATCTTGGTGGTTGTCTTCATGTTCTTTGTCCTCTTGGTCATATTATTTAGGGTCATATTTCTGGTCTTCTTTAGTGTGGTCTTCAGGTTCGTCGTCATCAAGGTCGTCGTCATGGAGATCAATAAGGATTACCAAAGACAATTTCAAAAAGCTTGATCTTGGAAATGTAGCAGAAGGTACAAGAAGGCTGAGAAACTGGCGAGAACCAGCTGACAGTACTGGAACCCCTAGTGGCAGCAGAAGGAACAATAGCTAATGGTACTACTGAGAAACAGCTGACGGTGCTGGACCCCGGTTACTATGCAGGAGGTACCTGTGCTAGAAACCACTACCAAGGACCAGCTGACCTTGCTGGACCTCGGATACCGAGATGGAGGCACCTAGGCCAAAGGCTCTGGCGAGAACCAGCTGACAGTGTTGGCACCCGGATGGGTAGCAGAAGGAACAAGAGCCAATGGCACTACCGAGGACCAACTGACGGTGCTGGACCACGGTTACTAAGCAGAAGGTACCTGTGCTAAAAAGCACTACCAAGGACCAGCTGACAGTGCTGGACCTCGGATACCGAGATGGAGGCACCTAGGCCAAAGGCTCTGGCGAGAACCAGCTGTCAGTGCTGGCACCCAGATGGGTAGCAGAAGGAACAAGAGCCAATGGCACTACCGAGGACCAACTGACGGTGCTGGACCACAGTTACTTAGCAGAAGGTACCTGTGCTAAAAAGCACTACCAAGGACCAGCTGACGGTGCTTGACCTCGGATACCGAGATGGAGGCACCTAGGCCAAAGGATCTGGCGAGAACCAGCTGACAGTGCTGGAACCCGGGTGGGTAGCAGAAGGTACCCATCCAAAGCAAAGTAGCCAGGCCGCAAGCCGGCCGCAGTTACCAAAACCAACAGTCCTACAGGGGGTCCATGTCCCATTGGCACTACGGATCCAGCCTTCAGTGCCAGTTCCCGCAGCCCACATAGGAGTCACCTAAACTGCAGGCACCGTAGAGTCGGCTAACCCGGCCGCAAGACGACAGGACAACGGATTGTTGGTATAGTGACCTTGACACTACCCGGAAACAGCTGGTGTGCTGGAACCAGGCTGGGCAACAGGGAGTACCCGTGCCAAAGACACTGCCGAGCACCAACTGGCGTTGTTGGAACCCAGGGAAAATCATGGTGAAGGCCGAGGCCTACTTGGTGGCAGTTTTAGATTGTTTGTAGGCTACAACAGACTGTCAATGTGCTCCAATTAGGCATCTGTTTCCACTGTTTCCAGGATTTCACGTGACCACCAACACCGCTAGTTTATGCGTACAGTAGCCGTCTGCCCAATCCACACGTGTTCCTGTGTTACTGGGGTTCTGTAATGTCAGCAGATCCCCTGATGTGTGTCTGCCAATGTCTCCTGCTCTGTCCACCTTCCCACCACTTGCAGTGGGAAGGTGAACAGCGCAGGAGACAGTGCCGGACACACATTGGGGGATCTGCTCACGTAACAGAACACCAGGAACACAGGAACAAGTGTGGAATGCGTGGACGGCAACTGTGAGCAGGAACTGGCGGTGTTGGAGGTCAGGGGAAATACTAGAGACAGAGTGGAGACAGAGGCCAAATCAGAGAATGTTTAAATCAGAAGTAGTTACAATTTGGAGGCAGCAGCAGTTTGCCCTCCACACAGCAGGGGATCAGATGACGTTACTGACCCCGACTTTCACATGAACGAGTGTTTTTTTCTGTGTGGACAGCACTTCCGAGCAACAACTGACGATGTTGGAGCCCAGGGATAGTCATTTTGTAGGCTGAGGTCTACTTGGGGGCAGTTTAAGATAAGACGTTGTTAGAATTTGGAGGCAGCAGGAGAGTTTGCCGTACACAGCAGGGAATCAGCAGACGTTACCGAACCCCACTTTCACATGAACAAGTGTTTTTTTCTGTGTGGACAGCACTTCCGAGCACCAACTGGCGTTGTTGGAGCCCAGGGACAATCATGGTGTAGGCCAAGGCCTACTTGGTGGCAGTTTTAGATTGTTTGTAGGCTACAACAGACTGTCAACGTGCTCCAATTAGGCAGCTGTCCCACTCTGTTTCCAGGATTTCACGTGACCACCAACACCGCCAGTTTATGCGTACAGCAGCCGTTTGCCCAATCCACATGTGTTCCTGTGTTACTGGGGTTCTGTAATGTCAGCAGATCCCCTGATGTGTGTCTGCCAATGTCTCCTGCTCTGTCCATATTCCCACCACTTGCAGTGGGAAGGTGGACAGCGCAGGAGACAGTGCCGGACACACATTGGGGGATCTGCTCACATAACAGAACACCAGGAACACAGGAACAAGTGTGGAATGAGTGGACGGCAACTGTGAGCAGGAACTGGCGGTGTTGGAGGTCAGGGGAAATACTAGAGACAGAGTGGAGACAGAGGCCAAATCAGAGAATTTTTAAATCAGAAGTAGTTACAATTTGGAGGCAGCAGCAGTTTGCCCTCCACACAGCAGGGGATCAGCTGACGTTACTGACCCCCACTTTCACATGAACGAGTGTTTTTTTCTGTGTGGACAGCACTTCCGAGCAACAACTGACGATGCTGGAGCCCAGGGATAGTCATTTTGTAGGCTGAGGCCTACTTGGAGGCAGTTTAAGATAAGACGTTGTTAGAATTTGGAGGGAGCAGTACACTTTGCCATACACACAGCAGGGGATCAGCTGACGTTACCGAACCCCACTTACACATGAGCGAGTGTTTTGTCTGTGTGGACAGTACTTCTGAGCACCAACTGGCGGTGTCGGAGCCCAGGGAAAATCAGGTAGTAGGCTGAAGCCTACTTGGTGGCAGTTTTCGATTGTTTCTACACTACTACTAACTGTCAATGTACTCCAATTAGGCCTCTGGCTTCACTCTGTTTCGAGTATTTCCTCTGGCTTCCAACCACGCCAGTTGCTGCTCTGAAATGCCGTCTGCACAACCAACACTTGTTCCTGTGTTACTGGGGTTCTGTAACACCAGCTTCTCCCTAGAGGTGAGTCAGGCAATGTCTCCTGCTCTGTCCACTTTTCCACTACAAGTAGTGGGAATGTAGACAAAGCAGGAGACATTGCCGGACTCACCTCTGGAGATGAGCAGATGTTACAGGACCCAGGTAACACAGGAACAAGTGTTGATTGTGCAGACGGCACTTGAGAGCACAAACAGGCGGTGTTGTAGGCCGGAGGAAATACTCAAAACAGAGTGGAGACAGAGGGCAAATCAGAGAACATATTAAATCAGAGGTAGTCAGAAGTTGTAGGCAGCAGGAGAGTTTGGCGTACACACAGCAGGGGATCAGCTGACGTTACCGAACCCCACTTACACATGAGCGAGTGTTTTGTCTGTGCGTACAGCACTTCTAAGCACCAACTGGCGGTGTCGGAGCCCAGGGAAAATCAGGTAGTAGGCCGAGGCCTACTTGGAGCCAGGTGTAAATCTGAGGTACTTTGAGTTTGGAGGGAGCAGGACACTTTGCCATACACACAGTAGGGGATGAGCTGACGTTACCAAACCCCACTTACACATGAGCGAGTGTTTTGTCTGTGTTGACAGCACTTCTGAGCAACAATGGGCGTTGCTGTAGCCCAGGAAATAAAGTTCAGGTCATAGAAACATGAACGCAACAGGAGACCGGGATCCTGTTGCCAGCCAATTATTTATTCTGGAAGAGGACTGGCAAATTCAGGTGAGTTCCAGGCCTTGTTCATTTTCACAAAAGTAAGCCGGTCAACATTATCGGCGGATAGTCACATGCGACAGTCTGTTACCACACCACCTGCAGCACTAAAGACACATTCCGATAATACACTGGCAGCAGGGCAAGCCAGCACCTCCAATGCATACTGGCTAAGCTCTGGCCATGTATCCAGCTTAGAGACCCAATACTTGAACAGGGAAGAGCCGTCTGGGAGTACACTAACAGGGCAAGACAAGTAGTCTGTCACCATCTGACGGAAACGTTGCCTCCTGCTGACTGGAGCCGTCTGTGATGGTGTAGCCGTTTGTGGCGGTCCCACAAAACTTTTCCACATTTGGGCCATACTGGCCTTGCCTTGTCCTGCGGCACTGCCTCTGCTACCTCTTTGTGCAGAGCTTCCTCCACTGCCTCTACCCACATGGCTGCTTTGAAAAGCACTACCAGCAACACTTGCGGGGGGGAATGGAGAACATGATGGCCTGCACAAGTGTTTCTTGGTACTCCCGCATTTTACGCTCCCGGTTCAACTGTGGTATGAGGCTTTGTAAGTTGTCCCGGTAGCGAGGATCTAAGAGGGTGTACACCCAATAATCAGCCGTGTGGAGAATGTTGGCGATGCGGCGGTCATTTAACAAGCACTGCAGCATGAAATCAACCATGTGCTGCAGACTGCCAACTCGACCGGAAACTCTGTCCCCAGCTTGAGGCAGCATCTTAGCCTGCTCAGCATCACCCCACCCTCGCTGTACACACTGACTACTAGAGCCTTGTGTACCTCCCTCCTCTGGAGAGATGTGTTCCTCCTCCTCCATTGACTCCTCGTCATCCTCATCACTAAGTGTCCCCTGCCTGGGCCTTTGTGTGGAAGCACGTTGCGCAGACTTGCCAGAAGCAGATGGCATTTCTGACTCCTCATCCTCGACCTCTTCAAAAACCTCCTCACTTAGTGCTTGCAAGGTTTTTTGAAGCAGACAGATAAGGGGGACAGTCATGCTGACTAGTGCATCATCTGCACTGGCCATCCGCGTGGAGTCATCGAAGGCACGCAAAACTTGGCAGATGTCCCTCATAGTGGCCCACTCAGTGGTGGTGAAGTGTGTCCGGCGCACAGTGCGACTTGTTTGCGCCTGATGCAGCTGGTACTCCATTACTGCTGCCTGCTGCTCATACAACCGCTCCAACATATGTAACATTGAATTCCACCTGGTGGGGAGGTCACATATGATGCGATGTTCTGGCAGACGGAATCGGCGTTGCAGAGATGCAATGCGCGATCTTGCCATGCTGGAACGCCGCAAGTGAGCACACTCTAGACGAACCTTGTGCAGCAGTGCATCAAGATCCGGATAGTCCCTCAGAAAGCTCTGCACGACCAAATTGAGCACGTGTGCCAGACATGGTATGTGAGTGAGGTTGCCTAGGCCCAGAGCTGCCACTAGATTTCGGCCATTGTCACTCACTACCAAACCTGGCTGGAGATTCGCTGGCACAAACCACACATCGCTCTCCTGCTTGATGGCATTCCAGAGCTCCTGTGCTGTGTGGCTCCGATTCCCCAAAGAAATTAATTTAAGGATGGCCTGTTGACGTTTGGCCACACCTGTGCTCATATCTGGCCTAACAGGCTCATGCAGTGCTGATTCCGAGGAACTAGAGTAGGAGGAGGACTCAATATGTACAGACTGCATTCCTGCAATCCTTGGAGTTGGCAGAATACGTACAGAGCCACTCTCCAGATCTGTACCCGGCTCCACAACATTGACCCAATGGGCAGTGAGGGAAAGGTATCGTCCCTGTCCATGGCTACTGGTCCATGCATCGGTGGTCAGGTGGACCTTGCTACTGACGGCGTTTAGTAGCGCATTTTTAATTTTTCCCTCCACATGCTTTTGCAGGGCAGGGACGGCTTGCCTGCTGAAATAAAAGGGGCTGGGCACATTGTATTGTGGAACTGCCAATGACATCAAGTTCCGGAAGGTGTCAGTCTCCTCCAGCCTGAATGACATAGCATCTCAAGGGCCAGTAGTTTGGCAATGCCGGCATTCAGAGCCAGTGCTCGGGGATGGTTTGCCAAGTATGGCCGCTTTTTCTCCCATGCCTGTGCTACCGATTGCTGGTGAGTGGCCTGGGAATGTGCTGATGACTGAGAACGTGGTTCAGTGGGTGGAATTTCACTGGGTCTCTGGACAACAGTGGCAGAGGTTCTTCCTTGGCGTTCCAGTGAGGAAGCCGAACCAGCTGTGTGTGAGCTGGAGGAAGAGGCCCCAACACGAGCTGAAGAGGTGGTAGGTGCTGCTGAAGGTTGGCCTACATCTTCAGTGTGTCTGTGTAACTCCACCTCGTGCTTGGTACGCACATGTTTCCACATATTTGTGGTATTGAGGTTGCTCACATTTTTCCCTCGTTTAACTTTCTGATGACAGAGCTTGCATTTGACAAAGCAAATGTCATCTGCAACTGTGTCAAAAAAAGACCACGCACTGCAAGTCCTGGGAGCGCCCGTTTTCTGTTTTGGAAGAGGATTGCTCCTCACGGGTGCCAAAGTGGAGGCTACAGGCAACCAAGTCTGCCCCCGCCCTCTCCCTCCTCTTTTGGCCGTTCGGAGAATCTCTTCCTCAGAGCTGCTCCCACCACCTTCCTGTGGCTGATGCCATGATGGGTCAAGGACCTCATCATCTCCACTCCCCTCTTCAAGCACCGGCTGGTCCTGGGTTGTCTCGCCAGCACCGTATGCACCAGAAATTGGCAACTGAGTCTCATCATCAGATGAGCACTGAGGTGTGCTGACAATAGGCACTGGCCCACCCGCCTCTTCAGATTCAGAGGGACAAAGCAGTTGCGCATCACTGCATACTCCCTCTTCTTCACGTTCTAGAATGCTGCTTGGCTGGCCACCTCTTTCCAAGCCAACAGATTCTGAGAACAGAAGTAAAGATTGAGATGGCTCCTGTCCAGGGCTCTCAGACTGCCTGGGCAATTTGGCAGGTGGTGAAGAGACAGATGGTTGCTCTTAAGTGCTCTGGCCCTGGGAGGATGCGGAAGTCATTGAAGTGGATGCGTTAGCTGCCATCCATCCGACAACGGCTTCAATTTGTTAGTCACGCAGCAGTGGGGTACGGCGAGGTCCTACAAAGCTGTGCATGAAGGACTGTTGCCTGGTAAAAGTGGGGGGTGCCGGGTCACTGGTGGCCGCAGCAGACACGAATCCCCACGTCCTCTCCCTGCTAAAACTCCGGCCACGACCACGTGCCTTACTCCCTGCCTTCTTCATCTTGGTAGACTGATAAAGATAGGCAGAAAAGTAAAAAAGGGGGGGCTTAGTGTTCTTATTCCTGAACACCTGCTAACCAGTATAAGAAACACTAATTTGGCTAAGAGTGTGTGTACTACACTTTAATATGATCTAATGTGGCCTACACAACTCTAAAGTGGAGTGTTTGGTGAACTTTATTTCCTTTTTTTTGGGGGGGGGAAATAAAAGGATGTTACCAAGGTTTGAAAGCTATAGTATCACAAACTTTTTGGAGCGATTACAATGCAGGAAGCTAACCTACAATGCAATTGATGAGGCTCCAAAAAATAGGGTGATACTAGTCTGGCTGGCCCTGAAGGGCACAAGCCAGCAAAAAGGCTCCTCTATCTAATCCTATATAGTGTTTGCAACCAACCAATGACAATGGATCCGGATGGAAGCACACTAATATAGGAGCAAAAATCTGGACAAATTAGCTGCAAAAAAAGGACTATGTATGAGGCAGTGACGCACGCTGAGCGGACAACAACCAGCGGTGGCTGTAGAACACACTGCAAAGTGAGCTGCACTCACACACAGAGAGACCTATCAGACAGCCAAAAACAGTGCAGAGAAATGGGCTATAGCACTGAAAGGCTGCTGAAAGGCTCCGCTGTCCACTCCTTTAGTGTTTGCAACCAACGTATATGGATACGTATGGAAGCACACTATACAGGAGAAAAAAAAAGCAGCAATAAAAGAAAAATGTGTATGAGGCAGAGACACACGCTGGGCGGCCTACAAGCAGACGTGCCTGCAGGACACACTACACAGCGTGGGTCTGCACTCACACAGCCCTTGCAGACAGCTATTAAAACAGCGCTGCTGGGCTAAAAAAATGCTACAGTGGTGGATTATGTAGCCTGGGTAGAGCAATAGATATGTTTGATGATCACTATTTCTAACTGTCCCTCACAGTCTTCAACAGTAGCCTGTCCCTAACTGAATTCATAGCAGAGTGAACCCGAAATGGCGGCTGCTGCGGTTTTTATAGTGCATCATGACATCATTTCAGCAGCCAATCACAGCCATGCCAGTAGTTAACATGCCTACATGCCTAACAGGATGTGCCCACACTTCTGAGGATCCCCATTGGCTGAATCAAATCGAGCGGGCTCCTAGCATTATGGGAACTTCCGATTCCGGTATTCGATACGAAAAAAGTATCGGAACTAAGTATCGGAATTCCGATACAGCGAATATCGGCCGATACCCGATACTTGCGGTATCGGAATGCTCAACACTACAGGTTACTCGTCCGTAAACGTGTGCCTCTGTGCTTGTGTGCTTTACTGTGTATGGCCGGTTTTGTCCCCTGACTTTTGCCTCTGTGTTCTGCTTTGTACTGCTCTGTCCCTCCTGGTTATCTGATCCTCTTGGCTTGTCTCTGTTTACTCTTTGTCTTGTCCCTAGGTACTGCGCACTCGTCTGGCTTTTGACCCTTGGCTCTCCTTGACCACATTTACTGTCTTTGCCCTGCGCTCTGTGTGCTCAGTTGCCTTCCCTGCACTCACGTGTGGTGACTCTGCCCCCTGGTCACGTGATCGCTTAGTGCCAGGTCCTGTGCTTCCTGCACTAGCCTCAGGTCCTTGCGCAATCCATGCCTTCTGCCTGCACTACCTGCGCTCATTCATGTACCCCCTGACAGCATTCCCTAGGCAGCGCCAGTGACACCTTAGGTGTCATTATATCACGTCAAGGAAACTTACAGTCAGAGTAAGTGAACATGTCTTGAACATCAACAATTCTAAAAAGTTTGAAGGCCTGACTCAATTAAAACCCTTGCCGAGACATTTTTATTATTATTATTATTACTATTTATTTATATAGCACCATTGATTCCATGGTGCTGTACATGAGAAGGTGTTACATACAAATTACAGATATCACTTACAGTAAACAAACTAACAATGACAGACTGATACAGGGGGCGAGAGGACCCTGCCCTTTCGGGCTTACATGCTACAGGATGGTGGGGAAGGAGACAGTAGGTTGGTGGGTTGCAGCAGTTTCGGTGTTGGTTGAGGTGAGATCACCGGTAGTGGTGAGAGAGAAGGAGGTAGCGGGGTCATTGCAGGCTGTAGGCCTTCTTGAAGAGGTGGGTTTTCAGGTTCCGTCTGAAGGTTCCAAATGTGGTTGATAGTCGGACTTGTTGGGGCAAAGAATTCCAGAAAATAGGGGATATTCGGGAGAAGTCTTGGAGGCGGTTGTGTGAGGAGCGAATAAGTGTGGAGGAGAGAAGGAGGTCTTGCGAGGACCGGAGATTACGTGAGGGAAGGTATTGGGAGATTAGTTCAGAGACATATGGGGGAGACAGGTTATAGATGGCCTTGTAGGTCAGTATTAGTAATTTTAACTGGATACGCTGAGGGAAAGGGAGCCAGTGAAGAGATTTGCAGAGGGGAGAAGCGGAGGAGTAGCGAGGAGAGAGATGAATTAGTCAGGCGGCAGAGTTAAGGATGGACTGGAGAGGTGCGAGGGTGTTACCAGGGAGACCACAGAAAAGGATGTTGCAGTAGTCGAGGCGGGAGATGATGAGGGCATGCACAAGCATTTTAGTAGACTGAGGGTTGAGGAAAGGACGGATTCTGGAAATATTTTTGAGCTGGAGGCGACAGGAGGTAGTAAGAGCTTGGATGTGCGGTTTGAAGGACAGGGCAGAGTCAATGATTACTCCGAGGCAGCGGACTTCCGGTACTGGGGAAAGTGTGATGTCATTAATTTTTATAGCTAGGTTGGGTAAGGAAGATCTGAGAGATGGAGGAAAGATGATGAGTTCAGATTTGTCCACATTGAGCTTGAGGAAGCGAGAGAAGAAGGAGGATATGGCTGATAGACACTCTGGGATTCTGGACAGCAGTGAGGTGACTTCTGGGCCAGAGAGGTAGATCTGGGTGTCATCAGCATAAAGGTGGTAGTGGAATCCGTGGGACTTTATGAGTTGCCCCAGACCAAGTGTATAGACTGAGAAGAGTAGGGGTCCTAAAACAGAGCCTTGGGGGACTCCAACAGAGAGAGACATTTCAAGACAACACATAACTGTGATTCCAGCTTACTACGTGTCTCTGGCATCGATAGAGTCCTGGTTACCAATAGGGGTGGCGACTGGAAAAAGATCTTTTCACTAAGGATGGGCAAACCTGATCTGTAAAGTTCTGGACCCGTACCGAACACATAGTATTCATTCACAAGGTCCCGAAAACGGGTTTCCATGGTTAACCCGCGTTTCAGTTCAGGTCCAAGGCCTGTAATAGCATAAAACTAATAATAAACATTATACTTACCTGTCCTGCGATGCGTCCTCCAATCCCACTGTCTCCTGGCCGCATCTGCTTCCGGGGCCGCGCATTAACTTCCAGCGGTATTCACTAAACTCAGCAGTCTTCGGCTTTTTCCGTCAGTGTTTGTGCAGTGACGTCAGGGTTCACCCCAGTTCATGGCTGACGTCAACGCATGAACACTATCGACGACGGCCAAAAATTGCCGAATAGTGGAGTGAATAACCCGGATGTTAATGAGAGGCCCCGGAAGTAGATGCGGTCGGAATACAGCGAGACGGGAGGATGCATCGCTTGACCAGTAAATATAATTATAAAGTTTATTATTAATTTTATGCTTTGTTTTACAGCCCCCCCATCCCATTTCTGTAAAGTCCAAGCTCTGGGTTCGGACGCAAGTTCACATCTTCTCCGGCTCAGAGCTCGAACTTTACAAAAAAACTCGGGGGAACCCACCGATCCCGATCATCGGGGAGTTCGCCCATCACTACTGGTCACAATTAGAGACTAAATGGATCCGGCAATTAAATACCTTACGTCCAAATGGTGTAAATGAAGTTCTCAGCTTCTCCCCTTTCCTATAGGGGGTTTGGTAGAATTCGTTCTCTACACTCTTTATTACATAAAACAGTTTTATCTGATTTCAATGTGTCTTATTTGTTTTTTATTTCCTCATAAGACAATGGTCAAAAGATCGCCGATCTGCACTTTACTCTCCTATGGTGACGATCCTCTAGACATCCGGACAGTCAGGAATATTGGATCCCATCTGTGTCTCCCCACTATTCTAACAATGGACGCTCTCTCCGCGATCATTTACTCCTCTATACGGTTATTACGGGGAATGACTCTGTGATGACTTTTCTTCTGGGAGAGACACAGATCACATGTGGCTAATATTGCTGTGTGAATATAAACTTATATTTTTCTGAACATTTTTTTTCTACTTTTGGCATTGTGAAGATATACAGCATTGTATCTTAATTAACCAGATGACTATTTTTAGCAGACGAAGAATAATAGAATGTTATCTGTATGTTGGCTTTCAAATTTAATTGTAGATTTCTGGTTGGTCAAGAAAACAGACTTTTGTTTGTGTAAGCCGGTAATATTGACTTTTACTGTGCGCTTATTCTTGATCACTCACATCTGCTATACTCACTTTTCTTTTCTGTCCTGTCTAGTCAGTGTGGGTCCCATCATTTGCTCAGTCTATTTTTCTGCCTGCGCTTGTGTTTCATCTTGTCTCACCGACAAAATATGTTTTTGATCGTGTGTTATTCCCCTTTATGTTTGGCGGTATAATGATAAAGCATTGTTTTTTACCTCGTTTTTTATTTATTTTTTACTGTGTTCACTGAAGGGGTCAACTAGTCTGACAGTTTTATAGGTCGGGTCGTTACGTATGCGGCGATACTAAATATGTGTACTTTTACTGATTTTTTTACATAAAGAAATATATTTACTTGAAAAATATAATGCTCAAAAAATATAGGGAACACTTTATTTTTTTGAGCAGTATATTTATTTATTTTTTCTTTATTTAAGAATTTAAAAATATTTTTACACAGTATAATTTTTTTTTTTACTTTGTCCCAGGATGGGACATCACTATATAGTTTCAGATCGCTGATCTGACACTTTGCGGAACACTTTGTAGTAGGTAGTGCAGGAGGCTCTCAGCAGGCACTGACAAACCACCTCCCTGAAGGACCCCGTGGCCATCTTGGATCCGGGGGCCAGCAGGGAGGAGGCCCTCAGAACAATGCAATCACATTGCGTTGTTCTGAGGGTCTCAGGGAAGCACGCAAGGAGCCCTCTCCCTGCGCGATGCTTCCCTATGCCACCAGAACGCTGCAAACATGTTTGATCACAGTGCGCCGGGAGTTAAAGTTTTAAGAGTGGTTCGTGATCACTCCTGGCACTTAGTGCCTGGTGTCACCTGTGATAATCAGCTGAAATCCAGCCACAATCAGCCTCGCTACCCCCGTGAGCGCGGCTGATCGCGTATGACGTACTATTCCCTTCCATGGGCATTAAGGCCATGGGCACATGGACATTATAGTACGTCATACGTCAGAAAGGGGTTAAGTGGGCCTTGGAGCCCCTACGTTATTATTTGCTCAGTCGACTATTTCGTTTTGTGAAAGATGATTCACCCTTGGTATAGATGAGGAATGCCAAGGAGAGGAATGCTCAGGTCACCAGATGCTTTCTTTCCAAGCAGAATTTTAATCTCAGCATTGAACATCGGGCGGGGAAATCGCTGGTAAATACGATGTGGATGGAGTCCTATTAGACCTGCTGGAGTGCCTTGTAGTCACAGCAGGACACCTGTGAGTCACAAAGCAAAATAAAAGTAAGCATGGAGCTGGTCAAGCTATTTGGTTAAGGCATTGTTCAGGAAAACCCAGTATGTTCTTTCATTTTTGAAACGGACTACAGGAAGGTAGCGAGCAGTCCGTTTCCTCCAGACCGGGTCTTGCAAGTGGCCCATGGCCACAGATTCCAGGTTAAAACCCCTGCAGCAATAGTTTGGGTGTGCCAGTTTGGAATTTGCCACTTGCAGAGCAGTCGGATCTGCAGAAGCTCAGTCTGTGTGAGATAACACAGAGCCAACAGAGTGAATTCCTGGCACCCCACAGCATGATACGGTGGTGCCGTCTCCCTCGGCCCCTGGACTCCCACTGACGGTTTTGTTTCCTGGCTGCGATCCGAAGGATGCCGTATGCTTTACACTGTGTGTGTGGACATTAAAACACGTTTTGCTGTGAATTTTTCCTGTGGTCACTGTCTGTCACACTGAATCAACCCACTGCACTACACAGATTTATATTTTTTTTTGTTTGGCTGCTGTCACTCACCAAAAAAACGCTTTTTATTGCAAAAACTAGTTTTTGTATTGCCATATTTTGAAAGCTAAAAATTTTTCCATATTTCGGCCCACATAGTGATGTGAGGGCTTGCTTTTTGCAGGACGAGTTGACGTTTTTACTAGTACCATTATCAGACACATGACACCCTTTGATCACTTTCGATTCTGATTTTTGGGAGGCAGAATGAACAAAAATCAGCAATTCAGGAATTTGTGTTTGTTATGTCGTTCCATGTGTGGTAAAATTGAAAAGGCAGTTTTATTCTTTGGGTGAGTATGATTACATCATACCACAGTTTTATCTTATTTATGTTTTGGCGCTTTTACACAAACTATTTTATAGAAAAAATAATTATCTTTTCATTGCTTTATTTTCAGAGCTATAACCTTTTTATTTTTTCTGTTGCTGGAACTGTGTGATGTCTTGTTTTTTGCGGGCAAGATGACGCTTTCAGTAGTACCATGCTTATTTGTATTTGTCTAATTGAACGCATTTTATTCCACTTTTTGACAGTATGATGATAAAGCATTGTTTTTTATTTATTTTTTATGGTATTCACTAAAGAATCATAGAATCGTAGAGTTGGAAGGGACCTCCTAGGCCATCTGGTCCAACCCCCTGCTCAAAGCAGGATTCGCTAAATCATCCCAGTCAGATGTCTGTCCAGCCTCTGTTTGAAGACTTCCATTGAAGGAGAACTCACCACTTCTCGTGGGAGCCTGTTCCACTCATTGATCACTCTAACTGTCAAAAAGTTTTTTCTAATATCTAATCTGTGTCTCCTCCCATTCAGTTTCATCCCATTGCTTCTAGTCTTTCCTTGTGCAAATGAGAATAAAGTTGATCCTTCTACAATGTGACAGCCCTTTAGATATTTGTAGACAGCTATTAAGTCTCCTCTCAGTCTTCTCTTTTGCAAACTAAACATTCCCAAATCCTGCAACCTTTCCTCATAAGACAGGGTTTGCAGACCGGTCACCATTCTGGTCGCTCTTTTCTGAACTTGCTCCAGTTTGTTGATGTCTTTTTTAAAATGTGGTGCCCAAAACTGGACACAATATTCCAGATGAGGTCTGACCAAAGAGGAGTAGAGGGAAATAATGACTTCACGTGATCTAGACTGTATGCTTCTGTTAATACATCCTAGAATTGCATTTACCTTTCTTGCTGCTGCATCACACTGTTGACTCATATTCAGTCTGTGATCTATTAGTATACCCAAGTCTTTTTCACATGTGCTGTTGCTTAGCCCTATTCCTCCCATTCTGTATACGCTTTTTTTCATTTTTATTGCCCAGATGTAGTACTTTGCATTTTTCCGTTAAAAACCATTCTGTTAGTTGCTGCCCACTTCTCCAGTTTATTTATATCTTTTTGAATCCTCTCTCTCTCTTCTCTAGTATTAGCTATCCCTCCTAGCTTTGTGTCATCAGCAAATTTAATCAGTTTACCCTCAATTCCTTCATCTAAATCATTGATAAAGATGTTGAACAATACAGGGCCCAGGACAGAGCCCTGTGGTACCCCACTTAAGACATTCTTCCAACTGGATGTGCAGCCATTTACGACCACTCTTTGGGTCCGATCACTAAGCCAGTTAAGAATCCACCTAACAGTTGCCTTGTCCATTCCATACTTAGTCATTTTTTCAATAAGGATTGTATGAGATACTTTGTCAAATGCTTTGCTGAAGTCAAGATATACTATATCTACAGCATTTCCTTGATCCACCCAATCAGTGATTCCGTCATAGAAGGAAATTAAGTTAGTCTGACATGACTTATTAGTTACAAACCCATGCTGACTCTGTTTAATCACTTCATTCTTATCCAGGTACTGACATACATGTTGTTTAATAATTTGTTCAAAGATCTTTCCTGGTATAGAAGTCAGACTCACCGGCCTATAGTTGCCTGGGTCCACCTTCTTCCCCTTTTTGAAGATAGGAACAACATTTGCTCTTCTCCAGTCTTCTCCAGGGTTTAACTAGTGGGACAGTTTCATAGGTCTAATTGTTCTGGATGAGGCAATACCAAATATGTGTACTTTTATTGCTTATATATATTTTTATACAAATATTTATTTATGGGCACAACATATTTTTATTTTGTATTTTTTTCAGATATTTCTACATTTTTTTGAAACTTGTTTTTTTTTCTTTTTTTTTTTTTTTTAACTTTTTTTTTACTTTGTCCCACTATGGTCCTTTCATTTTCCCAGGATGATTGCTTGAATAGCATGGGGATGCAAGAGCATCCCTATGCTATGCAAACTGTCAGCGCTGCTCTGACAGACAAAGTTGCCAATTGTGCTCTGAGCATGATCAAGCAACTTTGCTAGCTCTGTTGACCTGGATGTCATCGTGATCACATTGGGTCAACATGGCAACAATCGGGACCTCGCAATGTTGTTGCGTGGTCTCTGCTCCAAGGGCTGAGGGGCTATCTTCCCTCTGCCTGCTCCCAAAATGCTGTGATCAAGTTTGATCACATCACTTAGGGTGTTAAAGTACTCGGAGCAGTGTGGGACTGCTCCTTGCCTTGAGTATTGGGTGTCAGCTGACAGAATTAGCTGACTGCCGATGCTGATCGCGCGCACAGCCCGTGTGAGTGCAAAATCGCCTGGACGTATCCATAGGTTTATCATCCTGCAACATTTATTTTAATGGCTACAACCTCTGCCTGCTGTCATCGGCTGTTTATCATCCTGCAACATTTTCATAGAATAGAATCATAGAATGGTAGAGTTGGAAGGGACCTCCTGGGCCATCTGGTCCAACCCCCTGCTCAAAGCAGGATTCGCTAAATCATCCCAGTTAGATGTCTGTCCAGCCTCTGTTTGAAGACTTCCATTGAAGGAGAACTCACCACTTCTCGTGGCAGCCTGTTCCACTCATTGATCAATCATTTTGTTTAATGGTATAGAACATAGAATTCTGCTTGCTGAATTATCGCTATAATTTGTCACTATCCATTTTTGGATCTGTTTCAGATCTGCATTCTCATATTAAACCTTTTTTCCTTTCAGGCCATTGGGGGTTAATATCAGTTTTTCCCCCTGGTGGCCGCTGGTGTAATTGCATGGCTGGTCTGTTTGCTATGCAGGTGGCGACCACTCCCCCTTGCTTTAAAAGGTCACCAGGTGCTGCAGCTAACTGTTGGTGATACTTTTCCTCTTTGTAGACCAACCAAGCTGGAGTCAGGAGCTGGCTGAGTGCAGTGGAGCTTCAGCTATAACCTTGTTCTGGTGCCTAACTCTGCTGTGTGGTACATTGCAGCAGATAAAGCAAAGTTTTGTTTTTTAGTTGATTTAACCCCGAGGTGTCTGTCTTATCTTTCCTTTTGTTTTATTTGTGCAGTTCACTTTTTTCCCTGTCTCACCTCCTGGGGGGGGTTGGGGGTTTAGTTCAGGGCTAAACAAGAGATAGGGACAGGTCGGTGATTTGGGCCTCACTACCATCATGTGTACCCCCAAGGAAAGTCAGGGAACCCCCTTAGCCTGAGGGGCAGTTCAGGGGTCCAGGTTCCTCATCCCCTGTTTTCCCACTACTGCCCCGTGACATAATTCATCTGTTGCATTGCAATCAATACTCACTGCTGTATATCCATGACTGGAGTCATTGTAGATATTATCTTGTGAAAGGTGTTATAGCATAGAGATGGAGCCAGGACTAATGTTTTGATCATCTACCCACCCCCTGGTGTTGGAGTAACTGCTAAATTATCCCAAATCAGGTCCCACAATCGCTCTCTCCTGACCCTGTAGTGTGGCCTATAAATCTAGAAGCATTCTAAGGGGTGCACATCCCCTCAGCAAAGCATCCCAGCAGCTAAGCATCTAGATCAAGCAGGGACGTCATGTGAGGCTGCACGGAGTCCCCGGGCTGACCTGAAGTGAACTGATGAGCGTGGGAAAATAAGCAGAAACTTTCCCACACTCATTAGTTCTTCTCCGGTCAGCCAGGGAGGCTGCGCAGAGATGAACTAATTCATTCTGGCAGTGGTTTACAGAGGGCTGGTCGCATTAGCACCGGTCCCGTTGTAAACCAGTTAACCCCTTCTGATGGATTGCAGCAGGGGACCTGACTGACCAGCGGAGAGGTAAGGATATTGTTGCTTTTTTGTTTTATTTTTGTTACAGGTCCATGGTTTATTTATGGATTAGCAGAGGAATTAATATGGTCAAAAACTTGATGTCTTTATTTCATTAAAAGAATTTTTAATTAATGACTGTGTTTTCTTAACCCTTTACTAGTCTAGGGTTAACAATGGATAGGTGTCTAATTAACACTGCTCCATTATTAATCAGCTTAATGTCACCTTCCAATAGCAAGGTGACATTAACCCATTCTTATTAACCCATTAGCCACAGCTACAGTGCAATGGGAATAGAGAGACTAAGTGCCAAAAAAGGCACATCTTATAGATGTGCCTTTTCTGAGGTGTCAGGGGGCAGATTTTTGTAGCCGGCAGGGGCCAAAAACAATGGTCCCTCTCAAGGCTATTAATATCTGCCCTCACTCACTGGCTTTCCCTCTCTGGTTGCGAATTTACCACGGGAGCCTACGCAATTTTTTTCAACGAATTAACCCATTTAACACCTACATGTCCCAAATTTTACACACAAACCCTCATCTAATTATTAGCCAAACACATATAAAAAAATAAATGAAATGAAATGGTTTACTGTATGTAAACCATGTGTCATTTCATGTCGGGTTTTAGAATGATTTCACAGAAGCCTGAAATTGAATTAGCAGCGATTCTGCTATGTAGAACTCTATCGCCGCTAATATATATAAATATATGTGTCTCAATGACGTGTGTGTATATTATACACTCACTGGCCACTTTATTAGGTACACCTGTCCAACTGTGTGTTAAGACTTAATTTCTAATCAGCCAATCACATGGCGGCAACTCAGTGCATTTAGGCATGTAGACATGGTCAAGACAATCTCCTGCAGTTCAAACCGAGCATCAGTATGGGGAAGAAAGGTGATTTGAGTGCCTTTGAACGTGGCATGATTGTTGGTGCCAGAAGGGCTGGTCTGAGAATTTCAGAAACTGCTGATCTACTGGGATTTTCACGCACAACCATCTCTAGGGTTTACAGAGAATGGTCCGAAAAAGAAAAAAAATCCAGGGAGCGGCAGTTCTGTGGCCGGAAATGCCATGTTGATGCCAGAGGTCAGAGGAGAATGGGCAGACTGGTTCGAGCTGATAGAAAGGCAACAGTGACTCAAATTGCCACCCGTTACAACCAAGGTGGCCAGAAGAGCATCTCTGAACGCACAGTGCGTCGAACTTTGAGGCAGATGGGCTACAGCAGCAGAAGACCACACTGGGTACCACTCCTCTCAGCTAAGAACAGGAAACTGAGGCTACAATTTGCACAAGCTCATCGAAATTGGACAGTAGAAGATTGGAAAAACGTTGCCTGGTCTGATGAGTCTCGATTTCTGCTGCGACATTCGGATGGTAGGGTCAGAATTTGGCGTAAACAACATGAAAGCATGGATCCATCCTGCCTTGTATCAACGGTTCAGGCTGGTGGTGGTGGTGTCATGGTGTGGGGAATTTTTTCTGGGCACTCTTTGGGCCCCTTGGTACCAATTGAGCATCGTTGCAACGCCACAGCCTACCTGAGTATTGTTGCTGACCATGTCCATCCCTTTATGACCACAATGTACCCAACATCTGATGGCTACTTTCAGCAGGATAATGCGCCATGTCATAAAGCTCGAATCATCTCAGATTGGTTTCTTGAACATGACAATGAGTTTACTGTACTCAAATGGCCTCCTCAGTCACCAGATCTCAATCCAATAGAGCATCTTTGGGATGTGGTGGAACGGGAGATTCGCATCAGGGATGTGCAGCCGACAAATCTGCGCCAACTGTGTGATGCCATCATGTCAATATGGTCCAAAATCTCTGAGGAATGCTTCCAGCACCTTGTTGAATCTCTGCCACGAAGAATTGAGGCAGTTCTGAAGGCAAAAGGGGGTCCAACCCCTTACTAGCATGGTGTACCTAATAAAGTGGCCAGTGAGTGTATATATATTCTATGTGTTATATATATACACTCACTGGCCACTTTATTAGGTACACCATGCTAGTAAGGGGAAACCAGGGGAAGAGTCTTGAGGAGATCATTTGCATATTCCCAGTGCCTTCTGGGATAAGTGAAGAGTCTCCGCGAGCTCAACGATCACTGGGTTTTGGCCGTTGCAGCTGAAAAGAGGAAATCGGAAAAACCGCGCGCCTATTGGCGCGCGAATCTGGGCTTATCTTTCATCGTTTTTAAGAAATCTCAAGATGGAAGAGGCCAGGAGCCATTTGGTGAGCTGCATTTCTTGCTACATGTTCACAGACTTACCAGTGGAAAAGCCAAACTTCACATGCCACAAATGCAAGCTTGTGTCCCTGTTGGAGGAAAAGTTGCAAAATCTCGAAGAGAGGTTAGCTACGTTGAAGATCATTAAGGAAGGTGAAGAGTTCTTGGACAGAGCAGAATTATCTCTTCATGTTACAGAAAGAGAAGAAATTCGAAGTGCACCTGAAGAAACAGAGGAATGGAGACATGTGACCCAGAGAAGCAGGAGGATCAGGAGGCAGTCAGCACCCATACTGCTCAGAAACCAGTACCAGGCTCTCACGCAGGAAAACAATGAAGAAATACATCAGGATAAGACTTTGCCAACAAGCAGCAACCTTGTACGCCTTCAGAGTCCTCCTGGATGGAGAAAGAAAAATGTTGTGAAGAAGAAACGGAGAGTGGTGGTCATGGGGGATTCCCTGTTGAGAGGAACTGAGGCCGCTATCTGCAGACCGGATATAACTTCAAGAGAAATGTGTTGTCTTCCAGGTGCAAAAATTAAAGATGTGTCTGACAGGATATCAGGACTCTTCAGACCTACAGATGACTACCCATTCCTGCTACTACATGTGGGGACAAATGACACTGCAAGAAACGACCTGGAAACCATCTGCAGAGACTTTGAAGACTTAGGCAAGAAAGTGAAAGAACTGGGAGCGCAGGTGGTCTTCTCTTCCATCCTCCCAGTGGATGGCCATGGAACAAGGAGGTGGAATAAGATTCTGCAGGTGAATAACTGGCTACGTCGATGGTGCCGTCAGCAACGATTTGGATTTCTGGATCACGGAGTGAACTACTTATACGATGGACTACTTGCTAGAGATGGGGTGCACCTTACGAAGACTGGAAAACATGTATTTGGAAGTCGCCTTGCTACACTTGTAAGGAGAGCTTTAAACTAGAACAACATGGGAAGGGAAGCAAAAGACCAGAAAAAGCCATAGACCTGACAAATGCTATTGAGAACTCTGCTATTAGAAGTGGAAAGGAAGAACAAAGACGAAAGAATCTAATTAATAAAAATATTGGAGAAAGAGAAACCAATCACAAACTAAAATGTTTCTATACTAATGCACAAAGCATGGGCAACAAACAAGGAGAATTGGAACTACTAACACAGGAAAAGAAATATGATGTCATTGGAATCACTGAAACTTGGTGGGACAATACACATGATTGGAATACAAGACTAGAAGGATACAACTTATTTGCAAGAAACAGACTTGATAAACGAGGAGGGGGTGTCGCATTGTATGTTAGAAACGCGTATATCTGCACAGAGATTGAAGCTTCAGAGACTGGGAGTTCTGTGGAAACTGTTTGGGTAAGAATACAAGGACAGAACAATGGAAAGGACACCATTGTAGGCATTTACTACAGGCCGCCTGTGCAAGCTGAAGATATGGATGAACTCTTTATGCATCAAATGGCCAAGTTCTCCAAAAAATATGACATAGTTGTCATGGGAGATTTCAACTATCCAGACATTTGTTGGGAATCTCTCTCAGGCAAAACTAACAGGTCAAGGAAATTCTTATCCTCTCTTGCTGACAACTTTATCTTCCAAAAGGTAAGGGAGAAAACAAGGGGAACTGCTACCTTGGATCTAATCCTTATAAACAGGGAGGAAATGGTTGAGGAGGTAAAAGTGGCTGGGACCCTAGGAGGTAGCGACCATGCTATTTTAGAATTTTGGATAACTAGAGGCGGAAGACCTGTGAAGACTCAGACATCAAGGTTAGATTTCAGAAAGGCAGATTTTAAGGGATTCAGAAAGAGAATTGGAGGGATCCAATGGCTGGATATCCTTAAAGACAAAAATGTCCAGGAAGGATGGGAAATCTTGAAAAATGAAATTCTCAAAGCACAGTTGTTAACAATTCCGAAAAGAGGGAAGAATAGGAAGCAGTTAAGGAAACCAGGATGGATGAACACAGAACTTAAGCACATGCTAAAACGGAAGAAAAAAATGTTTATAAAATGGAAAGAGGGAGGCATATCTAAAGAAGAATATAATGCTGTCTGCAGAACCTGCAGGGCACAAATCAGATTATCTAAAGCTGAAAATGAATTGAGGCTTGCAAGAGATGTCAAAAGCAATAATAAAGGATTTTGGGGATATGTCAAAAGTAAAAGAAAAGTCAAAGATGCTATAGGATTTTTACAGGATGAAAATGATGAAATGGTAAGACAGGATGTTGAGAAGGCTGAACTTTTAAATTCCTATTTTGCATCTGTTTTCTCTCAGAAAGGAAATGTAACATCAACTGTTATTCACTGTCCTATTAAGGGAATAGAAGAATCCAGGATATCTATAAACAGAAAGATAGTGAGGAAACACTTAGCTAGCCTAAATGAATTCAAGTCTCCAGGTCCAGATGAATTACACCCCAGAGTACTGAAGGAGATAGCAGAAGAAATTTTTGAACCCCTCTCTATAATCTTTGAAAATTCTTGGAGAACAGGAGAAGTGCCAGAAGACTGGAGAAGAGCAAATGTTGTTCCTATCTTCAAAAAGGGGAAGAAGGTGGACCCAGGCAACTATAGGCCGGTGAGTCTGACTTCTATACAAGGAAAGATCTTTGAACAAATTATTAAACAACATGTATGTCAATACCTGGATAAGAATGAAGTGATTAAACAGAGTCAGCATGGGTTTGTAACTAATAAGTCATGTCAGACTAACTTAATTTCCTTCTATGACGGTATCACTGATTGGGTGGATCAAGGAAATGCTGTAGATATAGTATATCTTGACTTCAGCAAAGCATTTGACAAAGTCTCTCATACAATCCTTATTGAAAAAATGATTAAGTATGGAATGGACAAGGCAACTGTTAGGTGGATTCATAACTGGCTTAGTGATCGGACCCAAAGAGTGGTCGTAAATGGCTGCACATCCAGTTGGAAGAATGTCTCAAGTGGGGTACCACAGGGCTCTGTCCTGGGCCCTGTATTGTTCAACATCTTTATCAACGATTTAGATGAAGGAATTGAGGGTAAACTGATTAAATTTGCTGATGACACAAAGCTAGGAGGGATAGCTAATACTAGAGAAGAGAGAGAGAGGATTCAAAAAGATTTAAATAAACTGGAGAAGTGGGCAGCAACTAACAGAATGGTTTTTAACAGGGAGAAATGCAAAGTACTACATCTGGGCAATAAAAATGGAAAAAACATATATAGAATGGGAGGAATAGGGCTAAGTGACAGCACATGTGAAAAAGACTTGGGTATACTAATAGATCACAGACTGAATATGAGTCAACAGTGTGATGCAGCAGCAAAAAAGGCAAATGCAATTCTAGGATGTATTAACAGAAGCATACAGTCTAGATCACGTGAAGTCATTATTTCCCTCTACTCCTCTTTGGTCAGACCTCATCTGGAATATTGTGTCCAGTTTTGGGCACCACATTTTAAAAAAGACATCAACAAACTGGAGCAAGTTCAGAAAAGAGCGACCAGAATGGTGACCGGTCTGCAAACCCTGTCTTATGAGGAAAGGTTGCAGGATTTGGGAATGTTTAGTTTGCAAAAGAGAAGACTGAGAGGAGACTTAATAGCTGTCTACAAATATCTAAAGGGCTGTCACATTGTAGAAGGATCAACTTTATTCTCATTTGCACAAGGAAAGACTAGAAGCAATGGGATGAAACTGAATGGGAGGAGACACAGATTAGATATTAGAAAAAACTTTTTGACAGTTAGAGTGATCAATGAGTGGAACAGGCTGCCACGAGAAGTGGTGAGTTCTCCTTCAATGGAAGTCTTCAAACAGAGGCTGGACAGACATCTGACTGGGATGATTTAGCGAATCCTGCTTTGAGCAGGGGGTTGGACCAGATGGCCCAGGAGGTCCCTTCCAACTCTACGATTCTATGATTCTATGATTCTATGAAGGGGTTGGACCCCCTTTTGCCTTCAGAACTGCCTCAATTCTTCGTGGCAGAGATTCAACAAGGTGCTGGAAGCATTCCTCAGAGATTTTGGACCATATTGACATGATGGCATCACACAGTTGGCGCAGATTTGTCGGCTGCACATCCCTGATGCGAATCTCCCGTTCCACCACATCCCAAAGATGCTCTATTGGATTGAGATCTGGTGATTGAGGAGGCCATTTGAGTACAGTAAACTCATTGTCATGTTCAAGAAACCAATCTGAGATGATTCGAGCTTTATGACATGGCGCATTATCCTGCTGAAAGTAGCCATCAGATGCCTGTTCTTAGCTGAGAGGAGTGGTACCCAGTGTGGTCTTCTGCTGCTGTAGCCCATCTGCCTCAAAGTTCGACGCACTGTGCGTTCAGAGATGCTCTTCTGCCTACCTTGGTTGTAACGGGTGGCAATTTGAGTCACTGTTGCCTTTCTATCAGCTCGAACCAGTCTGCCCATTCTCCTCTGACCTCTGGCATCAACAAGGCATTTCCGGCCACAGAACTGCCGCTCACTGGATTTTTTTTCTTTTTCGGACCATTCTCTGTAAACCCTAGAGATGGTTGTGCGTGAAAATCCCAGTAGATCAGCAGTTTCTGAAATACTCAGACCAGCCCTTCTGGCACCAACAATCATGCCACGTTCAAAGGCACTCAAATCACCTTTCTTCCCCATACTGATGCTCGGTTTGAACTGCAGGAGATTGTCTTGACCATGTCTACATGCCTAAATGCACTGAGTTGCCGCCATGTGATTGGCTGATTAGAAATTAAGTCTTAACACACAGTTGGACAGGTGTACCTAATAAAGTGGCCAGTGAGTGTATATATATATTCTCTATGCGTCTATATCTATTCTTTCGTTTCTTTAATATACATGTCAGTGTGATTTTACTGTATCACAAAATGAATTGCCGGCTTTTGGTAAAGGACACCGGGTGCGTATTTCTCGTAAGTCACACATCTGGTCCGTGGGTAATCTGTATTTTTCTCGCCCCCAAAGCCTTGCATTGGCGTATTTTGCCCATAATATGCTGACAATCACAGCATGCTACTATTTTCTCAGCCCGTAAAATACGGCCAAAAAATGTACTGCTGATGGGAGCTGCCCCATAGAGAAACATTGGTCCGAGTGCAATGCGTTGTTTTAACGCCTCTCACTCCTCCGTATTTCTCTCTAGTGAGACGCCGGCCTTATACTTTTTTGATGTTGTTTAGGATGGGTAACCTGGACCACTTACCCTGTTTATGTGTATTTAGCACTTGTCACTGTTAGCACTTTATATGATATATGGTATTGGTAAACACTTTTAGCATGTTAAAGGTTTTTTACAAATGGGCCAAATATTCTCTTTAGGCAGAGTTTTGTGGGTTGTTCCTTTTGTGTATGATAGAAAAAAGGAAAGTAAGATAAATGCATTGGACCTATTTATGAGATCGCTATTTATAGTAGTAGGTATAATTCCCCTGGTGAGAGTTGTGTCATCACGTTGACCGCTTGTGTGCATGTCCTCGGACGGTACTGGATGGATGCATCCCACCGGCGCCACTGGATGATCTGTGCGTGTCACTGACATCATCAGGGCTTTCCCTGTGACATGCATAGTCATCCTGGCGCCGGATGTGGCGCTACTTCCGGTTCACGCTCCGGGAACACACGCCACTAATTGCGGCTTACCCGGCACCTGGGTGTGCTTTATATAAGGAGGAGCCCCCGGAAGAAGCCCATGCATAACGCGTGTTGGGGCGCAGCATGTGGTTCTCTTGGCAGCCATGAGTAAGGAATGAAAACTTGGGGTTATGACCTGATGAGCGATTAGCGAGGGACTATTGTTATGTTCACACCTCACTAGGGGATTATTATACCTCTGCTAATTTGCATTCTTGGGGCCTCTTGAATCTATTTGCACTGGCAATACACATACTATTCCCTCCCGCTGTCATAAGCTCAGCACTTTTGTTGCACCTAGGTCTCTTTCTGACACTCAGCCATACTACTATTGCAATATTTTGTCGATTCTTATATTTGTGAGCTATTTAGCAATAAAATAATCATGTGATTTTATATGAGGATATAGACTCCTTCTTTTTGCATGTTTAAATGTAATGCTCTATTAATTGGCCTCCCCCTCACTCGACTATCCCCTCTCCAGTCCATCCTTATTGCAGCAGCCAGGGTTGTCCATCTGGCTAATAGGTACTCGGACGCATCCACTCTTTGCCAGCTGTTACACTGGCTTTCCATTCATTATAGGATCCAATTCAAAGTACTTGTTCTCACCCTCAAAGCTCCCCACAGTGCGGCACCCCCCTACATCTCCTCCCTCATTTCTGTCTATCGGCCTAGCCGATCGCTGCGCTCTGGAAACGACTTTTGACTAACCTCTTCACTAATCCATACCTCCCACTCCCAACTCAAAGACTTCTCCCGTGTTGCTCCTATCCTCTGGAATGCTCTACCACAAGAAATTAGGATCAGCCACAAGTTGAATAGTTTTAGGCGCTCTCTCAAAACACATTTGTTCAGAGCAGCCTATCACATTCCCTAATCAAAGTCATTTTATGTGTAAGTGTGCATGTGTAGCCCATTCACTATCTCCATCCATCCCTTCCTCAAGATGGCTGGACTATCATTGTAAATACACACCTGTACTTTGTATCTCCCCCACCTCATTGTACAGGGTGTGCTATTTATATGGATACACCTTAATAAAATGGGAATGGTTGGTGATATCAGCTTCTTGTTTGTGGCACATTAGTATATGGGAGGGGAAAAAATCTTTTCAAGATGGGTGGTGACCATGGTGGCCATTTTGAAGTCGGCCATTTTGAAGTCGGCCATTTTGGATCTATCTTTATTTTTTTCAATGGAAAGAGGGTCATGTGACACAAAAGTATTGAGATTTTCACAAAAAAACAATGGTGTGCTTGGTTTTAACATAACTTTATTCTTTCAAGAGTTATTTACAAGTTTCTCTTTGTTTACAGCCATTGACGTGTCACAGAGGTTAACATGTGAGGAGCGGATAAAAATTATGTTGATGTCTGTTGAACGCAGTACCGGGTCATTGCAGCAGATTTCAATGCAAAAAAACCCACACAAGAAATCTGTCACCATTCCCGTTTTATTTAGGTGTATCCATATAAATGGGCCACCCAAAAAAGTTTGCCTCATCACTAAACATAATGTTCTGTGTAAACTGAGGGTCCTGTTCCAATTTTTGTTTTGCCCATTCTGCATATTCATGATGCCGATCTGGTCACCAACCATTCCCATTTTATTTAGGTGTATCCATATAAATGGCCCACCATGTAGATTGTAAGCTCTCATTAGCAGGGTCATTATATTTTGCTTCATTGAATTATTGTTAACGTTGTTACGACTGTTGTGTTTGAAACTGTTAAACTGTCAACACTGTGGAATATGTTGGCGCTATAAAAATAACGTTTTTTATTATTATTATTATTATTATTATTATAAACAGGAAAAAGGCTTCTCCCTTGTGTGAGTTTTCTGGTGCCTAACAACATTTGATTTATGTGTAAACCATTTCCCACATTCTGAACAGGAAAAAGGCTTCTCCCCTGTGTGAGTTCTATGGTGATTAACCAAATCTGATTTCTGGTAAAAACACTTCCCACATTCTGAACAGAAAAAAGGCTTCTCCCCTGTGTGGGTTCGCTGGTGCTTAGCCAAATCTGATTTCTGGTTAAAACACTTCCCACATTCTGAACAGGAAAAAGGCTTCTCCCCTGTGTGGGTTCGCTGGTGCTTAACCAAAGCTGATTTCTGGTTAAAACATTTCCCACATTCTGAACAGGAAAAAGGTTTCTCCCCTGTGTGAGTTCTCTGGTGTTTAACAAAATCTGATTTCTGGATAAAACATTTCCCACATTCTGAACAGAAAAAAGGATTCTCCCCTGTGTGAATTCTCTGGTGCTTAACCAAAGTTGATCTCTCGTTAAAATACTTCCCACATTCTGAACAGCAAAAAGGCTTCTCCCCTGTGTGAGTTCTCTGGTGTCTAACAAGATTACATTTTTGGTTAAAACATTTCCCACATTCTGAACAGGAAAAAGGCTTCTTCCCTGGGTGCGTTCTCTGGTGCTGAACCAAATGTGATTTCTGGTTAAAACACTTCTCACATTCTGAACATGAAAATGGCTTCTCCCCCGTGTGAGTTCTCTCATGCCTAATAAGGTTTGAATTCCAGTTAAAGCATTTCCCACACTTGGAACATGAAAATCTCTTCTCCGTTGTGTGATTTTTTTGTTGATTAAGAAACGACTTTTTGAGGGAAAAACTATTTCTATATTCTGAATGTGAAAATGACTTATCTTCTTTAGGAGCAGTTTCTTTTTTGATGCTTATTTTCTTACTTTGATTTTCCTTAGTAGTCAGTAATGAATCAGAAGATGGGACCTGTTTCACAGGATCAGATGACAGATCTTTACTGTAAAGGGATGCTGGTATATCTGGAGCAATGGCAGTCACTTCAGTTGTATCCTGTGGGATTTCGAGATCATCTGATTTAAAAATTGAAGATATCAGCTGTCCTGATCTCCTGGTAGAGTCACCTGCAAAGAAAAAAAGATAATTATTTTAAATAAAATATCCTTGAATTTTGTATTTTTGAAAATGGCTGCTTAAACCGCCAGTGAAAATGGCAAGTTATGTAAAAATATTGAATGACTGTCTAAGTCAATGACAGTTCACAGTCTAATAGATAAAGTTAGAGGATGAACCAGTAGAGTGTGGTGTTCAATTGTTTGTTCATTCTGCCTCCCAAATATAATAAATAAAAAGCAACCCATCAATGATATGTAGGCGAAAATACCACCAATAACAACTCCTACTCATCTCACAAAAAACAAGTTCCCATTCAGGTCCATCATCTGTCAGAGAAAAAACAGATGTCCACATTATTAATGGCTCAAAGACTCTTGAAAAGCAACATGGCTTCCATAAACAAATCCAGCAAAATGCACTCTTTCCAAGTCAACTCTCCCCCTGGCTTCTGAGCTTTGCAGTGTACCTAAACCACATTTACCATCCCTGTATTTGGCATCACTGCAATGAGAAGGACCCACTTAGTTTTCTATGTGCGTGTCTAGTGGAGCACAATCCGGACATTATGTGCTGGGCAATAATATGGCATATTTCTAATCTTCACTCTCCAACATCCCCTGTGTGCTAATTTCCACAAAGTGCCTGTGGAGTCAAAATAGTCACTACTCTTATAGATTAATTGACCGAGGGTTATAATTTCCAAAATGTAGTCACTTTATGAGGATTTCTACTGCTCTGGATTTCTGACATTTTGTCATATTGAGACTTCCGCAAACGGTATGTCCCATTTTCTCTGGGATCTGCTCCTGTGACGTCTGCTTCTGTCACCAAGTGCCATCTTATTCACTCTGCAGGCTGCACCGGTGATGGAGGCGACATTAGAAACAGAAGCTGTAGGCGGCACAGGCACTGTTCAGCCACTAAGATGAGGGTGCCTGGGACCAGTAGTACTGTCCAGTCTGGCAGTATATATGTGTGGGTGCTGTCCAGGTGAAGTTATCTGCTCCCTGCTTCAGCACCTGCTTGCCCTCTTGCTTAACGTGTAGAAATGCAGTAAATATATACAGTAGATATGCGCTACATACACAGATGACCCTGATCTATGAATTACTGAACGTCTCCATGTATAGCTGGGTAGAGCAGGCTGGGGCACACGTACACTTAAGGAGGTGATCAAATTGATTGTGAAGCCGTACTCTGTCCTGGATCTGTACTATGTTGGATGATGCAGAGTCAGCAGTGTTGCAGCCGGCTGCGCTGATCCTGCCACCTGCTTGAAAAGGACAAAGCTGCCGCCCTATGTCTGCGTGATGTCACTACACTGCCGGCTCTCTTCTGTTGCAAAAAAGAAGGGATCCCTGACGAAGGACACTGAAGCCTCAGAAACGCATTGGATAATATCACTCGGTTTTGCAATAGAAGAGAGCCGGCAGTGTAGTGACATCACGCAGACATAGGGCGGCAGCTCTTTCCTTTTCAAGCAGGTGGCAGGATCAGCGCAGCCGGCCTGAACGCTGCTAACTCTGCATCATCCTACACAGTATATATCCAAGACACAGTATGGCTTCATTATCGATTTGATCATCGCCTTAAGTGTATGGGAGCCCCTGACTACTCTGCCCAGCCATACACATAGACGTTTAGTAATGCATATATCAGTGTCATTTAGTGTATTTACTGCATATCTATAGTATTTCTTAAAGAGATTTGTATAAAAGTCCAGCTCACCCACGTCTGACCTCACCGCACCTCAGACTCGGATCCGGCCCTGCCCTGGCCGCACAGGAATAATAAAAGAAGAAGCGATGCAGCTGAGTGCTCTGGTGATTTATTGAATGCTGTTCAAACAATAGAACGTTGTTTACGCGTTTCTGGCTAGACGCCCTTAATCATAACCATTATGTTGTCTGAACAGCACTCAATAAATCACCAGAGCACTCAGCTGCATCGCTTCTTCTTTTATTATTTCTTAAAGAGGTTGTCCAGAACTAGGACAAGCACTTCTTAAACTAAATGTTCGTCCCTGATAAAATAATAAAGCTTATACTCACCTGCCAATCTGACTCCCTTCCAGCGGTGTTGGCACTCACTACATTGGGACTGCGATGTGGTGGAATGACAAGTGATGCCCGGCACCCATTCAGTGCTGGCGTCACTGTCTCCATCTTTGGACAAACTGAACATGAAGAGGAAGTCCGGGATGAGCTGCAGCTCTGTCTTCCTCTTCATGTTCAGTTTGTCCGAAGGTGGAGACAGTGACGCCAGCGCTGATTGTGTGCCGGGCACCACGTGTCACAACACCGCATCACAGTAGACAAACCCCTATACGTGTATATTACAGCCATAAACCACACAGAGAGTAGAGATATACCATGGCACAGGTGGAATGTGTTTTATGTAGTTTATCAAAATCCTGCTTCAAGTTATTTGGTTTTAAACAGAAAAAAGAAATTGAAAACTCAGGCTAGGGGAAGATCTGTTGTTATTGTACAGAAATTCACACTTGGCCTCACTGTACAATTAATGTTGTCAATCATAAAAGGGAAGTTTGGCCAGAAAGACTGGACCTGGTCTTGGAGGGACCATGAGACATTCAGCGGCACAGAAGGGAGAGAAGATTCATCCGATAAGATCTCAGGGATCTAGGAAGCCAACAGCATCATTACCCTCCGCTTTCTCTTACAGGCCCAGCATAAGATTTTTCTTCAAGTGATTTTCTATCTTGTCAGCACATTCTACGTACGCTGTCATTTGGCTTTATAGTTACAGATCTGGGCAGGTAACGGTCAGCGTCTCCTAATACCAGGGGGTAGGTGGATCCTCCAGGTTGTAAGTGTTAGGAATCTGGGTTCAATAATGTCTATGCGGGAATCCAGATTTACACATTTGTCTCCAGAGCCTAAGTCCTTTTTCCCAGCTTCTGAGCATGCCCATGGGACGAGCTCCCATTGGAGTTCAGGAGTCAGGTGCTCAGGTCCTGCTCCTGATTTCATTGGCTTAGCTCAGAGCTCTGGAGATTTCCGGCAGGTCCCGTACGCTATAAAAAGTGCGCATGGCCGTTATGCCATGCGCTAGTATTTTTATACTGCAGCTGTGTGTTTGGTGACGGATGCTTGGATTGGTGACTGACTAATTAAGAAACCCCTTCCCTCGGTTATTACGTCTGTGTGAGTGAGTGGTATTCTGTCAGCACCTGCGCTAGCGCCAGCGCACAAGCTCCATCTTTCCAGCAGCTTAGTGTCCTGCATCGCGCTTGCGATATTTGCGGTTGCAGCCTGTCCAGGCGTGCGCAGTTGCAACGCCGAGCACACGTGTACATGGTAAGTCCGCTCGGTTGTAGTGACTGTATTTAACTACTCCGGTTTCCGGCTACCGCACGTGTGCCGCTGAGATCATGTGCTGTTAACAGGCTCAGCGATACCTTTGGTATTATTTTTCCCTGCAGCTCTGTGTCATTTAACAGAGCTTGCCTTTTTGCACCTGGGTGAGTTAGAACCCTGTGCATATTACAGCTTTAGTGCTCCGCCTCTCTCAGCAGCGGTTCTGTCATCCACCGCATGGTGGACCCTGAGTGGCGAAGGCACTTTAATTTTTTTTTTTTTAGTGCCTTCTGCCACTCCTAACAGTAAGTCATTAGAACAGTTTTGGGTGGAGGAGAATGCTGTGGTCTAGAGGCAAAATGGTGATCACACGATTGTGATATGTCCAGACTACACCACCGATAAAGCAGCCACAGCTGGTGACTGAGAGGAATCTGCGACTTCTCTGCATTCAGTGGTTACTACTCACCTGGGTAGTCATATGTGGGAATCTCCTCTTTACACCGCTCATCACCCCTCACATATGTCTCTGTAGTATTAATATGGGTCAGATCTTCACCCTGAAACAAATATTGTAAAAGTCACAGACAGATGGAGAAGTCCCATCTATGATCAGCTCTAATCCTGCCATCTCCACCGTTCTCATTACACAAGTATAAAACATATAATACTGGTGGATAAAACAAGACTGAGCACAAGACCTTCACAGCCGTCTACACATCATAGGGGAGATCTCCTGACACCTTCTCTCCTCCTACCTGATGATCCTGAGGAACACTGGGATCTTCTTGGTTACAGTCCTGTGGAAGAAGAGGACGGGGACATCTCTCTGGTGTTGTCCTCTTACTGGATAGATCTGGAGGAAACACATACAGGGACTGAATTCATTCTCTACATACAGATAATTATAGGCCGTGTGTATTTAGTCCTGTCTATTACCTGGAGATGTGAGGGGCTGGGGAACCTCCATTATGACGTTCTTGTACAGATCTCTGTGTCCTTCTAAATACTCCCACTCCTCCATGGAGAAATAGACAGCGACATCCTGACACCTTATAGGAACCTGACACATACAATGATATCGTCATCCCCCCGATCCCTTCATAGTGTTACTGTATAATGTCCCAGCATTCCCAGCAGTGTCACCTCTCCAGTCAGCAGCTCAATCATCTTGTAGATGAGGTCTAGGATCTTCTGGTCATTGATGTTCTCATGGATCAGGGGGTGAGGTGGAGGCCCCGTGATTGGGCTCAGGGGTCTTCCCCATCCCTCAGACACAGGGTCCTGACAGCCATCACTAGAGGTCTTCTTCACCACTGTGTAATCCTGGTTATGGAGAGACACAGTAATAAATCTCACTACAGACATTTCCAGAGTCCTCACCTCTCCAGTTCTGTCCATCTGTTATTCCCATAGATAAGAATGATGTAATGTGACGTCATCAGAATCTCTCACCTCTCCAGTGAGACGGAAGAGGATCTCTAGGGTGAGGTGTAACATCCTCTCCACCATCTTGTCTCTGTCCATATCCATCCTTGATGGGTAAATCAGGAGAATTCTCTTCTGTAGAAGATCTTCACTGAGAGGATCCGATATTGTAGAGACCTGAATGAGAAGATGAGACAATGTTTCCAGGCTTCTTCTTGTGGGAATCGGCTGCGATATCCCCTGTGCAATATATAGTATTTCTAGTATTAATGTGCTCAGTAATGGGGGGAATCTCCACATACCTCCACCCGCAGAGCCGCACTCCACATATATGGCTGCTCTGTGCACAGGACCTGTGATGAGGTCACAGGAGGGGAGGAGTCAGGGGTCACATGATCTCCGGAGTGAAGACGCTCCATGGAGGCTTCTCCTCAGTCAGTGACATTCCCGCCATTATTCGCCCCTCACTACTGGCACAATTACCCCGCGCCGCCTTCTCTACACAGTGTTATGTGTGGAATGTAACGTGTGATTTCTCTGGAGGGAAATAGACCTCACACACAGGGTCGGTTTTAGGCAAAGTTTAATATGGGGCCCAAATGCTGACATATGGCACATCACACAGGAGCATTTCGGTTGTAGTTACATGCACTGAGTTCAGGACGCTAAACAAGCGTGATCGACAATATTGAAATCGTTCCACACTTGTTTCCCGGCCTCTTTCCACCGGCTGAGGAATAATGATGGGAACAGAACAATCACTATTAGATGAATCTGTCCCCAGACAGTATCATGTTATCAGCAGCACATCTACAGTTTACACCGGCGATGTGCTGCTGAGAACAATGATTTTTCTTCCAGCATAAACAATCCAATCACTAGATGAATATGCAGCATTTTGCTTGTTTAGTATAATACACCCCATAGTCCGCCATACTTTATAATGTGCACCACAGTCCTCCATAATGTAAAATGCACACCCCATAGTCCTCCATATAATATAATGTGCCCCATAGTCCTCTATATAGTATAATACACTCCCTATAGTCATCCCAATAGTATAATACACCATAATACTGCCATCTGCCACCATTGCACTCTAACCAGCGTGTCTATCTATTCTCCCTACAGGTACGTCACCCAGCTTTCCATACAGACTTCTTACCTCTGCTTCTAATATTCACTTGGTATGTCTTTCAACTAACCCCCTGCTTTACCCCAGTGTCATCCACAACCTGAGTCCTCCATACATCTGTGACCTCGTCTCCCGGTACTTTCCTGCACGAAACCTCCGATTCTCACAAGATCTCCTTCTCTACTCCCCTCTTATCTCCTCTTCCCACAATCGCATACAAGATTTCTCCCGCGCATTCCCCCTACTCTGGAACTCTCTACCACAACATTTCAGACTCTCACCTACCATGGAAACCTTCAAAAAGAACCTGAAGACCGACCACTTCTGACAAGCCTACAACCTGCAGTGATCCTCCGTCTACTGAACCGCCGCACAACCAGCTCTACCCTCACTGTATCCTCACCCATCCCCTTGTAGATTGTGAGCCCTCGCGGGCAGGGTCCTCTCTCATCCTGGACCAGTCATGACTTGTATTGTATAAGACTACTGTACTTGTATGTATTATAAATAAAAATAAAAATAAATAAAAATACCTTTGACAAGTGTCTGCATTTTAAATATCAAGAAATCAGCATAATAATTCAATAGCAGACAGAAAATAAATGGACGATAAGGACAATCACAAACTACCTAAAGAGAAAACTGCAGATTTTTATGGAATAAATTCATGGACTTCAGTGCGCTGCTTGACAAATTCACGAACTCAGGTTATGAGAAAAGATTAACCGTTTTATTTCCCAACGCGTTTCAAAGTGTATACCACTTCTTCCTCAGGGGATGACATATATAATGGCGGGCAGAGGCTCAATCCACTGCTGGGTGGATTGCTGACTGCTGGAGCCTCTGCCCGTCATTTCATTAGGTAATTTATGCTTCCTCTCTTATTACTATGCTTCTTAGGCATCATATATCTGTCTAACCATGGTGAATGGTCACCTGCTACCTGATAATGATCTGTGTATCTAGCTGTTTACTTGATGGATGGAGCTGGTATAAAGAGATATATATCTACATATATACTGTTTGGCGGTCTATTCCTAATTGCCATACATTGCCATGCACTATATGCACGCTGTGATAATTTAGTAACTTTATGTATGCTTTGTTACTGCATAGGTTCTGGTTGTACAGCAATCCTTTTTTATCCATGCGGTGTGTGGTTTCGCACTTTATCGCCCACTCCCCCCCATTTGTATCTGGATGTGTCTTAATTAAAATAAAAACTTTTTTGACTTTACTCTGGACTTATAGTCGCTTTTTTGGAGCTCTGCTCAGTTTTCTCTTTTGTATGTATTATGTATACCCCTCCTCACATGGAATAAATGGCGCTATAATAATAATAAATAATAATACACTCCTCATAGTGCTCCATATAGTATAACGCACCACTATAATAATAATAATCTTTATTTTTATATAGCGCTAACATATTCCACAGCGCTTTACAGTTTGCACACATCATCATCACTGTCCCCAATGGGGCTCACAATCTAAATTTCCTATCAGTATGTCTTTGGAATGTGGGAGGAAAACGGAGAACCCAGAGGAAACCCACGCAAACACGAGGAGAACATACAAACTCCTTGCAGATGTTGTCCTTGGTGGGATTCAAACCCAGGACTCCAGCGCTGCAAGGCTGCAGTGCTATCCACTGAGACACCGTGCTGCCCAATGGATGACACTATAGTCATCCATGCATTTCAATTCACTTCCCATAGTATAATGCACCCCATAGTTCTTCATATAGCATAATGTATTCCCCCATAGTCCTCGATACAGTATAATGCAGCCCACATATAGTATAATGCAGCCACCCCATAGAGTATAATGCAGCCACCCCACAGAGTATAACGTAACCCCCATAGAATATAATGCAGCCCCCCTCATAGAGTATGATGTAACCACCAATCATAGAATATAATACATATAATACAGCCCCCCATAGAATATAATGTAGCCCCGAATAGAATAGAATACAGCCCACCTCCCCATAGAATATAATGTAGCACCATCAAATCCTCCCTCATAAAATCTAATACAGCCCCCCATAGAATATAATGTAGCCCCCCATAGAATATAATTTTCAGGAACACTGCACTGCACTTGCTCACTGAGCCAGTGCGCGTGTCCTGAGTAAAACAAACTGTGCTCTAAGATATCTCTGGAGCGGGCAGCAGCAGTGAAGATGCGTGCTTCAGACCAGCAGGACCTGAAGCACGTGACTGCTATGGGTGTGGCCTAAACTCCACAGAGCTCTGAACCTGACTGCTGAGGAGCTGCTCTCTGTGGTCGGGAGGAGGGAAGTTAGGGCAGTCTGTGAAGGGAAGGGGAAGTGTGTGGACGTGAGAAGGGGAGCTGGAGGATGAGCAGAGTTAAGGCTCACTCCTAGCTGGAGCGCATGGTCCGTATTCCGGTCTCCGAGTTTGTAGGGACACTCCCGGTCCTGCAGCAGAAACCAGAGGAAGTAGCAGCTGTAAATGCTCTGTTCCCAACTAAGGCTCGGAGGCCCCAGCAGCAATGTGTGTGAGCCAGAAGTAAAAGTGTTATGAATGGGTCACCGAGGAGGAAAAAATCTAAACATGCTAAGTGTCATGATCTCAGTGCGGGTTTGACTCGCACACGTGGGGTTAATGTCTGGAACCAGTGCTGATGACTGGCATTTCTGGGGTTAAAGGTTGTGATCCCAGTGCAGGCTTACCTGCACACCTGGGGCTATGATTGTGGCCTCTCCCTGGTTCTGGGGAGGCTTCTTATAGCCTCAGGACGCTCCCATCCCCGTCAGTTATACTCTTGCCCTTGGCATAGTGTGGTGACCCCTGAGTGTGTTTTTGCTGTGTTCTGGTTGCTTGATTCTCTGTGTATGACTTGGTCTGTTCTCTGGATATCGCTTTGGATTCTGCTTGGTACCTTCTATGTCTGTTTGGTTTTGACTGCTGCTTGGCCCTGACTATCCGCTCTGTCTCATCCTTGGTACGTTACTGCTATCTCTGTGTATGACCTCCGTTTTGCCTGACTCTGAGTAATTCTGTATAGTGTCTTTCCATCTCACTAAGCAGGATGCTAAGCCCCGCCCCCTTGCAGTCACATGACCGTAGGTCCCGTGTCTGCTTGCTAAACTTCAGCATCCACAGGTCCTGTGCATCGGTGCTTTCTGGCTGTACCTGACCCCGGTACCCGTACAGTGTGGGTGAGTCCCTGCTCAGCGGAGGCTGCACGCCGGCGCTGACAGGATCCTGACACTCAGGACACGCGCACTGCCTCAGTGAGCAAGTACAGTGCGGTGTTGCTGACATTATAACTGACCATTAATTTTTTTGGTTTTTTTTCTTTCTCTGCTGAGAAATATGGATCCCATACAATCTCTTGCTGAGCAAATGAAAAGTCTGAGTCAGATGTTTCAGGGTCTATCTCTGGAGCAGCAAGCTCTGGCTCATTCTCAGCAGCAGGTTTCTGAGACAGTGTGGGGGGCTTTAGCTGCTGGGTCTCTGGGGGCTGGGGTGAGTGATGTTGTTTTGGTGTCCCCAGAACCACCTGTTAAACTGCCTGATTTTTTTTCTGGGAACAACAAGGAGTTCAGGGTCTTCATGGAGGGGTGCAAACTCTTCTTTAGTTTGAGGCCACGTTCCTCTGGGGACGAAAGTCAGAAGGTAGGGGTCATTATGTCTCTGTTAAGAGGGTCCCCACAAGCTTGGGCTTTTTCCCTTCCTCTCACTGCCCCTGAGAGAGTGTGTGTGAATGCGTTTTTTGAGGCCCTCGGGCACATATATGATGAGCCAGACCGAGTGCGATTGGCAGAGGACATGGTGATGTGTGTCTGTCAGGGGAAACACTCGGCTGAGTGTTTTTGTACTGAATTCCGCCGCTGGCCGCAGCGATCTCTTGGGACGACGACGCACTCCAAGGACTCTTTCGCAGAGGCTTGCCCGAGCGGTTACAGGATGCCTTGGCATTACATCCCCCACCTAACTCACTCGAGGACACCATGACCCAGGCCGTCCGAATGGACCGCAGGCTGTGGGCCAGGGGGGTGATGCAGGCGGAGACTCCATTGTTCCCTAGTGGAAAAGAGACTGTTTCTGTAACCATGGACATAGGGGCTCTCTCCCTGAAGGAAAAAGAGAGACAACGCCGGAGAGAAAAGCAGTTATGCTTCTACTGTGGTAAAACGGGACATTGGAAAAGGGAGTGTCCTGATTGTCCATCCTCAACCCGGTCGATGGGAAACGACTAGGTCTGGGTAGTCAGCGGGGAGACTACTCAGACCATCAGGTACCCTTTTCCTCATTTTCTAAGGTGTTGCTTCATGTGGAACTGTTAGTGGACGATTGTTGTTTTCCCTCTATAGCTTTCGTGGACTGCGGATCATCCATAAATCTCATTGACTCCCAATTGGTCACACGCTGTAAGATAGGGACAGTTAGACTTAAGGTTCCAATCAAAGTGGTGGCCATTGACTCCTCCTCCCTCACTAAAGAGGGAATTCTCTTTATGTCTGACTTGTTTTCACTCAAAGTGGGCGCTACCCATGTGGAAAAATTAAGTTGTTTGGTTCTGGACAATCTACCAGCAGGATTGGTGTTGGGCATGCCCTGGTTACAACGCCATAACCCAGTCATTAACTGGAAAACGGGGGAGATTGTTCAGTGGGGGTTTAATGATTCGATGTTATGTGATAAGTCTGCACTATTGGTTGAACCTGTTAAATCTGTATCTGTGTAATCTGTCGAGCTGGAAGGTATTCCGGAGTACCTGAAAGAATTCGAAGATGTGTTCTCTGAAAGCGAGGCCGAGACGTTGCCGCCACATAGACCCTTTGACTGCGCTATCGAGTTAGTCCCGGGGGCTAAATTGCCTAAAGCCTGTCTGTTTAATTTATATGGCCCTGATCGCTTGGCCATGAAAGATTACATTGCTGAGAGTCTTCGCAAAGGACACACACGTCCCTCAGTCTCACCTGTGGTGGCAGGGGTTTTTTTTGTTAAGAAAAAAGATGGTGGTTTACGTCCCTGCCTCGATTTTCGTGAGCTGAACAAGATTACTGTACGAAATACGTACCCCCTTCCGTTGATTCCCGATTTGTATAATAATAATAATAATCTTTATTTATATAGCGCCAACATATTCCGCAGCGCTTTACAGTTTAACAGTTTCAAAACACAAGTCATAAGTAACAATGCTAACAATACAATAATTAAAGCAAAATAAGACGAAATAAGACGACCCTACTCGTGAGAGCTTACAATCTACAATGAGGTGAGGGAGATACAGAGTACAGGTGTGTATTTACAATGGTGTATTTACAATGAAGGTCCAGCCATCTTGCGGGAGTGAAGGATGGATGGAGATAGTGAATGGGCTACACACGCACACTTACACAGAGAATGACTTTGATTAGTGAATGTGATAGGCCGCTCTGAACAGGTGTGTTTTGAGGGAGCGCCTAAAACTATGCAAATTGTGGATAGTCCTGATTTCTTGGGGTAGAGCATTCCAGAGGATAGGAGCAGCACGGGAGAAGTCTTGGAGTCGGGAGTGGGAGGTACGGATTAGTGCAGAGGTTAGTCGAAAGTCGTTTGCAGAGCGCAGCGATCGGCTAGGCCGATAGACAGAAATGAGAGAAGAGATGTAAGGGGGTGCCGCACTGTGGAGAGCTTTGTGGGTGAGAACAAGTACTTTGAATTGGATCCTATAATGAATGGGCAGCCAATGTAAGGACTGGCGAAGAGCGGATGCGTCCGAGTACCAATTACCCAGATGGACGATCCTGGCCGCTGCATTAAGTATGGACTGGAGAGGGGATAGTCGAGTGACGGGGAGGCCAATTAATAGAGCGTTGCAGTAATCCAGGCGAGAGTGGATCAATGCAACAGTGAGGGTTTTTGTTGTTTCCATAGTGAGAAAAGGGCGGATTCAAGAGATGTTCTTTAGGTGTAAGCGGCAAGAGCGGGCAAGGGATTGTATATGGGATGTGAAGGAGAGATTGGTGTCAAACATAACACCCAGACAGCGCGCCTGCTGCCGGGGTGTTATTGTGGTACCACCCACGGAGAGGGAAATGTCAGATTTAGGGAGGGTAGTAGACGGCGGGAGCAGAAGAAGTTCAGTTTTGGAGAGGTTGAGTTTCAGATAGAGAGCGGACATGATATTGGAGACTGCGGACAGACAGCCACTGGCGTTCTGTAGTACAGCGGGGGTAAGGTCGGGGGAAGACGTGTATAGTTGTGTGTCATCAGCATAAAGATGGTACTGAAAGCCAAATCTGCTGATGGTCTGTCCAATTGGGGCCGTGTAGAGAGAGAAAAGATGGGGGCCAAGGACTGAGCCCTGAGGTACCCCGACAGCAAGAGGAAGAGGAGATGATGTGGAGCCAGAGAACAAAACACTGAAGGAGCGGTCACAGAGATAGGAAGAGAACCAGGAGAGTGCAGTGTCCTTAATGCCTAGTGACTGGAGCCTAGAGAGTAGGAGATGGTGGTCAACAGTATCGAAAGCTGCAGATAGGTCAAGAAGAATGAGCAGAGAGTGGTCACTGTTACGTTTTGCTGTCAGAAGGTCATTGGTCACTTTGATGAGTGCAGTTTCAGTCGAATGTAGGGGGCGGAAGCCGGACTGTGAAGGGTCTAGAAGGGAGTGAATGGAGAGGTAACGGGTAAGGCGGGAGTAAACTAGGCGTTCCAAAAGTTTAGAGATGAAGGGGAGATTGGAGACTGGTCTGTAGTTGTTTGTGCAGGATGGGTCGAGAGCAGGTTTCTTTAGTAATGGAGTAACGATGGCGTGTTTGAAGGAGGATGGGAAAATGCCCGAGGAGAGGGAGAGATTAAAGATTGTCGTTAGGTGGGTTGTGACGACTGGAGAGAGAGACTGGAGGAGATGTGAGGGAATGGGGTCGGTAGTGCATGTAGTCGGACGAGAAGAGAGGAGTCTGGAGACTTCTTCTGTGATGGGATCAAATGTGGAGAGTGAGCCAGGGGAGATGCAGGAAGGGATGGGAGTCACAGCACTTGGTGGTTGGGAGCAGATTTCTTGACGGATATTATCTATTTTTTCTGTAAAGTGGGAGGCCAGGTCATCAGCACAAATGTCTGTGATAGGGGCTTGTGCTTTTGGCCTGAGGAGGGAGTGAAAAGTGTCAAAAAGTTTCTTGGGGTTGTTGGTTAGTGAGGAGATCAGGGTGGTGAAGTAGGTCTGTTTGGCAAGGTGAAGGGCAGCGTTATAGGTTCTTAACATAAATTTGAAGTGGATGAAGTCTTCTGGTGTGCGGGTTTTTCTCCATAGGCGTTCAGCACTCCTGGAGCATCGCTGGAGAAGTTGAGTTTGCGATGTGAGCCAGGGCTGTTTTACTCTGTGTTTGGAGGTTCTGAGGGTGAGGGGAGCTACTTGGTCAAGGGTGCTTCTAAGAGTGTCATTGTAGTGATGAACAGCCAGATTAGGACAGGAAAGAGAGGAGATTGGGGACAGAGATGAGTGTAGGGAATCTGAAAGTGTCTGAGGGTTAATAGCTTGTAGATTTCTGACTGTGTGGTAGGTAGGAATGAGCTGGGGTGGGCGAGGATTTGTGAGCGTGAAGGAGAGAATGTTGTGGTCAGAGAGTGGAAGCGGTGAGTTGTTTAGGTGGGAGATTGAACAGAGCCGGCAGAAGACCAGATCAAGGGTGTTACCGTCCTTATGTGTCTCAGAGGTTGAAAGCTGTGAGAGGCCTAGAGAGGTGGTTAGTGATAGAAGCTGGGATGCAGATGTGGAATTAGGGCTGTTAATGGGGATGCTGAAGTCTCCCAGGATGAGGGTTGGTAGTTCTGAGGACATGAAGTGTGGCAGCCAGGCTGAAAAGTGGTCAAGAAAGTGGGTGGGTGAACCTGGGGGCCGGTATGTGACCGCTACCCTGAGGGAGAGGGGACGGAAGAGTCTGATGGTGTGGACCTCAAAAGAAGGGAATAAGAGTGATGGGACTGGGGGAATGACCTGGAAAGTGCATTGTGGGGACAGGAGTATGCCAACTCCACCACCAGATCTGTTTGTGGGTCTCGGGGAGTGAGAGAATTGTAAGCCACCGTAGGAAATGGCAGCAGGAGAGACAGTGTCAGAATCCTGAATCCAGGTTTCAGTGAGGGCCAACAGATTAAGAGAGTTGTTCAGAAAGTAGTTGTGTAGGAAAGGAAGCTTGTTACAAGCAGACCGTGGATTCCAGAGGGCACAATTAAAAGATTGAGATGAGGGAGTGCAAGTAATGTTAATCAGATTATTGTGGTTCCGATATGAGGTAGGGTAAGGGTTGAGGTTGGGGGATGGTGGACCAGGGTTGGGGGAGATGTCCCCTGAAATCAGTAGGAGAAGGAAGATAAAGAGCCAATAGTTGTTGGAATTGTAAGTAGTTTTTTTCTGCGATGTGTTTGGGCAAGATGGGCTGAGGTTTCTCAGGAAGGTGAGGAGTGTGTGGGAGCTGTACATGGGAGAAGGAAGTATAGAGGGGCTGATGTGTATGAGTCGTGATGGAGGGGGGATAGGGTGATGAATGTGGATGGCAAGGGAACACAGGAGGATAAAAATAAAGCACATGGTTAAAGGGGAAGGCAAAGTGTGGGTTACCTGACTCCTGCCCTGACTAACTGCCATGTATAACTGCCATTTTGCTGGATGCTTATCTTCTGTGATGCTTTGCTTATGGGATGCTTGCGTGCTGTACCCCACACTGCGTGCTTCCCCTTAGCAACTACTACATATATAGGCCACACTACAGGGTCAGGAGAGAGGGATTGTGGGAGCTGGTTGGGTATAATTTGGCAGCTGGGGCCAGCACACCAGGGGATGGTTAGATGATCAAAGGCACTGTGTAACCAACTTTCAGGGGCAAAATGGTTCTCCAAACTGGATCTTCGGGGGGCATATAATTTGATAAGGGTCCGGGAGGGGGATGAATGGAAAACCGTGTTCCTCACGACCGAGGGACTGTTTGAAAATTTAGTCATGCCGTTTGGTCTTACCAATGCCCCAGACATATTTCAGAATTTCATCAACGTGGTATTCTCGGATCTCATTGGTCGTTTTGTTGTCATTTACTTAGACGGTATTCTGATATACTCACACGACAGTCAATCTCATCTGAATCATGTATGAACCGTTCTCCAAAGACTGAGGGAAAATCATCTGTATGCCAAATTGGAGAAATGTGTTTTTGTTCAAGAATTGTCTTTTTTGGGATTGTGTCCTGTGAGGGTTTTCGCATGGACCCCAAGAAGGTGCAGGCCATTGCGGATTGGGTGCAACCCCGAGAACTTAAGGGTCTTCAGCGCTTCGCCAATTATTACCGCAAATTTATTCGGGGGTTTCCACAGGTGGTCAAACCACTCACAGATCTTACTTGTAAAGGTGCGGATGTGAGAAACTGGTCCTCACTCGCAAAAGAGGCCTTTAAGACCCTGAAAAGAAGCTTTATGTCTGCTCCTGTGTTAGTACAGCCAGATCCGTCCAAACCATTCGTCGTGTAAGTGGACGCCTCTGAGGTGGGGGTGAGGGCGGTGCTGTCCCAAGGGCCTGCCACTCTAACCAACCTCAGGCCATGTGTTTTCTTTTCGAAGAAGTTCTCTGCTGCGGAAAGAAATTACGACGTAGGCAATAGAGAGCTTCTTGCGGTCAAATTGGCGTTTGAAGAATGGAGGCACTTTTTGGAGGGGGCCAGTCACCCGGTTACGGTGATCACGGATCACAAAAATTTGTCATACATTGAGTCCGTTAAAAGACTAACGCCCAGACAGGCCCGTTGGTCACTTTTTTTTTCCCGTTTTCAGTTTACGATTACATTTCGTCCAGGGTCTAAGAATGTCAAGGCTGATGCCTTATCGCGCAGTTTTCAGCCGGTGTCACCCCCTGAGCCACCGTCCTCCATTCTTCACCCTGGGGTTGTGATAGCAGAGGTCTCATCTGAATTGGAACGGGAGATTCAGGGGGCCCAGTCGCGGGCCCCGGCGGCCAAGCCGGATGGGAAGTTGTTTGTCCCAGAGCAACTTCGACTGAAACTCTTGCAGGAGTTCCATGAATCCAAGCTGAGTGCTCACCCTGGTATTTCAGCCACACGTCTGGCGGTGGCTAGGATCTTTTGGTGACCTACCCTTGGTTCGGACATAAAAAAATTCATTGCTGGTTGTGGGGTCTGCACTCATTCTAAAAGCTCTCATAGCCGGCTGGCAGGGGAGCTGATGCCCTTGGCACTGCCCGAAAGACCATAGACTCACTTATCCATGGATTTTGCTACCAATCACCCTCCATCTAAGGGTATTACAGTGGTATAGGTAGTGGTGGACAGGTTTTCTAAGCAGGCTCATTTTGTACCCCTGTCCGCACTACCGTCAGCTGAGACGTTGTCCAGGTTGTTTGTGCAGCATGTGATCCGGTTGCATGGGGTACCCCTGAATGTGGTGTCTGATCGTGGTGTGCAGATTGTAGCTAAGTTTTGGCGTGCTTTCTGCAAAAAATTAGGGATGTCTCTGTCCTTTTCATCTGCATACCATCCTGAGAGCAATGGTCAGATGGAGCGCACTAACCAGTCCCTGGAACAGATCCTCAGGTGTCTAACCTCTGCTAGACAGAATGACTGGTGCGATGCACTGCCGTTGGCTGAATTTGCCTTCAATAGTCGGGCGAGTCAATCCACGGGTATGACTCCTTTTTTGATCAATTATGGGTTCAGTCCTCATTTTGGTGAGTTTTCTCGTCTGGACTCGGGGTGTCCCGGGGCTGAGGGCTCTGTTCAGCGATTACAGAATACGTGGGCAGAAGTTCAGCGGAGTATATCTAGATCTTAGGGCAGGTATAAGTTTTCGCAGACAGGATATGAACACTAGGGCCCACGTTTCAGGTTGGAGACAAGGTTTGGCTCTCCACTCGAAACATTAAGTTGAAGGTTCCTTCAGCCAAGTTGGGGTCCAAATTCATTGGCCCATACAAGATTGTGGAAAAAATCAATCCAGTGGCGTATACGCTGTGCCTTCCAACCTCTTTCAAGATCTCTAACGTCTTCCACAAATCTCTACTGAAACCTTTTGAAGCAGTCCGTGGAGACTCCAAGTCTGCTGCTTCTCCTGTTTTGGTCGAGGGGCAGGTGGAGTATGAGGTTGGTCATATCGTAGATTCCAGGTTGGTACGGCGGTCGGTACAGTACCTGGTTCATTGGAAGGGGTATGGACCGGAAGACAGGTCCTGGGTACCGGCCCGGTTGATGCATGCTGATCGCCTAGTGCGGGCTTTCCATGCTAAGTACATGGGCAAGCCTGGGGGTCCAGAGGCCCCCCGTTGAGAGGGGGGTACTGTCATGATCTCAGTGCAGGTTTGACTCGCACACGTGGGGTTAATGTCTGGAACCAGTGCTGATGACTGGCATTTCTGGGGTTAAAGGTTGTGATCCCGGTGCAGGCTTACCTGCACACCTGGGGCTATGATTTTGGCCTCTCCCTGGTTCTGGGAGAGGCTTCTTATAGCCTCAGGACGCTCCCATCCTTGTCAGTTATACTCTTGCCCTTGGCATAGTGTGGTGACCCCTGAGTGTGTTTTTGCTGTGTTCTGGTTGCTTGATAATCTGTGTATGACTCGATCTGTTCTCTGGATATTGCTTTGGATTCTGCTTGGTACCTTCTATGTCTGTTTGGTTTTGACTGCTGCTTGGCCCTGACTATCCGCTCTGTCTCATCCTTGGTACGTTACGGCTATCTCTGTGTATGAACCCCGTTTTGCCTGACTCTGAGTAATTCTGTATAGTGTCTTTCCATCTCACTAAGCAGGATGCTAAGCCCCGCCCCCTTGCAGTCACATGGCCGTAGGTCCCGTGTCTGCTTGCTAAACTTCAGCATCCACAGGTCCTGTGCATCGGTACTTTCTGGCTGTACCTGACCCCGGTACCCCTATAGTGCGGGTGAGTCCCTGCTCAGCAGAGGCTGCATGCCGGCGCTGACAGGATCCTGACACTCAGGACATGCGCACTGGCTCAGTGAGCAAGTACAGTGCGGTGTTCCTGACTCTAAGCCCAGAAAAACCAGAGAGGTTGGTAACTATGCAGATTGCAGATCCCTGATCTTACCACACAACTAGCAGCAGCCGTGGAGCGTGCCTACGATGAACCTAGACGCCTCGTCACAGCCGGAGGACTAAAGAAGCCTTAAGCAAGAAAAGGGAAAACTAACTGCCCCAGAGCAGAACCCAAAGGAATAGACAGCCCCCACACATGTATTGATGGTGAAACAAGATGAAAGCACAAACACAGGTAGGAAAATAGGCTGAGCAAATGATGGGGCCCAAACTAACTAGAAAGGAGAGGAAAGGAAAGACACTGTCTGCAATCTGCAAAAAACCCTACAAAAATAATGTCCAACACTTCTGATAGCAAAAATAACCCTGAAGTCACTAGACTTCTCCCACTCTATCAGCACTCTGAAATATTCTGAGACAGAGCAAAAAGATGCCAAATAAGGGACAAAAAGCAAATTGGCAAACACAGATAAATAAGAGTGGAAATACAGCACAGCCCAAGCCGGGGCTGGCTGACCACAAAAAACTGAATAGACCAACAAAATCAAGTGTGAACATTAACAGAGAAACTTAGCTTGAGCTGACTGGAACAGAGCTGAGAACCAAGACCTGACAAACATCCAATCTGAGACTCCTGAAGTCCAATCGTCATCCTCATTCTCAGGTGGCAGATCTCCACCGATCAAATCAGCCTCACTACCTCCTGTTACCACCAGAGGGAGTCTGGAAGGAGAACTCACAACTGGTGAACCAGAGAATGAACTCACAACAGAAAAGGCTACGGCTGCCTGCCATACGAGAAAGTTCCAAGAGAGAGTCAACAGGGGGAACTTCAGTGAACTCAGTACTGCGACTAACTCAGATAAGCGCTAGAACGGAGGCCACACTACCTATCTGCAGAGAGAGAATTCCTAATTTGCTTCCAGGTTGACCAACTCCTTCTCCATCTGTACTCTGGGTCCTGGACGGCACTTACCAAGTACAGGTAAAGGAACTGCACGACTGTGTCTGACATCTTTCTCCTGCGCCTGGTGCAGGGCTCTGCTACATCCTGCACTGCACACCATCTACCAACTCTTTCATCTGCCCTGCGACTACGGCCCTACCTGTGCAGGGCTTCTACATCTTAGCTGCACCACAACATCTGTCTCAGAGAAGCGACACTGCAACGCTGGTCAATCTGATCAGAAACCACAGGTGGCGTCACCTATCATTCACCTATAAACGTTATTCACCCCTTTGCATGGACGCCCAGGGCCACGGACTGGGTCACCACCACCATGACACATCCCTCTGAGACACCGGCCCGGTACCGATTAACCCCACTGCCCTGGCTGGCGACCCACACTCCATGTCAGATTCATCTTGGACTGGGGAATTCGCGATTTGACTTGATAACCCAGGCATGGTATGTGAGAAAGAACTACATGGACTAATGTGAAGTGTGGCCTGCTGCATCATTCACTTTTGGTGGGGGTGAAGGACACAAGGAAAGGGGTTCTTCCTGACCAGAAGCCTGCACTAACGACTCAGTGCTTGCATTTTTTGAAACTTCAGAAGAGGAGGGCATATTAGCTGGAGTCTGTTTCGGCAATGTAAGTCAAAACCAGTTCCTGATGCTCCGGCTTTAAAAGCGGTTAACCTACTCCCAGAAAAGGTAGCCTTCCAGGCCTTCCGGAGCCAGACCATGACGCAGGCTCAACACCTCCTGTCTTAGCTGTTATTGTGCTTTTGCCACTACCACCAGATGCACCACCACCATCAGTACCAGCTGGCCTCCCCACACCCACGTCCACGGCCTCTTCCACCATTCTTCCAAATTTTGGAGAAAATGTACCCAAAATAACATCAGATATATGGTACTGAATCAGAAGTGTATAGCTGTATACAGTCAAAGGATAATTGTAAATCTCTGTATATATTTCATGAGTCACACAGAGACGCTCACAGGCTCAGTATGGATTAGACAAGAATATAAAAAGTAGAAAAAGGGTACAGTATCATCAGATAGCAGGTATATATAGTATAGTTTAAACATTCTAAATCTCCGTATATATTTCAGGAGGCAGACACAGACGCTCTCAGGCTCAGTATGGATTACAACACAATATAAAATGCCGTAAAACGGTAATGGATCTGAAGCGCACAGCTGTATACAGTGTAGGGGGTCATTGTCAATCTCAGTATTTATTTCCTCAGTCAGAAACAGACTCTCACTTGGTCAGTTTGGATTAGACCAGAATATAAAAAGCAGTAAATGGGTAATGTATCACACGCGTAGAGCTGTATACAGTGTTGGGGTAATTTTTAAATGTACATATAAATTGCAGGAGTAACCCACAGACTCTCACACGCTCAGGAAGGATCACACCACAATATAAAAAGAAGATCCGCAAGAAATAATCACACATGTGGGCCAATGTTCCAGGTGTCAATGATACACATAGAGTGGTGGGTGGAGGAGGACTTTCTGGCACAAAGGGTACAGTATCACCAGATACCAGGTTTATATAGCATAGTTTAAACATTAAAAATGTACATCTATATCAGGAGTAGTGTTGAGTCACCCCGCTAGTGTTCGAGTTCGGTTCATCGAACAGGAGGCAAGTTTGTCGAACGTTCGACGAACACTGTCGAACCCAATTGAAAACAATGGCAGGCAAATACAAACACATACAAACACATACAAAACACCTTAAAAGGTGTCCCAAAGCAGACAAAATGCTCAGAAGACACAAATAACATATGAAAAAGGGCAACTACATATAGAAAAGAGGTGGAGGAGTAAAAGGAGGAAGAGACACAGATATAGGCATGTCATGCCCTTATAAAGTCAAGAAAGGCTGGAATAAAAATCTAAAATACAAAAAAAATTCTAAAATTCTAAAATTGAAGACGATCATATACTGTCGGACTTCCCACCATAAATTATGCCAACTGCCGATCGGGCGGCGTTATTCCCATGACCCTCCGAACAGCGTCCATGAAGGCAAAGTGTTTGGTTTACGGGGGCAGTATGGTTGCAAAGCTGAACCTTAAAGGAATGTCCAGAAGGGCACCACCACAAGGAATGTCCAGAAGGGCACCACCACAAGGAGTGGAGCCTGCGGCTTAATTGGACTCCACACGGGCAACCTCAACCATGCCAGCCACGGAAAGGATGGACAGATTGCAAGCTTTCTCGATTCTGTGGGTAGTGGTGTATGGCCGTTTTTAGTTGTGCTAGCGATTTGTCAGCTTAATTCCGTTAATGAACGAGACTCTGGCATGCCCCCGTGGTCCGCGTCCAGCTTACTAGAGGGACACGCGAGGCTCTGGCATGCGAGATCGAGCAATAACAGGTCTGTCATGAACTTACATGTCCGGGGCTGCACGCATGCTACACTGAAAGGACCAGCATGTGTCGCTAACAGGTGCGGATAACCCGCTGAACCCCGTTAGTGATGGGGATCTGGGATTCCAATTCTTCCCTGTGAACGAGGATTTCCCAGTAAGTGCAGGTCAACCGGAATTCCGGAATTAGGCCTAACCGTCATTCCAGAAAGAATGTGCAAAAATTAAGTGTCCAAACCACAGGTGCTGTAGCTTGCTTAACAGCTGGGCTCCTATGCTGAGTAGCACACAGTTCTTACATAAATAGGCGGCATAGCTTGGTTCACGGGTGGGCAACTCTGCTGAGTAGCAGACAGTGCTTACATAAACAGGCGGCATAGCTAGGTTCACGGGTGGGCTCCTCTGCTGAGCAGTACACACAGGTACTAGGCCCAAAGTGTTAAATGGAGTTAAAAAATGGTTCTTACATAAACAGGTGGCACAGCTTGGTTCACGGGTGGGCTCCTCTGCTGAGTAGCAGACACAGTTACTAGGCCCAAAGTATTAACTGGGCTAAATGCAGTCAAAAACTGGTTCTTTCATAAACAGGCGGCATAGCTAGGTTCACGGGTGGGCTCCTCTGCTGAGTAGCAGACAGTGCTACAAGGCCCAAAAGGATTTTCTGGACAAGATGCGGTAAAAAATTATTAGAAACACACACGGTGTAGCTCCCTGACAGGTGTACTACACAGCTGGCTATCAGACACCGCTACTATGCCATGAAACTGTCTATTAACATTGAAAACCATTATTAATGTGGAAATAAAGTTACGCTTTTGGTGAACGAACCGTTCTCGAACGGAACCTCGAACAGCCGAATTTTAAGTAAAGTGTTCGAGCTCGAAGAACGGCTCGAACATCGCCCAAAACAGCTCGAATTTGAACTTGGCGAACAGTTCGACTCGAACACCGCTCATCTCTAATCAGGAGTCAGACTCACACGGTCTCAGGCCCAGTATGGATTCAACAAGATTGTAGAAACTTGAGAAAGGGTACAGTATCACTGGATAACAGGTATATATAGCATAGTTTAAACATTAAAAATCTCTGTGTATATTTCCGGAGTCCGACAAAGACACTCACAGCCTCAGTATGGATTAGACAAGAATCTAAAAAGTAGAAAAAGGGTAATGTATTCGAAGCGTACACCAGTATACACTGTTGGGGCATTTTTAAATCTTCATATATATTTCAGTCTCAGTAAGACAGTCCAGACTCTCCTCAAGAGGAAACGAGATGAATACAAGTACAGACAGAAAGTCAAGTGATTGAGGGTCGTAATTCCAAAATTTCTGCAATTACTTTGTCTGTGGAGACAGCGAAAACAGTTCTTTGTGAAGAAAGGGTTGCTGTATCGCAGTACCGTGGATCCCATCACCGTTACTTATCTCCATCAAATTGTGATCACAGGGAGAGATGTAGACATGGTCCTCACTTCCTATCATGATCTGTCACTTTGTAGTGCAAAAGACAGAAGCCACAGGCCGTAGGCGATTCTATTGGATTGGCATAAGAGGACACATTTAAAATTGTGGGCAGGAATGTCACACGTCTGTGAGTAGGAAAACTGTGAAAGCTGATGATAAACCACCACTGCATCTCATTGTGAGTCGACATCCATAACAAATGGAAGCCATTGATCATCTGAAGATAGAGCCCAGCAGGACAGGGCATAGCTTCGTCTTAACCATCATCTATCAGTTCACCAAATTTGTAGTGGCAGTCCCAGTGAAGGATTTAACAGCCCAGACTACACAGCGGTGGAGCAGGGAGAGGTAAGTATTGCAAGTGCTGGGGCCCTGAGCAAGCAGGAGGGGCCCACTCGTGGGCTGCAGTACTGGCACAGGGCCCCTCATAGTATGCCGGTGTGTCTGATGGCAGGTGTGCACCCCCACCATCAGAGACACTTGATTGTACTATGAGGGACTCTGTGCCAGTGCCGTCGTCCAAGAGTGGGCCCACCCACCTGTCCAGGGCAACGGCACTCCCACGGGTGCATGCGCCAGGTGGTGACCCCGGCCCTGGGGGGGAAGGCAGCCCAGTTAGGGAGGTGGAAAAAATGGCATTTGTTGATGTTGGACATTCAGCAGCTGCAAATGGAGGAATTGGAGAAGTCCGAGGAAGAGGAGGACAAAAGCGAGCCATTTTTCTGGCAACCTATGTGTCAGCAGGGGAAGGTGGGACAAAATCCTTTGAAACCCCGTGGCTTGGATCTCACACAGGGAGGACGTGCCTTGCAGCAGCTCCCGCTTCCAGCCATAAAATTAGCCTATTTTGACCCGGACGAAAGTGGAAAAATCAATCTCAGAGCGTCCCGGGCTTGGAGAAGAAGGTGAGGGGCGGTAGAGAGAAGAGAGGGGCTGCTGCTCTCCGCTGGGACACCGGAGCGCAGAGCGGCCTCGTGGAGAGTGCTGCGGCGCCAACGAGAGAAGGGCGCCATCTTTACATCCCCCTGCGGCGCGGATAAGGCCTGGAAACCGGACCACAGGAGGCCCTCGACAGAGGCGTGAGACCGCGGAATAAGGAGCGGTCTCGCCCGTCGGAGTAGAAGGCGGTGAGAGGCGGCCATGGCGCGGGGAGCTCCCGGTGAGCTGTCTGTGGGGCCTGCGGGGGATACTACTGCTACTGGCGGTGGAAGGGAGCGTTGGCTCTGTGTCCGAGGGGCCGGGTTGTTGACGGCCCCCTGTCTCGCTGGGACGTTTACCTGGGACTGGGACGCTCTTGGATCGGGGGATATCGCTCTCCCCTCATGGGGGTGCTGCTGTCTGCAGATCTTTGAGCCACTGGTGAGGAGGACATTGTATCATTTCTGAAGCGCCGCGGGGGGGAGTTGGCGTTGCCCTGTCCCTACCGACTCCCGCAGATCTCCACGGATGTTTTCATACAATGGGGAAAAAAAGTATTTAGTCAGTCAGCAATAGTGCAAGTTCCACCACTTAAAAAGATGAGAAGCGTCTGTAATTTACATCATAGGTAGACCTCAACTATGGGAGACAAACTGAGAAAAAAAAATCCAGAAAATCACATTGTCTATTTTTTTTTTCATTTTATTTGCATATTATGGTGGAAAATAAGTATTTGGTCAGAAACAAAATTTCATCTCAATACTTTGTGATATATCCTTTGTTGGCAATGACAGAGGTCAAACGTTTTCTGTAAGTCTTCACAAGGTTGCCACACACTTTTGTTGGTATGTTGGCCCATTCCTCCATGCAGATCTCCTCTAGAGCAGTGATGTTTTTGGCTTTTCGCTTGGCAACACGGACTTTCAACTCCCTCCAAAGGTTTTCTATAGGGTTGAGATCTGGAGACTGGCTAGGCCACTCCAGGACCTTGAAATGCTTCTTACGAAGCCACTCCTTCGTTGCCCTGGCGGTGTGCTTTGGATCATTATCATGTTGAAAGACCCAGCCACGTTTCATCTTCAATGCCCTTGCTGATGGAAGGAGGTTTGCACTCAAAATCTCACGATACATGGCCCCATTCATTCTTTCATGTACCCGGATCAGTCGTCCTGGCCCCTTTGCAGAGAAACAGCCCCAAAGCATGATGTTTCCACCACCATGCTTTACAGTAGGTATGGTGTTTGATGGATGCAACTCAGTATTCTTTTTCCTCCAAACACGACAAGTTGTGTTTCTACCAAACAGTTCCAGTTTGGTTTCATCAGACCATAGGACATTCTCCCAAAACTCCTCTGGATCATCCAAATGCTCTCTAGCAAACTTCAGACGGGCCCGGACATGTACAGGCTTAAGCAGTGGGACACGTCTGGCACTGCAGGATCTGAGTCCATGGTGGCGTAGTGTGTTACTTAAGGTAGGCCTTGTTACATTGGTCCCAGCTCTCTGCAGTTCATTCACTAGGTCCCCCCGCATGGTTCTGGGATTTTTGCTCACCGTTCTTGTGATCATTCTGACCCCACGGGGTGGGATTTTGCGTGGAGCACCAGATCGAGGGAGATTATCAGTGGTCTTGTATGTCTTCCATTTTCTAATTATTGCTCCCACAGTTGATTTCTTCACTCCAAGCTGGTTGGCTATTGCAGATTCAGTCTTCCCAGCCTGGTGCAGGGCTACAATTTTGTTTCTGGTGTCCTTTGACAGCTCTTTGGTCTTCACCATAGTGGAGTTTGGAGTCAGACTGTTTGAGGGTGTGCACAGGTGTCTTTTTATACTGATAACAAGTTTAAACAGGTGCCATTACTACAGGTAATGAGTGGAGGAAAGAGGAGACTCTTAAAGAAGAAGTTACAGGTCTGTGAGAGCCAGAAATCTTGATTGCTTGTTTCTGACCAAATACTTATTTTCCACCATAATATGCAAATAAAATGAAAAAAAAACAGACAATGTGATTTTCTGGATTTTTTTTTCTCAGTTTGTCTCCCATAGTTGAGGTCTACCTATGATGTAAATTACAGACGCCTCTCATCTTTTTAAGTGGTGGAACTTGCACTATTGCTGACTGACTAAATACTTTTTTGCCCCACTGTATATTAGCTCCTCACCCTCCAAGCTGCATGGGGTTATTTACATATAGAAAAATGCACTACTAGACTTTTCTTGACGCACGAGTGGTGAATTAAGGGCACGCTTCAATTAAGCAGAATGGTCAAAACTAATAAAGAGCGTGCAAAACCGTTGGCTGCAGAGGCGTATCGAGGCAAGCAGGGTGAAATGGATAAATTTTTGAAAAATAAATCTGCATCGACTAGGCCTAATGCTAAAAGGCTCCCTACAGAGGTTGTGGAAGAGGAACATGTCGAGGACTCAGACTCCAGTGATGATGCTTCAGGCAGCGATGTTACTCAATCGGACTCTGGGAAACTTTCTAGATCGGTTTTTAAAAAATTATTAGCACAAGCTATAAAACCATTAGTTAATGAGATATCTGGTATGAGAGCGGATTTGCTACATATTGGTAATAGAGTGGAGTCCTTGGAGTCATCCCAGTCCTCTATCATTAGCCACTCCAATGCCATGAGAGAGCATCTGGACTACCACAGAGCACAGCTTAACAACTCTTTTCTGGCCTTGGAGGACCAGGAAAATCGGAGCCGCAGGAAGAATATACGGATAAAAGGCTTGCCTGAAAGTGTTTCTACAGAAATATTAGAAAAATCTACGAAGGAGATCTTTGCCCTCTTAATCCCACAAGAAAAATGTGACCGAATTGTAATAGAAAGGGTGCATAGATCACTTAGACCAAAGCCGAAGCCAACGGAACCCCCGAGGGATGTGATTTGCGGCTTATTGAGCTATTTGAATACCAATGCTATTTTGTCTGCCTCAAGAGACATTAAAAATCTTTCTTATGAGGGATCTGCTATTCATCTTTATCAGGACGTTGCGCCGTCGACCCTTGCAAAAAGAAGAGTCCTAAGGCCCCTCCTGGAGGTGTTACGCTCACGTAAAATTTTATATAAATGGCTGTTTCCGTTTGGTATATCTATACATGGAGACGGCAGGCAAATAATGGTTCGGACCCCTGAAGATTTAGCCAAAATATGGGACACTTTTGACATTGCCCCTATTGATATTCCTTCCTGGCTACCTCTGGACATGGATCATCGCTTGCCTCCCCCTGTCTATGCTTATGCTGGAGGGCAGGGTGACTGGGCCTCAGGAAAGAAACGCTCGACTCCTAAAAGAGGGAAATCTGGACTGGGGAAGGAGATACCCCCCTGAGCTTTCTTGTGTTTCTTTCGGTTGCATTTTACCACTCCTGGAGCCGGACCCCTCGGTCCACTTGGACATGTTCTAACTCACTTTAGCTTGCTAAGTTTGACACTTGCTTATGTGTTGTTGATATCATTCAATTGCCGTATAAGTTAACATGTGCCACTCGTGTGTCGGAAATGTTATTTCCTGCTCTGTTATGGGAGGTATGTTTGACCCCCTACCTCTGCTACAGACAGGTAGTTGGTTCTTGTTATATTTCTGCTGTTTTATCTTAGTAATTTTTAGGTTTTTTGTATTTTTTTTTCATTTCTTTGTATTTTTTTAATTTCGGTGGTTTGATGACAGAGGAATCTTTATTATTACTTCCCTTACCAAACTATGGGTGATAAGGTGAACTTTGCCACTATGACAGTGGCCTCGTATAATGTAAAGGGCTTACGTTCCCAGAGTAAGAGAAGCCAAGTAATGAATCTTTTGTATTCAAAGAAGTCTAGTATAGTTTTCCTGCAGGAGACACATTTTAAAAAAGGGAGAGTCCCAGACATGTCTAGATCTCGCTACCCGACCTGGTACCACAGTGCGGGCGGTTCGGCGTCCAGTGGAGTGAGCATTGCTATAAAAAAAAATGTTCCCTTTGTTTTGAGTGATTGTTTATCAGATTCAGAAGGCAGGTACATTATAATTAAGGGTTTTTTGGCTAACACTAAGATTACCCTGTGTAATTTATATGCCCCAAATAGGAATCAGATAGGTTGGCTGTGCAAAACAATGAACACTCTAGAACTCTTTACTGAGGGTCTGTTGCTGGTGGGAGGGGATTTTAATGTATCTTTGAACCCAGCCTTAGATACTTCGTCGGGCAGGTCGGCTCTTTCTCAAAGGGCACTGAGAAAATTACACCTTTCATTACAAAAATTGCATTTGATAGACCCTTGGAGAACACTTTTTCCTTCGGGCAGAGATTATACTTTTTATTCCCATCCAAATAATAGCTATCACAGAATTGACTATCTATTGATACAAACAGCTAATCTCCCATTAGTTAAAAATGCAAATATAGATATCATCTCTCTCTCAGACCACGCTCCCATTTTTCTTGACATAGAGATAAAAACTCTACCACGGCCGGCTGGGTCATGGTCCCTGAATGAGACATTGCTGGACTCTGATTCCCACATTGCAAAACTGACAAACACTCTTGACTTCTTTTTTCAAACTAATTTACACTCAGGCCCGCCCTTGTCTATGGTATGGGAGTCACATAAAGCAGTAATGAGAGGGGAATTTATAGCCCTAGGCTCCTATTTGAAAAAAGAAAGAACAAAAAGGTTGTGTCTATTCTACATCAAATTAGTTCCTTCGAGAGACTACATAAGAGATCTCAAGTAAACAAGATATTATCTGAACTGACAGATCTGAGAACTTCACTAAAAAACCTTTTAAACATTCAATCAGCGAAAACCTACATGAGAAGTAAGCAGAAGTTCTATCTTCATGGCAATAAAAGTAGTAAGCTCATGACATCCCTACTTAAGAAACAAAAAGAAAAGACGTTTATTAGACAACTCAGAGCTTTAGATGGCTCTTCAATTTTCGAGACCGCAGATATTGCCAGGGAGTTTAGAACCTTTTATGAAAATTTATACAATTTAAATATACCGGATAGCATGCAAGAGCCAGCCACAGCCTTAGCAAAAATCAAAGAATACCTGACCCCACTAAATCTCCCTAAAGTAACTCTTGAGGGCCAGTCCTTGCTGACTGCCCCAGTTACCCCCAAAGAAATTCTAGACACTCTTTCTACTATTCCGAATGGAAAGGCACCGGGTCCAGATGGTCTCCCCATTATCTATTACAAAAAGTTTATAAAACCATTGTTACCTCACCTAGTGTCTTTGTTTAATTCCTATTTAGAAGGCCAGCTCCCCCCTAAACAATCCTTAGAGGCATACATCACAGTCCTCCCGAAGGAGGGTAAAGACCCCAATTTGTGCGCTAGCTACAGACCAATATCACTGCTTAATGCAGACATTAAAATGTGGGCTAAAATATTAGCGGGCAGAATAAGCAATTTCTTACCTAAGCTAATTCACACAGATCAAGCAGGCTTTGTGAGAGGCAGGGAAGGGAAGGATAATTCTACTAAAGTCATTCAGTCTATAATGTTTGCTAAGGCCTCTTTCACACTTCCGTTTTTTACAATCAGTCACAATCCGCCAGGTTTTGAAAAAAACGGATCCTCAATTTTCTTTTGAGGATCCGTTTTTTTCCCCATTGACTTGCATTAATGGCGGATTGTGACGGATTGCTGTCCGTTGCATCCGTTTTTTGTGAGGATCCGCCAAAAGTTGCTGTCCGTCACCATCCTCAAAGATTTCAAAACGGAGCTTGCAACGTTTTTTTCTGTGGCGGATCCTCCAGACACTGATTTAACCCGAAATTCTTTCTGGGTGCCGGACAAAATTCTCTCTCTCTCTCTCTCTCTCTCTCTCTCTCTCCCCTTCCCGGCCAGCAGTTCCTTTATATTTCCTCATTTTCAGGATCCATCTGAAAACGGATCCTGTGCCATCCGTTCGCATCAGTTCAGAACGGATCTGCTTCTCTGACTTTTTGGCGGATTTGAACTGATGCTAAAAAACTGAAGTGTGAAAGAGGCCTAAGACTCGAGATGTTCCCTTGATGCTCCTGTCGACGGATGCCGAGAAGGCTTTCGACAGAGTGAGCTGGAGGCTCATGGAACAAGTAATGATCAGGTTTGGCTTTCCCCCTCAATATATAACAGCAGTTCTCTCGCTTTATTCTCAACCGACGGCCAGGGTCAGGATCAACGGCACCCTGTCAAATAGTTTTGGGATTAATAACGGGACTAGACAAGGTTGTCCCTTGTCGCCATCTTTGTTCATTTTAGTTATAGAAACTTTGATACAAAGCATCAGAAAAGACCAACGCATAGAGGGGTTGTCGGTGGGCCGGAGGTCATTTAAAACTAGCTTTCGCAGATGATCTGCTCTTCCTTATTTCCAACCCATCCCAAGCATTCCCAATTATCCTTCAAGCCTTTCATCAATTTGGTCCCCTCTCTAATTTTAAAATTAATTTAACAAAATCTGAAGTGTTAAGCATTGTTCTCCCCCACTCTCAGATCTCCACTATTCGCACGCAGATTCCATTCTCTTGGGCTACTAATTCTATTAGATAGTTGGGAATAACGATAACTAGAGATCCCGCCAACTTATTTCAAAATAACTACACTCCTTTAATTCAAAAGGTCAAAAGCCTGATGCAAAAATATAACCTACCCACTTTATCCTGGATGGGTCGCATTAATGTGTTTAAGGCGTATATAATGCCTATTATAATGTATACCATGAACATGGCTCCGATTCAGATTCCCCTGACCTTTTTTGGAACGTTAAAATCCCTTATTGGAAAATTTATTTGGAAATCAAAAAGGGCTAGGTTGCCATATAAGTTTCTTTCTTGCCCTATCTCTTCTGGAGGATTGGGGGTCCCGGACCCTCTTTTATACTATAAGGCTATTCATCTCAGTAGATGGTTAAAGGTGGTGTCCTGTGCTGGGAGTGAGGAGGGGGATAGTATTGACTTGGCTCTATTGGGCCTGAAGGGTTTACCGTATCTCTGGACTAAAGCTAAACCGCCAACCTCTCTTAGGTTGGATGAGGTAACCACAACTACATTGCGTATTAAAAGATTGGTGATGGGAGAGCTCCCAGAAGACACCTTCCCCTCGACATTGACACCGATCGGCTCAATACCCTATCTGTTGGAGTTAGATTTTCAAGACCCATATAATTTATGGTCCAACCTCCCTAGAGAAACGTTGAATGGTTTTTATGGTAATAGAATCCTGCAGGGGGGGTTTTGGCCACCGGGTGCGTTGACTCAACCAACAAATTTTCTCCAAAAACAACACATCAGACGTACACTTTTACAGTTTAGACGGAGATTCCCGTCTAAATCTAATTGGTCCTGGTTAGATATTATGATTAAACTTCCACCCCCACGGCTAAAAATTCTATCCCGCATTTATTCACATCTCATCTCTCCGAATATACATTTTAAACCCTCGTTTATATACTCTTGGGAAATGGAACTTAATACCACGTTTACAGAGGACCAAATATCTAAAATGCTGTTGAATGCTCGGGGTTTTTCCAGGTGTGTACTCCTGCAGGAGAACTCTTATAAAATATTAACTAGGTGGCATTTAACTCCAGCTAAATTATTCCAGATGGGTCTCACAGATAATGACGATTATTGGCGATGCCTCAATTCTAGAGGACACCATTCACATATATTCTGGGACTGCCCTAGACTGAGGGTTTTTTGGGATGGAGTTGAACTAGTTCTCAAAAAATTAAGACTAATAAAGGTTAATCTTAGAGCCACGGAGGCTCTTCTTTCATGTCCGTCGAAGGACTTTTTACCAAAAAAACATGGTCTTCTCCCACTGATGTTGAGTGCGGCGAGACAGTTAATAGTTGCCCATTGGAAAGATGTAGCTCCTCCCATGTTGGGAGAATGGCATGCTAAAATAAATCAGATCTCTCGCTTAGAGGAGCTGTCTAGCTGGGAAATTTTTAATCATAGATCTTATGTGTTGACTTGGGCCCCGTGGAATAGATATTTAGAAGACAATCCTCCTTAAGGGCATTTTAGAGTCTCATAAGTTTACCTGGACCTGACGGCTTCTGCACTGGGGTTCCTGGCCTCACTGTTCCAATTAGATAGCCCTAATGTAATGTGCTATGTTATTTTCTGAAGTGTACCCATTCAATGTTTGTGCTCATGCCGTCAACCACATTATGTTAATGTTAATGTTGTTGATACTGTTTATGATTATGTACCCTTTTTCCCCTTCCCTTCCTTTTTCCCTTTTCTCCTCTACCTACTTTTCCCTTATTTTTTCCTTCCTCTTCGCCCTAAACCAACCCTTAATTAATATTTCGCCAAATGTATCTGAGAACTGGTGTTGTGTTTAATGGTGATGCTTAAATTTCGAAAATAAAGAATTTACAAAAAAAAAAATCCTTTGAAACCCATGCATGGTTCATTTTAATGCAGGTTAGATCATCAATATTTTAGGTCGACAGACGGGTCCTTTTTTCTGTCAGGATTGATCCAGCAGCACTGAAGACTCTTTCGGATAGCACACTAGCAGCAGGGCAAGCAAGCTCCAGTAGGGCAAATTGTGCCAATTCAGGCCAGGTGTCCAGTTTACAGGCCCAATAGTCAAAGGGGAATGACCTGTGAGGGAGAACATCGATATGGGAGGAGAAGTAGTTTGTAACCATAGATGGCAACTGCTATCTCCTGTCACTTTCAATCGATGCAGTATTATCAGTCGTGTGAGCGGTACTTGAATAATCAGTCCACAACATGGTCATGAAACCCCTGTCTCCAACGCCACTTCTGATGTGTGCACCACCAACACCGCTTCCAAGTTGTCCCCGGCCCCTACGGCTCGTGTGAGAACCATCACCGCTGCTGTGTGCTGGGAATGCCTCAAACAAATGGTTTACCAGAGTTGCTTGTTTGTTAGCCAATATTAGCTCTAGGTTCTCCTGTGGCATGATGTTTTGGAATTTGCCTTTATAGCGTGGATCCAGGATGCTGGTCAACCAGTAGTCGTCATCGTTCATCATTTTGGCAATGCGGGGGTCCCTTTTTAGGATCTGCAAGGCGTAATCACACATGTGGGCCAATGTTCCAGGTGTCAATGATGCACTGCGAGTGCTGGGTGGAGGAGCACTGTCTGGCAAATCCACATCCCTCCAGTAATGCACAAACCCTGTACCTGACCTTGCCACGCCAACATTTTCTCTTGCCCCCAGAGAAGCATCCTCCTCCCCTAAATAATCATCCCCATCATCCTCCTCCTTCTCCTCTTCTTCCTCCACCTCGTCCAGGAGAGTTCCCTGAGCAGACAATGGCTGACTGTCATCAAGGCTTCCCTCCTCCTCTTCCTCTTCCTCCTTGGCTGCAGACGCCTGCTCCTTAATGTGCGTCAAAGATTGCATAAGCAGACGCATAAGTGGGATACTCATGCTTATGATGGCGTCGTCTGCGCTTACCAGCCATGTGCATTCCTCAAAACACTGAAGGACTTTACAGAGGTCTTTCAGCTTCGACCACTGCACATAAGACAACTCCATGTCTGCCCTCAAACTGCCTGCCCGTGTATTCTCCGACAAATGCATTACAGTCTGCCTCTGTTTGCACAGCCTCTCAACCATGTGCAGGGTGGAGTTCCACCTTGTTGCAACGTCGATAATTAAGCGGTGCTTGGGAAGGTGGAGCAATTGCTGCAGCTTCTGCATACGACTGGAGTGTACGGGCGACCGGCGGATGTGCGAGCACAGTCTTCGCACCTTATGGAGCAGGGCTGTTAACTCCGAATAATTATTGAGGAAGCACTGCACCACCAGGTTCAAGGTGTGAGCCAGACAAGGTATGTGTCTGAGTTTTGAAAGGGCTATGGCTGCCACAAAATTCTGGCCGTTATCACTAACTACCTTGCCTGCCTCATAATGTAGACTGCCCAGCCATGACTAAGTTTGCCGCTGCAAGTAGTCGGCCAGTACCTCCGCGGTGTGTCTGTTGTCACCCAAACACATCATCTTCAGCACAGCCTGCTGACGCTTACCACTAGCTGTTCGATAGTGGGACACCTTGGGTGCAACACTGGCAGCTGCGGATGGCGTGCTCGTGCGACTGCGCTCTGTGGACGACCTTTCGCTTCAGGAAGAGGAGGGTCGAACGCCTACAGCCAACGTTTCCTATACCGTGGGCTAGGCAGCACTGTCCCACCGCCGCTGTCCCCTGTGGACCCTGCATCCACCACATTAACCCAGTGCGCAGTGATGGACACGTAATGGCCCTGGCCATGCCTACTGGACCATGCATCTGTTGTGAGGTGCACCTTTCCACTCACTGATTGCTTGAGTGCATGGACAATGCGGTCTTTCACATGCAGGTGGAGGGCTGGGATGGCTTTTCGAGAAAAGAAATGTCGACTGGGTAGGTCATACCGTGGTACTGCGTAGGCCATGAGCTCACGGAAAGCTTCACTTTCAACCAACCGGTAGGGCATCATCTCTAACGAGATTAGTTTGGCAATGTGGGCGTTCAAACACAGTGTATGCGGATGAGAGGATGAGTACTTTCTTGTCCTACTCAGAGTCTCTGGTAGGGTGAGCTGGACTTGAGAGCTGCATATGGTGGAACTAGCGGTGGACATGGCGGACTGAGAGAGGGTTGGTGATGGTGTTGGTGGTCTTGCTGATGGCCTAGATTCAGTCTTTCGTAGCAATAATATTGTGATTCCCTGACTGTTTTGGCCTTGCGACGACACCTCAACATTTGCTGCTGATGGTGTGCTAACCGGTGGGCTTACAGTGGGGGAAGCGATGTAGTGTTGCTGACTACCTTCATTCGGAGCAGGTCCACATGTGGTATGTGAGGTTTGGTAGTCCGTCCACGCTCGCAAGTGCATGGTGGTTAAGTGTCTAAGCATGCAACTGGTATTCAAATTTCTCAGATTTTTCCCTCGGCTAAAGGTCTTTGCGCACTTCTTACAGATAACCTTTGCCTGATCATTAGGATTTCGTTCAAAAACGTGCCACACTGCACACTTCCTACTGTGGAAAACATTTTGAAGCCTTGCACGCTGTGCTAATTTGACCGTCTGGCCAAGCTGTCCTGCAACTCTTTTGGTTTTTGTAACCCGTTTTTGGACTGCTACGGGCCTGCCAGATAACAGCTGTTGCGATGTCGATGCCTGCTGCGGATCCTCTTCCTCCTCTTCTGAGCTATTGGCAGCGGCACCCTCTTTCCCCAATGGATGCCAATCTGGGTCAACAACTGGGTCATCCATCACCTTCTCTTCAATTTCATGTGCACCTTCCTCTGTGTCACCGTGTAAGGTGGTATAGTATGCGGAAAGGGGCACCTGAGTCTGATCAGGGTCAGATTCTGGCTCAGTACACTGCGAGGACAATGTAGTGCTCTGAGTGAATGTACCAGCAGAAAAATCTAGCAGTGGCTGTGCATCAGTGCACTGCATGTCAGATTCATCTTGGACTGGGGAATTCACGATTTGACTTGATAACCCAGGCATGGTATGTGAAAAGAGCTCCATGGAGAAATCTGTAGTGTGGCCTGCCGCATCCTTCACTTTTGGTAGGGGTGAAGGACACAAGGAAAGGTTTGTTCCTGTCCAGGAGCCTCCACTGATGACACAGTGCTTTTATTTTTTGAAACTTCAGAAGATGAGGCGATAGAGCTGGAGGCTGTGTCAGCAATGTTAGCCAAAACTTGTTCCTCAAGCTCCGGCTTTAAAAGCGGTTTACCTACTCCCAGAAAAGGGAGCCTTTGAGGCCTTGTGGAGCCAGACGATGACGCAGGCTCAACACCTCCTGCCTTAGGTGCTATTGTGCTTTTGCCACTACCAGCAGATGCAGCACCACCACCATCAGTACCAGCTGGCAACCCCCGCCCACGTTCACGGCCTCTTCCACCATACTTCCTCATTTTTGGGAAAATGTACCCAAAATACCACCAGCTATATGGTACTGTAAAACAAGGTACAAGGTGTATATAGTATTGGAGAGAATTTGAATACCCCTAGAGATTTTAGGAGGCTGAACAATTATCTCAGGTCCACTACAGATTAAACCTCAATTTAACAGGCTGAAATTGGCTGGTGTATGACAAAGTACAAGGTGTATATAGTATGGGGGAGAATCTCCCTAGAGATGTTAGGAGGCTGACAATGATGCTCTCAGTCCAAGTATGGACGCTGGCAGCCTAATAAGCAGGACTGCTGCACACAAAAGTGTGGAAAAATGAACGCTTGGTAACTGTGCAGAAAAGAGGAAGAGAAGTATTTTTGCTTTTAAAAAAGCAGTTTGCACAGCAATGTGCAAGCAGCAATGCAGCTATCAGGGAGCCTTATAAGGCAGCCTAATAACCAACAGAGCTGATGCACAAAAATAGAGCCTCCCCTGTCACTGCACACAAAGTGTTGTGTTGTAATTGGAAATCGCTACCAGCAGAAGCAGTTTTTGGGTTCTTTTTCCCTGCCTAACGCTCTCCCTTATTCAGAATCAGCCACCTCTCCCTCCCTATGCTAAGATCGGCAGAAGTAAGATGGCGGTTGACGTGCACGCCCTTTTATAGCCCCTGTGATGCCACACAAAGCAAGCCAATCACTTGCATGCCCTTCTCAAAGATGGTGGTGACCGCTGCCCATGTCATCGCATTGCCCACAGTGTGCGCCCTCCATCATTGGGTGAAAAAGGGTGCTGGAAGCATCATTTGAAATGCGACTTTGGCGCTCTGGTCGCCGACCTCATGGCCGACCTCACACTATGGTTGGATTTCGTTTCATGAAACCCGACTTTAGCAAAAGTCAGCGACTTATGAACTTGACAGACCCGTTTCGCTCAACTCTACCTATCGCATTATATTATGGGGGAGCATTGTACCCCTATGGGGGAGCATTATGGGGGTGCATAATACCCCTATGGGTTATATTATACCCCTATGGGGGTGCATTATACTGCTATATATGACTATGGGATGCATTATACAATTAGGGATGACTATGGGGCAATATGCAGAGACATGAGGCAGAATGTGTGGACACGTGGGGTCCAGAATGTGGGATATTATTACTATAGGGGCTAATTAAAGGATATTATTTTTGAGGTTACTGTTTTCAGTGTGGGGGAGAAGTCCTGTCACTATGCATGGCGACATGGTCGCTTTTTTCATCTGGCGTAGTATAGAAGTTGGGCAAAAATCCGGGAATGTACTATAGATTACTGTGTTATTTTATGCAGAGACGAGTCCTGACTGGAAGAAGTGATCGTGGTCTGAACTGGATGAAGAAGAGAAGCGAAGATGAAGGACTTTAACTAGAGATGTCACCGGTGAGTCAGTGTGTTACCTGTACACTGACACTATATACTGTATACTATATACATAGCTCCTGTGCATAATGTCACTAGTGATCACAGTATTACCTGTACACTGACACTATATACAGAGCTCCTGTGTATAATGTCACAGGTGATCACTGTATTACCTGTACACGGACACTGTATACTAAGTACATATCCCCTGTGTATAATGGCATTAGTACTGTGTTTTTATTTTATTAATGATCAATATTGTAATATTCAATCACTATGTGGTGGTAATATGTGATCTGGTCATGATGTGGTGGCATTTGTTCCTTGTATGTGCTATTATTTGGTCACTATGTGGTGGTAATATGTGGTCAGGTCATGGTGTGGCAGTATTTGTTCCTTATATGTGCTATTATTCGGTCACAGTGGTGGTAATATGTTGTCTAGTTATATTGTGGTGGTATTTATTCCCTGTATGTGGTAATATTTGGTCACTATGTGGTGGTAATATGTGATCTGGTCATGGTGCAGTGGTATTTTTCCCTTGTATGTGATGTTAATGGTCATTTTAAAAAAATGAAATAAAAATATACCTAAAATTGTATTGGATATTTTAACAATTGTTTAATAAGTTACAGTCGAGTAAAGCCTGGCCAGAAGAGACTACTTTGTCGTGGAGGGGGATTAAAAAATCTTTTGGCCAAAACAAAAGCTGCTGGCTATGTATGTGATCTGGTGATGTATAATGGGGGGGGGATATGGTGCAGAAGTGGAGTTTTTAAAAGAGAGGTTGGTGGGACCGTGGAAGGTCCGAGGGGTGGAGGTGGGGCTATGGTGGAGCCTGGGCAGAGTTTCAAGGGGGATCCGAAAATTTTGCCAATATGGGGCCCCGAAATTCCTAATGGCAACCCTGCAGTGGTGACTCCCACCCAGGATCAGACAGCTGAACCTACAGCCAGAGCCATTTGTCAGGACTTCATTCGCATATATGGATGCCCAAAGTGAATTCACTACGACCCAGGGTCCTGCTTCCAGGGGCAAGTGACGAACAAACTGTACTGCATCCATGGAATCAACAGATCCCAAACCACACCATATCATCCACAGGGAAATGGGGATTGTGAGCACTTCAACCGAATCCTGTTGCAAATGTTGCGGACCCTGGAAGAGGACAAGAAGATGAAGCGGCTCGAATTTGCCTCTAAGTTGTTGTGGGTTTGCAATAATTGTTTCCATGCGACTGCTAGTAACACCTCTTACATGCTACTGTTTGACGGAGAGACCACTGAACTGGAGCTGGAGGCAGAGGATTCCTGTTCGGGCAGTAGTCCTAGTGCCAGGATCCGAGAACACAGTCACAGATTTCAGACGGTAAGGAAGCTGGTTGAGCAGAAGCTTCAGGAAGTGGAACATTCAAGTCGATAATCGATGTCAGATGGACCACTTCAGCCAGGGGACCATGTGTTGATGCCGGTCAAATGACCCGGAAACAAGCTGCATCATCATTGGGAGGCGGTACTCTACCGAGTGGTGAGGAAGAATCACCTGAAAAACCCAGTCTATGAGGTTAGACCTCAGGTGTTGCACAGGAATATGCTGTGACCCTGCTCTTCTGAAGCAGAAGACAATACCAGGCAGGGGCCCCAACTGAAGTGGCTGAGGTCCACAATGGGCAGTCTTAGAGGAAGAAGAATAATGGTTAACAGGGTCAAAACAAATTCAGAGTCGACTTACCACACCCAGTGCTTGAGTCTCCAAGTACCCCAAATGCGCCTCTGCAGGAAGAGCTCCTCAGGACTGAGCGAGCCAATGCCGGGATTACCTCTAACAAGTATGCTCAGGATGAATTTGTTTGATCCCAGAAGACCCAGGAATGCACGCAATTGTTGGCTGACATCGGCCTACCTGTGGGGAAACCTCAAACTCAAAAGAATTCACTCACCCGAGGACTGGCGAGCAAAAAGGGGGGAAGAAAGTAACAAAGTGATGAGACCACTGGAAAATTAGTGCAAGATGTGCCATTAATGAGGAAAGACTGCTATCTGCTGGCCAGCCAAAATCAAGCGGAACCAAAGTGCGCTAGAAGATTTGCAGGATTAAGGACCTTGCAGGGCCAGACTGGCCATCTTCCAATTCTGGCAAATGGCAGAAGGGCCTGTCTGGTTGTGGGCTGCCTTATCCGCTATGTTGCTAACAGAATCAGCTTCCTCAAGATGCGCATACTTTTAACAGTTGTGACGGAGCACATAGTCACTGGCTTCGTCACTTACCCCAGCCAGCTGTGGGCGTCCCTTCTATCTTCGGCCTGCTGGAGTCCAGCACTAAGCAAGGAACATTGGCAGTGCAAAGATGTCACTGCATCATGCCATCAGAATCCACTGCGAGAATGGATAGAAGAAGAGACAGACACTGCGGAGGATGAGGAATCTCGATTAGGTGAGTATAGGGATTCTTTTTTCTTTTTTGGGAGCTCTGGGGTACAATCGCACTATAATGTACAGGGTGCTGACAGTTGGACCATCATAGTATATAAGGGGCTGTATGATTCATCCATGAGGTCTAGACTGGGGACAAGGTCTATGTGAATGCCGGGTCCATTAGTTTTGACGGTCCTTTTCAGGAATGGGACCGAGTGACATTTATTAAAGAACAAGGGCCCCGTGGACAGTATGCTGTGGCGGTGAAAATGGTCTCCAGCATCAAAGAGAGACAGGCACAGGAAGCGCAGTATTGCGTGCAGCCGTCTGCAATGATCGTAGTCCCTACAGAAAGTCAGAGGCGCCCTTAAAGGAAGCGGTGGCCACAATCGGGTCACGGGAGCAGGAAGTTCCAGGTACCATGAATCAGCCGCTGACAGAGGAAAGGAGCAGGAGAAAGAGCGGAGAGTCCTCCCCTCCAGCGGGTCTTCGGGCAACACCTTTATAATAATTCAGGACCAGAATGTGGCCCATTATTCCAGTTGCAAGTAGAGCAAGGAGTGAAGGCAGCCCCTAAAATGAACTGGTTGTGCTAGTTGCATGGATTGAAGTGCAGGAGAGACTGTTCCGTATCTGTGAAAGGGTAGTGAGCCCTGGACGGGACCAGGACTTGGTGTCAGTGGTGGCCAGTATGGTCACAGTTGAAGGACTGTTGTTTGTTTTTCTTCTATCCCTTATCCAAGTTTACAGTTGTGACCAAAAGTATTGACACCCCTGCAATTCTGTCAGATAATACTCAGTTTCTTCCTGAAAATGATTGCAAACACAAATTCTTTGCTTTTATTATCTTCATTTAATTAGTCTTAAATGAAAAAACACAAAAGAGAATGAAGCAAAAAGCAAAACATTGATCACTACACACAAAACTCCAAACATGGGCCAGACAAAAGTATTGGCATCCTCAGCCTAATACTTGGTTGCACACCCTTTAGCCAAAATAACTGCGACCAACCGCTTCCGATAACCATCAATGAGTTTCTTACAATGCTCTGCTGGAATTTTAGACCATTCTTCTTTGGCAAACTGCTCCAGGTCCCTGATATTTGAGGGGTGCCTTCTCCAAACTGCGATTTTTAGATCTCTCCACAGGTGTTCTATGGGATTCAGGTCTGGACTCATTGCTGGCCACCTTAGAAGTCTCCAGTGCTTTCTCTCAAACCATTTTCTAGTGCTTTTTGAAGTGTGTTTTGGGTCATTGTCCTGCTGGAAGACCCATGACCTCTGAGGGAGACCCAGCTTTCTCACACTGGGCCCTACATTATGCTGCAAAATTTGTTGGTAGTCTTCAGACTTCATAATGCCATGCACACGGTCAAGCAGTCCAGTGCCAGAGGCAGCAAAGCAACCCCAAAACATCAGGGAACTTCCGCCATGTTTGACTGTAGGGACTGTGTTTTTTTCTTTGAATGCCTTTTTTTTTCTCCTGTAAACTCTATGTTGATGCCTTTGCCCAAAAAGCTCTACTTTTGTCTCATCTGACCAGAGAACATTCTTCCAAAACGTTTTAGGCTTTTTCAGGTAAGTTTTGGCAAACTCCAGCCTGGCTTTTTTATGTCTCGGGGTAAGAAGTGGGGTCTTCCTGGGTCTCCTACCATACAGTCCCTTTTCATTCAGGCGCCGATGGATAGTACGGGTTGACGCTGTTGTACCCTCGGACTGCAGGGCAGCTTGAACTTGTTTAGATGTTAGTCGAGGTTCTTTATCCAACATCCGCACAATCTTGCGTTGAAATCTCTTGTCAAATTTTCTTTTCCGTCCACATCTAGGGAGGTTAGCCACAATTGCTATGGGCTTTAAACTACTTGATGACACTGCGCACGGTAGACACAGGAACATTCAGGTCTTTGGAGATGGACTTGTAGCCTTGAGATTGCTCATGCTTCCTCACAATTTGGTTTCTCAAGTCCTCAGACAGTTCTTTGGTCTTCTTTCTTTTCTCCATGCTCAATGTGGTACACACAAGGACACAGGACAGAGGTTGAGTCAACTTTAATCCATGTCAACTGGCTGCAAGTGTGATTTAGTTATTGCCAACACCTGTTAGGTGCCACAGGTAAGTTACAGGTGCTGTTAATTACACAAATTAGAGAAGCATCACATGATTTTTCGAACAGTGCCAATACTTTTGTCCACTCTCTTTTTTTATGTTTGGTGTGGAATTATATCCAATTTGGCTTTAGGACAATTCTTTTTGTGTTTTTTCATTTAAGACAAATTACATGAAGATAATAATAACAAAGAATTTGTGTTTGCAATCATTTTCAGGAAGAAACTGAGTATTATCTGACAGAATTGTAGGGGTGTCAATACTTTTGACAACAACTGTATTTGTGTACGTTTGCACACCCCCTGCTGGATTACGGGACTAAAACCTGAAGGGGTTAATCACCCTTGGAAACAGTAATGGCCTGTAATGGCTGCTTTATGTACTGGACTGTTTTAACCCTGAACTTTTCCTGTTTTAACCCTGTACTGTCCTCTGATAAAAGCAGCCCACTTGTTTTGTTAAGGGTCCATACTCTGCTAAAGGAGAAGGGGGGAAAATCTGAACAGGAGGACCCGAGGAGCAAGTCAGGTCAGGACTATATGTACTGTTGTTGTTAAAGGGAACCTGTCACCCCCCCAGGGCGTTTTTCACTTAAAGAGCCACCTTCAGCAGCACTAAGGCTGCATTCTGTGAAGGTGGCTCCTCTTTTTCTGATCCCCAGTAATGCCAAAATATTGACTTTTATAATTAGCTCCTCATACCTGTAATGTGTCCCACAAGTATAATGTGTCCCCCTCTATCAGCCGCCTACCATCCGTCAATCATGTCTGTGCGGCGCCACCCACCATCTGTCCATCATGATGCCCCGTGTGTCGCTGCCTCCTCTTGATTTGAATCCCGGCGCCTGCGCTGTGACAAGTGTTCTCGGGCATGCGCAGTGTGCGCTGCCCGAGAACGACATCAGGCTATTGCGTCTGCGCATTGTGGAGGCCCCAGCCCCGCAGTGTGAATATGTCATAACACATTGCAGAGCGGGATCTGGGGCCTCCACAACGCGTAGGCGCAATAGCCTGATATCGGTTCTAGGGCAGCGCGCACTACGCATGCCCGAGAATGCTTGTCACAGCGCAGGCACCAGGATTCAAATCAAGAGGAGGTAGCGACGCATGGGGCATCATGATGGACAGATGGTGGGTGGCACTGGGGCGCCACTCAGGCATGATTGACGGATGGTAGGTGGCTGATATGGGGGACACATCATACCTATGGGACACATTACAGGTATGAGGAGCTAATTATAAAAGTCAATATTTTGGCATTACTGGGGGTCAGAAAAAGAAGAGCCACCTTCACAGAATGCATCCTTAGTGCTGCTGAAGGTGGCTCTTTAACTGAAGAACGCCCAGGGGGGTGACAGGTTCCCTTTAAGATGGGTCCCAGGAGCCAGTAGACCGAGGTCAGTCAGACCCACACTAAAGGAACTTGAGTTCTTTTGTTGGGGGGCTCTAACCAAGTGGAGACAGAGTCACGTTTGACCCTCAGCAGCATTGGACATAGGCTGTACTAACTGTATATATATTTTAAAAAAATTCTAACAATTTTAAGCTTACAGGTGCCGCCATGTTCAGGGATGACCATATTTTAGGAGGGAGGAGTGTAAGGAGGTGGCGGGGACCCTCACATTCCTCCTCTTCCCTGGACGCTGCTCTCATGGTTACGTGTGGCACCTCATTGTTTACTAACGTTATTATACTTGTTATGTACTGTAATGTGATATATCTGTCATGTACGATGTATAGGCTTAGGGCCAGGATAGGATCTTAGATAGTATAGGACCGTAGGGGGATTAGAATAGAGGGGTCATCATAGAGAAAAGGAATAGATTAAAATAGATTAGGAGTGTTAGTTAGGTACAGTTAGCATAGAGGTTTGTCAGTAGGGAGGAGTCAGAGTTGAGCAGGGCAGAGCATAGGGATATAGTCAGGACACTTCCTGGATAGACAGCAGAGCCCGGGCAGCCTTGCCTAGGGCAAGGTGCAAGGAGCAGTGAAAGAGACAGTCTGCCGGCTGTGAGGATAGAGCTGCTACAGCAGGAAGGGGTCCCAGGCTGAGGATCGTGCAGGTGAGCACCAGCTTAAGGACTGTCTCAAGAAGGATCCGGGGTCTACAACCGAGGCAGGAGTAGCTGAGATGTCTTTCCTGGAACCTTTCCCTATTGGAACCGGACAAGGGGATGGCAGGGAGTTGGTGACACTGAAGGCATTGGATAACACCCGAGCATGCTTGGATCAGACGCTATCCGAGCATGTTCGCTCATCACTAAAAACCATATACAGTGATTGACTTACAAGTTTAATTCGTTCTGTGGCCGAGCTCTTAACTCAATTTGCTTGTATATCAAATTTAATGTCCCCATTAAAATGAAATGAAATGCAATTAATCCGTTCTTCCAGCCCCCCAAAAACCACACCAATTATTTTATTAGGAGTTTTTAAAAAAGATTCATTAACAGCAAAATTAGCAGAAGAATGAACCAAAAAATAACCATTATCCTATGAACAGCCCCATGTCAAATACATGCAGCATGCAGTGCTTAAAATAGAGTCCACCCCAGGAAAATGGCAACATTGGTAATACTAAAAACCTGTGTGCAGCAAAAGATGGTAAGGTCCTGAATCACAAGAACAGGTAAAAAGAACTGACAGGGCAACTCACATTTTTAGGACCCATAGTTGAAGAATGAAGCAATGACAGAGGTGCTTGCACGGCAGGGTAACCACGAGGTGAGTGGTGTAAGCTCGCTCGCTTGTAACTCAGATCTCGGCTCACATCATAAAGCTGACAGAGCGACGGCTCGCATCTCGCAAAATTCATAAGTCGATGCACTCGTTAGTCAAGGTATTACTATAATGTACTGCTTTTTATAAATTTTATAGAAAACAGCAACTGCTTCTGTTATTTAGCCTTAACCCAGAGGCAGGTCTAGGGGAGGGCAGGAGGGGAATCTGCCCCGGTTCAGCTGGCAAGGGAACACTGTTGAGCCGCCTCATCCGGCGGTCCGAGGTGATTTCCTTGAGGTTGCATTATGGGCCAGGCAGACTATGAGTCGGCTGTTCTCTGAGACGGATGTCAAGCTCAGAGAAGATGAAGTGCGCCGGATCCCAGTGATCAATTGTACTTGCATTTTTCAGACGGACTGAGCACAATTGAAGTCCTGACCACCGGGATATGGCGATGTCAGCAGCGTGATCAAGTCATGTGATCACCCTGTTGACGTCATTCGACGGCGCCTCAGAGGCGCAAACAGCATCGGTGCTAAGTGCTCCAATGGAACTGAAGAAACTGACGATTTATTGTAACGGGGTTGGGGAAGATTTGAATACACAGCTTTGGGAGCAAGGAAGGGATGTATGCGTATACAATATGGGGAGAGGGAAAAATCTGAGACAGCAAATAAACCCTAACTAAAGTCTACTAAAATATAACCTTTATTGATAAATTATATAATAATAAGATTAAAGTGCAATTAGAAATACAATAGTTGCTGACAGTAGAGGGATAAATTTAGCCAGACCATTAGCCAGCAGGATAGGTATACTGTATAAAGCAGTAGAGCTATCACTACTGGGATACAATTTCCCAGGTACTGGAATATAAGGTATTTATCTGGCCAATGGGATACAATTATCCAGATTTAGAAACAACTAGCTGAAGAGCCCAGCGCTGCCCGGGCATAGTAACTAACTGTGGATAGTTATAGCAAATTATAATTATCCTCCATCCCATAGTCCCGTGCCCATATACCCATCATACATATCCACCATCCCATAGGCCCGTGCCCATATACCCATCATACATATCCTCCATCCCATAGTCCCGTGCCTATATACCCATCATACATCCTTCATCTCATAGTCCAATGCCCATATACCCATCATACATATCCTCCATCCCATAGTCCTGTGCCCATATACCCGTCATACATATCCACCAACCCATAGGCCCGTGCCCATATACCCGTCATACATATCCTCCATCCCATAGTCCCGTGCCCATATACCCGTCATACATATCCTCATCCCATAGTCCAGTGCCCATATACCCATCACACATCCTCCATCCCATAGTCCCGTGCCCATATACCCATCATACATATCCGCCATCCCATAGTCCCATGCCCATATACCCATCATACATATCCACCATCCCATAGTCCAGTGCCCATATACCCATTACACATCCTCCATCCCATAGTCCCGTGCCCATATACCCGTCATACATATCCACCATCCCATAGTCCCGTGCCCATATACCCGTCATACATATCCACCAACCCATAGGCCCGTGCCCATATACCCGTCATACATATCCTCCATCCCATAGTCCCATGCCCATATACCCGTCATACATATCCTCCATTCCATAGTCCAGTGCCCATATACCCATCACACATCCTCCATCCCATAGGCCCGTGGCTATATACCCGTCATACATATCCTCCATCCCATAGTCCCGTGCCCATATACCCGTCATACATATCCTCCATCCCATAGTCCAGTGCCCATATACCCATCACACATCCTCCATCCCATAGTCCCGTTCCCATATACCCATCATACATATCCTCCATCCCATAGTCCCGTGCCCATATACCCATCATACATATCCACCATCCCATAGTCCAGTGCCCATATACCCATCACACATCCTCCATCCCATAGTCCCGTGCCCATATACCGGTCTTACATATCGTCCATCGCATAGTCCCGTGCCCATATACCCGTCATACATATCCTCCATCCAATAGTCCAGAGCCCATATACCCATCACACATCCTCCATCCCATAGTCCCGTGCCCATATACCCGTCATACATATCCTCCATCCCATAGTCCAGTGCCCATATACCCGTCATACATATCCACCAACCCATAGGTCCATGCCCATATACCCGTCATACATATCCTCCATCCCATAGTCCAGTGCCCATATACCCATCACACATCCTCCATCCCATAGTCAACCATTATGACATCATAATGAGCGGCGACAGGGCTTGCAACCTATGATGACATCAGCGTCGCCATGGCAACCATTGTGACATCATAATGAGGGGCGGGGCTTGATGCGCACACACTGCTTCCCCAGTATGCAGATAGGGGCATTATGACATCATAATGAGGGGTGGGGCTTGACACGCACACAGTTTTTCCCCCCAGTATGTAGATAGGGGCAAAATTGTTTGGTGAATTCGAACGCGCGGGGATAAAATTTCACCTCACAACATAGCTTAGGACGCTCTCGGGGTCCAGACGTGTGGCCAAATTTTGTGGCTGTAGCTGCGACGGTGCGGATGCCTATCCCGGACATACACACATACATACACACACACACTTTGAGCTTTATATATTAGATGTATCAGTGACCATTCACTTACAGGATATAACTACACAGATTTAAGAGACAGAGGACTAAATAATAGTGTTAATAACAAGTCTCTACAGGGATACAGTTACCCCGGACAAAGCTCAACCTCTCTCTGTAGTGTTGTATATTGGTAATCGATGGTAATTGGTAATGCCAACTTGTCAGTTGTTATGTGCGGAGACTGATCGGAATACTGACCGGCATGTTGTAGCTCGTATTCAACTACTGCCCTCTGCTGCTCACAAACACTTGCCAACATATGTAATGTGGGGTTCCAGAGTATGGTCACTAGTGTTGAGCATTCCGATACCGCAAGTATCGGGTATCGGCCGATACTTGCTGTATCGGAATTCCGATACCGACTTCCGATATTTTTTCAATATCGGAAGTCGGCATCGGAATCGGAAGTTCAAAGTTGATTGACAGCCTGACGTCATCATGATGCGCGGTGTGTGCGCATCATGATGCGCCATCATTTCGGGCCTTCCGGGGGTCTCTGCCGGCCTGCCGGGGGGCTGTGTGGACTGCCCGGGGTCTGTACCGGCCTGCCGGGGGGCTGTGCCGGCCTGCCGGTGGTCTGTGCACCCCGTGGGGGTCTGTACCGGCCTGCCGGGGGGCTGTGCCGGCCTGCCGGTGGTCTGTGCACCCTGTGGGGGTCTGTACCGGCCTGCCGGGGGGCTGTGCCGGCCTGCCGGTGGTCTGTGCACCCTGTGGGGGTCTGTACCGGCCTGCCGGGGGGCTGTGCCGGCCTGCCGGGGGGCTGTGCTGATGTCCGGGGGTCTGTGCAAGCATCGTCCGATGGGACTATAAGTCCCATCAGGCGATGCCTGCTACCATGACAGTGATTGACACATTAGCCAATTATGGGACAGTAGTAGTCCCATCATCCGGCTAATGTGTTAAATGTTAAAAAAAAAAAAAAAAATACTACATACATACTACATACATACTACATGCATGCTACATACATACTACATGCTACATACATACTACATATATACTACATGCATGCTACATACATACTACATGCTACATACATACTACATATATACTACATGCATGCTACATACATACTGCATGCTACATACATACTACATACATACCACATATATACTACATACATACTACATGCATGCTACATACATACTACATGCATGCTACAGTACATACATAACACATATATACTACATGCATGCTACATACATACTACATGCTACATACATACTACATATATACTACATACATACTACATGCATGCTACATACATAACACATATATACTACATGCATGCTACATACATGCTACATACATACCACATACATACTACATACATACTACATACATACTACATGCATGCTACATACATACTACATGCTACATACATACTACATATATACTACATACATACTACATGCATGCTACATACATACTACATGCTACATACATACCACATACATACTACATACATGCTACATGCTACATACATACTACATATATACTACATGCATGCTACATACATACTACATATATACTACATGCATGCTACATACATACTGCATGCTACATGCATGCTACATACATACTACATACATACTACATGCTACATACATACCACATATATACTACATACATACAATACATTCATACAATACATACATAGACATACAGTACATATAACATAGAGTAACATACTTACCAATACTTGTCACATTGTTCCCCGAAGCCATTGTCTTTTCCGGAATAAATATTAACATAACAAACCACAAAAATACTCACCCACGATCCGAAGCAGTCCACGAGTGTGTCCCACGACGATCTTGGGTAGAGAACTGCAGCATCAGATGATGCTGCCGTTCTCTACGGGCTGCAGGAATCCAATGACGGAAGGTAGGTATCCTTCCGCACTGTATTCCTCCGCCACTTAAAAAAAAAAAAAGTCCCTAGTCTCACTTTATGCCATTGCTGCGTGGGAAATTCCCACACAGCAATGGCATAAAGTGAGACTAGGGACTTTTTTTTTTTTAAGTGGCGGAGGAATACAGTGCGGAAGGATACCTACCTTCCGTCATTGGATTCCTGCAGCCCGTAGAGAACGGCAGCATCAGCTGATGCTGCAGTTCTCTACCCAAGATCGTCGTGGGACACACTCGTGGACTGCTTCGGATCGTGGGTGAGTATTTTTGTGGTTTGTTATGTTAATATTTATTCCGGAAAAGACAATGGCTTCGGGGAACAATGTGACAAGTATTGGTAAGTATGTTACTCTATGTTATATGTACTGTATGTCTATGTATGTATTGTATGAATGTATTGTATGTATGTAGTATATATGTGGTATGTATGTAGCATGTATTATGTATGTAGTATATATGTAGCATGCATGTAGCATGCAGTATGTATGTAGCATGCATGTAGTATATATGTAGTATGTATGTGGTATGTATGTAGCATGTAGTATGTATGTAGCATGCATGTAGTATATATGTAGTATGTATGTATGTAGCATGTAGTATGTATGTAGCATGCATGTAGTATGTATGTAGCATGCATGTAGTATGTATGTGGTATGTATGTAGCATGTAGTATGTATGTAGCATGCATGTAGTATGTATGTAGTATGTATGTAGTATGTATGTGGTATGTATGTAGCATGTAGCATGCATGTAGTATGTATGTAGTATATATGTGGTATGTATGTAGCATGTAGTATGTATGTAGCATGCAGTATGTATGTAGCATGCATGTAGTATATATGTAGTATGTATGTAGCATATATGTAGTATGTATGTAGCATGTAGTATGTATGTAGCATGCAGTATGTATGTAGCATGCATGTAGTATATATGTAGTATGTATGTAGTATATATGTAGTATGTATGTTGCATGTAGTATATATGTAGTATGAATGTAGCATGTATGTAGTATGTAGTATGAATGTAGCATGTATGTAGTATGCATGTTGTATGTATGTAGCATGTATGTAGCATGTAATTTTTTTTTTTTTTTTTTACATTCAACACATTAGCCGGATGATGGGACTACTACTGTCCCATCATTGGCTAATGTGTCAATCACTGTCATGGTAGCAGGCATCGCCCGATGGGACTTGTAGTCCCATCGGACGATGCCTGCACAGACCCCCGAAGCCTGCACAGACCACCGGCAGGCCGGCACAGCCCCCCGGCAAGCCGGCACAGCCCCCCGGAGCCTGCACACCCCCCCGGCAGGCCGGCACAGCCCCCCGGCAGACCGGCACAGCCCCCCGGAGCCTGCACAGACCACCGGCAGGCCGGCACAGCCCCCCGGCAGGCCGGCACAGACCACCGGAGCCTGCACAGACCCCCTGGCAGGCCGGCACAGCCCCCCGAAAGGCCCGTACAGACCCCAGAGAGGCTGTACAAGGCAAAAACAGGGTTTTTCTTATTCCGATACCGGAAGTCCCATAGACTTGAATGGGACTTCCGGTATGGGAATCGGCGATACCGATACTTTTTTTAAAGATCTGCCGATCCATTCCGATCCGATACTTTGAAGTATCGGACGGTATCGCTCAACTCTAATGGTCACGTCGCACACCAGTGTGTGAACTGGCACTTGCAAGAGCTGCTGAAGCACTGCTAGACCGGTGGCAGCTGTAGCTGTCTTGTGGAAAAGGGCGCACACGAGGCGTTCCTTCACAAGTAGCTGAGGCAAATCGGGGTGTTATGCCTGTGTGGTATCTCACTTGGGAAAATAGGTTATACACTAAATAGCTGCAACTGACCCTGATGGTTCTTGTACAGAATAGATCTCTTGGCACCGCAGTCCCTAGTGGTGCCTACGGGGCAGAGCTAGCCTAACCACAGACTAGGAGATGGCAACTTGGACCTATCTGCCTAAAAGGCTCTCAAATTGCTTCACGTTCCTTCTAAAGAACTGGAGGACAGAGCAGAATGTGAATTCAAGTGAATTTCCAGATTAAATATTAGAACATCCATGGTACAAGATTAAAAACATGTTCATTCTGACGCGTTTCTGGCTAAAGACCTTAGTCATAAAATAATCTTGTACCATGAATGTTCTAATTTTTAACCTGGATGGAATAAAGGTGACTTGAATATTATTTTATATTCTTCTGTGATACGCTCAGCCGCCACAGAGGTACTGCACCTCCTCCTGAGGTGTGTGGTGCCCCACCACCCAGGTAAGTTGGAGGCTCCTGACCACGCTCCAACACTCGCACTCCACACAACAGAGTAGTTCAGCAAAGCCACATTGCGGCTCCTTGCTTAGAGAGTAGCAGAGCACCTTTGGTGGTTCCCTGCTTGGAACACGAAACGTGCTGGGAGGCGGGTGGAGTTGAGAATACATAAAAGAGTGGGAAGGTTTTGGATTACAGGTCAGTCTGGGAGAGGAAGCCAGTCAGAGAGGAGTGAGGAAAGAAGATCCCCGAGAGAGGAATGGAGGAAGGAGGTGCTGCAGCAGACCTCAGTGACCTGGGTCTGCTGGCACGGGAAAGGAAAGAAGGAGAAAGACATTGAACTGAAACCTGAGCTTCCATAAGAAGGAGAGAGAGATTAGAACGGAACGAAGGAGTAAAGGGAACAGAGAGGACGTGGGTTAGAGGAAGAACCCTGCCTAGAAGTTCTAAGCGCAAGGCCGGGGCCCGGTCCCCGAGGTTGTATGGACACTAATGGTTCTGCAGCAGACACCAGTGGAGTAGTGGGCTGTAAATGCACTACTCCCATCTAAGACTTGGGGGCACAACAGCAACTTGGATAGTGAGCCGGGACTCAGGAGTGAGGAGTCCCCAAAGCAGGCTACAGCTGTCTGCCGTACAAGTAGAGTTCTTGGGAACATCTGTCAGGAGGAACTCCAGTGTAACTCAGTAGTAGGAGATCTTCACACTTAAAGGCGCTATAAGAGGAGACGTTCAGAAAGGTACATGTTGGCAGAGCATTGGAAGGGAGCATTCCATCTGACCTGGAGGTTGATTGAGCCTCTGACCCAGAGGACACAGTACGGAGGCAGGCACCTGTGTGTACTACACACTGTGAGTAAAGCTTTGGAACTACAAGCCCTGGTGTCCTCCATTGATTCTTACGCAACACACCCAGCACTGCTACATCTGGGTACCAGCTTCGACACTGCCTGTGCCTCTCCTCTAACTCCACATCTACACTGCCCTGGGGCTATAGCTTCACCTGTGGGGAGCTTCACCATCTTGGCTGCAACACACCACCAGCCCCAGAGGATCTACAAGCAGCGTCGGTTTAACATCTCACTTGCCGAACACCACAGGTGGCGTCACGAACTATTCCATTCACTACATTCTACCATGCAAACTCCCCCTATTAATTGGGTTCCCAGGGCCACGGACCGGGTCCCCGCTGCTGTGACACATCCCGCCGACACCGGCCCGGTACCGAGTACCCCACAGCCCTGGGAGGGCGACCCATATCTATCACTAGTAGTCAACAGTTACTGGATTTAGTCACAACTGACTGACGAAGCGGCGATACGCGTGGGGCCTCTTCCCACTCTCCCTTCTTGTCCCCCTCCGGACTTCTTGCCGCCCCCATGTCAGTGTCTGGCTTTCTCATTTTGGGTGATCATACTTTTATTTCATTATAGCATTCTCAGTCAGTTATGCCCATTTTTTGACGTCATCTGTATTGTTACAACTATTTTAGGGTGACTTCTTTGCATACATGCTTTGGTATATGTGGGAGTCTCTATTTTCTGACTGTTTATACCTGTGCAATGGGAAATGATGTTGAATAGTCGCATCCTGCATGTACCATCACCCATTCTGTCTATATTTGTATTTATAGGTTCATTTATCATTATCACCGTATGACACATGTATTTTCTTTCTGCATATGCTGGGGGCTGCCATTCACCCATTACATGGGTTGTATTTAAGGCTTATGGGCCTTTTGGGGAGTTTTGGGCTATTGGTTTGTTGTGTATTTTAAATGTTTTTAAAGTTACCATGTCCATGATGAAATAAAGGTTTTCTCACTTTTGTATATACGGAGGTGTATACCGTGTTATTTGCCTTTTCTTTTTCTCCGTGTCTTTTGGCTTCATTAGTTTATAGGCTAGGTGTTGCACTCTATTTGGGATCATTATTGACATTAGTGTACCCTTTTCTTGTTAGCATTGGTCTCATACTATATACAAAGCGCTATGTGAGGGCTGATATTGAATATAGAGAGGATATGTGGGGGCTCATACTATATATAGAGAGGCTAGGTGGGTTCTTACAATGTATGTGGAGGGGCTATGTAAGGGCTCATACTGTATGTAGGAAGCTAGGTGTGAGCTCTTACAGTATATAGAGGTTTAAAGGGGGCTGTATATGGGTTCATATGGTATGTAGGGGGTGTCAGCATATTTAATTCTACTCAATATTAAGTTATACAATTATTATTAATATAAAATAATAATAGTAATTAATGTTATGGTCTCTCATATAGCCACTTGGGAAAATTAATAGCCCAATCCTGGTATATAGTAACATTGTCTATAGTGTCCTCCCCTATTTACTGGCCATTTATCCTACAGCAGCATGTCCACCTCCACATCCAACCATCCATATAATCTAATCTTCTGTAATACTGGGATATATGGGTTATTATTGTCGATTTATCACTGTTCACATCAGTGGAAACTACTCCGGAATTACAATGTATGGTAATAATGACATTGTGGCATTTTTTGAAAGTTTTAAGAGGTCAAGATGGATAATTAGAGTCAATTTCATTTATATGGTAATGAATGGGTTGTATGGCCTGCTCTGGTCTCTGTAAATAACTGCTGCTCCTGCTGCTGATGTCACGGAATGTTGAGGTTTCTGGCTCCGCCCCCTTGCCTTATGACATCACACACATTGTGTATGGAGCTGCAGAGCCAACATTCCGTCTGACAGTTGCAGACGGTGGAGAGAGCGGTAAGTCGGCTCTATGTCATCTCTTGTTGTGTCCTTCATTCTCTTCTATCATCTATTTCTCATTTATTATTTATTCATTATGGAGTCTTTATTCCATATAATACAAGCAGGTCCATAATAATTAGTGAACCCCTCAGATTAGGAGCTGTCCAAGCATTACAGCTCTTCCACCAATAGTAAAGGGAGATATATAGGGTGTGACGGGATTTATCTTCAAGCCCAGAAATGACAGCGATTTACCGATTATCCATCACATGATTCTGCTTCTGACTTTCTTGCTCATCAGCTCCATAGATTAGTTATAATTGAGAGGATCCCCTCAGCCAGAACTGGAACATGACGACTTCTCGATTATTAGGCCATGTATTGTTAGAGAATCATCCAAATCTGGGAGATTAAAGTTATATCCTGTAAAGGGAACACATGTAACATGAAGATAACTATGTAATTGTCGGATGTCATTGAGACATATAGTAATATACAGTCCAGATCAAAAATATAAATCCAACCAATATTGGGAAATCCTTGTACAACACCGATGTATATACATATTAGCTCCATATGCAGTGAAGCTAGTCAGATCTTCCCCCACATTGGAGGATTCATAGCGTTTGATCTCTAGTATATTGGGCAATGCACTTCAATGGAAGTGAGGTTCTTGGCTCCGCCCACATTAGCTCTTATTTGTCATTTCACGGAATGTTTTGGTGCTTAGTTTAGCCCCCATAAGCTACTACTACTACCAAATGTTTTGGTTGTTGGCGTCACCTCCATTAGCTTCTACTTGTGATGTCACTGAGGATAGTAGCCCTTCAGAAGACAATGGCGCTTGACTGCCTGTTAGCAGGTGAAGGGGGCACTTGCGCTGTTATAGGTGAGCAATGCTGCTCCTAGAAGATGCACATGATTCAATAATGGATAAAGTAAAGGAGCTGCAGCAAAAAGCTGGAGATATATCCAAGGAGGGATGGAATCCCTTTTTCTGGATGGGGTCTATCAGAGTTGGGCTAAACAATTTACTCTCAACTTTTCAAAAGCCCACACAGTATTGGTAGTGATAGGATTGATTGTATTGAGCTTGATTGCCTGGAAATTATTAACGTGATGTGATTCTCACTGCAGGAAATTAATTATATATTGGAGCCACTGGAAGACACAGGCGGAAGAGGGACACTGTGCATGAACAATATATGGATCCTTTGCAGCCCAATAACTCATCATAACGCCCAATTTCATCTGCTTTGGAGGTGGAAATGGGTCCCCTTACCTCTTGGCCCGTGGGCAGTTGCACAATTTGCACCAATAACATGTCCAACACTGTCCACCCCTGAATGGAACCACAGCTACAGAGGTGACCGTCTGATAGCCTAGCTCGACTACCCACCTCTCCTGAAGACCCTTTCAGCTTTTTGAGACTTGGGTGGAGGACATCATCTCTGAAAATAGGGTCCCACAGCTGCACCCCAACAGTTTGAGCAGACACTCCTAAATGAGTAAATAGCCTGAGATCAGAAGGGGGCGCGTAGCCCCTCACTGTGTCACTGAGGATGATAGCATTCTCCAGGGATTACTCTGGACTGTTTCTTGTGGTGGGATGCAGGTCTGGACAGCTGTCATCATCATATTATAGATAAGAATTAATATATGTGTGTTTATGCTTTAAAGGTAATCTGTCACCCCCCAAGACGTATATGACCTATTAATATGGCCATACAGTTAATAGAAATGTTATGCTTGACCTACCTGTATGCCTCATATTAATGGTCTTGTGGATATATTATGTCTTTGTGCTAAAGATCAGCCCAATAACTCATCATAATGCACAATTTTATCTGCTTTGGAGGTGGAAATGGGTCCCCTTACCTCTTGGCCCGTGTGCAATTTCACAATTTGCACCAATAACATGTCCACCCCTGAATAGTACCATAGGAAGGATGACTACAGCTACAGAGGTGACCGTCTGATAGCCTAGCTCGACTACCCACCTCTCCTGAAGACCCTTTCAGCTTTTTGAGACTTGGGTGGAGGACATCATCTCTGAAAATAGGGTCCCACAGCTGCACCCCAACAGTTTGAGCAGACACTCCTAAATGAGTAAATAGCCTGAGATCAGGAGGTGGCGCATAGCCACTCACTGTGTCACTGAGGATGATAGCATTCTCCAGGGATTACTCTGGACTGTTTCTTGTGGTGGGATGCAGGTCTGGACGGCTGTCGTCATCCTATTAGATAGATAAGAATTAATATATGTGTGTTTATGCTTTAAAGGTAATCTGTCACCCCCCCCCCGAGACGTATATGACCTATTAATATGGGCATACAGGTAATAGAAATGTTATGCTAGACCTACCTGTATGCCTCATATTAATGGTCTTGTGGATATATTATGTCTTTATGCTAAAGATCAGCCCAATAACTCATCATAATCCACAATTTTATCTGCTTTGGAGGTGGAAATGTGTCCCCTTACCTCTTGGCCCGTGGGCAGTTGCACAATTTGCACCAATAACATGTCCACCCTGTCCACCCCTGAATGGAACCACAGCTACAGAGGTGACCGTCTGATAGCCTAGCTCGACTACCCACCTCTCCTGAAGACCCTTTCAGCTTTTTGAGACTTGGGTGGAGGACATCATCTCTGAAAATAGGGTCCCACAGCTGCACCCCAACAGTTTGAGCAGACACTCCTAAATGAGTAAATAGCCTGAGATCAGAAGGGGGCGCATAGCCCCTCACTGTGTCACTGAGGATGATAGCATTCTCCAGGGATTACTCTGGACTGTTTCTTTTGGTGGGATGCAGGTCTGGACAGCTATCGTCATCCTATTAGATAGATAAGAATTAATATATGTGTGTTTATGCTTTAAAAGTAATCTGTCACCCCCTGAGACGTATATGACCTATTAATATGGGCATACAGGTAATAGAAATGTTACGTTAGACCTACCTGTATGACTCATATTAATGGTCTTGTGGATATATTATGTCTTTATGCGAAAGATCAGCCCAATAACTCATCATAATGCACAATTGTATCTGCTTTGGAGGTGGAAATGGGTCCCCTTACCTCTTGGCCCGTGTGCAATTTCACAATTTGCACCAATAACATGTCCACCCCTGAATAGTACCATAGGAAGGATGACTACAGCTACAGAGGTGACCGTCTGATAGCCTAGCTCGACTACCCACCTCTCCTGAAGACCCTTTCAGCTTTTTGAGACTTGGGTGGAGGACATCATCTCTGAAAATAGGGTCCCACAGCTGAACCCCAACAGTTTGAGCAGACACTCCTAAATGAGTAAATAGCCTGAGATCAGAAGGGGGCGCATAGCCCCTCACTGTGTCACTGAGGATGATAGCATTCTCCAGGGATTACTCTGGACTGTTTCTTGTGGTGGGATGCAGGTCTGGACAGCTGTCGTCATCCTATTAGATAGATAAGAATTAATATATGTGTGTTTATGCTTTAAAGGTAATCTGTCACCCCCCCGAGACGTATATGACCTATTAATATGGGCATACAGGTAATAGAAATGTTACGCTAGACCTACCTGTATGCCTCATATTAATGGTCTTGTGGATATATTATGTCTTTATGCTAAAGATCAGCTCAATAACTCATCATAATGCACAATTTTATCTACTTTGGAGGTGGAAATGGGTCCCCTTACCTCTTGGCCCGTGTGCAATTTCACAATTTGTACCAATAACATGTCCACCCCTGAATAGTACCATAGGAAGGATGACTACAGCTAAAGAGGTGACCGTCTGATAGCCTAGCTCGACTACCCACCTCTCCTGAAGACCCTTTCAGCTTTTTGAGACTTGGGTGGAGGACATCATCTCTGAAAATAGGGTCCCACAGCTGCACCCCAACAGTTTGAGCAGACACTCCTAGATGAGTAAATAGCCTGAGATCAGAAGGGGGCGCATAGCCCCTCACTGTGTCACTGAGGATGATAGCATTCTCCAGGGATTACTCTGGACTGTTTCTTGTGGTGGGATGCAGGTCTGGACGGCTGTCGTCATCATATTATATATATTAATTCTTATCTATGTGTGTTTATGCTTTAACGGTAATCTGTCACCCCCCGAGATGTATATGACCTATTAATTTGGGCATACAGGTAATAGAAATGTTACGCTAGACCTACCTGTATGCCTCATAGTAATGGTCTTGTTATTGAGAAATGTTATATTCTTTTTTTAAGTTAATGAGTTCTTCCAGGCACTGGGGCTTGCATTGCCTGGAAGAAATCCCTGCCTTCTCTCTTCATTGTAATACTAACCCCCTCTCATGCACGGCAGTTTTGGCCCTGGAATCCCACTCCTGCACCCTGCACTCCCCCAGAAATACATATCTCATCCTCCCTTCTATGGGTACTGCACTCAGGGATCTTCTGCAGAGGTGACGGCGCCTTCCGCTCCAGTAATCTCTGGTGTGCGCGCCGACAAGGTGCATGGCTCAGGCACAGGATTCTGGGGCTATTACTGGTGCTGATGGGAGGAGGGCAGTATTGTAATGAGGAGAGAGGGCAGGGATTTCTTCCAGGCAGAGAATGCCCCGGAGCATGGAAGAAATCATTAACGTAAAGACAGAATATAACATTTCTCCACAACAAGACCGTTAATAAGAGGCATACAGGTAGGACTAGTACCTATTACCTGTGTGCCCATATTAATAGGTCATATATGACCTTGGGGGGGTGACAGTTTCCTTTTAATATAGATTGACTGAATACTTAGATGAAATGGCAACTGTAGGTAGCCAGGAATGGATGTCTGACATCCCATGATCTATGTAGACTAGCTACATACTTCATGTAGGCAGGGACAGGGCCGCTGTGACGAACAGCCCACCGCCGTTCGTCCACTTACGTGCGACACTAACGGGAGTCCCGCTGCCACCAAAACGCGACGGACAGCGGACCCTGTGTCACCACTATGTCACAGTCCCACCACTGACACGGGTGTATCAGCGGACGGAGGGGCGTGACACAATGCCGGCACACGGCTATCACAGGCGCAGTGGGGCTTATCTTAGTTATCCCAACACTGGCACCATGTGACCAAAAATATCCAGCAAGCTAATCTCGCTCTACAATTTGCCGCAGGGGGAGTTTAATTTGGATGCCCCACCACTGCTATCAATCTTCCAAGTACTGCGGGGATTTATGTATATCCCACTTTCTCAGTTCCACTTTGGAACTCGCAGCTCTCCGGCGCCCCCCTTACCCTCAGGTCAGTCAGGGAACTGCACCTAGGATAATTAGTCGCCGGACGGGCTGCCTGTTGTGAACCGGCAATTAGGCTTCTGCAGTAAGGGAATTATCAATGCTGTGGCTGAAGCCCCTTACTCAGCAATATAAGACCCTTCTAGACTGCCAGCAAGCCGTAATAGCCGTACACAACGCGCTGCCACCAGTCACGGTTACTTAATTCACAGTGTTAAATTAAGAGGGTCCGTGGCAAACCCCTTGAATTAGTAGCGATTATCTATCAAAGGCGTATAGTTCGAGTCTTAGAGCATGGAGACAGATCTAAATAATTATTTCATTTATTTTCCGAAAGAGGACAGTGATTACAGATAAAAGTTGCTATAAAATTGAGACATAAAATATGTACAGTACAGGTATAAAATAAAAGTGGAGAAAACAAAGAGATTACACTCACAGTTCCATATTGTTCCTTAGGCAGACCATGCGGCTAAGGTGGGTGGAGGCGGAGCTGCACTTCTCCGCTCATCTGGATCTTTCTAGCACGACGACTTGAGCTGTTCTGAGCTGGTTCTGCCAGGGAATGCCTTATAGACTTTCCTATGTGACATCACAGAGAGGTGCATTCTGGGTTGATCCCACCTCTCTTATCCAAGTTATGTTTTGGCTACAAAACTTAGATTAGCTATAACTTTATGGGAGAAGCTGGTATGGACTCATCAGTGGTATCATGTTTCCCAGCGTAATGAGCCCATCAAGAAAACATCAAACATCTATGCGATATGACCGTCCATTTGGGCGCAAATCATATCTCAGGTTCTGGACATCCGAGAGTTTTGCAACAGGCACCACAGCGAAGCTGGGTCTGCTCGGATCGCAGAAATATGATTTTTATATTTCTGCTGGGTATGGTTTTCGCGGGACAATCCCTTATTGTTTTATTCAAACTCCTGGTTTCAAACAAAGAGTTTAGTTCCCGCACTTTTTTTCTCTTTCAGCTGAGAGAAGCCAAATGGTGTGAGGAAGATGGTCTAGCTAATTAACATTCCTGCTCTTCCAGAGGAAGTGGCAGGGTTGATAAAACCTGGGGGGAAAGAATTCCTACTACTGACAGTTTACAATGTCCTAGGATGGAGGATTTGTTAGCACATTGCAACAGAAAACATATCTTCGGGCATTGTACATCACACCTCCCCCCTTAAGAGGGCGCTAAGGAGGCATTACCTCTCGGTAATCTGCCATGCGCACCTCAGCGGGTTCGCCCCGGCGGGACAACCCATCGGCATTGCCGTTTTCACTGCCCTTCCTGTGTTTTACAGTAAAATCGTACTGTTGAAGGGCAAGGCTCCAGCGGAGCAATCTTCCATTGGTTCCGGACACTGTGTGCAACCAGCTCAGAGGGTTGTGGTCGGTTACCACCGTGAAGGCGCGCCCGTACAGGTAGGGCTGCAAACGTTGCAGTGCCCACACCATGGCCAGACACTCCTTCTCGATGGTCGAGTATGCCACTTCCCTCGGCAGAAGTTTCCGGCTCAGGTACAACACGGGGTGCTCTTGGTTCCCCGAGTCGACCTAAGCACAGCACCGAGGCCAAACTCGCTGGCGTCGGTCTGTACCAGAAACGGGCGACTGCTGTCGACTGCTCTCAACACTGGAGAGTTGCACAGGGCTGCTTTCAAAGCTTGGAAAGCCGCCTCACAGTCATCTGTCCAGTTGACTGTTTGGGGTAGCCTCTGCTTGGTGAGGTCAGTCAAGGGTTTGGCAAGGGCGCTATAGTCCTGTACGAACCGCCTATAGTACCCTGCAGTGCCCAAGAAGGACTTCACCTGTTTCTTGGTCCTGGGGGTGGGCCAGGACACGATTGCGTCCACTTTTCCTGGCTCCGGACTCATGGAACCCCCGCCTACCCGGTGCCCCAGGTAGTGGACCTCGCGCATGCCTATCTGGCACTTCCCCGGCTTGATGGTCAGGCCTGCCTGGTGAAGACGCTTGAGCACCTCCTGGAGGTGCTGAAGGTGTTCCTCCCAGGTGGAACTGAAGACGGCAATATCGTCTAAGTACGCCACTGCGTACTCCTCCAGTCCCCGAAGCAGGTGGTTGACCATCCGCTGGAAAGTGGCAGGGGCATTCTTCATGCCGAAGGGCATGACCGTGGACTCGTACAGTCCAAAGGGGGTGATAAAGGCGGATTTCTCCTGCGCCTCAGGGCTCAGGGGAATCTGCCAGTATCCCCGACTCAAATCCAGGATGGATATGTAGTTGGCGTTTGTCAACCGCTCGAGCAGATCCTCGATGCGCGGCATTGGGTGGGCATCAGAGGTTGTGATGGCGTTGAGCCCCCTGTAGTCCACGCAGAACCGGGTGGTTCGATCCTTTTTAGGAACGAGGACTACAGGTGAAGCCCACGCACCTTTTGACCGTCGAATCACTCCCAGCCTTAACATCTCATCGACCTCTCGGCGCATGACTTGTTGCACCGTTTCAGAGATCCGATAAGGTGTTCGCCGTAATGGGGCATGATTCCCGGTGTCCACCTCATGAACCGCTAACTCCGTCCTCCCAGGACGGTTGGTGAACACGGCCGGAAGAGTTCCAGGGTGGCCATCAACTGCAACCGCTGGGACACGGTGAGCGAACCACTTATCTCCATGTCCTCAATGGACCCATTGGCCTTGGCCAGCATGTCCAGGAGGGAATCTTCCTCCCCATCCTCTGGCAGATTGCAGACCGGTAGGACGCAAGCTTCACGTTCGTAGTGCGCCTTCAGCATGTTGACGTGAAAGGCCTTGCGCCTACCCCGAGCATGGTCAAGCGTGACCACGTAGGTGACCGGGTTGAGCTGTTGGTGGACGACGTACGGGCCTTCCCAGGCTGCCTGAAGCTTATCCGTTGGTACAGGGACCAGCGCCCATACCTTTTGACCCACCTGGTAGGTCCGCTCCCGGGCGTTCTGGTCGTACCAGTGCTTCTGGTCAGCCTGATCCTGCGTCATGTTGTCATGCACCAACTGCGTCAAGGTCTGCATCTTGTCACGGAAGCGCATGACATAATCCACGATGGACACTTCTGTGGGGTTTGGCTCATCTTCCCAGGATTCTCTTATCAACCCAAGGGGTCCCCGGACTCGCCTGCCATACAGGAGCTCGAAGGGGGAGAACCCGGTCGAGGCCTGCGGAACTTCTCTGTAAGCGAACAGCAGGTGTGGGAGGTACCGCTCCCAGTCGCGCCCTTGGGTCTCAACCAGTATGCGGAGCATCTGTTTGAGGGTACCGTTGAAACGTTCACACAAACCATTAGTCTGTGGGTGATACGGACTCGATACCAGCTGCGTCACCTGCATTTTCTCACAGAGAGCCTCCATTAGGCGAGACATGAATTGGGGCCCTTGATCGGTAAGCATCTCCCTGGGAAATCCTACTCTTGAAAAGATGGTCACCAGTGCGTCAGCCACCTTATCTGCCCTGGTTGAAGACAGAGCTACTGCCTCTGGGTACCGGGTAGCGTAGTCTACCACGGTGAGAATGTATCGCTTTCCGGAGCTGCTGGGGACGGACAGCGGTCCTACAATGTCCACCGCGATTCTCTGGAAAGGCTCCTCTATCACCGGCAAAGGAATAAGGGGAGCCTTAAGAGCAGGCCCCGCCTTACCCACTTTTTGACAGGTGGCACAGGAGCGGCAGTAGTGTGTTACATCTGTCCCCATCTTGGGCCAATAGAAGTGTTGAGACAGCCGTGCCTTTGTTTTGCTGATCCCCAAGTGTCCAGCGAGTGGAATCTCATGGGCAATCCGCAACAACTCAGTTCTGAACTGATAGGGGACGACCAGCTGTCTTTCCCTCAACCACTCCTTTTTAGGATCTCCGGGTACTGTCTCCCGGTACAACCTTCCTCGTTCCCAGAACACCCTCTCCTTATCAGACTTGGAGGTGGGCGTCTCGGCGAGACCTCTCAATTTCTCCAGGCTGGCATCTGAGTGCAGAGCAGCCTGGAACTCCATGCTGGAGGCTGCCAGAAGTGACGTCAGGGTCCCCTCTTTACTGGGACCCTCTGGAACCGGCTCTGGGTTCACCTCTGGTTCAGTCTCTCCTGTAGCAGCAGAGGGTCCAGAAGACAGTGCGTTACCTGCGATCTGGGCACTCTGACTGCGTGTGACAGCTGCTATGTATGCTGTCTCCCTGGGGATTTCTTCAGACCCACCAGCTGGTGCTGCCCTGGGCTCTACCTCCCCATCCACCCCCAACACTTTAGGAGCAGTGCTACTTATGGGCCAGTTACCTTCCTCGGTGGCACTGGTCAGCTGCATGGCATTACCTTCCTCATGGTCCCCATGCACCTCCCCATTCTCTTGAGCACCGTTGCTTGCTCCTGCCAGGGGTTCCTCAGCCGTCTCACTCCGCAGAGTGACGGGGCTGAGCACCTCGGTACCTGTGGACACATCTACCGTTTCAAAGAAAGGGTTAACGGGTTCAGTCGGCACAGATACATCAACATCATCATTCCTAGGAAAAGAATGGTTATCAGTTTGCTTTGGTACATTCACATCAGCATCAGCATCATACCTTGGGAAAGAATGGTTGTTAGTTGCATCATTACTCATCAAGGCATTAGCAGGTAACACATTCAGTTTCCCATCATCAACATCATCAGGGTTAACGTTACCCTTATTATCAGTTTGGGGAAGGGTGTCAGGGACATAGTATGCAACCATCCTCCCCAAGTCAGTCCCCAATAAAACATCAGTGGGCAGGTTTTCAGACACTCCCACCTCCCTCAACCCGCTCCCGGCACCCCAGTCAAGAAAAACTCGTGCCACTGGCAAGGGACAATGGGTGCCTCCAATCCCGGTGACAGTCAGGGTTTCCCCCTCAACAAACTCTTCAGGGGCCGCCAGTCCAGGACGGATGAGGGTTCGTTCAGCCCCGGTGTCCTTGAGGCCTGTAGCAAGACGGGCCCCCACCTGAACAGGTTGAACGTTGTCGTCAGCCCTCCCAACCACACCTCCCACCAAAAGAACAGAGGCGTTGGGCCCGGGGGCCTTGGCTGGGGGGTTCTTCGGCCTATTCGGACAGGTGTAAAAGAAGTGACCAGGCCGCTGGCAGTGGTGACACAGGCGACTGTCAGTAGCCGGCCTGCTGTTGGCAACAGGGACTGGGCCTCCGGAGGGACGGCTAGCTGGGGCATTGGGGTTGGTTGCTGGCTTACCCCCTTTCCAGCTGGTGGCGACTGGCCTCCGCGTCTCGGGCTTCCGGTTGGCCTCGTGGTTGTCGGCGATCTGCGCCGCTTTGTCCGCGTTCGTTGGTTCGCGGTCCAGGATGAACTGTCGGACCTCAGCTGGGCAGAGATGCAGGAACTGGTCTTTGATCATCAGGTCCCGTAGCTGCTCAAAGGTTTCAACGGACAGTCCATGGATCCACTGGTCAAAGTGGGTCCTGAGTCCTTGCACCACATCACTGTAGCTATCGTGTGGGCCACGTTGGAGGTGTCGGAACTTCTTTCGGTATACCTCAGGTGTCAGCCGGTATTTGGCGATCAGCGCCTGCTTTATGGCGTCATAGTCGTCATCGGCTTCTGGCGGAAGAGAAGCAAATGCCTCCAGGGCTTTGCCTTTTAGCCCTGGGGTCAAGTACCTTGCCCATTGGTCTCTAGGCAGCTGGTACTGTCTGCAGGCTTTCTCAAAGGATCGCAGAAATATGTCCAAGTCCCCATCCTTTTCCATCACGGGAAAATGCTCTGGCCGGGGTTTAGGAGTCTGGACGCTGCTGGGCTCACTGCTTCGGGCTGTGGGGGCATTCCCACCCCGCTGGAGTACCTCCAGTTCATGGGCCCTCTGCGCCTCCCTCTCGGCTCGCTGCTCTCCTCTCTCAGCCTCCGCTCGGCGCTCAGCTCTCTCAGCCTGGGCTTGACGCTCGGCTTGGGCCTCCTGCCGATATTGCTGGATCAGCCTCACCCGCCCATCACTGTCTTCGGCGGGGAGTGCGTCCAAGGCCATTTGCAGATAGGGGTCCACCCCGTCCTGGTTGAATGTGGGGCCAGCGCTCAGGAGTGGAGCCTCTGCTGCAGCCCCATTGCCACTTGGGCCAACTTCTGCGCTCGCTGGATTCTGGTCGTTGTCCAGCTGCACTAGAGCCGCGATCATTTGAGCTCTGTTTTTGTTCGTGGCGTCAAGGCCTTGGTACGTGCATAACCCAGCAAGAACTTCCTTTGTCTGCCGGTTGTACCAAGGTTCTCCTTTTGCCGCCATGGTTGCCAAATAAAAGATAGAAAAAGAAAAACGAAGAAATGGGAGGGAATACTTGTATGTACACACAAATGTCTCAGAACTAGTAACCACTGAGTCTGTTCTCCAAAACCTATGATGCAGGATTCCCGCAGGAACCGTGCAGGTTTTTAGTGAGAGGAATGATTGCTCAAACCAAATCACTAATGCTCTAGGATTATCCCACCGCTCTGCCACCAATATGTGACGAACAGCCCACCGCCGTTCGTCCACTTACGGGCGACACTAACGGGAGTCCCTTTGCCACCAAAACGCGACGGACAGCGGACCCTGTGTCACCACTATGTCACAGTCCCACCACTGACACGGGTGTATCAGCGGACGGAGGGGCGTGACACAATGCCGGCACACGGCTATCACAGGCGCAGTGGGGCTTATCTTAGTTATCCCAACACTGGCACCATGTGACCAAAAATATCCAGCAAGCTAATCTCGCTCTACAATTTGCCGCAGGGGGAGTTTAATTTGGATGCCCCACCACTGCTATCAATCTTCCAAGTACTGCGGGGATTTATGTATATCCCACTTTCTCAGTTCCACTTTGGAACTCGCAGCTCTCCGGCGCCCCCCTTACCCTCAGGTCAGTCAGGGAACTGCACCTAGGATAATTAGTCGCCGGACGGGCTGCCTGTTGTGAACCGGCAATTAGGCTTCTGCAGTAAGGGAATTATCAATGCTGTGGCTGAAGCCCCTTACTCAGCAATATAAGACCCTTCTAGACTGCCAGCAAGCCGTAATAGCCGTACACAACGCGCTGCCACCAGTCACGGTTACTTAATTCACAGTGTTAAATTAAGAGGGTCCGTGGCAAACCCCTTGAATTAGTAGCGATTATCTATCAAAGGCGTATAGTTCGAGTCTTAGAGCATGGAGACAGATCTAAATAATTATTTCATTTATTTTCCGAAAGAGGACAGTGATTACAGATAAAAGTTGCTATAAAATTGAGACATAAAATATGTACAGTACAGGTATAAAATAAAAGTGGAGAAAACAAAGAGATTACACTCACAGTTCCATATTGTTCCTTAGGCAGACCATGCGGCTAAGGTGGGTGGAGGCGGAGCTGCACTTCTCCGCTCATCTGGATCTTTCTAGCACGACGACTTGAGCTGTTCTGAGCTGGTTCTGCCAGGGAATGCCTTATAGACTTTCCTATGTGACATCACAGAGAGGTGCATTCTGGGTTGATCCCACCTCTCTTATCCAAGTTATGTTTTGGCTACAAAACTTAGATTAGCTATAACTTTATGGGAGAAGCTGGTATGGACTCATCAGTGGTATCATGTTTCCCAGCGTAATGAGCCCATCAAGAAAACATCAAACATCTATGCGATATGACCGTCCATTTGGGCGCAAATCATATCTCAGGTTCTGGACATCCGAGAGTTTTGCAACAGGCACCACAGCGAAGCTGGGTCTGCTCGGATCGCAGAAATATGATTTTTATATTTCTGCTGGGTATGGTTTTCGCGGGACAATCCCTTATTGTTTTATTCAAACTCCTGGTTTCAAACAAAGAGTTTAGTTCCCGCACTTTTTTTCTCTTTCAGCTGAGAGAAGCCAAATGGTGTGAGGAAGATGGTCTAGCTAATTAACATTCCTGCTCTTCCAGAGGAAGTGGCAGGGTTGATAAAACCTGGGGGGAAAGAATTCCTACTACTGACAGTTTACAATGTCCTAGGATGGAGGATTTGTTAGCACATTGCAACAGAAAACATATCTTCGGGCATTGTACATCACAGCCGCCATCAGGGCATTACTGCCCGTACTAGTGTATGGTGCCCGGTGAGCAGAAGCAAAGAGGGGGGTCGGACCTGCTTCAGTTCCTTAGATTGTGTGCAATACTCTTTGTTGTTTTTATATTATGTTTCTCTGATCTCACAAAATGACCTTATTTTTATTGTGTTATATGTTATTGTTATATGTGTTGTTTTTGTTTTGTCTGTTTTCTTTGTTTTCTCTTTTGTTATTGGCACTGTAATTTTGCACTTTATGTAATTGACCAAAGGATTTAACTAAATGACTCTTATGAAAATAGATTTAGTTAGCAAAATATTTAGTGGGAATGTGTTATGAAGCTTTTATGTTTTGGGCATTGTCCACTCTCTACGGTAGTTATTATTATTAACCAATGAGTATATTATTATTACTATTATTATAGCACCATTTATTCCATGGCGCTTTACATGTGAGGAGGGGTATACATAATAAAAACAAGTAGAATAATCTTAAACAATACAAGTCACGACTGGCACAGGAGGAGCGAGGACCCTGCCCGCGAGGGCTCACAATCTGCAATTATATGAGATGATTAAAAGGCATTTAGTGCAGAAATTCAGCATAGCCTATATTTCTATTTCCCATATTTCATATTTGTTGCTGTAATTCAAGAAAGGCCATATTAGTAAGAGCCCTATCATCTCAAACACATTTGTGACCAATAACCAGAACATGGCCAATCCTTTTAATCATAGTTAAAAAAGTTTTGCAAGAATTGAGTTTAAAGTATGTAACCCCTTATATCATAAAATAATAAATAAACAGAAACGACTTTTCTAATAGACTGGGACTTCCAGAAGAGATCCCTTATTAGCAGTCACCTCATTATCATAACAAGCAGGATTACAATGAGAGATAACAGAATCCACCATTCCCAGTAGGTAATGTCACAGCTCTCCTCTTCCCCCTTCCTGCACAATGACATCTGCATGAAACTAAACATGAGAACATGAATAGAAAACTCTCCCAAGGAAATAGAGTCCCCTATAACGTGTCATGATATATATACACATGTATATGTCCAATATCCATATCTCCAAACAGGCAAGAGAGCAGCTTCCATAAATGTTCAGGAAACAGCATACAATAATCTGCAATCAGAAATACAGATTATACAAAAGATTATAACAATAGGATCTCAATTACTTTAAAAAATGTATGTGACACATTCCCTTAAAGAAAAATAAATAGAAAATATTGCTAATAAGATTATTGGATATTTTAAGAAACGTTTAATAGGTTAGAGTAGAGTAGGGCCCTGCCAAAAGAGTCTACCTTGTCGTGGTGGCAGGCTTAAAAAATCCGTTGGTCAAAACAAAAGCTGATGGTTATGTATGTGATATGGTTCCATGGGAACAGTTACTGTGTGATTGGTGAGAATGGGGCAGAAGAGTTTTTCCAAGAGTGGGTGGTGGGACTGTGGAAAGTTTGAGGGGTGTAGGCGGGGCTTGAGTGGAGGCAGAACTGGGGTGGAGCCTGGACGGAGTCTCATGGGAGCCCAAAAATGTTGCCAGTATGGGGCCCTGAAATTCCTTTTGGCAGCCCTGATCAGGAACATAGCTTCCATAATATGTGATAGTTTCATTATCACAATGGTGAGATAATGTGAAAGAAATGATAACTCCATTGTCTTACCCTTGATCTTAGTATCTCTTGGTACATGTATCAGAGATAGAATAACTGTTGTTGCTTTGCGATAGTTCCTTCTCCCATTTTCCTTTATTTTCCCTTGTTTCCCCTTTTTTTTCCTTTATTTTGTTTAACTCTATCTTGTATAATAATTAGCGATGCTGGATGAACCCGGTCGGACGGAGCGCAAAGAGAGGGGAATGTAGATTTACAATCTTCTTTTATTAATGTAGTCCAATGTGATTAATATAACAAGATATTAAATCTACATTCCCCTCTCTTTGCGCTCCGTCCGACCGGGTTCATCCAGCATCGCAACCTCCTTCCTCTTTGGAGGCACCCGGCTGGAGCTGCATTGACCTCCCCAGAGAAGGCACGGCTGGCGCTCCTCTGTGACCGTCATTACCTGGATTGTATAATAATTTGGACATTTTCAATAAAAACAATTTGAACAGGATATGGAATATCTGCCTGGTAAAAAAATGCTTTTGTGACTCCTTCGTGAGCATCATGTGCTAAAGAAGAGCCACGTCCGGCTGAGCCAAGGTGCAGGGTGATGATGGACTTTATCTGGTCACGTCACATTCTTCATGGTGCCCATCAGGAGGTGGCCAGTGGCTGTGATTTTCTTTCTCATGCTGAATTAGTATGAGATACAGAGTACGGCTCTGCTCTGCCCCATGGTATAATATTGGGTCTAGCGCCATCTGATAAGACATCGGATAGTTCTCCACCATATCATATAGTTATGTGAACGAACTCTCATTGTAATAAACTAATTTTCCTATAATTTCAAGCAGCTGTGATCATGTTGGCTTATTATCCAAACCAGGAGCCTCCGCTCAGGGCCGTATTTAGAGTTGGTGCTGCCCTGGGCACTTTTAGTGCTGCCCCCCCATTGATGAGTATGACTAATGCAGACACTGTCGTCAGGGACTTAGGCTACTGTCACATCAGCCATTTTTGCCATTCGCGGCAGATCCGGCAAATGCTGTACTTGCAGCAACGGAAAAAAACGCTGCTGGCTGTGATTTCTTGTTTCACTGCAAGTTCAAAACCGCAAGTGCAGCACATGTTCACAATTCCTACAGGGAATGAATGAGGCCGAACGCAGTGTGGCCATAAGTGATCCGTTACGGGGCAGAGGCGGAAAAACTGCCGGCAAAAATCTCTGCGGCATCCATCGGACCGGACCGCCCCCGGGTGAGTATAAGAAAACTTCTTTTTCTCATCTTTCAGGTTAGATCGGGGGTTTATCTGCAGCGTTATAGAATGCTGTAGATAAGCCCCTAAAGGCGGTGGCCGCATCTTACAGCAGCAACACGAGGCAACAGGTTCCCTTCTATAGAGTAATATCAATGAATGAATATTGTTCTTAATATTATGTCACAATACCAGGATCTGGGGATCTCCTGAGGTCACGAGCTCTCTGATGCGATGTCGCTGCCTGTCTCACTGTCTTCCTCTTTGGACACTGCAGTGCGGTGGACAAGAAAGCATTAACTGGTTAACAGCAAGAAGTCTGGTGTCTATGTTCTAACAGAACTAGAAACTCTCCCCATCCCATGTCCAGCAGACATTGGAGGATTACTGGATGGATTTTACTATTCTATTACTGCCCAGTCTCTGAATAAGGCCTTATTCATACCTCCGTGTTTAACCCCTTTCTGCCATGTGACGTACTATCCCGTCCATGTGCCCTGGGACTTCATTCCCAGGGACGGGATAGTACGTCACAGCGATCAGCGGCGCCCACGTGGTGAGCGCCGCTGATCGCGGCCGGGTGTCAGCTGATTATCACAGCTGACACCCAGCACAATGTGTCAGGGGCGGTCACGGACCGCCCCGACACGTTAACCCCTTGCACACCGTGATCAAACACGATTTTTTATATAAAATAGTTTTCATTGCAATAAACCGACAAAACATAAAAAAACGACCTAAATGAGGTACCGCTGTAAAAGTACTGACCCGAAGAATAAAACCGCTTTGTCAATTTTAGGGCGGCACGGTGGCACAGTGGTTAGCGCTGCAGCCTTGCAGTGCTGGGGTCCTGGGTTCGAATCCCACCAAGGACAACATCTGCAAGGAGTTTCTATGTTCTCCCCGTGTTTGCGTGGGTTTCCTCCGGGTACTCCGGTTTCCTCCCACATTCTAAAGACATACTGATAGGCAATTTAGATTGTGAGCCCCATCGGGGACAGTGATGATAATTTGTGAAAACTGTAAAGCGCTGCGGAATATGTTAGCGCTATATAAAAATAAAGATTATTATAAAGATTATTAATTTTACCGCACGCGGAACAGTGTAAACGCACTCCCCCAAAAGAAATTCATGAAACGCTGGTTTTTGCTCATTCTGCGTCACAAAAATCGGAATAAAAAGCGATCAAAAAGTGTCACGTGCCCGAAAATGGTACCAATAAAAACGTCATCTCTTCCCGCAAAAAATAAGACCTCACATGACTCAGTGGGTCAAAATACGGAAAAATTATAGCTCTCAATATGTGGTGATGCAAAAACTATTTTTACAATAAAAAGCGTCCTTTAGCGTGCGACAGCTGCCAAACATAAAAACCGCCATAAATAGTAAATCAAACCCCCCGTTATCACCCCCTTAGTTAGGGAAAAATAATAAAATAAAAAGAAAATGTATTTATTTCCATTTTCCCATTAGGGTTAGGGCTAGGGTTAGGGCTGAGATTAGGGTTAGGGCTAGGGTTAGGGCTTGGGTTAGGGCTGAGATTAGGGTTAGGGGTGTGTTGGGGTTAGGGTTGGAGTTATAATTGGGGGGTTTCCACTGTTTGGGCACATCAGGGGCTCTCCAAACGCAACATGGCGTCTGATCTCAATTCCAGCCAATTCTGCGTTGAAAAAGTCAAACGGCGCTCCTTCCCTTCCAAGCTCTGCTATGCGCCCAAACAGTGTTTTACCCCCACATATAGGGTATCAGTCTACTCAGGACAAATTGCAAAACAACTTTTGGGGTCCAATTTCTCCTGTTACCCTTAGGAAAATAAAAAATTGGGGGCAAAAATATCATTTTTGTGGAAAAAAATGATTTTTTTATTTTCACGCCCGGGCGTTATAAACTTCTTTGAAGCACTTGGGGGTTCAAAGTGCTCACCACACATCTAGATAAGTTCCGTGGGGGGTCTAGTTTCTAAAATGGGGTCACTTGTGGGGAGTTTCAATAGTTTAGGTACATCAGGGGCTCTCCAAACGCACATGACACCCGCAGACCATTCCATCAAAGTCTGCATTCCAAAACGTCACTACTTCCCTTCCGAGCCCCGACGTGTGCCCATACAATAGTTTTCTCCCACATGTGAGGTATCAGCGTACTCAGGACAAATTGGACAACAACTTTTGGCATCCAATTTCTCCTGTTACCCTTGGGAAAATAAAAAAATTGGGGACTAAATGATCAGGTTTGTGGAAAAAATACGATTTTTTTATTTTCATGCCCGGGCATTATAAACTTCTGTGAAGCCCTTGGGGGTTCAAAGTGCCCACCTCACATCTAGATAAGTTCCTTAGGGGGTCTAGTTTCCAAAATGGTGTCATTTGTGGGGCGGTTTCCACTGTTTAGGTACATTAGGGGCTCTCCAAATGCAACATGACACCCGCAGACCATTCCATCAAAGTCTGCATTCCAAAACGTCACTACTTCCCTTCCGAGCCCTGATGTGTGCCCATACAGTAGTTTTCTCCCATATATGGGGAATCAGCATACTCAGGACAAATTGGACAACAACTTTTGGCATCCAATTTCTCCTGGTACCCTTGGGAAAATAAAAAAATGGTGACTAAATGTCATGTCCGCCATGTCTGTTATGTCTGCCATGTCTGTTTTGCCTCAAAAACCCCTGGAGCGGTGTGCACGCGCATCTCGTGTCTGCTATCCTGCGTGTTCCCTAGAGCAGTGTGCACACTCACCTCATGACTGTTGAGCTGCAGGTTGCCTGCATTTCTGCTCTGCCTTCTGTGATCGTCTCATCATGTCTAGAATCCCTGATCATGTGACCTTTCCTAAGATCCCGCACTGTCTGGTTCTGCAATCGTCTCTGCATGTCTGAAACCCTGATCATGTGACCTTTTCTAGGATCCTGCACTGCCTGGTTCTGCAATCGTCTCTGCATGTCTGAAACCCTGATCATGGGACCGCGCTCTGTGATCCTAGAGGATCTGATCTGGACGTTCTTCCCTTAGCCTGACCCAGAAGTGGTGGTGCTATGCCCTATATTAGACCGCCCCTTCCTATGCTCAGGGCCTGAGTATTGTTTCTCTGCATGGCTGCTTGGTCTGTGGGGTTGCTCCCTCTATTCTGTGCCCTTGCACTCTGCTCTGTAGTGCATCTCTGCACACGCTCCTTGCTCGTATTCCGTCTCTTGTCTTGTGCTTTGTCTCATGTTGTCCTCCGTGCCCTGTTTGTCCTCGCTATGTCTTCTTGTTATGTTTGCTCTGTACCCTGTCCCTGACATGTCTGTCTACAAGTGCAGGCCTCCGCTCTGTACCCTGTCCCTGACGTGTCTGTCTACACGTGTAGGCCTCCGCTCTGTACCCTGTCACTGACGTGTCTGTCTACATGTGCAGGCCTCCGCTCTGTACCCTGTCACTGACGTGTCTGTCTACATGTGCAGGCCTCCGCTCTGTACCCTGTCACTGACGTGTCTGTCTACATGTGTAGGCCTCCGCTCTGTACCGTCACTGACGTGTCTGTCTACATGTGCAGGCCTCCGCTCTGTACCCTGTCACTGACGTGTCTGTCTACATGTGCAGGCCTCCGCTCTGTACCCTCTCCCTGACATGTCTCTTTACACGTGCAGGCCTCTGCTCTGTGTCCTGTCTAGTCCCAAAGTTCTCCCTTGGCCCGGCTCTGGGCTTCGGCCTACGCTCCGCTGCTAGACTCTGTCCCTGTCGTGTCTGTCTACACGTGCAGGTCTCTGTTCTGTGCCCTGTCCCTGACGTGTCTCCTACACGTGCAGGCCTCCATTCTGTGCTCTGTTCCTGGCGTGCCCCTCGGTACGCGCAGGCCTCGCCCTGTACCTTGCCCCTGGCATGTCCTTTGCATGCGCAGGGTCTTGTCTACTACATGCCTTGTCTCTGATACTTCGTGCGCTCTTGCACTTTTTGTACTAGGCTTTGCCATGCTGTCTGCACGTGTCTCTGTCCTGTATCTTTGCCTAGCCCTGCCTTGTGGCCCCGTGCCTCCGTGCACGTGCCTGGTCGCCTGTGCCTGCCTGGTGTGCCTCAGTTGTGCCACCTCTAGTCGTGCTCGCCTGTGTGCCTCAGCCGTGCCCACCGTCCAGTGCTATAGTGGTTACCAGCTCCGTGGCCGCAGCGGTGCCGCCTCTAGTCGTGCCCACCTGCATATGCCATCGTCGGTACCACCTGCCGGTGCCCCCAGCTGTGGTCTCCGTGCTCCCTTGCACGCACGCTGGTTCTTGCACAAAGCCTTTTGCCTCTTTTGCTCTGAACCCCTCCTCTCAGGAGCAGCGCTCCCTCTCTGCCCCCCTCCTCTCAGGAGCAGCGCGCCCTCTCTGCCCCCTCCTCTCAGGAGCAGCGCTCCCTCTCTGCCCCCCTCCTCTCAGGAGCAGCGCTCACTCTCTGCCCCCTCCTCTCAGGAGCAGCGCGCCCTCTCTGCCCCCTCCTCTCAGGAGCAGCGCTCCCTCTCTGCCCCCCTCCTCTCAGGAGCAGCGCTCCCTCTCTGCCCCCCCCTCCTCTCAGGAGTAGCGCTCCCTCTCTGCCCCCTCCTCTCAGGAGCAGCGCTCCCTCTCTGCCCCCCTCCTCTCAGCGCTCCCTCTCTGCCCCCCTCCTCTCAGGAGCAGCACGCCCTCTCTGTCCCCTCCTCTCAGGAGCAGCGCTCCCTCTCTGCCCCCCTCCTCTCAGCGCGCCCTCTCTGCCCTCTCCTCTCAGGAGTAGCGCGCCCTCTCTGCCCCCCTCCTCTCAGGAGCAGCGCTCCCTCTCTGCCCCCTCCTCTCAGGAGCAGCGCTCCCTCTCTGCCCCCCTCCTCTCAGGAGCAGCGCTCCCTCTCTGCCCCCCTCCTCTCAGGAGCAGCGCTCCCTCTCTGCCCCCCTCCTCTCAGGAGCAGAGCTCCCTCTCTGCCCCCCTCCTCTCAGGAGCAGCGCTCCCTCTCTGCCCCCCTCCTCTCAGGAGCAGCGCTCCCTCTCTGCCCCCTCCTCTCAGGAGCAGCTCTCCCTCTCTGCCCCCCTCCTCTCAGGAGCAGCGCTCCCTCTCTGCCCCCCTCCTCTCAGGAGCAGCGCGCCCTCTCTGCCCCCTCCTCTCAGGAGCAGCGCTCCTCTCTGCCCCTCCTCTCAGGAGCAGCGCTCCCTCTCTGCCCCCTCCTCTCAGGAGCAGCGCTCCCTCTCTGCCCCCCTCCTCTCAGGAGCAGCGCTCCCTCTCTGCCCCCCTCCTCTCAGGAGCAGCGCTCCCTCTCTGCCCCCCTCCTCTCAGGAGCAGCGCGCCCTCTCTGCCCCCTCCTCTCAAGAGCAGCGCTCCCTCTCTGCCCCCTCCTCTCAGGAGCAGCGCTCCCTCTCTGCCCCCCTCCTCTCAGGAGCAGCGCTCCCTCTCTGCCCCCCTCCTTTCAGGAGCAGCGCTCCCTCTCTGCCCCCTCCTCTCAGGAGCAGCGCTCCCTCTCTGCCCCCTCCTCTCAGGAGCAGCGCTCCCTCTCTTTGCCCCCCTCCTCTCAGGAGTAGCGCTCCCCCTCTGCCCCCCTCCTCTCAAGAGCAGCGCTCCCTCTCTGCCCCCCTCCTCTCAGGAGCAGCGCTCCCTCTCTGCCCCCCTCCTCTCAGGAGCAGCGCTCCTCTCTGCCCCCTCCTCTCAGGAGCAGCGCTCCCTCTCTGCCCTCTCCTCTCAGGAGTAGCGCGCCCTCTCTGCCCCCCTCCTCTCAGGAGCAGCGCTCCTCTCTGCCCCCCTCCTCTCAGGAGCAGCGCTCCCTCACTGCCCCCCTCCTCTCAGGAGCAGCGCTCCCTCTCTGCCCCCTCCTCTCAGGAGCAGCGCTCCCTCTCTGCCCCCCTCCTCTCAGGAGCAGCGCTCCCTCTCTGCCCCCCTCCTCTCAGGAGCAGCGCTCCCTCTCTGCCCCCTCCTCTCAGGAGCAGCGCTCCCCCTCTGCCCCCCTCCTCTCAGGAGCAGCGCTCCCCCTCTGCCCCCCTCCTCTCAGGAGCAGCGCGCCCTCTCTGCCCCCTCCTCTCAGGAGCAGCGCTCCTCTCTGCCCCCTCCTCTCAGGAGCAGCGCTCCCTCTCTGCCCCCTCCTCTCAGGAGCAGCGCGCCCTCTCTGCCCCCTCCTCTCAGGAGCAGCGCTCCCTCTCTGCCCCCTCCTCTCAGGAGCAGCGCTCCCTCTCTGCCCCCCTCCTCTCAGGAGCAGCGCGCCCTCTCTGCCCCCTCCTCTCAGGAGCAGCGCTCCTCTCTGCCCCCCTACTCTCAGGAGCAGCGCTCCCTCTCTGCCCCCTCCTCTCAGGAGCAGCGCTCCCTTCTGCCCCCCTCCTCTCAGGAGCAGCGCTCCCTCTCTGCCCCCTCTTCTCAGGAGCAGTGCTCCTCTCCGCCCCCTCCTCTCAGGAGCAGCGCTCCCTCTCCGCCCCCTCCTCTCAGGAGCAGCGCTCCCTCTCTGCCAACCTCCTCTCAGGAGCAGCGCTCCCTCTCTGCCCCCCCTTCTCTCAGGAGCAGCGCAACTCTCTGCCCCCCTCCTCTCAGGAGCAGCGCTCCTCTCTGCCCCCTCCTCTCAGGAGCAGCGCTCCCTCTCTGCCCCCTCCTCTCAGGAGCAGCGCTCCCTCTCTGCCCCCCTCCTCTCAGGAGCAGCGCTCCTCTCTGCCCCCTCCTCTCAGGAGCAGCGCTCCCTCTCTGCCCCCCTCCTCTCAGGAGCAGCGCTCCCTCTCTGCCCGCCTCCTTTCAGGAGCAGCGCTCCCTCTCTGCCCCCCTCCTCTCAGGAGCAGCGCTCCTCTCTGCCCCCTCCTCTCAGGAGCAGCGCTCCCTCTCTGCCCCCTCCTCTCAGGAGCAGCGCTCCTCTCTGCCCCCTCCTCTCAGGAGCAGCGCTCCTCTCTGCCCCCTCCTCTCAGGAGCAGCGCTCCCTCTCTGCCCCCTCCTCTCAGGAGCAGCGCTCCTCTCTGCCCCCTCCTCTCAGGAGCAGCGCTCCCTCTCTGCCCCCCTCCTCTCTGGAGCAGCGCTCCTCTCTGCCCTCTCCTCTCAGGAGCAGCGCTCCTCTCTGCCCCCCTCCTCTCAGGAGCAGCGCTCCTCTCTGCCCCCCTCCTCTCAGGAGCAGCGCTCCCTCTCTGCCCCCTCCTCTCAGGAGCAGCGCTCCTCTCTGCCCCCCTCCTCTCAGGAGCAGCGCTCCCTCTCTGCCCCCCTCCTCTCAGGAGCAGCGCTCCTCTCTGCCCCCCTCCTCTCAGGAGCAGCGCTCCTCTCTGCCCCCTCCTCTCAGGAGCAGCGCTCCCTCTCTGCCCCCCTCCTCTCAGGAGCAGCGCTCCCTCTCTGCCCCCCTCCTCTCAGGAGCAGCGCTCCTCTCTGCCCTCTCCTCTCAGGAGCAGCGCTCCTCTCTGCCCCCCTCCTCCCAGGAGCAGCGCTCCTCTCTGCCCCCCTCCTCTCAGGAGCAGCGCTCCCTCTCTGCCCCCTCCTCTCAGGAGCAGCGCTCCTCTCTGCCCCCTCCTCTCAGGAGCAGCGCTCCCTCTCTGCCCCCCTCCTCTCAGGAGCAGCGCTCCCTCTCTGCCCCCTCCTCTCAGGAGCAGCGCTCCTCTCTGCCCCCCTCCTCTCAGGAGCAGCGCTCCCTCTCTGCCCCCCTCCTCTCAGGAGCAGCGCTCCTCTCTGCCCCCCTCCTCTCAGGAGCAGCGCTCCTCTCTGCCCCCCTCCTCTCAGGAGCAGCGCTCCCTCTCTGCCCCCCTCCTCTCAGGAGCAGCGCGCCCTCTCTGCCCCCTCCTCTCAGGAGCAGCGCTCCTCTCTGCCCCCCTCCTCTCAGGAGCAGCGCTCCCTCTCTGCCCCCTCCTCTCAGGAGCTGCGCTCCCTTCTGCCCCCCTCCTCTCAGGAGCAGCGCTCCCTCTCTGCCCCCTCTTCTCAGGAGCAGTGCTCCTCTCTGCCCCCTCCTCTCAGGAGCAGCGCTCCCTCTCTGCCCCCTCCTCTCAGGAGCAGCGCTCCCTCTCTGCCAACCTCCTCTCAGGAGCAGCGCTCCCTCTCTGCCCCCCCTTCTCTCAGGAGCAGCGCAACTCTATGCCCCCCTCCTCTCAGGAGCAGCGCTCCTCTCTGCCCCCTCCTCTCAGGAGCAGCGCTCCTCTCTGCCCCCTCCTCTCAGGAGCAGCGCTCCTCTCTGCCCCCCTCCTCTCAGGAGCAGCGCTCCCTCTCTGCCCCCCTCCTCTCAGGAGCAGCGCTCCCTCTCTGCCCTCTCCTCTCAGGAGCAGCGCTCCCTCTCTGCCCCCCTCCTCTCAGGAGCAGCGCTCCTCTCTGCCCCCTCCTCTCAGGAGCAGCGCTCCCTCTCTGCCCCCCTCCTCTCAGGAGCAGCGCGCCCTCTCTGCCCCCTCCTCTCAGGAGCAGCGCTCCCTCTCTGCCCCCCTCCTCTCAGGAGCAGCGCTCCCTCTCTGCCCCCCTCCTCTCAGGAGCAGCGCTCCCTCTCTGCCCCCCTCCTCTCAGGAGCAGCGCTCCCTCTCTGCCCCCTCCTCTCAGGAGCAGCGCTCCTCTCTGCTCCCTCCTCTCAGGAGCAGCGCTCCCTCTCTGCCCCCCTCCTCTCAGGAGCAGCGCTCCCTCTCTGCCCCCTCCTCTCAGGAGCAGCGCGCCCTCTCTGCCCCCCTCCTCTCAGGAGCAGCGCTCCCTCTCTGCCCCCCTCCTCTCAGGAGCAGCGCTCCCTCTCTGCCCCCCTCCTCTCAGGAGCAGCGCTCCCTCTCTGCCCCCTCCTCTCAGGAGTAGCGCTCCCTCTCTGCCCCCTCCTCTCAGGAGCAGCGCTCCCTCTCTGCCCCCTCCTCTCAGGAGCAGCGCTCCCTCTCTGCCCCCTCCTCTCAGGAGCAGCGCTCCCTCTCTGCCCCCTCCTCTCAGGAGCAGCGCGCCCTCTCTGCCCTCCTCCTCTCAGGAGCAGCGCTCCCTCTCTGCCCCCTCCTCTCAGGAGCAGCGCTCCTCTCTGCCCCCCTCCTCTCAGGAGCAGCGCTCCCTCTCTGCCCCCTCCTCTCAGGAGCAGCGCTCCCTCTCTGCCCCCCTCCTCTCAGGAGCAGCGCTCCCTCTCTGCCCTCTCCTCTCAGGAGCAGCGCTCCCTCTCTGCCCCCTCCTCTCAGGAGCAGCGCGCCCTCTCTGCCCTCCTCCTCTCAGGAGCAGCGCTCCCTCTCTGCCCCCTCCTCTCAGGAGCAGCGCTCCCTCTCTGCCCCCTCCTCTCAGGAGCAGCGCGCCCTCTCTGCCCCCCTCCTCTCAGGAGCAGCGCTCCCTCTCTGCCCCCCTCCTCTCAGGAGCAGCGCTCCCTCTCTGCCCTCTCCTCTCAGGAGCAGCGCTCCCTCTCTGCCCCCTCCTCTCAGGAGCAGCGCTCCCTCTCTGCCCCCCTCCTCTCAGGAGCAGCGCTCCCTCTCTGCCCTCTCCTCTCAGGAGCAGCGCTCCCTCTCTGCCCCCTCCTCTCAGGAGCAGCGCTCCCTCTCTGCCCCCTCCTCTCAGGAGCAGCGCGCCCTCTCTGCCCTCCTCCTCTCAGGAGCAGCGCTCCCTCTCTGCCCCCTCCTCTCAGGAGCAGCGCTCCCTCTCTGCCCCCTCCTCTCAGGAGCAGCGCTCCTCTCTGCCCCCCTCCTCTCAGGAGCAGCGCTCCCTCTCTGCCCTCCTCCTCTCAGGAGCAGCGCTCCCTCTCTGCCCCCTCCTCTCAGGAGCAGCGCTCCCTCTCTGCCCTCCTCCTCTCAGGAGCAGCGCTCCCTCTCTGCCCCCTCCTCTCAGGAGCAGCGCTCCCTCTCTGCCCCCCTCCTCTCAGGAGCAGCGCTCCCTCTCTGCCCCCCTCCTCTCAGGAGCAGCGCTCCCTCTCTGCCCCCCTCCTCTCAGGAGCAGCGCTCCCTCTCTGCCCCCCTCCTCTCAGGAGCAGCGCTCCTCTCTGCCCCCTCCTCTCAGGAGCAGCGCTCCCTCTCTGCCCCCCTCCTCTCAGGAGCAGCGCTCCCTCTCTGCCCCCTCCTCTCAGGAGCAGCGCTCCCTCTCTGCCCCCCTCCTCTCAGGAGCAGCGCTCCCTCTCTGCCCCCTCCTCTCAGGAGCAGCGCTCCCTCTCTGCCCCCCTCCTCTCAGGAGTAGCGCTCCCTCTCTGCCCCCCTCCTCTCAGGAGCAGCGCTCCCTCTCTGCCCCCTCCTCTCAGGAGCAGCGCTCCTCTCTGCCCCCCTCCTCTCAGGAGCAGCGCTCCCTCTCTGCCCTCCTCCTCTCAGGAGCAGCGCTCCCTCTCTGCCCCCCTCCTCTCAGGAGCAGCGCTCCCTCTCTGCCCCCTCCTCTCAGGAGCAGCGCTCCTCTCTGCCCCCCTCCTCTCAGGAGCAGCGCTCCCTCTCTGCCCTCCTCCTCTCAGGAGCAGCGCTCCCTCTCTGCCCCCCTCCTCTCAGGAGCAGCGCTCCCTCTCTGCCCCCTCCTCTCAGGAGCAGCGCTCCTCTCTGCCCCCTCCTGGCGGAGTGAGGGATGATCCGGGGGCAGCTGTGTGTGTCACTCCATGGCTGCCGGACACGGGGGGGGCTTGCAGCTGCGCACAGCAGGCCGCCCTCACTCTTCATCCCGGACTGTGGTCGCTTCCAGCCCGGCGCCCGCTCTTAGGTGAGTCTCCTGTCACCGGCAGGGCCTGCCTGCAGCCCGACACCCAGGCCCGCCAGGCCCCGACATTCCCTGCTAGGCCGCGCTCCACCAGCTCCTCCGGCCTCCGAGCTCAGCCCGTAGGTTCCTGGCTGGGACTGCGGGCCGGAGCTGCTGCCAGGCGGACTGTTCTGCTCGGCCTCTGGGGTCTCTTCTCTCTATCCATTCTATCTATTGTATCTATTCTATCCATCTATCTACTCCAGCTATCTATCCGTTGTATCTATTGTATCTATCTATCTATCCATCCTGTCTATCCTTTCTATCTATCTATCTATCTATCTATCTATCTATCTATCTATCTATCTATCCATTCTATCCATCTATCTACTCCAGCTATCTATCCGTTGTATCTATTGTATCTATCTATCTATCTATCTATCTATCTATCTATCTATCTATCTATCCTTCTATCCTTTCTATCTATCCTTTCTATCTATCTATCTATCTATCTATCTATCTATCCTTCTATCCTTTCTATCTATCCTTTCTATCTATCTATCTATCTATCTATCTATCCTTTCTATCTATCTATCTATCCTTTCTATCTATCTATCTATCCTTTCTATCTATCTATCTTTCTATCTATTCTATCTATCTATCTATCTATCTATCTATCCTTCTATCCTTTCTATCTATTCTATCTATCTATCTATCTATCTATCTATCTATCTATCTATCTATCCTTTCTATCTATCTATCTATCTATCTATCTATCCTTTCTATCTATCCTTTCTATCTATCCTTTCTATCTTTCTATCTATCTATCTATCTATCCTTTCTATCTATCTATTCTATCTATCTATCTATCCTTTCTATCTATCTATCTATCTATCTATTCTATCTATCTATCTATCCTTTCTATCTATCTATCTATCTATCTATCTATCTATCCTATCTATCTATTCTATCTATCTATCTATCTATCCTTTCTATCTATCTATCTATCTATCTATCTATCTATCTATCCTTCTATCCTTTCTATCTATCTATCCTTTCTATCTATCTATCTATCTATCCTTTCTATCTATCCTTTCTATCTATCCTTTCTATCTTTCTATCTATCTATCTATCTATCTATCTATCTATCTATCTATCTATCTATCCTTTCTATCTATCTATCTATCTATTCTATCTATCTATCTATCCTTTCTATCTATCTATCCTTTCTATCTATCTATCCTTTCT